>NC_067475.1:60352717-60952717 GCF_947179515.1 Apodemus sylvaticus
ACTGAGTAGGGTTGGCAGGACAGAGGCAGAGGGGTGGAAATCAGCTCAGACAACCTGAGAAAGTTGGTCCTGTCCTTCCATCAATAGGTTCCAAGGATCAAGCTCAGGCCATCGTTGCCAGCAAGCACCTTTAATCCACTGAGCCATCTTGCTAGCCCTGTGAGTCTGTATAAAGGTGACCAGAGTTATGGATCTAATCAGATTCATATGTCTAATTAAGAATCCTACAGTAAGCCTGCCCCTTCCCCAACAAGGGTGTGCCATCTTCATTTTGAAATCTCTGCTTCAAGGAAAGCTTTCCAGGCCAGCACTGAGACTCACTGGACATTTCTGACAGTTTTCAATAGAAGACTGAACCGCGGTAGCCCTTCTACCCATCCATCCTTTTACCCATGTGCCATGTATTTCATAGGCCTGGCCTGGCTACGGCTCTGAACAAGCTACGCTCTCATTCTCAGGAGGTCACGGTAGAGTGGGAAGGGAGCAGGTAAGCAATTACACTCACATAATTACACTATCATACAACACCATGGCCGCCATAGAGAGGACACGTGGGCACCGGACTGTGGTACTCACCCAGCCTTGGGGACCTCTGAGAAGTCGTCACTGTGGAAGCTGCTGAGTAATGAAAAAGGTTTGTATTTGATTAGAGAAAAAAAAGTTGTTTTTTAATCCCAGCTTTGATACTAATTTAATAGCAAACTGGCCACTTTCCTGGTGCAATGTACTGTATCAGATTCCCTTGTTCTTGGGGCTCCGAGCTGCCACCCCATAGGCTCCCTCTCAGGAAACACTCAAGAACCCAGTGCTCTTCACCCATTGGTCTCCCCTCCCTGGCCACACAGCAGCGTTTCTTGCAGCTGTTGCTTCTTGGAAACAAAACAAACAACAACAAAAAAAAACCAATCACCAGCCCCCAGGCAGGCAAAATTGGGACACAACTTGGGTTATTAATGAGGAGATGATGTTCCTCTAATGAAAACAGGACCGAGTGTTGGGGGCCTACCATGGATGAATAATAACATCCTAATTAACATTAGCTTTTGTTTTCAATTTATGGATTCAGGATTAAATGTGAACCAAGTTCTCTTCATGCAGAACACAGCTCACACACCTTCTATGGAGTCACTGGGAAGGCATTTCTCTCAGTCATTATTAGAGCACTCATGATCTTTTAGAAAGACAAGGCTGCAAGGGCTGGAGAGATGGCTCAGAGGTTAAGAACAGCTGTTGTCCTTCCTGAGGACGAGAGTTCAGTTCCTGGCACCCATGTCAGGCTGCTCACAACTAACTACCGGTAACTCCAGTCCCAGGAGATCTGGTGCCCTCTTCTGGCCTCTGTGGGCATCTGCACTCAGGTGTACCTACCAACACACACACATGTAATTAAAAATAAAATACATCTTTTTAAACACTTAAATGGAAAATATTTCCTGTAGCTCTGAATTTTCTTCAGACTGATGATCTACTCTGGAATTTAAAAAAAAAGGTTTACTGACTTTAATGACTAGGTGTTAGTGCCACATGCCTTTAATCCCAGCACTCAGGAGGCAGAGGCAGGTGGATCTCTGTGAGTTTGAGGCCAGCCTGGTCTACAGAGTAAGTTCCAGAACAGCCAGGGCTACACAGTGAAAGCCTGTCTTGAAAAAAGAAAAGACAGCAAGCAAAGAAAAAGACCTATGTATTTATTATTTATTTATTTGTGTGTGTGCTGGTGTGCTTGTGTGCATGCGTGCGGGGAGGGGTTGCATCTACTTGTGGATGTGTTTGGAGGCTAAAAGACATTGCTGGGTGTCCTCTCTGATTAGCAGAGACACCCTAAACCTGGGGATATTTTCACACTTTTTGTGGGGGTGGAGTCAGCAAGTCCCAGTGACCCTCCAGTGTCTGAGACTCCTCCAGCCCTTGGAGCTGGGGTGGCAGGTAAGTGCTGGACACCCAGTTATTACATGGGTGCTGAGACACAAACTCTGGTCTCTGTAGTTGTAGTTGTAGTTTCAGCATGGGCAACTGTGACGGGCAGGCCAGCTCAGCTCCTCCTCAGGCCTGTAGATTTATTTATTGCAAATTAATTGCAAATTGTATCACAACAATTAATTCATATACACACGGTCCTTAACGTGACATTTATCCTTAATAAAAGTAAGTATAAACTCTCATTTCAAAAAGCGTTTCTGAGTTTTTTGTTTTCTTTTGGCCAGTGTCTTGTCAACTCTGACATTACTGTCTAACCCAACAGACATGGCGCTTATAGCTGATGTGGGGATATCGGTTCCTTCTTTTTGTGATAGCTCATTCAGGCTTGTATTAGTATTAACTTCACACTACAGAGATCTGTTTAAGTCATTTGTCTATTTTATGAGGAGTACATAGATTTAAAGCTAGATTACCTAATCTCTAGCAATAACATGTAAAAATTATAGGAGTATAAAAAATAGTCCACTGATAAGAGAGGACAGCACCCCATTCCTTGTCTGTGCTGGACTCTTACTGTTGCATCTCTCTGAGTCTCGCAGAGCTCAGAACCATCTAATAAATGACCGAGTAAGGCGTCTGAAGGGCTCAAGTCAGTCCGTATCACAAATATTGGTAAACATAACTTTCTGTGATTTTTAATTACCAAATGCAAATTCTATATTTTACTGCATCAAACATATCCATTTTCATATATATAATTTGCATATATTGTAATAGCTCTAAAGTTAAGATGCATCTCATCTAGTGCTTTGTTTCGATGAAAAATTCTTCCTAATGTATACAAAACAGCAGCAATCAGTGGAATTTTTGGTTGAACAAGATTTGGTAAACACAACTCCTAACTACTTGCTTCATGCCTTGCTCACAGTGTGTTCTTTCATGGGGAGACACGGATGCTCTAGAGGCTGGCTTCACAACGTGGGAGGAGCAGCAAGCGTGCTTCTGAGCAGACTCTCAACTCTGGGCTTTAACTGGAAACCCACCCCCAGCTCCTCACCCAGACACAGTGACATAGTGCACAGGAGTATTTGAGAACTGGAATGGCAGACCTGTCCAGAGGGAGTTCACACTGTATTTAGTGAGAACAGACAGCCTTCACAGTGAATGCACCACCACCACACACACACACACACACACACACACACACACACACACACACACACACACACTCTGACCTCCAGAACTATAAGAGGATGGATCTGAGGTGTTTTGAGTAACAGTGATAATTTGTCACTTCATCCTTAGAAAACAATTGTAACTTGTCTCTACAGATCATTGACGCTTATTCCTGGCTTCACATTGGAATCCTTAGGAATAAATACAAGTTACAGATGCCAAGGTCCCCAGGGCAGAGAGTCTGATTCATCGTGACCTTGGCATGGAGGCTTTATTTATTTAAAACTGTTGAAATGTACATTTTATTACATTGATTGATTGATTGATTGATTGATTGGGAGGCTGCACACTCCACAGTGTGTGTGTGTAGGTCAAAGAGCAGCATGTGAGAACCACCTTTCTCCTTCTGCCATGTGGGTCCTGGGAATAGAATCAGAGCCTTAGACTTGGTGGCAAGCACCTTTACCCACTGAACCATCTCAAAGGCCAGCTTTGGGGTTTTAGAAAGCATGGACAGAGGGTCCTGATTCCATTTGAGAACTAACTCTGTAAATCCATGTAGTTGTTGTTAGGGTTGCAGAGTTTAGGCACAGACTCAATCTACATGGTCAAAATCTGCATTTTTCCAAGATCCCTGGGTGGTTTGGATAGGCGCTAGGTTCAAGGAGTGCCACAGCAGTCCCTGAGCATCTGGGGGACAGAGCTGGGTCTCCTCACTGGTGCCCGGCCTGCCAGAGCGAGTGCGGAGATACAGAGGGCATGGGCCGCGGCTTTCTTAGCCTCCCTGCCAGCTAGGTGCTGGAGAAGTGCAAGACTAAACAGGCTTCGCAAAAGCCCAGGAAGAGGGTTTAAACTTTGAGTAAAACTGCTGCTTCTTTTAACATATTTTATTTAGATATTTAAGACAGGTAAGAGGAGCCCCTACAGTCTCCCCCTTTTTATAGTCCCCCAGCCCATGAGTGCATGCCTAAACTCAGAGAGCAGACAGACAATTCTTGGCAGAGGAGAGGATGGGAAGGACCTGGGAAGCAGGAAGCTGTAAGAATGAACAGGTGGGCAGGCGGCATATGGCAGAGTGGTTGCTTATCTAGTAGGGAATGGCGTACAGATAAGAAATGTCAAAATGTGGAAATGTGCTGGAGTCCAAGATGTCAGGCTAATCAGACCACACAGTGTCTGACAAGCTGAGGTCAAGGGCCAGACTGGACAAATGGACAGCTGGAGGAAGCGAGACCCAGTCTGTGCCTCCGGACTGGGCTCAGACAAGGCAGAAAGCAGCAGACCTGCCTGCATGCCTTCCACTCATAAGACACTGAACTTCAAATTCCAAGGCCTAGGGACTCTGATTGGGCTAACTTGGGGTCCATGCCCTGGGAAACAGGCTACCTACATGTATGGTTTTATTAAAATTGTATCTAGCAGTAAGGAAACAGTTTCCCCCAAAGGAAATCAAAATATGGGTAGACCATTATGTCAAATTTTCAAATTAGAAATTGACATTCTGGTTGGAGAACTAGTCCCATGTTTGCAAAGATTAAAAGCACAAGCCCTGGTGTTTGAGCCCAGGGTGATGAGATGCAGAGGTTGGTGTTCTGTAGGACAGCTCATTGTCCTGGGAAACTCTAACAATGCAAAAGCTGCACCAGGACCACTGATGAGGTTGTCTCCAGAGACGCTGTGCTCCCTCTTGTCAGGGCAGGATGGAGTGGAGCCAGCGGATGGGGCTTCAGAGGAAGCAGTGAAAAGGAGCCCGAGAAACCAGCAGAAGATGCAAAGGCCAGCCCTCATCCCTCCGTTACCACGCTGTTCCTAGGCTGGCCTGCTCCAGGGTATGACCCTATGTTAGGTTGCTAGAGCTATGGCAAAACAATTTCATAGAGACTGAGCACATTGTTCTGGAGGTTAGGTGTCCCAAATCAAGATGCTGGGGGAGGGGGATTCCTTCTGGGGGCTTTGAGAAAGCGGCCTATCCCTGGTCGAAAGGCATCTCCTCTGCATGCCTCTTCATCTCCCCTCTGTGTGTGCCTATCTCTGTCAGACTTTTCCTTTTTATAAGATAGACCATGTTAGCTTAGGATCCATCTTTATTATCTTACTTCTCTATAACCCCTATAAAGACCCAATCTTCAAATAACATCACATTCTAAGGTACTGTGAGTTCAGAGTCCAGCATGAGATTTTGAAAGGGGTTACAATTCAACCCATAACAATGCCCATCGTGCTATAAAGGGAAATTAGCTGGCTAGTAAACCCTCTTCACTGACTTGAAGTAGAACTTTACCTGACCTGTCTTATTCCCAGAAGCTTTGGTGCTTCTGACAGTGACTTGGCACCGAATCCCAACCCTCACAGAACTTGTGCCTGGCAATGGAGGAATACCGGTTGGACTAGGCATAATCAGTCCATTTGGGGTCCTAGTAAATACAGATGAGCACTGAGTTAAGAGTTGGAATCTCTGACCAGGTAGCTGGGTGTAAATGACCAGCCATGAGATCTCAGAAGGTGTCCAGCTTCTCCAGCATGCTAAAGAGCTCCTTTGCTGGTGGGTGAACACCGCAGCTCACTTCATAAGAGAGCGAACTAGGAAACAAATTCATGAAAGGGAACTAAAAAGCAAAAGCTATTTAAAGGATGTCGCTGTAATTCATAATCAGACACCAGAGCTGGGAACTCACATAGAATAAGCCATTCTTCAACCTCATTTTTCCATTTAAGTGGTGTGATAATACACTGTCACTATATCAGTTGTTGTTATGAGGTTCAGTGAGATAAATATTTATAAAAGTGTGCTATACGTACTTGTTAAATAAAACCATTCAAGGTGACCAGAGGATTTCTGGGGAAGCAGGAGTCTTATCTAACTCAGTGTCTTAGTGTTCCATGGCTGTGAAGAGACACCATGACCATAGCAACTCTTATAAAGGACAACATCGTTGGGGCTGGCTTACAGTTTCAGAGGTTCAGTCCGTTATCATCATGGTGGGAGGCATGGCAGCAGGCAAACAGATGTGATGCTGGGGGAGCTGAGAGTTCTACGTCCAGATCTTCAGGCAGCAGCAAGAAAGACTGGGTCTGGCTTGAACATTTCAAATCCCAAAGCCCACCCCTAATGGCACATTTCCTATACTGGTGACCAAGCATTCAAATATATGAGCCTATAGGGGCCATTCTTATTCAAGCCACCACACTCAGGGAAGCTTCTTGGGGTCAGAATTCTTTTAACCCAATGGAAGTCCAATAAGTCCACATTATTAAAGGTGTGGGGTGAAGGGATTATGGTTTCTCTTCTCTGGAATGTATTCCAGGCACATTAGGGTCAGGCTGGGCCAGATCAGCTCAGATCCATGTAACTGGATATTAGAAGAGGGAACATAGCAGAAAAATCCACTCCAGGGACTGGGGGTGGTGGTGGTGGGGGCGCTGGCTCAGTCAGGAAAGCAGGCTGAAAAAGTGTCTTCTGGATATGACACTGCATCCATAACTCATAGGAGCCGTGGTCACCTGCACAGGACCCGCATAAAGTCAAGCAAGCCGACATTCCAGTGTGGAGGAGAGCATGGTACACCAACCTCCACCCTTGTTGAGGAGCTACTGACAGTTGGCTTCTGGGGAAGGGCGAGCCCGTTTTCTTTAAGTCTATGGCTCTTTATAGGTCACCCGAGCTCCATGGTGGTCCTGTCCTATGGTTAATGCGCAGCACCATCAGAGCTGGTGGGATGGAGATGTTTATATATACGGACCTGAGGATGAGGTTAGAAGGGAGTGAGGAGGAAGGGGATGGATCAAGGAGGAGTAAGGGGAGGAATAGGGGTGTGCACAGCCAAAGTGCATTGCATGGCATCTCAAAGAATTAATAAAACATATAATATATATAAATGTTATATATTTGTGTGTTTATTTAAACCCATATATAGTGGCGTAGGCTTTTAATTCCATTACTGGGGAGGCAGCGATACAGACCCCTAGGGTTCACTGGTCAGCCAGCCCCGTCTACTTGGTGAGTTCCAGGTCGATGAGAGGCCCTATGCCAAGAAAATTGGAATGGCTGACACCTGAGGAAGGACCCATTAGGTTGTCCTCCATTCTGCATAGAGTAATACCTATACCCCTGAGACACACACACACACACACACACACACAGAGAGAGAGAGAGAGAGAGAGAGAGAGAGAGAGAGAGAGAGAGAAGAAGAAGGAGGAAGAGGAGGAGGAGGAGGGAGGAAGGAAGGAAGGAAGGAAGGAAGGAAGGAAGGAAGGAAGGAAGGAAGGAAGGAAAGACAGCACACCCCAACCAGACCTCAGGTGGAATATTTTACTACCAAAGGAAAGTTGGCCTCTGTGACTGCCCCAAGTTGTCTACAAGGTTGGCACACATTACTCTGTGTATATCTGCATTACCCCCTCCTCATGTGTCTGTGACTATCCAAGATATTAAACAACAGATTTGTTAAGACTGATGAAGAACCAGACACTCAGTAAATCTAGCCCATGCTACTCCTACTACCAAAATAGTTTTAACCATCCAGGATTTCTACAGTCATCCACTCACTCCAGATAAACTGCCACTTTAAAAAAAAGTCTGTGTCCAAAGGACTTCACCCCCAGAAGGAATGGATCATTAAAGACATCCTGATCCTACAAAAGACAACAAAAGCTGCCCTTGATGTGAGCCTCCAATGTGCTAACGAGCTCCTTTGCTGGTGGGTAAGAGCCACACATTCCTTCACAGGAGAGAGAGCTAGGGAACAAATGCTGTGCAAGAGATGTCTCTGTAATTCGACATCAGAAACCAAAGCTAGGGACTCACACAGACCAAGCCACTCTTCAGCTTCTTGATCCACCACAGGGTCACTGTCAACTCTCTGCCCCAGTGTTCTGAAGAATATCGATCTCATATTGAGAGCTCTCATTATTTCTGTTTCTCGGCTTGTTTAGAATCTGGTTCTTGATTGTTCAGTGATGCAAGGGGTGGATTAACAAGGACAGTACTCCCCTGGGCCTCCACCATTATTTATGAGAAATTGGCACAATAGGAAAGTCCCTCAGCCTGGGGGTTTCACCTTCTGAGGTGTCACGTGTACCGCAGGACTTAATGAGGCCGGCGTGCAGCAAATAAGACAATGAGTTTCTAGAGAACGTGAACATTTGCCTGTTGGTACACTGACATGGCAGAACCGCCCATGGAGTGCCTTAGATGGGCAGGTGGAGGACGATAGGAGGACAGAGAAGGTGGAAGAATTTGTGTGAGAATCAAACTGGCCAGACCACTGCATTCCCAGCATGTCGTTAGAGTTGCCAGCTTCTTGCTCTCCATCCCAGAAAAAAAAGCAATGCAGTGGAGAGGAAGGGAGGACTGCAGAGAAGTAGAGACTCCTGGATGATTGAGCTCAGGTCTCTGCTCTCCCTACATCAGAAGGGGCTCATGGACTGAGGCTGTGGCTTCTGTTCATTCATCCCAGCCCCTCCCCTGCCAGGGCTCTCACTGAAGTCAACGCAGAGCTAGGAAGAAGCTTTTGTAATGGAATAGGGGAAAGGAAAAGATGGGCCCAGCCTCAGCCACGGTCCCCACGGAGGGAAGGCAAATGCAGCAAGGGGCCACTGTGGTGGTTTGAATATGCTTGGCCCAGGGAGTGGCACTATTTGGAGGTGTGGCCTTTTGGAGTAGGTGGAGCCTTTCTGGAGGAATCGTGTCATTCTGGGCATGGGCTTTAAGACCCTTGTCCTAGCTGCCTGAAAGCCAGTCTTCTCCTGTTTGACTTCAGAACAAGAGGTGGAACTCCCAGCACCATGTCTGCCTGCACACTGCCATGCTCCCATCTTGATGACAATGGACTGAACCTCTGAACCTGTAAGCCAGCCCAAATTAAATGTCCTTCATAGGAGTTGCCCTCATCATGGTGTCTGTTCACAGCACTGAAACCAAACTGAGATAGCCACTGTGACTGGGAATAATGGGTCACTTCTGGCGCTTCCATTTCTGAGCTTTACACATGAAGAGATAGTCCTTCCTTTCCAGTCCCAAGAGCAGCACAGTCCAAGCGCCCTGCAGCAGTCTGTGGGAGCTCCACCCGTGCTCAGCAGAGCTCCTGTACACTCCTCAGAGTGATCTAATCTCCATAGCAACCATAAAGAGACTTTGCCTTCCCAACCTATGCCAGAGGGAGTAAAACTGAGAGGAATCTAGAGTAAACCTTGAGCCCAGCAGTGGTGGCACACGCCTTTAATCCCAGCCCTTGGGAGGCGGAGGCAGGTGGATTTCTGAGGCCAGCCTGGTCTACAAAGTGAGTTCCAGGACAGCCAGGGCTATACAGAGAAACCCTGTCTCAGAAAAAAAGAAAGGAAGAGTAAACCTTATAAACAGCTCAGCATGGACCAATCCCTGTCTCCCACGCCAGCAGGCTTAAGGGCTCTTCCTTGGTACCCTCTGAGGGGAGCCCTAAGGATAAGGGTCAGGTTTCTGTTAAAGCACTTCTTAGAAAGTATAAGAAATGAAACATAACAAAACTGTCAGGAGGCTGGGAAGGTGGCTTATCAGTTAGGAGTGTGGTTCCCAGCACCAGCATCAAGCAGCTCATGGCCACCAGTAACAGCTGCGAGGAAGTCTGCTGCCCTCTTCTGGCCGAGGCGGCAAGCACACGCATGTGGCACACACATATAGTAGCAAACACATATACACATAGATAACAGTAAAAATAGAGCTTAAACCGTAAACAAAGCCAACTGAGACTCTCCGTGAGTGGTGGCTCAGACTTGAAACCTCAGCATTCAGGAAGCAACTGCAAGAGAGTTTGCGGTTAGCCTGAGCTATGTGAGACCTTGTCTCCAAAACCAGAACTAAAAGCAAGAACCAAGAGCTCTGGCACTCAGGCTGTTTCTAAAGGCTAAGGGAACTCTTTCTGGTGTGATCAGGGAGCTGATTGTTATGCAAATGTATGAGCTAGGCTATTGTAGAGTCTCTATTCAAGAAGTAAATAATCCTTTCAATCGGCACTGTATTATTAGTAACAAATTAAACAGAACACTCACATACAACTGTTGGTGACCTGGGCTCCAGGGGTTCCCAGAAGCAGTGGAGTGTAGGAAGCTGTTTCTGGGTGCCCTCCGCTCCCACTCTGACACAGATGATCTGGGACGCCACACCTGAATTCTAAGCTGTTTTCCAGGGGATGCTGAAGTCTGTGGCTCACAGGTTCCTCAGCCTGTAGGTCTCTACCTCTTTGGAGGTCAAACGACCCCTTAAGGGGTTGAATATCAGATATCCAGTATATCACATATTTACATTACACCAGCAAAATTACAGTTATGGAATAGCAAAGAAAATAATTTTAGGGTTGAGGGGTCACCAAATCATGAGGAACTGTATTAAAGAGTCACAGCATAAGAAAGGTTGGCAGCCATTGCTCTAGGAGGAATTCCGTACAGAGTACTCTGACTCCTCATAAGATGGTGGGCTAGGAAGCAAAGGGGAAGGGTCCTGGGTTCGATTCTCAGACCAGTGGCTCCCAGATATATGGTCTTCGTCTGGTTTCTCCAGGCTTCAGTTTCCCTAATGCCCCGGATTAAATGATCACTGGTCCACTCTCCAGCTCTAAGAGTGAATGATCGGAGGCGGGTGTCTCTGAAAGGCATAGGAGGAGAGGGCTGGCAGAGCAGCTGAAGGAGGAAGGCCATGGGTGTCCTGAGTGTCTTGGATTTTTTTTTATTGTCGTTGTATTTGTTTTGTCAACATGACACAAGGAAAAATTGTCTGAGGAGAACCACAGTCGAGGAACCACCTCCATTAGATTGGCCTATAGGCAAATATGTCAGCTCTTCTTGATGGACAGTTGATGTGGGAGGCCCCAGAACCCTGTGTGGGCTGCTGCCCCGGGGCAGGTGGTTCTGGGGCGTATAAGAAAGCAGACTGCAGAAGCCACGGAGAGAAAGCCAGTAAGCAGAGTCTGCCCCGGCCCCAGGCTTCTACTTCAGATTCTGCCTCTGGGTTCCGGCCTTGAGTTTCTGCCCTCAGTCCCCTTCATGATGGACCATGATCAGGGTGTGTGAGCCCTCCCACCCCACAAAAACCTTTCCTCCTCAAGTTACTCTTGGCCATGAAGTTTAAATAAAAAGCAAACTAAAACAATTGACCTGTGCAGATTCATTGCCCTGCGAAAGGGGCAAGGTACTTCACTGGAAATGACCCCCTTCCTGTCTCCGACCTAGATTCTTATAGACACCCCTGCAGCCCAAGACTGGGTTCTATCCATTCCTTCTGCACAGACCTCAGAGATCCTGTCTAGGGCACAGCTCAGTGGTGAAAGGGATTCTAGTACAAGGGAAACACGCAGGTGAGAATCTGATGCCGCCAACGCCCACCAGGCTCCAGCACTGAGTCCTCTGTTGAGTTCTTCTCCAACTTTGGGTCGCAGGACCATTCCTTAAACAGGCTCTGGGCCCTAGGCCTATGATGGGAGACCCGACTCCTGCCGTGCAGTACCTTTAACCACCAGAGCCTGTCTGTTACCAGGCTGTTAGAGGCAGCCTCACAGGGTGCCACCCAGCAGAGGTGAATGAAGACTAAGGAATGGAGAAGGCCTTGTAGCCTCAACTCTGTACGAGGCTCCACATTGCCACTCATACCTCTCTGCACGTGCCTAAGGTTAATATGCCGTTACTACTCCACAGCCTGTTTCTAATACCACAGCCTTCTGCTCTGGAAGCACAAGGGGGCAGGGCCTGGTGCCAGCTGTGCTCAGCGAGAGAGCTTTCTGTTGAAAAGGATCCTCTTCTTGCTGCTGCTAGTCTATGCTACAAAGAAACCGAAGGCACAGAGACACTTTGAACCCCTTGGCACTTTGCAGGCTCCTTAGAGGGTGGGGACAATGGCAACTGTGTTGTACTAACCGTCCATGTTCCATTTCAGCCTGTATCTTTGTCACCACATTCCAAGTCTCTGTCCTTCCATGCACAGACTGGTAGTTTCACAGACTGGTCCGTGTACAGAGGCAAAGACCACAGCTGGGGCCATTAACAGTCATGCTCTAACGTGGAACCTCTCAGGGCCTTTAGATGCTGACTGGACCAGGGTCCTGTCAGAGCACACAGAGGTTCTATTTTCCGTCTGTCTCCTAGGAATTTACAAGGCAGAAGTTCTCTGAGAGGTGTCTCCTTTCTCCTTGAATGATGGTGCACTTTATTGAGCATTTGTTTTGTGATTTGGTCTTACTTTGGACTCACTATTCCCCAGCCCTCTCCTCCTCCTTTTTTTTTTTTTTTTTTTTTTTTTTTCCTGGAGAAAGCACCCAGCCTTTAGTGGCCTCTTGACAGAATGAAGATTTATTTTGTAAGATCAATTTATCACTTTTTGCCATTGATTAGGAGAAATTTTGTTATTCCTAACATAAAGGAAGGGGAAAAGTAAGTGCTTTTGCCTGGTAGGATGGGCTGGAGAGACAGGCAGGGAGCTGCTAAGATTCTGAGATGAAAGCAGACAGAGGCTGGGGGCATCTGGGAGACACTGGTACCAGACAAGGCCCCCAGGGAACCAGCAGGACTCGACAAGGCAAACAAGTTGGGCTCTCAGACTGAGATCCCAGTCCCAGCCCAGCGCTCTAAGGCTGAGCTTGACAAGGCAGGCACGATCCATCAGCCTTCACAAAGCCAGGCAGGCCTGGTACAATGGTTCATTGCTGAAGCCACTCCATCCTGGGCCCTGAGGCTTCCGCTCTGGGCTGTACCTCAGAATATTGCAAGAACTCTAGAGAGCCGAGGAGAGGTGAAGGTGGGGTCAGGAGGATGGACTTCCCACTGGGCAAGTGCAGTAGAGGCTTAAGCTCAGAGTCACTTGGCACTTAGGACAGGAAGGTGACAAGAGGGCTGCTGCAGGTCCCACTTCAAGTGTGAAGTCTTTCTGTGGAATTGATAACTGATAGTTTGTTCACAGGACTCTGTCCAAATGCAACAAAGTGACAGTAACAACTGCCCAGACTGCTGATCTTAGATCACAGTTCGGGCAGTTCTGACTTTCGAATAGGGTTTCCATGTCTGTGACTTAATCTCCCAAAAAGGATGCAGCCAGACAGCCCTGGTCAGAAGGACTGCGGAGAGCAAGGGAGTAACCAGAGTAGGTGAGAGACAACTGAGAAGGGGCGGGGAGGAGAGGAGCACGGCAAGCTGGGGGTACAGGCAGGGTCGGCAAGCTGGGGGGGGGGGACAGGCAGGGCGTGCACGGCAAGCGGGGGGGGGGGGGGGGACTTGGCCATACTGCCCAGGACAGGCAGGGCGTGCACCCCTCTGCCATTCTTTCTGCTTGTGCAAAGGGTGAGGCTGACTGGATGCCTCCTGAGTAAGTCTTCCCTCCTGGTTCCTTCCTTTTTCAGAAGCTCCTCCACCCCTCTGCTAGGACCCTCAGAGAACCTGTCTGGTGAACATATTCTCTCCAGGGTCTTGATTGCTTAGCTTTCCCAGAACACGAGGAGGGAAGGTCTCTAACTGTGGAATTCTTATGGGGGAGACTAGGCAAATGGCTTAGGAAGGAAAGGGATTAAGTCCTTTGTCCAAATTCTCTTGGGTGTTTTCTGAGAATGAAAATAACGACTAAGGTCACAATCTGAGTTCTGACTGCAGAGCTGAGTGGCCCAGTAAGCTGGGTGTCAGCAGACTGGCTACAGACCTGCCTGGGCCAGCTGGCTGCAGCACATGACCAGGTCCTTAATCCAGTGGTCCTTCTCCCCAGGAGGCGGCTGACGGACTCAATCTAGATGGCGCCTCTGGATTCTACTGCCTCAGTCAGCATTCTCCACAGGATTGGCTTATGGGTTGTGTAGTCTGGTAATGGCTGTCAGGACCCTGGAGATGCTGAGAACCCAGTAGATCAGTCCACGATCTAGATGCCTCAGAAATCCCAAGCAGAGACTGACAGCCTGGAGTTCTAGAAACCCCCTTGCCTTCTATCTTAGGGTTTCTATTGCTACAATAAAACACTGACCTTAGGCATAAAAAGGTTTGTTTTGTCTTGCAGTCCATCACTGATGGAAGTCAGGGCAGGAACCTGGGGGCAGGAACTGAAGAGGAGGCGTGGCAGAGTGTTCCTTACTGACTTACTCCTCCTCGCCTCCTCGCTCTGCTTTCTTATACACCCCAGGGCCACCTGCTCAGGGATGGCACTGCCCACAGTGTTCTGAGCCCACCCACACCAACCATTAATCAAGAAAATGTTCCACAGACTTGCCTACAGGCCAGCTGATGGAGGTATTTTCTCAGTTGATGTTTCTCTTCCCAAATAACTCTAGCATGTGTCAAACTGACAAACAAACAAACCAGCTCATGATTGGTTCGTGTTGGAAGGCTGGAGAAGCTGGATTCTGAAGAAGATGAACTTACCATCAAGAAAAGACAAGGTGGCAAAGGTGGCGCTGCTCCGCCCTGCCCCCCACTCCCGGCCCCAGCTCTCTTCATATCTGGACCACAGGAAGGGACTGCTCACTCTCCTCAGCTAATCCTTCTAAAAAGTTCCAAAATGATCCTAAGCCATGATTCACCTGACCCCCTTTACAGCCATTATTTCCACAGCTATGATGGGGAATATAGCCAGGACTTTGGGTGTTGGATGTTACTTAAAACAAGAAACAGGAAATATACAGAAAAACTAAGTACTTAGGGCTCCCTCCCCCTCCTCTTCCTCTCCTCTTCTCCTTTTTCTCTCTTTCCTTCCCTCCCTCTCCATTCTCTACCATTTTTAGCCCTTTCTTATTTCTATGTGGTGCCATTGTTTTTGTGATCATTCACACTTGTTTTGTATGTGTCTGGTGTGTGTGTGTATGTGTGTGTGTATGTATGTATGTATGTATTATGTATGGGCTATGGAGGTAAGAGGACAGCCCTGCTGTGGGTCCTTACTTTCTACCTTGTTTTGGGATACACCACTGTCTTTGTTGTTTGCTGTTAAGCAGTCACGCTAACGGACTTGTGATCTTCCAGGGATTTTCCTGTCTCTCCTTCCATATCACTGCAGGAATGCTAGGTTAAAGGAAAGAACTGCTGCATCTGGCTTTCTGTGGGTTCTGAGGGCTCAAACTTGGGTCTTCATACATATGTAGCAAGTGCATGACCACTGAACCAGCCCCCAGCCCAGGGCTCTAGTCTCGAATGCAGCCATTTCCCGTATGGTAGGCTCACCACTCAGTCAAGCAGAGTGCCCATGCCACTGTGGGCCACCTTTTATGAGGCGTGCTATAAGTAATCTGTTTTATTAATAGCTAAAATGAGAGTTTTCACAAGGTTTTTTTTTTTCAAACAATAAATCAGAGACAAAAATCCAAGGTTACCTCAATAACAACTTCCACTGTGTTTGCTTACTGGTTTTATGCAAGTTTGAGAGACAGAGGGAGGGACAGAGGGGAGAGAGAGAGAGAGAGAGAGAGAGAGAGAGAGAGAGAAGAGAAGAGAAGAGAAGAGAAGAGAAGAGAAGAGAAGAGAAGAGAAGAGAAGAGAAGAGAAGAGAAGAGAAGAGAAGAGAAAAGGTCGTCCTGATACCCACCTGCCCTCATATCTAGTTCCCATCCCACGAGGTGAAGATTCGTCAGTTTCAATTCTGAAGCTACTTAAGGAGAGTATTCAGTAATCACTCACATATTCATATTAGTGTGACTTTTTAGGATACCCTTGTTCAAGAATAGAACATTCTGGAGAGTGCTCTGATGAATGGAGACATTTCTGAATTTTGATAATAAAAACTTCTAAAGGCCTAAAAAAAAAAAGTCAAACTTTAAAGAGAAGCTTTAAATAGTGTTGAGAGCTTGGAGCTAACAGCTAATTGTATGCAAAATAACTTTCACACCAGCAAGCTGCTTCCAAAGGAGCAGCAAAGGAGGCAGCTGCGGTTTTTCCCCCATTGTGGCAAAGTGAAGCTTTATTCTCTCAGCTCTCCTCGCCTTCTGGTTCTGTTTACTGTAGTAGAGCATGAGAGAGAGCGTTTATCATTCATGGCAGCCGAGGGGAGAGGGCCCAGTGTCCACTGGTAGAAGAGGGACAGCAGCCGTTTGTCGGCTGGACACACTTTGTTTACTGGCCTCTGGCTAAGACTGAGTGTATGCTGTGTAGAATGGAACATTACCCCACCTTAAAAAGAAAATGTTCTCTTTAAGTGGGGGCAGGGCACTATGTACACAAAGACAATACTGTACTTGTTCCTGTTATATTCCCCCCAACCTGGTCAGTTTAACACAAGCCAGGGTTATCTGGGAAGAGGAACCCCAATTGAGAAAATGCCCCCATCAGGTTGCCTGTGGAAGGGGAGGGAAGTACTTAGTCTCAGAACTGAGTTCTAAGATCATCTAAGAGTCAAAAGCGACAGGGAACCCCCTCTCATGTAATAAAGAAGAAAGACAAATCCTCATGGGTTTTACTTGATGTTATCATTAAGGTATTAAAGCTAGTTAAAAGCACAGATTTCAACAACACACATAAGTAACGACTCCGTGACATTAGAGGGAACTTTGTAAAGAACAGACAGCAGCCACACCTCAGCAGTGGTGAAGGGGGACCTGAAAAGGGAGGGTGACAAGGAGTGAATGAAGACTCAGACTCCTCTGAAGAGGAAGGCCAAAGCTCGGTGATGCTGAGACGGAGAGGGAGCTGGGCACAGTGGGGCAGCCGTAGAATCTCTGCATTTGGCAGGTGGAGGCAGGAAGCTCAGGAGTTCAAGGAACCCTGTCCTAACAATCTAAAGCAAACCCCAACAAAACACCCCAAATAAACAAATAAATAAACATTTTTTTTTTTAAGGAAAAAAAATCTGAGCGGCCAGGGCAAATCTTACCAGTAGAAATAGCTGAAAATCTGTTTGGCTTCTTCTTGGCCAAAATCAAAATAGCTTTAGTTAAATTTTGTGAGACCTTGCCTTTCTGCACTCCAGCGGCCGCATACATAGCGTGGCCACCAGACTAAGACAAAATGTGCATAGTGTGCTGGCCAAGTGACAAGGACAAAGCTGCTGTCTGCTGAATGCCCAGGGCATAGGTAGAGGCTCATGCTACCCGGTGCCATACTGAAGGCCACAGGTGGAAACCGTCACCCAGATGACTCCAAGAAAACCACCCTGGCCAGCCATCCCAACAGCTCTGTACACTGCAGCCCCGTAGCACTGGGAGGGCCAGGGTAGGCCTGCAGAGCCTCGGCCCTGCCCGCGATGAACTGGACCCTGCATGCTCTTCCCTACTCAGATTCTGCTATGAAAATGCTAGGAAGTGTTCTTTAATTTACATTTCAGAAGATAAGACAAAGGTTAATTGCGAAAGGCTGGGTCTTAGATTATGTAATGAGAACTGCCTCTAAAGTATTGTAGGCTCTGGGCAGCTGCGGCTGGATTCTCTTGTTGAGTTCCACGCCCTTCATTCTCAGGAACTGATGGATGGGTTGATTGTACACGCCCAGGGCTGGCCTGCTGCATCTCCCACCTCATTCTCTGCTCTTCCTGATGTGGGTTCAGATAATTTCTTCTTTTATCCCAGCTCTTGTGGTTAATTGTGCAGAATGCTCTCTCTACATCTGTAATTTCTCAAAGTTCAGATTTTGAATAAGAAAGGCCATACCAACTGCTATCTAGGGAGGTCAGCCCCTCTGATGTGTTCTGCAATTTTTATTGCCAGTTATTTTTACCCTCAAAGGGCTCCTTTTTCTATTTGTAACATGAAAAAAAAAAAAAAAGATCTGCTTCCCTCTACCGGGTCAGCTCTTCAGTGGGCCAGGCTGGGAACCAGCTCCTTCCTGTGGGAAGAATTTACTTTCACACTGAAAACCAACTGCTTTGGAAGGAAGTTCAGGTGGGAGCCATTTCCTGAACAGCTCCACTTAGCACCCCTCTCTGGCTTCAGCCAGCCTTCGGACTTTCTTCCCCAGATGCTTCCTGCATGAGGATGAGGGCAAGACAGACACTGCGCCATACTGAACACTATTCACAAATGCCAGCTAAGGAGGCAAGCGGGGCTGAGCTCCAGCCTCAGGGATTAGAGGCTTCGTCCTGGCCCATGGGCAACTTGCCTTCTACCACACCATGTGCTGGGAGAGCTCTGCCCGCCCGCCAGAAAGGGTCTCTTTCAACTCTACACACTGTAGGCTGGCAGGCACGGCTCTGAAACAGATGCTGTGGGTTGGGGAAAACTGGGTTTGAGAGAGCCTGAAAGAAGTTCACAAGATTAGTTATGGAGGAATAAAGGCAACATGACTTTTCCCCAAAATGGAAGTCAATGATGATCTGTCAAAAACCCAAAAATGATGGCTGTTCAGGTGGGTGTGTGGATGCTTGCCACCAAGCCTATTGACCTGAAATCCTTATGACAGAAGGAGAGAGGCAACTCCACAAATTTGTCCTCTGACCCCTACATGGATGCAATGGTTCTCCCCTTCTCCCCTGACACATCACCCACATGCACTCACACACACACACACATACTCACACACACATACTCTCACACACACATACATACACTCACACTCACTCACAAACACATACACACACATACTCACACACACAAATACATACACACACTCACACACACTCATACACATACACACACATACTCACACAGACACACACACTCACACACACACACACACAGACACACACACTCACATACACAGACACACACACTCACACACACATACATACACACACACTCACACACATATACGTACATACACACATACTCACACACACAGACACACACTTACACACACATACACACACATACATACACACACTCACTCACACACTCACTCTCACACACCCCCTCACACACACATACACACACACATACTCACACACACATGCTCACACACACTCACTCACACACACATACACACATATACTCACTTGTACACATGCACACACATACTCATACACACATACACACACATACTCACACACACATGCTCACACACACATTCACACACACTCACACACACTCACACACATACTCACACACATACACATGCTCACACACACACACTCACACACACATACACACTCACTCACTCACACACTCACTCACACACACAATTTGAAAAATAAACAGACAAGAACTAGGGAAATGGGTCAGCAGGTAAAGTGCTTGCTGCTCAAGAGTTGAAATTGGATTTCCAGCACCCACATTGAAAGCTGGGAGCAGCTGCATGAGTGTTTGCAACCTCAGCACTGGAGGGGAGGGAGTCTAGTCTCTATGCACACATGCACAGGCAAAGGTACCTAAACAGACCTCTCTCTCTCTCTCTCTCTCTCTCTCTCTCACACACACACACACACACACACACACACGAACATGCACACACAGTCTAATCTCTGCTTCCTGCTGATTCTCCACTGGGAAATATTCTACGCTGCCAACCTCATTTCTTTCTCCCTTCCTGTCACTTCATTTCTAAGATATAAGAGTTGCTTATTCTGAGTGGAACTCAGAGGAAGAGGCTGAGCTAATGCAACAAATATCACAAGGCACAGAAGCCAAGTCAAAGATGCATGAGATGCTGTCACCCTGGCACACACCCACTCATCCAGCGAAATAGCACTTAGGACTGATCGCAACCAGTCACAGGGAAGAGGGCAGGAGCCATTGTGTCAGACCAACACATGCCACAGGGGCGGCTTCTGCCAGCCTGTCTCTCTCATTCTATGCACACTCTCTCTTTCTGCTGGGGCTCTGTGTTCTGAATTCTCAGTGCCTCCCAGCCACAGCGTTTGCTTTGATGGGCACTCTCTGTTCTTTGTGCAGCAGTGCTGAACAGAATAGCGCAGAAGCAGCTTACCCTGCTCACGCCTGTGTTCCCACCTCCCGTGTTCAGGCTCAGCAGGAGAGGTGGGAACTGGTGTCTTTGAGCGTCTACTATTAATACACAGTGTGTGATTCTAGGCACTGAGAATACAGTGGTGACCAAAATAGAATTCCCAGGGCTGGAGAGATGGCTCTGCCGTTGAGAGCACTAGCTGCCCTTCCAAAGGACCCCAGTTCAATTCCCAGCACCAGCAGAGAGGTTCACAACCATCTGAATGTAAATCCAGTTCTGGATGATTCAATACCTTCTTCTGGCATCCAGAAGGTATACAGTGATGCACAGACATACATGCAGGCAGAGCACCAAAACCGGAAGTTGCTGCTCTATCTTAGGTGCTCATAATCGCTGCTCTACCAAGGGTGAATGCTGCAGAGATGGTAGCATGGGTGAGATCTGTAACATGCTGGCAGGGGCTGTACAGGCTGGTTCTGTGGGTCAACTTGACACAGGCTGGAGTTATCACAGACAAAGGAGCTTCCCTTGAGGAAGTGCCTCCAAGAGACCCAGCTGTAAGGCATTTTCTCAATTAGTGATCAAGGGTGGGAGGGCCCCTTGTGAGTGGTGCCATCCCTGGGCTGGTGATCCTCAGTTCTATAAGGAAGCTGAGCAAGCCAGGGGAAGCAAGCCAATAATGAACATCCCTCCATGGCCTCTGCATCAGCTCCTGCTTCCTGACCTGCTTGAGTTCCAGTCCTGACTTCCTTTAGTGATGAACAGCAGCATGGAAGTATAAGCTGAATAAACCCTTTCCTCCCCAACTTGCTTCCCGGTCATGTTTGTGCAGGAATAGAAACCCTGACTGAGACATTGACCCACTCCTGCCCTTTGCACTCTTCCCACGTGGCCCCCTCCCCCCCTCCACTCAGGTCTTCACTATTGACTGGCGGGGAGGGAGCGCTTTACCGTCCATTGAGATCATCCCTTCCCCCGTGGCCACTCTAGCTTCCTCCTACCATTCGCCACTTCCTGGATGTGCTTCCTTTTTGTTTTCTTGTCCATCTCAGTGACCAGAAGATGAGAGCAGACATGTCTGTCTCCCTTGTCCACTGTTATTCCTACTTCCTGGTCCTTAATGTTGACAGAAACGAGCAAACAAACAAATGACGTTTGGATGTGCTTACAAGTAGAGTCATCCCTAACTCGGTCGTAATAATATTTCCAACTGGGCAGTTTATTATATCCTAGGCCCCGACCACTCGCAAGCATCGTTCTTTTCATTTTATTCTGTTTTATTTTATGTTTTTAGATGGAATCTCCTAATACAGCACAGCCTGACCTAGTACCTGAGACTTCCATGCCATCACCCTTGACTGCTGGAATTACAGGGTGAACTGTCCCATGGCCTCCATTTGGTGTGTTCAATGTGTGTGTGTGTGTGCACACGGGAACACACATGTGTAAACCAGAGGTCAACACTGGATGGCTTCCTCTGTGGCTCCCCATCTTATTTTCCGAGGCACCTTGTCTCGATGAGCCTTGAGCTCACTGACACCGCTGCCCTCGCTGGCCAGGGAGCTCCAGGGACCTGGCTTTTTCTAGGCCAGCAGCACTGGCTTTACCAATTAATACCACTGTGTCTGAATTTTTACATGAGTTCTGGGGATCCAAACTCAAGTCACATGTGCGTGAAGCAAACACTCTGCACACTGAGCCATCCTCCCATCCCCTGGCTTCTCTTAATCTTAACCAAAGAGATCAGGATGTAGGCATTATCTCTACACTCGCCATACAGAAGAGGAAACAGAGGCTGGGAAGCCAGGGCGCCTGTGTGCGGCTCTGCAGAACATGAAAGAGCTGAAGCCCAGGGGTGTCTGACCATACAGCCCACTCACTCTTCACCACTCAGTCATGTCTGCTCAATAATAAACGACAAAGACAGGGACTGCAGTGCTGGCACCAAGGGGCACCAGGAGGGTGGAGACCCTCCACCATGGCCTTAGGGACTCTCTAAGATTACTTCTGAAGTGGCTTTCTAGAAAACACTGATGTATGACCTGGAAAAAGAATCTTTTACTCAGATCTCGTGAAGTTAGGCATCACCAGTGAGGTATGCCTGTAATCCCAGCTCTTGGGAGGCTAAGGCAGGAGGATGGTGAGTTTCAGGCCAGTCTGAGCTGCAGAGCAAGAATTTATGTAAAAGAAAATCTTATAAAAATATCAACACAGCAACTACCTGTAGTGTGTAGTTTTGTCTACACTGCTTTGTGTTCCTGCCTGGGAGCACTCACACACACCTGCAGGAGCTATCTCAGATCTGCAAATAGAAAACACACACACACACACACACACACACACATACTCCAGGCCCAGTGGTTGGCTTTACCTTCGCTGCTGTGTCCCCTTCTCTCCCAGTCGTGACTTCTCTGTCCTGACTTCTGTCCTCTCTATCCTGACTTCTCTGTCCTACCCACACAACTCTCAGTGTCCTGCCCCGTGCTCAGTCATTGGCTACTGGCAACTTTATTGATAGATCAAAAACCAATTGCGGACAAGGACCTTCAGCACCAGTAAACACAGATTCCCAACTAAATCAAAGCATCAGAACCACCCTCTACAGCAATCTATGTCTACCACTTAGCCACACCCGAACTGTGGCAGTTTTTCTAGGGTGCTCCGGAGATCCACTGAGGCTTGGGTAACCCCAGATTTCTGCCCTCCTTCCACATTTCCAATGCTGTGTTCTCTTCACAGAGTCCTAGGCTGCTCCAGTGAGAGGGCTATCAGTCTCCCCTGCTGCATGGGCTACACTTCTGAGCACGCGAGGCTCCCACCTCTCTGCCTTCTGCCTTCCTTGACAGACACAGTGCATCACACTACACAGAAGCCCCTGGTTCCCAGAATCCCTTGCTTATGCCACTCAGTTCCTTCAGCCCCTGAGTTTGTCGTGCTGTCTACTGATATAGCCCATGTCTGCGCCTCTACCTCAGTCCGTTCCTCTCAGCACCTGTAAGCCCCATTCTTGCTGGGATCCCATTTCCTCTAAGACAGCTTCCCTAACTCCATCTGACCCTGCCAACAAGAGCTACTCCTCTGCCCTGCTGGCCTCTAGGCTGCCTGGTAACACAGTACCACCTTGGGTTTATCATTACCAAGCTCTGCCATGAAAGTTTTGAGCTCAGGAGCTGGGCCGGAAGGGCCTTGTGTCTGTTTGCAGCCCAGTGCTGCTTTTCCTCTCAGAAGCCTTCCCTTCTCACTCCAGCCGCGTGATTTGTGTCCAGTTATCACCAACACCCAGATACAGTTATGGATTACAGTAACCCACATACCCACTGCCATCTTCCCACTCACAGTGATTGGCTCAGGGTTGGCATGTGACTTAGGCTCTACAAACATGGAGGGCTTTGACTCCTTCTTCCCTGTTGGCTGTGCATCTTCTTGAGAGACTGGAAGAGAGCAGGAAGAAGGTAAGGAAGCCACACCCTGGGGCTCCAGACAGCAATAGCCAAGCAGAGCTACAGAATGGGTGAGAAGGGATGGGACCGTGGTCACATGGTTGGAACCAGCAGGGCAAGCACTGCCTGAACCTGGAGTGTTTTAGTCTCTTTTTTTTTTTGTTAATAGTGCAACACTAGACACTGGGTGAATTGTAAGAACAGGTTTATTTTGGCTCACAGTTTTGTCCAAGGTTGAAGGGTCAAATATGGCTGTGATTATCTTGCTGACTGCGTCTTCATGTGGGCCAGGAGATCACAAAAAGAGCGAGAAGCAAAACCAAAATGTCTACATGTTTATATCTACCCTCCTTTTTGTTAAATTTTCTATTTAATATATTATGTATGTGATGTATGTGAATAGGTACACATGACATGTGTGATGTATGTGAGTAGATGCACAGGACATGTGTGTGTGATGTATGTGAGTAGGTACATAGGAGATGTGTGTGTGTGTGATGTATGTGAGTAGGTGCACATGACATGTGTGTGTGATGTATGTGAGTAGGTGCACATGATATGTGTGTAATGTATGAGTAGGTGCATGTGACATGTGTGTGTGATGTATGTGAGTAGGTGCACATGATATGTGTGTAATGTATGAGTAGGTGCATATGACATGTGTGTGTGATGTATGTGAGTAGGTGCACATGACATGTGTGTGTGTGATGTATGTGAGCAGGTGCACATGACATGTGTGTGTGTGATGTATGTGAGTAGGTGAACATGATGTATGTGTGTGTGTGTGTGTGTGTGTGTGAGATGTGAGTAGGTGCACGTGACATGTGTGTGTGTGATGTATGTGAGTAGGTGCACATGACGTGTGTGTAATGTATGAGTAGGTACACGTGACATATGTGTAATGTATGACTAGGTGCACATGACATGTGTGTAATGTATGAGTAGGTGCACGTGACATGTGTGTAATGTATGAGTAGGTGCATGTGACATGTGTGTGTGATGTATGTGAGTAGGTGCATGTGACATGTGTGTGTGATATATGTGAGTAGGTGCATGTGACATGTGTGTGTGATGTATGTAAGTAGGTGCACATGACGTGTGTGTGTGTGTGTGTGTGTGTGTGTGTGTGATGTATGTGAGTAGGTGCATAGGAGATGTGTGTGATGTATGTGAGTAGGTGCACATGACATGTGTGTAATGTATGAGAAGGTGCACATGACGTGTGTGTAATGTATGAGTAGGTGCACAGGACATGTGTTTGATTATGTGAGGTGCACAAGGCACTTGTGTGTGGATGCCAGAGGACAACTTCTCACCTGCTACCTTCATGTGAGTGCTGGACTCAACTCACACCATCAAGCTTTCTCTTGAGCTCCTTTGCCCACTGAGCCATCTCCATGCCCCCCTCCCTGTAAAGGTATGTAAAGTCAGCCGTGGAGACTTCACCCTACTGACCTTATCGAAGGCCATTAACCACCGAAAGACCCTCCCTAAACATCAGTCACACTAAGTTCCACTCCTAAGACCTCCCAATGGGACTACTTTCCAGCATAAATTTTGGAGGAGGCAAATCATATCATGGTCAGCAAGCACAGACCAGCAAATTCCCCTTATATTTAAACAAGTTCATGGTTTTGTTTCATCTTGCTACTAGGAGCCAAGAGCCATCTTCATTTTAAATGCCACCGTATTCATCACTGTGCCCTCGGCCTCCTGCACAGCACCTTCCGCTTACTCACGTCTGCATGAAGAGATTCCTCGGGTCAGGGTAAGAAACTGGGGACTGACAAGTCTGTCAGGACTGGCACGGGGCAGCTGGCGGCAGCGCCCTGGCTCTCCAGCTGAGTGTCAAAACTCCAGTTCTACTTTTTGCTGCCCTGGTCCCTCACAAAGCCTGGTCAGACAGAGGTCCCCCATGTCACCGCACTGCCACCCTTTACCCCTGTTGTTCTTTTGGACGGCTGAGACCCAGACTCAAAGCTACCCCTCTGCTCAGACAATCATCCCAGACAGGCTTTGCTCATGCCCAAAGCTTACGATAGCAGATCAAGGTCAGCAATCCAGAGTCAGCCATGGCCGTGGGGCCACTCAAAGAGAACTTAGGGCACTAGCCACCTGTCATCTTTTAAGAAAATTCGGGTTGTGTTTGGTTGCTTGTCTCAAACCGTGAGTAATCCCCATGGCTTCCTGTTCAGTGATCTGACCTCATCTCGTTAATGGAATCACAGGACTCGACAGGGAGACATAGAGGTCATCTATTTCAACCCCACACCCAGCGCTGATGCCACCACTGCTGGGGTTTAGCCTGCCTTGGCTTGAACACAACCAAGGACCGGCTGCTCTATCCTTTGCTGTGTGAGCACACTGCCAGACAGCTCAGATTGTTAGAAAGTTCTTTCTGAAACGGAGCTGAAATCTGCTCCCTTGTCATTCCACCGAGTCCTGGATCTGCCATCTGGAGTCCCTGGCATCAGCCTGATCCCTCCCCACACAGCAGCCATTGAGATATATGAGGACAGCTCACGTGTCCCTCAAGTCTTCTTGACTCTAGGCAAAACATCCCTTGGGCCCTTGCCTAGTTGTTCTGTGGCCTCTGGACAGGCCCACTTTGTGATTACCCAGTGCCTAACAACAAGAGCTGTGGCCTGGGAGTGACTGTCTCTCAAAAGCTCATACATTTAAACACTTAGTCAACAGTTGGAAGTAGCATTTTGGAAGATTATAGAACATTTAGGAGGCAGAGCCTCACTGGAGGAGCTAGGTCAGGCCTTGGACTCTTATAGTCTGGCCTTGCTTCCTGTCCTCTCTTTGCTTCCTGACTATAAACACAACACCACTGGCTACCTCACTCGCTGGCTGCCGTGACTTTTACACCATGATGTACTCTATCTTCCCAACAAAAGCCAACCCCCTTTTCCCCTCAGGCTATTTCTTGTCAGGTGTTGGTCACAGCAACAAGAAAAATAACAAATAGAACCATCCAGAAACAGCCTGTCCAGTGTCAAGTACTATGGGCCTCAAAGGCCTTGTTCTGAATCGCCCACAGCTATAAGATGTACAGTGGGCTCTACTGTCATTTTTACAGCCTCCTCACACCACTGGCTCAAGGCAATCTTAGACAGAATGAAAGCCTGCATTGGATTTTCCATATTTGAACATTTGATATATAGGGCTCTGTGGCTCCACATTGATTTCTCTTCCATCTGATCTTGCCAGTTTAAGAATGAGCAGAAGCACTAAAGTAACTGTAATTTATCATCCAGGTTGTGACAGTTTCAACACTGAAAGGAGGAGCTGTTTTGCCATTAATAAATATATCAAGGCAGCAGTTATTACCAGGAATGATACCAGCAACCCACACATAGGACCACATTAAGCCAAGTGTGGGGACCACAGAGTCCCTCCCAAATCCCAGGATACTATTGACTAGTTTTGTAATTCTTCTTCTCAGCATTTCTGTTTACATGTTTCAGAAAGGATGACATATTCCTATGCCCTAGGGTTATTGTGAGCTTCAATAAGATCATGTGTAGAAAGCATGCAACTCTCAGCCTGGCTCACACTAAGTATTTGGAAATTTGTCAGTTGGTGGTGGTGCACGCTGTTAATCCCAGCACTCAGGAGACAGAGGCAGGTGGATCTCTGTGAGTTAAAGGACAGCCTGATGTACAGAATGAGGTCTAGGACAGCCAGTGCTTCATATAGAAACCCTGTTTTGAAATCCCAAAAACAAACAAAAAAATTACTGCCTGTTATTTTCAACTTGTTAAAAACTTTGTGAATTTGACCAGGATCTCTCTCAGTACCACGTCATCTTTAAACCTGGTGAGGTGTAGCTTCCACAGCGTTGTCTGAGCTCCTGGTTAAAATAACCCCTATCAATACCACAATCCAGAAGTCTACGGCGTGCCTCCTCCTTGCATGTCAGGCAAGCACAGCCATATTGGCTGTTACACTAACTACACTTGTGTATTGGAAGGAAGTTGTATCTGTAAAGAGACCCCTGTGCAAAGCAGAGGCTTAATAGATCTACACCCTTCTTTCTCACTGCTGAGGTTTGATGTGTTCCCTAGAGTTTATATGCTGGAAATGTAATCCCCATTGCAGCCAATGTTGGGGTGAGACTCTACGAGGTGAGCATGGGTTAAGCTCCACTGTAATAGGAATGAGTTATTTTTTTTTTATAGTGTGTTGTAATAAGAGCTGATTCAGACCCTTGTTTTGGCTCTCTTTTGTTCTCCAACTTCCTACTGTGGAGTGATGCAGACCTTGGCCAAGCACTCACGTCATGCCCTGGGCCTTCCTTTGTAACTAAAAGCCAGAGACATTTCTGTTCACTATAGACCATTCAGTGTACAGTAGGCCATTGCAGCAACAATTATAGATGGTTCCCATGTCAAGAGGAGGCTGTAATGCCATCTCTTCACCTTCAACCAGGGACCTGGGTTGATGTCAGCCCCTCTGTGCCCGGCACATGGCTTCCTAAGTTGATCTGAGCACATTGTATGCGGTAGGAAGAGGAAGATATGGAGGAGTAGGTGTGGGAGGCTGCTGGGCTGGCCCGGAGGTAACACACATCACTTGTGTTTACTCTCCAGGAAGAACATCTGCCTTGTGGAAGGTGGGAAACACACTGCAGCTGTGACTGTAGGCCTGCCCTGTGAGAGAAAGAGACCCGGTACTTTCTTGGACAGCTAGCATCTGTGCCTGTTCTACCCATCTGAGACCTTATCATTTGGCCCATATTTTCTGTCTTGACCTTAAAGAAATAAGATAAGACTCTTCAAATTATTTCCTGAAGTAAAAGCCTCCATCATTCTGCTCTGATGCTAGCCAAGACCCCTACCACAAAAGGAAACCACATCCGTGGTCTCCTAAGGAGATGAAACCCAGGGGCCTATACTGTTATTGTCTCCAAGAAACTGGTTCACTTTTTTTGGCGGTAAAATTCACTCATTCTTTCCATTATTACAATGAAATGAACAAGACACAAGGGCGTAATGGGATTTTTCAAACCTGAAATGAAATTTCAAGCATTATGGAAAATTCAAGCAATTAAAATAATCTTACAGGACTGTCAGGATGATTCAGTGAGTGGAGCTACATGCATGCTGGCCTCACAGCCTGAGTTTGATCCTCAGATTCCATAAGGTGGCAAAAAAGAACCAATGCCCAAGAGTTGTCCTCTACCCCCATATACTATATATTTATAAATTTATATACATAAACTTATTTATAAACATATATTTATAAAATTATAAAAAGGCCTTATATAGTATCTGTGGTGGTTTGAATATGCTTGGCCCAAGAAGTGGCACTATTAGAGGGTGTGGCCTTGTTGGAATAGATGTAGCCTTGTTGGAGAAAGTGTGTCACTGTGGGAGATGGGCAATGAGACCCTCCTTCTAACCTCATGGGAGCCAGTCTTCTCCTAGCTGCCTTTAGAACAAGGGGTAGAACTCTCAGTTCCTCTAGCACCATGACTGCCTGGACACTGTTATGCTTCCCACCATAATGATAATGGACTGAACCTCTGAACCTGTAAGCCAGCCCCAATTAAATGTTGTCTTTTATATGAGTTGCTGTGGTCATGGTATCTCTTCACAGCATTGGAAACCCTAACTAAGACAGTATTCAATATTTTGTGTTTCCTTTTGTTTCTATGGTTCTAGAGATCAAACCCAGGGCCCTGTGTATAGTAGGCAATAGCTCTACCACTGAGCTATAGCATCCGCTCATTATTTCTCTTTGAATAGTCTTAAGTTTCTTAAAGGAGGATTCATGGCCTGAACTGATAGCACACACTTATAAATCCAGCATTCAGGAGGTTGTGGCAGGAGAATTGAGTCTGAGGTCAGCTTAGGCTTCGTTGCCAGATACTATCTCATCTCCTGGACCCTTTTAACACAAAAAGAAAGGAAATAAAGCGATCATAAGACTCATAGTTCTGACTGAAGCAGCACCAGCCGTATGCTCAGTTCTTCAATGACAGCTAACAGCCTGTAGCTGTTAAAGTCAAGCACCACTGATAAGCCTCTTCAAAGAGAACTCATTTGTTTCTTCAACAAACATAAATACAGAAGCTTCTCAGAGGCTGTGCACTGTGCAGGGAATAGGAAAAAAATAGCTGGAGCCCCTGCTCACCCAAGATCTTCCAGACTACAGATGCCCAGTGACAAAACCACCAGTTCCAGGTCTCAACAGGTCACTGGCTCAAGTGCATGTCTAAGCAGAGAGTAGAGCCAGAATGGTCTCTTCTAGATTAGTTCTCCAAAGTATTTGGAGTAGGGGGCTGTTATTCCTAGATGAATAGTTTCCTGGTGATTTCGTGACTTGAGTAATGTTCTTTCATTCATTTTCCTACTTAAAACGCCACCTTGGAATCCCCCAAGAAGGTAAGAGAGGTCTTTGCCAGGAGGAGCTTCTCCTGACTCCCACCATTGCACCTCACTAGCTCAGGTTTGGAGTTCCTCATATAAGCTGTGTGGTGTTCACCTGTGCTGTGCCCCTAAGCACCAGGGAGGCTGAGGAAGGGCATAGCATCTCTCTGAGATAGGGCATGGCACATGATGAAATAGAATATTCCTAAAAAATGTCCTAAGCAAGAAAAATAAAGGTAAATGCCACAATGAGGCAGGAAGCACAGCAAGCTCACGGGCAGAGATGGAGTGAGTACTTCGTGAGCAGAGAAAGGCAGAAACAGGGACCAGAGAGCAAAGCCTGAGACCGTAGTCAGTGGGGAGCTCGCCAAAGCAAGTTCCACCATTCCCATCCGATGCAGACAGATATGGCCCGACGCATTAGCCACTGCTCATCCTTTCTTTCTTGTGAGCTGGATCATGGAAGATGAGCAGAACATGTCTGGGAACTCACAGAGTTCTTCCCCTCTTTTCTCAGGGACCAGAAGTCCCTGAATTCTTTAGGGGAATTATCTCTCACCAGGTCCAGGTTGTCTTGGGGCCATCAGTGTGTGCACCCTGCTCACCCTAAGTGTGAGTGTGAGGCTCCAGAGAAATCAGACTACATTCAATGAGAGTGTCTCATTTTGATCCAAGTGAAACAACACCAGAAAAAAAACTGGAACGGTGGGCAGGGAGGCTGGGTCAAGAGTTCAAGATCATCGTTGGTGTCCTTGGGTTTCCAGTGCTCTTTCCGATTACTTTTGCCATCCAAGGAAATTAGGGCAGGAATTCAAACAGAAGAACGCAGAAGCAGAGAGGCCATGGAGGAGGCTGCATCCTGCTCAGCCTGCTTTCTTATAGCACCCAGGGTCACCAGCTCACGGGTGCCACTTCCCACAGTGGCCTGGGTCCTCTCACACTGATCACTAACTAAGAAAATGCACCAGGGCTTTGCCCACCCACCAGTCTGAGGGGGACATTTTCTCAATGGAGATTTCCTCTTCCCAAATGATTCTGGATTGTGTCAAGTTGACATAAACTAGGCAGCACACTTGAGTACATAGTGAGTTGAAGACCAGCCTACAGACCTTGTTATAAATTGTACAGGAAGAGGGGGGAGGGAGGGAGGAAGGGAGGGAGGGAGGGAGAGAGGGAAAGAGAGCATCTTTCTGACCTTCCTGGATGCCCCCTGGGATTTACTATTCCATGCCCCCCACATAAGCCTAGCTCAGTCCTCCTTGAGTCCTTTTGTCCAGTCTTCCTATCAATGCTGAGAGCTCAGGACTCCAGTCAGAGTTCCCTTCTGCTTTAAGAAGTCACACATGGTGGCGCATAATCAAAGAGTCTCAGTTGATTTTAAGAGTGGCAGGCAGAGGAATCTTTGCAAACTAATCTTCCGCCAGGCACAAAGCATTTCTGAAGGACGAACGGGCCCTCGTGGGCAGACAGGTCCTTCCTTGCTTGCTTGGAGACCGAGGACAGGATCTTACCTCTCGGGACCTCTCTGGACCTTTGTGCTTCTGTCAATAGCTCTTGCTGAACTGAAGTACACTCGGTGTCCAGTGCCATGCTGTAAATTCTTAAGTCCTTATTTTTGCAATATTTAGTGAATTCTCTCTTATAAAACATTATCATCACAACCTTTGAGTTACTGAAGGGTTAACAACCAATCAGCAAAATTCCTAAAGACATTGCCTATGCCATCAGGTGCAGGCCAAATCTGTCACTGTTTGGTCCCTTCTATGGCTAATTTCCCTGTCTAAAATGGAAATTGAAATATTAAGTTTGGGGCTCCAATTGGGGTTATGGAGGATATAGGTCAGCATTTCTTGAACTCTGAACAAGAAATAACTAAGAATGCAAATGCCCCCTGCGCCATCTCTAGTTATTGTAGAGGATGGCTACCAGAGATCTGTGCATTGAACACAACTTCTCAGATGGTTCACATGTGTCCCATGCTTTGAGACACTGGTGTAAGAAAAAGGGAGGGAATATAAAGCTGGAGTGGAAGAGAAAAAAAAGAGGTGAGGAGAGAGAGGAGGACTATGAAGCCAATTGCAACAGGAGCACAGATGGGGCTGGATGTGTTACAGAAGGAGGGAGAGAGGGAGAGGTGAGGGAGGGAGAGGGAGTTATGAAGGGAGAGGGAAGGAGAAAGGGAGGGAGGGAGGGGAGGAAGATATTCTCATCTACATGTCAGGAATGGAGCCATTTGCAAAGGCCATGCATGTATGTACCAGAGGACTTTAAATAAGATGTGCTGGGGCTGGTGCTGGTGCTGGTGCTGGGCTGGGGCTGGGGCTGGGGCTGGGGCTGGGGCTGGGGCTGGGGCTGGGGCTGGGGCTGGGGCTGGGGCTGGGACTGGGGCTTGGGCTGGGGCTGGGGCTGGGCTGGGACTGGGGCTGGGGCTGGGGCTGGGGCTGGGGCTGGGGCTGGGGCTGGGGCTGGGGTCTGGGGCTGGGACTGGGGCTGGGACTGGGCTGGGGCTGGGCTGGTAGTAATAATGATGGTGGTGGTAAATGGTGATGGAGGGCAGTGGGCTGTGTTAATCAGTCTTACAGGGCTGGTAGGAAGCAGAGCCATCTGCTGCATATTCTGTACATTACAGAATCTAGTTTGCTTCCACTGGCTCTGCTCAGCCAAATTTATATCTGTTTCTGGCTGCAAAATCTGCCTTGTGGTGTTGGACCAAGCCCTGAGCTCAAAGCAGGAAGAATCCCATGCCAGGGACGTGATCTGTGTTTCCTGAGCCGAGGGCAAGGCTGGGTTTGTGAGCCTTCCTAGAATCTGAGCCCTTGCTCCTGAGGGTAGGAACTCACATGTGTTCTAAATGAAGGATGGAAGAGCTGAAGGAAGTGGGCTTTCAGAGCCAAAGCCTCTGTCTCCTCCCACAGGAGGACACAGCTTTGGCCCCAGCCTCTCTGCTTTTTCACATCCCTGTTCCCATCTGTCTGTTGCTTCTCAGGGGAAGGACATGACCGTGTTCATCTCTTCAAGCTACTCAACAGGAGTTGGTATGGTGAATAAATGAACAGTTCAGGCAGTATGGGGAGCCGGCATCATTAGGACCAGCCTGGTTGGTGAGGTGCAGGGAGAAACTAAAGATGTCCAAACAGCCTGAAATCTGTATTTCTAGAAAAGAAAAATAATCTGTTTGAAGCTAAGTAATAGCTTAATAATGTTTTTTAAATCCTAATTAATGTTCTTTATGTTCTCCACCATTCCTCAAAACAAGTCAAATAGGCCAAACAAAGCAGCTCTCTACAGAGATCAAATAGACCAAATAGACCAAACAAAGCACCCTCAGAGGCTCTCGGGACAGTGGGACATTTGTCACCTCTTCCTTGTTTCTCCCCCAACCATTCCAAGGTGCATGGGCAGAATTTGATTTTCCTGCAACAGAATGTGGAATGCAGACACCTCTCCAACTGTCGAGATCCCAAAGAGCTGTATGCATCTGTCTCAGCTTGCCTGCATTTAAAAGTCCTCATTAGAAAGCCTTCCTTCCAGTCAGCTGCCTCAGACAGTCCTCAGGTCCTCAGCCCTACCTGCCTGTCTTGCCTCTCCACAGCTCAGCTCAGACAGATGAAATGGTGGATGAAACCTTTCAGTCCACGGGGCAGGGACCTTGTCTTTGTGTCTCATAAAATGTCATGTACACCTGCAGCGCTTTGTAAATAATAAATGGTCATAATAAAGATGCCGCCTCTTTGGGGTCAGAGCTACATGCTTGCAGAAAAACAGACCTCTCTTCATTCCAACTAGGCCTGCCTTGGTGTGGCACAGCTGTCACCAAACCCTGCAGATGAAGTCTCTGCACAGACACTTCCAAAGATCCATGGGAACTGAAAACTTCGAGTTCCAAACAGAACAAAAGACACAATGCCAGAATTTCTTGGCCCAGGGAGGTCAGGGAATAGCCTGCTGACATACTATGTACTTGAAAAATCAATGCACCGTGGAAAAGCAAGATGTCATTATTACTGCTTGAGATTCTATTGCTCTGTTTAATCTGGTCTTCCAAATAACAGCGTGGGCATTTTTATCCAAGCACATAATAATAACTTACTATTGCCTGAGAGATCGGGCAGTAATAACAGGTATTATTACTCTGGTGATCACTTGCCAATTAGAAAAGAGTCCTTGTTCCAAATGGGTGAACAAGTTGACACAGATAAAAGGGGTTTCATTAGTGAGACTAGGGAGAGGCAAGGACACAATTATCACATTGTCACTCGCTCTGATGACCCTGTGGCACTGAGGCTGGGAACAGGTAGTGTGAAACCGTGGGGCATCCTACTGATCTTGGACCACAGTTCAACTCTGAAACGATGACGATAAACTCTCCTTCATCATTCCCTCCCTGTAAGGCACTGTCAGGGTGAGAGACCCTCTGTGGTGTTGGCCTGGAGCACATTCACAACGAAAGCAGCTACGAGGCCTTGAGGCCTCGCCAGCCACTGAGAGTCCTCATTGGTTCTTCTTACCAACACCATGAAAGTGACTCCTAGAATCAGGTTTTACTGTGAGAGGCCCTGAACTCGGGGTCTGAGGCCCAGGGGTACAGCCAGGATCCAAACTATAAGACTGGTTGGATGTGGACTAACCACAGCCACCTTCAACCTGTATTGCCATTTGCAAATGACCCAATGGTTGACATCACTTGCTCAGTTTGAGAGACTCAAGATTGACACCTCTGGTCAAGAGGGGATACTTTTCTGCCATCTAAACCAACAGAAAGGACAGGTAGTACAGATAAGGCCATGCACAGACACCTGGGAGTCATTTAGCCTCAGCCTGGGCCACCTTACTCAGGCAGTTTGCTACAGATCTGCTGTCTGAATGATGTTTTTCCAAATGAGGGAGTAAAAATAGCCCTTGCTCTCTCTCTGAGAATCCCCTGGCTAGGTGGAAGAGTGGAAGGCATCTGAAGGAGGGTTGGAGATGGGGCAAGCAGTGTGGCATGAAAATGTTAGCTCAGATAATGTGCTATGGTCAGGGGTGATTAGATTTGCTTTCTAATTGGAACCGTGTGGTGAGGTTTCCTCGTCCTTTGGACCTCCGAGATTTCACATTTTAAATCTCTTTATCTTTAAATGAGGAATGTGGAGGAGAATGAGATGGGTGGATACTTCCAGGTTCTTAATGTCTAACCCTGACCATCTGCCCTCAACTCCCTCTCATCCAGATCTTGAGTTCCGTGTGCCGTATTAACTAGCAAGCAGGGAGATGCTCTCAGCCCAAGGCCTGCTCTGGACTCCAGTTTCTGCCTCATAAATGACTCGCTAATTTTTAATTAATCCTCTGATCCATCCCAGATCCCTGGCCCAAGAGCTCTCACCCTCTCCTTTCCTCTTCACAGCCAGCAACAGAGACAGATGCTAACTGCGACTTCAGTGCCTATTGGCCCAGGAAGTGTGGTTAGGGCAACCAACACATGGGCCTTTGACCCACGTGTGAGTCACATGTTTTAAAAGCTCAAACGTGGAAGCTGGGATTGAGAAAGAGTGGAGGGAGGGGTGCATGTAGCTTTGGGTGTGATGACAAGGGTGGTGGCAAGGAATGACGTCATGTGACATGGTGTGACCTGCTGTGTAGGTCAGTTGTGTCTTGTGTGTGGGCATATGTGGATGTACAGTGTGTGTGCATAGAGAGCATGGATGTGGAGACAAATGGTAGCAGTGTGTGGGTCTGTTATGAGACACATAATACAGTAAAGATATGTGTTTATGTTGTATACATAATTGTGTGTGCTTATGTTAGCACAGATAATGTATCTGTGCTTATGTTACATGTGTCTGAGGGGTAGTAGAAATGTGTGTGGCAAGAGAATGGGGATGGGTGGGTATGGCAGTGTGCATGGTAGGTGTGCATGGTGGCTGTGCATGGTGGGTATGCATGGAGGGTGTACATGGCAGGTGTACATGGTAGGCGTGCACACATGTATAATGAGGCACACTGGAAATGAAGGCACTTCTAACACAATATGCTGGCTGAAAGGGAGTTTTTCTTTTTCCTATAAATTGGCAAGAGCATTTTCCTTTCTGGCTATAGCTTCTGTTCAGAGGGTCCCTGAGGTCCTGAATAAAAAAAAAATGGACAAGCTTGTTCTCAACAAGCAAAATGAATTTTAAAAATGTTTTGGAGAGAAACATTGTTTTAAATGTGCTAGCACTGAATGGTTTCAGTTTCCTGGAGCTAGGTAAGGAGGAATATTTTTACTGCAGCCAAGCTCTGACACCGCACAGCCAGGAATGGGACAAGGGCGCCACCCCTGTTTGGAGATGTGTCCCTCTACTTGACTCTGCATTCAATGTGAGCCTCTCTCCATGAAATATTAGAAGGGCTTTCATCTATAGGGTTTGGAAGGAATCTTGCAGAAGCAGCCAAGCCTCCCTGATATGAAGGATGCCACCCAGGGGCAGGAAGGGCTAGAGGGGTATCAGGAGAACCCACAGTGAGAAAGGAACACAGGGATTGGCCTAGATGGGTCACACAGCTTTCTGAGCTGCAGTTGGAAGGTATCAGCCCAGACTCCCCAGAAGCTTCCAAAGCATTCTTACCCAGAGGAGGGGTTTCCTTCCACAATAGCTCACCACCAGGCATCAAGACACTCAGGTGGTACACCTACACTTGGGCAACATACCCACACAGATAAAATAAATCTAAAAATACATATTATATAATATTATATATGATTATATATAATCTCAAATGAAACTTTGATGGACAATGATCACAAGGACTTTCTTCCATGACAGGGGAAGGCATTAACACTTATGAGCATCTCCTCTGACGTGTCAGGCCTGTATGTGTGCAGCCTCTTCTATTCACGCCAGGGATGCCCCTTCTTAGATCTCCAACATCCCTCTTCTTCCCTCATTTGTATAGAAGAAAACATCTGCAGTTTCTCAATGCTTCGTCCACTTCCTGCCTGCATCTGTGCTGGGATACTGAGCTTCCCTCTTGTCCTCACCAACGCTTAAGGCTTTGACCTCAGCCTCCCTCTGCTCGTCAATGCCTCTTTAGTTTGTATTCCCTATCTATTGGATGGTCCCACCAGCTCCTGAACACACCGCAGAGTCACTCATATCGAACAACCAAACCTTCTATTCACCTACACTCCCAGCTCCTCCCTCCTAAGAACTCTCTATATTTGCTTACTGCATTTCCTTCTGTTTGCACGTCAACCTGAGCAGGCAAGCTCTCACCCCACCCCTGCCTACAGAAATTATTCTACTTGGTTCACTGTTTATTATTCTACTTGGCTTCCAAGCTACTCAACACAACTGTCAGTCGTCATCCTGCTCACACCCTCAGCAGCCTCTGCCCCGGTTCCCGACTCCCAGGAACTGACACTCTCCTGCCCATGTGCTGCTGCACAGGCCACTTGGCTGAGTTTTTGTAGATCACAACTTGTTCAAGTCTCCAGGGTTCCAATCTTTGGCTTCTTTTCTTTGTTGTGCGTGAGTGCGTGCATGTGTATATATGTATGTGTGTGTGCATGCATCTGTGCATGCATGTGGGTTAGAGATTTTATTTATTATACATTAATCACATAGGTATGTATCTTATATAAAATTAGACTTTCTATCTGTTTCCCACGCCCACTGTCTTCCCTGTGCCAGTTAATAACAAAAGCATCCTTCCATTCGTTGCTCAGGCTCGAAACTTGGACTCGTCTCCTTGACGATGTCACCCCCCCAACAACTCTGTGTCTAACTCATTATTGATTCATCTCTTCTACCTTCACGAACACCCAGAATCTCCACTACCCCTGGTGCTACCCCAGCCCAGGCCACCATCATCTCTCCTCTGGATTGCTTCTGACACTCTAATTGCTGGATCCTGCCTTTGACTCTTATCTACAGCCATAGTCAGGGCAACCTGCTAAACCGAAGGTCAGAGTGCACGCCCCTCCCATCTCACTCAGGACTGATGTGGAGTCAGTTCGATAGCCTATAAGCTCTGGCTGCAATCTTAACTCTTCCATCTCACTCCTACTCCAGCCCTGCCCTCTCATCCTCCCTCCCACCCGTCTCTTGGCTGTCTTAGGACACACCCAGCCATTCCCAATGTCCCACAGGTACTTCTTTGCAGCCTTAAGTTTCTCTCCAGGCAGTGACCATCCATTCCAGATCACCTGTCCTCATATCCCCTTCCATGCCTCTTGTCCCCACAGTATTTACCACCCTCTGGTTTACCATGTAGTTACCTGCCTTTGCTGTCTAGGATTTAAGTTAAGCTCTGTGAAAGCAGGGTCCTGCTCACATACCCTCCACAGCCTGGCATGGGACAGGTACTCAGAGAAAATCACTGAATGAAGAAAAGAACAAATGGATGGAAGAATAAATGAATGAACAGAGGTAGTAATAGGAAAGAACTTAACATCCTACTCTTAAAACTGTGCTAATAATTACAGTAGCAGGAAGGAAATTGGCTGTGGGTATTTCCTTTCTGTTCCCATTAGAATCTCTAATGAGATTGCATGGTTGTGTTATTACTTCAAAAGCAACAGCTTTCCTGTGTTTAACATTATGCCGAATGCTGTTGCTATGTCTCCCCTCCTACCTCCCTAATGGGAGAGGGGATTTGCTGCCTGATTTTCCTCCTCAGCATCACCAGGAGGCTGTTTTCCCCTTTGGCTCTCAGCTTCGACTCAGATCCAGCCCACACTCTATTTATACACTCTTTGAACACCTACTGTGGACCGTGTGTATGGTTTGCTATCAGAAGTAGTAGCTCACAGTGCACCCCAAATACACACCTCACATTTGTACCACAGTCCTGATCATCTCTGGTCCTGGGAGTTTAAGTGGCCAATTGTTTCCCACTAATAAAGATGTCACATCCCCACCAAGACATCTTTGAAACAGCATGTGCCAGTGTCAAGGTACACAGACCTTATATCTGGGCATTTCTGGGAAGGACTGAGAGAGGAGATGACTCCAGGTCCTGGGTGACTGAGAGATGGCTCAGCAGTTAAGAGTGTGCAATGCAGAGGACTCAAGTTGACAGCATCTGTGTCAGGTGGCTCATAATCACCTGGAACTACATTTTCGGGAGCGCTAATAACTTCTGTCCTCTGTGGATGCCAATATACAGGTACACATACCAGTGCACTGGTATGTGAATATACACATACACACAATTTAAAAGTTAAATAAGTCATCGGAGCAGTGGTGGCACATGTCTTTAATCCCAGCACTCAGGAGGCAGAGGCAGACAGATCTTTGTGTGTTTGAGGCCAGCCTGGTCTACAGAGTGGATTCCAGGGTAGCCAGGGCTACAGAAAGAAACCCTGTCACAAACAAACAAACAAACAAGTAACCCAAAACAGAAAAAATGTAAATAAATCTTCAAAGAGGTCAGAGAAAAACCTCAGAGCTGCTTGCCTGCCTGCCTTGCTTCTTGCTGGTAAGGACCTATCCCGCTGCTGCTGTTTCTGGGGTCTTGCTTCGCTGATATCAGAGCCCAGATTCTTCAGGCTTCCTCTATGGACTGAAGGCCAGCAGTTCTTCAGGAATCCCCCGGCTTTCAGAGCAGCACCGCACTGCCGAGGCCAGAGGCCTAATGGACTGAGCAGCTTCCGGGCTCGCCGCCACGCTCGCAGCCACGCCTTTGTTGGTTGTTCATCCCTCGTTTTATAAGCCAATCTAATAAATCTTTTATAATACATATTCATTTTGTCTGTTCTCTTCCTCTAGAGCAGTGGTTCTCAACCTTCCTAATGCTGTGACCCTTTAATACAGTCCCTCATGCTGTGGTGACACCCCCAACCATAAAATTATTTCATTGCTACTTCATTACTCTAATTCTTCTATTGTTATGAATCGTAATGCAAATATCTGTACTTTCTGATGATCTTAGGTGACCCCTGTGAAAGGATCACTTGACCCCTACAGGGGTCATGCCCCACAGGTTGAGAATCCTAAACAGTGTCCCTTCAAGCTTCTCCTTGAAGGCTCCCCTGCACGGGAGGCGTCGCTAATCCTCTTTCGCCTATCTCCTTAGAAAACTCAACTGGGGTTATGCTATAGCAGTTTTTCTGAATACTCCTTATTTTTTCTCTTTATCATATACTGTATTAATCATATGCTAATAATTAGCTTACTATTAGGGTATGAATGTCTTTACGACAGAGACAGAGTTACCTCAGGTTCACCCTGCCTTCAAGGACCTGCAGTCAGTGCTGGCCAGTGCGCACTTACCTCAGAAACATCCTTGGGGTAGCTGGGGTCAGGAGCCCTTATCTGAGAATGAGGCTATCCAAAAGAAGATCCACAGCGAGGTTCCGTCCATAGTCTTGGTCAAAGCCGTAGTCAAAGATGAAGTTTTTCTTCAGGCTCCTCCGTGCAGTTTCTCTTCCCCAATGAGCGCCTTTGCCAGCTGCTTTTAGTCCTAATATTTTGGCAGCCAAACAGCATGCTGTTCTTCAGGAGACTGGGGAAAGTGTTCACGATCTGATTATCAACAGCTTTCCTGCTCTCCGGAGCACCGCTCGGGATCCAAGATGGATACTGGGTCGCATCTCTCGGCACCACCTTTGCCCGGAGAGAAGAGCCTGTCTGGGGAGTTGCAACTATAGTCCCATTTGTAAATCACAAACTCTAGGATGGAGAGCCTGGGCATCTCCCCGCCCCCTCAGGACCTGCTACTTAACCCTGGTGCAACATGGCGTCACCTTGAACGTCCTTTCTAGGGAATGATACCCTTCAGGTCCCGGGATGGTGTTTCTCAGACTCTTGTGTCCTTGAAACAAAAGGTGCTTGTGTTTGATGTCGAAAGTGGTGGTTGTGCTCTGCCAGTACTGGGGACAGACCTTATTTCAAACTATGTGTTAGCTGGGGAGCAGGAGGTGACGAACTGGCAGGAACACTCAGGAAAAAGACAACTAATTAACATACTGGCTCCTGCCATGCAGCACGAACGCAACAGTCTCACATAATGCAATGGATGGCAGATCCATTTTCTTGCTCCGTTTATGATTTTGGAACATTTTGTAGTATGAAGAAGTTTGGTGTGTGTGTGTGTGTGTGTGTGTGTGTGTCCAGTTTCCCAGCCTCAAGCACTATTGACATTCTAGACTTGTCAGTTCTTTGTTATGAAGCTGACCCATGTTGACCTGTGTCTTAGCAGCATCCGCAGATCTCTATCTGCTACATATCAAAGCAAGTTGTGCCAATCACTCAAACATGAATACACTCTCATGGAGAGCAAGAATGCCTTCCCTAGTTGGGAGCCACTTATCTAGAAACGGTGTGCACGAGAGACACTTTGTTCTTATATTAGAAACCATAGGAGGATTACACAATAGCACTGCCTGGGTGAAATTGTGGTCTTTTGGGGGTATTCGTTTGTTTTTGACAGATTCAATGAGGACCCCAGGTTAATCTGGAATACTCAATCCCCCTACCCCAGCTTCTCAAGTGCTGCTGTGCACCTCTACAGCTGCCTGTGAATAAAGTCTTATTTTATTATTACTGATTTTAGGGACTGAGGAGATGGCTCAACATTTAAAGCTACTGGCTGCTCTTCTAGATCAGTCACATGGCAGCCCACAACTATTTATAACTCCAGCTCCACGAGACTCAAAGCCCTCTCTGGCCTCCAAGGGTACCAGGAACATACATGGCAACACAGATCCACATGCAGACAAAATACCCATCATATAAAATACACACATTTAAAATAATAGTATTGGTATTAAAATGTTATATCCATTAGTTATCATTGTATTTACCCCTTAATTTTAGCAAACGCTTTAGTTGATCAAGGAAAAATTACTTTATTAAAAATATAAGCAGGGGATAGTGGCGCCCCCCCCCATAATTTCTGCACTCAGGAGGCAGAGGCAGGTGGATCTCTGTGAGTCTGAGGCTAGCCTGGTCTGCATAGTGAGCTCCAGGATAGCCAGGGATAGTCCCTCTCTCAAAAAAGAAAAAAGAAATGAAAGAAAGAAAATACAAGAAGAAACATACTCAAATAGTTTATACTCAGCTCAATCTATAATTTATGATAAAACATATTAAAGCCTCAGATAATTTAATAAAATTTTAAAAATTCAGATCATTTTATAGTGGAAATAATGATATTATTCTCTCTCTCTTTCTCTCTCTCTCTCTCTCTTTCCTCTCTCTCTCTTCACAGCCTCATTCTGGTTGGAACTTGCTGTATAAATGAGGCTGGACTTGAGCTCACAGAAATCCACATTGACTGTGCCTTATGAGTGCTAAGATTAAAGGTATATGCCTCCACACACTGATAAACAATATGGATATCTTGATTACATGCCAACACAATTAGCGAGTTTGTTAAAATAAAAACATGGGAAGATTTTCTGGGGGCTGAAAAGGTGGCTTGGTGGGGAAGAGCCGTGGCTGCACAAGTGTGGGGGCCTGGGCTCAGGGGGACAGAGAGAGCATGATGCACCTCTAACCCCAGCACTGTGTGAGACAGGAGAGTGTCTGCAGCCCCCTGAGGACAAGGATGCTAGCCTACCCACCAGCTCAGTGGCAGATCCCGCCCGAGGGAGGGCATATGGTTGTCCTAGCTTGCTTTCTGTGGCCACGATAAACTGTGACATAAGCAGCTTGGGGAGTTCTTCATGAAGGGAAGTCAAGGCAGGAGCTCAGGGCAGGAGTGAATGCAGAGTTCAGAACTGAAGCAGAGATCACAGAGGAACACATCCATCCCCAGGGCTGCTTTAGTTTGCTTTCTTAAACAAGCCAGGACCTCATGCCTAGGGGTGGGACTACCCAGAGAGCTGGGCCTTCCCTCATCAGTCATGAAGAAAACATCCAAAGACTCGCCTACAGGCCAATCTGATGAAGGCATTTTCTCAGTTGAGATTTTCTCTTCCAAGATGACCTGGACTTGTGTCAAACTGGGAAAAAAAAGCACACAAACAAACAAACAAAACTAAGAGGGAAGTGATAGATATACATACACATACATATACACATTCATAGTCACATACATATATATACACACATACATATATACACACATATATTCATATTCACATACACATATATACATACATATAAGCACACATATACATATTTATATTCACATACACATATATTCATACACACATATACATATTCATATTCACATACACATATATACATACATATAAGCACACATATACATATTCATATTCACATACACATATTCATACACATACATATATACACACATACATATTCATATTCACATACACATTATTTTAGTAAACAAAGGTTTATTAAAAATAATGTTATAAAAGTAATAAAGTTATAAAATAAATATTTATGGTTAATCTGAAATTTATTACATACCCCAACGTTGGGCATAAGACCTGCACAGACTAACCTAATTTAGTTGTCTTTGATGTTTTGTTGAATTTCAATCACATAAATCACATAAAAATAGTACTTTGATACACATTTTTCATTTTGCTTTTGTTTCTTGTGCATGTGTATGTTTATATGTTGGCAGGGTATGTGTGCATGTGAGTTCTGGGGGAAGCCAGAATGTCATTCCTCAAGTGCATCTTGGTCTTGAGACTGGGCCTTTACTGATCAGGAGCTTGGCTGCTCAGTGAACCCAGGGCTGCCATCCCTGCCTCCCCAGAAGTGGGGCTACAAGTCCACACCACTCCCTGCTTTTTAAAGTGCATTCTAGGAATTGGGTTCAGGTCCTCTTGCTTACAAGGCAAATACTTTCCCAACCGTGCGATCTCCCCAGGCCTACATTCATTCCTTTAGTGCGTCCGTGTGGGAAGTTACTGTGTATTTTACTGAACAGCTCATTTGGTTTATCATGCATGATCCTTACACCTTGTCCTGACACCTACCAGATCTGGGTCTTCCTCATCTCCTGAAGTCTAAGTCCATCCAGGACCTGTGATGGAACTGTGGAGCTGTTACATCTGAGGATTGGGTGTGGGTGGGGGGATGACTTGCTGAGCCAGGGCAAAAATGATTAAATATTCACAGGTGACAAGCCCCTTACTGCAGTCCTCCCTTCCCCACCTTAGGTTCCAGGTTCCTCACAGCCTTCCCTAGTCAGTGCTTAGACTCCAGACCCAGGCACGAGCTGCTCTATCTTCTCTTCCTGGAGTGACCCCAGCACTGCACAGGAGATTCTAGCTGGCACAGCAATGATGGTAACACTTGCTTGGAATGTCAGTACTTGGAGGATGGCAAGAAGACCACCACCAATCCAAAGTCAGTGTAGCCTATACAATGAATTCAAGACCAGGCTGGGCTACAGAACAAAACCTCTCATTCCCAAAGGGTGGTCCTTGTCTCTTCCTGATCTCTGCTCAGGAAGTTGAGTTAAGTCTATGTAAGTTACGTCTTCACGTTTTTTCAGAATCATGCTTTCTGCTATCCTAAGCAATAATTGATGCAATTTAAGTCAACAGGGACTTACTAAGCTCCTATTGCCCGACAGGCACAGATCTGTCCTCACATGACTCAATGATCTAGAAAAACACACTGTGTCCCCGAAGGAACTTATACCTTAGTAGAGTCAAGCAGGCCAGCCAGTAAGGAAATCTTTTATGTTGGGCTAAGACAACAACAAAGGGTTTGCACAAGCTCAGTGGAAACAGAAGAGGGGAGAAATCAGAGAGCTTTGGAAAGACTTGCAGGGGCTGCCTCAGCTGAGTCTGAGGATGTGTGGATCCCCTTCCACCAGCCGCAGGTGCTGGATCAGCGCAAGAGGCAGTTTCACTGTGCACTGAGTTCTTTCCTTCTGTTGTATCTATTGCAGTGTGGCTGCCAGGCCTGGTTTGTCCGTGATGGCTCGTAAATTAGTCCAGAAGTATAACACCCTGACTCTAAAGATCAGTTATGCCCAGGATTTTCTGACCCTCGTGGTTAGAGCTGGCCCTGTAAAAGCTTCACACATGCAGAAGCAGCAGCCATCTCTTCAAGCAGAGGGGTGAGAGGCATGGCTGAGGACATTGGACTATCTACCATCCAAGTGTAGTTGGGGAACTCAGAAGACATGGGGGTATGTGTGTGGGGGGGTATGTGTGTGTGGATCCCGTTCCTGAAGTTGTCAAAAAAAAAAGAAAGAAAGAAAAGAAAAGAAAGGAAAGGAAAGGAAAGAAAAGGAAAGAAAAGGAAAAAAAAGAAGACACTACTATACGCTCTTGAAACACACCTATAAACTGCAGGATGGATGACTTCGGAGCTTGGAAACTTTGCAAGCTGAGCACCAACAAGTAACTGCTTCCTGCCATGGAGCTAAATGGTGAGAGGATACCGGAAATGGCTGCAGTGGGGTGGGTTAGTCTGATACCGGAAGTGACTGCAGTGGGGTGGGTTAGTCTGATACCGGAAGTGACTGCTGTGGGGTGGGTTAGTCTGATACCGGAAGTGACTGCAGTGGGGTGGGTTAGTCTGATACCGGAAGTGACTGCGGTGGGGTGGGTCAGTCCAGGTGTTTGAGGTCAGCTTATGAGTTTGCCAACCCAGTGTGGACAGTGATGGGTGCAAGTGGGATCAGTGGGCCTTGCAAACACAAAGGGCCACTGCAGAAAGGCGATGGGGGAGAGGGGTTGCCGCGGTGAGAACCGGGGGTGTGGAGAGGTGAGAGCTGGAGAATCCTTCCGTAGCAAGCACGGACTGGATGCTGGTTAAGAACCACTCTAGAATTGGATGAGACAGGAAATGCCAATAATCCTTCCTAACATTTCACATAGTGAAGGCAGGAGGATCAGGAGGTCTAGGGCAGCCTTGGCACAGAAACCCTGTCTCAACAGTGATTAACCAATTAATTAATTACAAAAATGAAAGAAGATCCACTCCAATCCTGAAACCTTATAGGCCCTTCCTTATAGACAGAAACCCACGTTTTTTCCTTTTCTATATTCTTTGTTTACATTCTGACTGCTTTCCCCTTTCCCGGTTCCCCCCTCCCCATAAGTCCCATAAGCCCTCTTCCCTCCGCCCATTCCCCAATCACCCCCTCCCATTTCTATGTCTAGCCATTGTAGGGGAGCCATTTTGGGTACTCATCTTCCCTGACAAGGCCCAACCTCTGACTCTTGGCTTAGACTAACCTGGGGGGTTAATACATTCCCCTTGATTTAGGGTGGGTCTGTGGTTAACCCACAGCACAGCGTGAAAGGCTGGCAGGTTCAGGGAAGAGAGGCACAGGGAAGGAGCCTTGCAGGATGCTCTGTCTGGATGCGAGGTCTGGAGCAAGCACCACCATCCTGTTACTGCCAGAGGGTGAATGACGCCAGTGGACAGAGGCTGAGTTAAGACCACAGTGCCAAGGCCCTGCTGCACTGGCAGCCTCTCCAGCCTCAGGGCTTCTCTTTCTCCCCGCCTTCTTTCTCTTTTTAAGGAAGGGTCTTACTGTGTCAGCTGTGATAGCCTTGAATTCTATATGTAGACCAAGATCTCAAACCCAGAGATCAATCTGCCTCTGTCTTCTAAGTGCTGAGATTAAAAGCGTTCAGCACCAGGATTGGGGATTTAACTTAGTTTTAGAGTGCTTGGCTAGCAAGCAAAGACCCTAGGTTTGGTCCTCAGTTGCGGAGAGTGGGGCAGGGTAGGGGAGAAGGAAGAAAGAAAAGAAGAAAAAGACCAAAAAAAAAAAGAGGTATTTGCACCATACCTGGCTCCTCAAGGTTTCTTCTTGAGGTTATAACACTTCATCTTGCTTTTTAGATTCCTAGGGTAGGGTTTGTCTGCAGTTTCCAATCAAGAGCATCATTCCATCTGTGTATTTGTATTTCCAGTCACCCACATCAACAACAATAGGAAAGTTACAAATCCTAAAAAGGGAAGCCCACCAAAGAAGCTGATATGGGCAAAGAGCTACAGAATCTCAGTGTGATCAATGCAGCCGTGAAGATGCCACACGGTAGGCATGTGACCAGCCGCGGTTAGAGGCCAGATCCCAGAGTCACTTGCACACTTCCATGCTCTATGGAATCTTTGGGCCCATTGCTGGCACAGTTAAGTTCCCCTGAATAAAAGATAGCGGCTACTGGGATTGCTTAGCAGTAAGTCCTTAGGACAGTGTGCTGAACTGAGACTGCAGAGTCAGGGCAGGGACTGTGGAGACAGATACTTCAAGGTTTGACCCCTGTCTTAGTCAGGGTTTCTATTCCTGCACAAACATCATGACCAAGAAGCAAGTTGGGGAGGAAAGGGTTTATTAAGCTTACACTTCCACGTTGCAGTTCATCACTAAAGGAAGTCAGGACTGGAACTCAAGCAGGTCAGGAAACAGGAGCTGATGCAGAGGCCATAGAGGGATGTTTCTTACTGGCTTGCTTCCCCTGGCTTGCTCAGCTTGCTCTCTTATAGAACCAAAGAGCACCAGCCCAAAGGTAGTACCACCCACAAGGGGCCCTGCCCCCTTGATTACTAATTGAGAAAATGCCCCACATCTGGATCTCATGGAGGCACTTCCCCAACTGAAGCTCCTTTCTCTGTGATAACTCCAGCCTGTGTCAAGCTGACACACAAAACTAGCCAGTACAACCCTCGTTCTACTGCTGATGAGCTGTGTGCTTGGAGTAACCCCTCTGAGCCCCAGTCTCCTGAAGAAGGAGACCCAATCCTCAGGGAGTCCTAGGGTGTGTCCCTCCCACTACTCAGGATGAGATCTAATTATCAGTGTAGCAGTATTGGGAGTCAGGGCCTGTAAGAGGTGAAAGGCTCACAAGAGATCTTCATGGCTAGATTCTTGCCACCATAGGCACAGGGCAAGCTTCAGAAGGCGTGGGTTGCCTGCGAGGGAGCTTTGAAGGCTGTTTCTAGCAGGTATGCTTTCTCTACGCCATGCTGCTGGGAGGTAGTTCCAAAGCCCTCGCCTAGCACGGGCACTTCCTTTTGGCCTCCCCAGCCCCTGAACCTATGAGAAATACATTTTCTTTCCTTTGTAAATTATCCAGTGGACTAAGCCAAGTGGTTATGGAGTGGCAGGACCTCTTTCTCAGGTCCTGGACATCTCTGGTTGTCCCACAAATATTGGCAGGGTCCCAGGATTATGCAGGTGGGATACCGTGTTGCAGGGGGCCATCAAAATGAGAAAGACCCCCAGTGAGGGCAACTCAACAGTCTGTAAATGTCAGTTTACAAAATTTAATGTGAGAAGTATTAAATGGAGAGTGTGGCTGTTGAGTATATTTGTCTGTTTGTTCTTAAAGCAAGATCTTATTATGTAGTTCAGGCTGACCTTGAACTTGTGACAGTCCTGCTGTTTTAACCTCCCAACTGCAGGTATTCTAAGCTTGTGTCATCATACCTTCTGCAAGGAGCACTTCCCCCCCCAAAAGCCAGATAAAAAGGTCTGGTGACTGGAAAAGCTAGGCAAGTTGGTGACTCAGTTTACGCTGAAAGCCCTTATCTCTCTGCTGGTTCCCGGCAACGTCCAGAACACAAATCCTTTCTTCAACCTCGCATCTCAGCTCCTCTGGAGTCCCTGTATTGGCTCAGCCATGAGGGTCATTTCTCAAGGACATTTTCCCAGCTTGTCTCTGAGGGAATGCTGGCCTTAGTCCAATGTCCTGTGGCCTCCTGCCTACCTAGTTGCCCTGATTGCAGATTTCAGGCAAGCTTTGCACTACAGTATGCCCACACTCCTGCTAAGAGCCACAGCCTGCCTACACTTAATCAACCTTCATCTGAAACAAATCCCCTCTAGGACAGGGATTGGGCCAGGATTAATTCTCCATCTTTAGCCCTAAACCATAACCTTTTGTAATGGATTCTAAAGGTCTCTTGCAACTGTCGTTATCCCAGTGCTCTGAAGTTCCACAACACCACTCATCAGACAGATGCGAACCTTATAAGATGCTCCACTTCCAAGCCCCCAAATCTAGCAACCTCCTTCAGGAGTCCCAGCATTCCCCTTCCACAGTATGCTTCACTTCCACCTTGGGAGGACAGGAGGCTTAGGTCGAGACTGAACCACTTTTAAAAGGTTTTATAGCAGTGCGACATGCACTCAGAAATGTGCACATCCCAGAGACACAGCTACAGAAATTCTCACAAAGTGAATACACATGTAACTACCACCTAAGGCACGCAGGGGAATATCCTCAGCCCCTGAAAGGTCTTCTCTTACCCTTCTCCATCACCAATCCCCTTAAACATAACGTCAGACACTATAGGATGCCTTGAACCAGAGAAGCACCAAAGCTCATAACCAGGGGGACCTCAATCCTATTTGTCTTCTAAAAAGCTCTTCCAGAGGGCAAGGAAGCACGCGGGGAATTTGTTGCAGAGATGGTGATGGCTGGGACCAGAGAGTTGTAGGCAGGGATAGAAGAAACGAGGGTGGGAGCAGGTGACCAGAGCCCAACTTGTTTGCTATCTTAGTTGTGCTTTTCTTTGGCCAGCAGGTTAATTGGGTGACCTTAAAAGCCTCCTACACTAGAGCTGAAAGTCTTTTATTCAAACCAGTCATCCGGAAAGCAAGCCTCCCACTGGTGCTTAATTCACTCAAGGAAAGATTAGAAGAACCTGGTTACCAGACTTTGAGGAGTTGCTCATAAAATTCAGCAGGAACCTGTAATCCTCAGAGACTTCTATTTTTACCAAAAACACACACAGAGAAGTGGAGAATTTTCAAATGAATTAGACATGAGATTGATCTTTTTATAAAAGAGAAAAAGAAGCATGATGCTAAGTTGGAACTCTCCCTCTCATCTCTGGGTTCCCTAAGCTGCCTCATCTTGGTGGCTCATGTCAGGTCTGTGCTCTGATGAGGTCCAGCCTACTCACAGGCAAGTGGCCAGAGACACACCATGGACTCCAGAAAACAATGATCATGGTCTTGTTTAAAACCCCCAACCTGGACATGAGGCACTCTTGGGGAGCTGGTCAAGATGAGTCCTCCAACCCCAACTGAATAAGAACTATGCACAGAGCAAGGGCCCCGTGGCCTTTAACAGAACCCACTCGGACATGGCTGGAGTGATAACCCTAGGTCCTCCGCTGGTGCTGCAGAGCTATGAATCTGCAGATGTTTCAAACCTGTCTTATTTTGCATTCAGCACACTGTGCTCCTCGGCAGAACCAGCTGACTGGCACACTCATCTCTCCAGAAGCATTCAAGGACTCTGTGTTTCTTCTTTTCAGCTCTGCATACACAGCATCTGTGGTTCTTAAACTGTGATCTGTGGAGCCCACAGGTTCCAGGGCAGCAGCCCGAGAGCCAGCAAGTAGCCATTGTTCTGGATCTCTACATACATCAACCAGGAAGCTCGGTCTATACACATAGCACGCCTTTCAAAGCCATCCTGCAGGTGGTTCTCTGTCTGTCTGGGCAAAACAGCAGGATTTTAAAAATGACAGATGTTCCATGGCTTACAGTAGGCTTGAGTTCCAATAAACCCAGCATAGGTTAGAAGTGTCCGAAGGTGAAAAAATGGCTAAGCTATTGAACACCAAAGCTTTGCAAACAGTCTGCTAACAGACACGTAAACCCTTTGGATATTCCCATACAACCCTGTCGCTTGCAAAGTTCATGCCTGAAAACCATGTGATCAGAAGAGAGTGCCCTAGAGCTAGAGTTACAGGTAACTAAAAGCTACTACCCAAACTGAGTGCTGGGAACTGAGTTCTGGTCCTAAGAGCAGTACATGGTCTTAACTGCTGAGCCATCTCTATAGCCCCTCAGAATATGCTAAGGAAGTCTAGTATATTACCTTGGGCCACATTTATAACCATTTACCACATGCACTGAATCCCTAGTTAGATTATCTGCTATCCAGATCCCAACCTTGATCACAGGGCTGACTGAGACCTGTATACTGCTTACTGCCTGCCATCCCTGAAGTATAACTATCCCAGGAAAAATAGAAGTCTAAACTTTCAAGCATGGCTTCCATTGAATGCATATGGTTCAAACATCACAAAGTTAAAAAAAAAAATCAAAACTCCAAACAACCACTAATTGAGGACTGTCATTAACTTATTCATAGTTTACCAAGTAAGATAAATCTTAAAATGCCTTTTCTCTTTAAAACGTGGAGATGGAAAATTCTAATCTAAATGAGGCCAGAGAAGAGTAAGGAGCACTTTTTCGGAAAAGGTAGGAAGTGGTAGGTTCTTGACTAGAGGAAGTGAGTCTCCTTGTTACCTTAGCCAGTTACCCAGTTTAAAAGTAAAAGTGCCAGATTCTCTGATGCTTTAAGGGAAGATCAGTGTTACTGTCTTGGTTTATGGTAGGACTGAGTCTCAATAAACCAAGTATAGGTTCATAAACATGGATTTTTAAATATTGTCAATGTGCTAGTTAATGTCAAGTTAACGCACTTTAGAATCACCTAGTAAGAACATCTTAATTGAGGGATTGATTATCTAGATCAAGTTGCCCTGCGGGGCCTTCTGTGGGTGACTGTCTTCATTGTTATTTGGTTCAGCCCACTGTGGGTGTACAATTCCCTAGGCTGGGCACTGAACTGTGTAAGAGTAAAGAAACCTATCTGAATATAAGCAGCAAGCAAACTAGGATCTACATGTTTATTCTTTGTCTCTCTTGGCTATAGATACGATGCTTTAAGTTTCCACCTTGACTTTCCAGAAATAATGGAAATTACCTGGAATTGTATGCCTAATAAACCCAAGATGAAGTGGGGTAGGCAACAAAGTCAAATTTTGGAAGATTAAACACATCTATAATGGAACCCATGGAATCTGTGGACATGGATCTCTGTCTCTAGTCTATTAAGGAGACTTAAGGCACTGCAGGGGAGAAACTTTTGGAGGGCTCTTTCAGGAGCTGATAAGGATCCAGATGATGGGAAACAAACAAAACTGGGAAGAATGGGGAGTTTCAGATTCCAGAGAGCTAAAGACCTGAGTCGCTGTGGCTCTAGGATGCTAGTGTTGCCACCTGCCTGGGGGAGATCTGGAGGGTCTGGGTGAAGAGCCATGTGTCCGTGTCAGTCACCAAGAGGATCCATAGCCCTCACCTACTTCCCATTGATAAACCAACCTTCCTCTATCTTAAGCTTGAAATCACCTTATACAAAAGACAACCTAGATCCATTCCTGTTTATGATTAAATCTGTTTCTCAAGGATTGGACTATGCCCACCAGTAACCTTAACTACAAATGATTCGGTACTGTCTGTTCCAGGACATTGTAACTATTCCTTTGTTTCAAAAGTTATTATGACCACCTTGTTATGACTACCTTTTTATAGCTACCTTGTAACCACTTCGTTGCTTCAGGAAGTTGTTCTGACCAACCTGTTCTGCTTCTGTTCTGCTTCCTTAACTCCACCTGTTTGTTACTAACACTCCTATTCAGAAACTCCCTACTCCTGATGTGAGAATCAAAGTTATGTTTTAAATTTTAATGCCCATGCCTAGGAGATCCATAGAACAAAAATGCCTCTAACCTGTAAGCCCTTTGCCCAAAGACAGGTATTTTCTGAGATTTAAGGGGCTATTGTCTATGGAAGATAATAAACCCATGATTCCACTTTCCTAAACTAGTTTGTTTGATCCAACTCCACCAAATGTGCTTGATTGCATGTGGGTAGGAGATATGTAGGTAGGAAATACAACAGGATATGTGCTTGCCCCCAATTTTAAGAAGTTGCATAGCCTTATGGGTTTGCCTTTATCAGCACCTGGCCAATGTAGCCTGTAGCCATTTTCTGGGAGCCCCAGAATGAACCTGGGTGGAGTCTATTATCCTGGCCAGTATTTAATTAAAGCTTGCTTCAAATATGGCTCAAAACTGTGGTAGTGGTCATATGCTTTCCCGGTGGGATTAACACTAAACTATAAATGCCTGTATCTTCCCCATGTCCAAGGCTGACCTTTTGAACCCTGCCTTTAAGGAGAGACAGCCTGTGTACACAGATTTTAAAAGGCTTGCTTTAACTACTTTGGCTATGATGATTTGGGTTGATGGGCTTTTCCCTTACATCTGTGGGGTTAACATTTTGTGTAGGCTGTCTGTCACCCATTTCAAACAAGGGAGGGAAAATTCCATAAAACCAGGCACAGCAGGCTTCCTCCAGCTAGAAATAATAGCAACAACAATGCTTTAGACTCGGATGCCCCTGAACAGTAGCTTTTAAAGAGTAGGTCATGAAGCCCTAAGAGCCCCAAGATGCTCAGGAGGTTTCTAAGGTAAAAACAATTCTCATAATAACCTGAAGATAGTATTTATCTCCTGGGCTGTGCTGACATTTGTGTGATGGCCAAGGAGAATGACACCAAGCCTGCTCCTATGACTCAGGCCTGCACTAGGCACATCACCACACAGTGAAGATGCACTCAGGGATGTTCTGGATGCAGCAGGAAGGACAGTTTATCCCCTCAGCCTGCATTGTGACCGCCCCTGTGCTGCACTGCCAGGCCTCCTGAGGGGGCTGCTGGGACGGTTACCTTGATGAAAAGCTCTGGAGGGAGGAGGAATCTGAGCTGCAAGGTTTTTTCCCTTGTTTCCCTTTTTTAATGGAACACCATTTTTACTTAAGAGAATCACTGGTAGACAAAATGTGGTTATTCAGACTCGGAGATGTGGCACTTTATTTTCAAATGAACAAAATGAGCTTGTCACATCAGAGAAACCCACGAACAGCATTTGTTGCCAATGATAGCATTGAAGTTTCAAGAAAAATTTTAAAATTTTGGAAAACTTTCCAACCACAACCATAAGTTGAACTGCTTTTCAGTACTTTAATAGCCTTCTGAATGGTGAAACTAACCGACATGGTCGTCAAGTCCAAAAGACACCTGGGACAAATGGCTAACTCTGATACCTATCAGCACACCAAAGCACACAGTATGCCTGCATATATGCCTGCCCACCAGAAGAGGGCACCAGACCTCATTACAGATGGTTGTGAGCCACCATGTGGTTTCTGGAAGAGCAGTCAGTGCTCTAAACCACTGAGCCATCTCTCCAGCCCTGTGTAATATTTTTAAGTAACTACTTCCTATATACATGGGGTTTCAAATAACACTCATAATTTTGTGAAAAGACAATAAGATACATCTCTTCTTCCTAGCTGCCTATACAGGTGTAGATTTCCTTTGTAGTCTTCAACTGAAACAACATATCACAGCAGACAGGATGCAATGATCCAGACATTAACAAGAACCACAAAAACTTAAAACAATGCTCTGCTTCTCTCACTTAATAGTTTTGTTTTAGGAAGTGCAAGTTATTTTTAATGTATTAAATATAAATGCATGTAAAAGTATTAGATGCAGTTATGTTAAGATTTATTGGGTTTGTCATTTTCTTAAAATGAATGTGTTAGTTTGAATATGCTTGACCCAAGGAGTGGCACTATTAGGAAGTGTGGCCTTGTTGGAGGAAATGTATTACTGTTGAGGTGGGCTTTGAGACCCTTGTCCTAGCCATGGAGGAATCAGTCTTCTGTTTGACTTCGGGACAAGATCTAGAACTCTCAGCTCCTCCAGCACCATGACTGCCTGGATGCCGCCATGCTTCCTGTCTTGATGATACTGGACTGAACCTCTGAACCTGTAAGCCAGCCCCAAATTAAATGTTGTACTTTATAAGAGTTGCCTTGGTCATGGAATCTCTTCTCAAGAATGGAAACCCTGACTAAGACAATGAATTACTAAATATAATTGTTTTAGATTTTATTCATTATTGTAATTATTGCGGATGGTTGTGGTGATATATGTATATGCATTGTGTGGGGGGGAGGTGCTGCACACATGTCACAGAACCTATCTGGACGTCAGGGAACAAGTTTTGGGAGTTGGTTCTCTTCTTCCACAATGGAGTCCCGAGACCAAACTCAGGTCATCACCCTCCCATGGAAAGAGCTTTTTTCTGACTGAGTCATCTTGCTGGCACAACCCTGAGTTTGACTTTGGGTCATAATAAACAATTTTGGCACACAAAAACAGCACTTGAAAGTTCCTCAGTTTTTCAAAGCACAAAAGTGAGAAATTAGTGTGGTAGTACACGCCTATAATCCCTGCCCTTAGGTAAACCAGGAGGCGCAGGAGTTAGTGCCCAGCCTGGGCTACGCAGCCTGTTACAGACTAGTCTTAGGGCTGCATAGAGCGATCCTGTCAACTAAAATAATAATAATAATAGTCTATATGAATACGAAGTTTGAGAAGGCTTTAGACTAGACCAAATCCACCAAGAGAAAGGGTAAGAAGGAGGGATATTAGGATTCAGACAGGAGGAGCGGGGTTCAAGAGGAAACTGGTGTGGATTGCTGGGGAGTATAGTTTATTAAAAGGGTCTGAATGCTATGGGCGGAGAGGTCACAGCATGGCAGGAGCTCTCGGGAGCTTTCAGACACCAGCATCAGAGGCAGACAGCATGCTGGGGTCTCTGTCTCTGAAGAAAGGATTCAGGGCCCACTTGGCAGAAGCAGGTTTTGTTTCTTGCAACTTGCTGAGGATGGGGTTGGTTTCACATTGAGAGCCTGGGCCTGCCTCTCTGATTCCCAAGCAGGAAAAGGCAGATGGGGAACAGGGATGTATGGCTTTGATGCAAACTCACTCCCAGGTAACATAGCCTGGCACCAGAAAGTCTGCTAACTAGGGGCGCACAGACAGTGTCATGTATGTAATGTATGACATTGGTCATGTATGAAAGGAGGTCACCGAAGATGCTGTGGCCTGGTCAGAGGCTGGATTATAACACTATGTTCTCACAGAGGACAGTAGAGGTCATGATTAACAGCTTAAAATTTGCTTTTGCCTAGATTACATTTCCTACCCAGCTCCTCTCTGGAAGGCCAACAGAATCTACCTTCGGCATACAAGAAGAAAAGGCTGAGGGGAAATGTCTGGTCTCCAAATCAGCTTCTGATGAACCAGTGAAGATGTGATTCCAGGTCCTCAGAACACAACCCAGAATGCCTTCTGCTCACAAACACACTCTACCTCTGGATCGTATGTGATCTTCTCCCTCCCTCTCTTCCTTTTCCTCTCTTCCTTGATGGGTCTCATGCATCCTGAGCTATCTCTAAAAGGGGGACTGAAATCCACTTTTCACATTGAAACATTCTCCAACGTGACCACAGAAGCTCCACCCACAGCAGGCAGCCTTGACAGCCCAGTGTCCCATCTGTCCCCTGGCTGTGACTGCAGGAGCAAGGGTGACTGGATCTTCCAGGAGCCACCCATAAAACGCTCTGGGCCAACCAAGAGTTCGAATTGAGACGTACAGGCTTTTGTTATGAAAGATGACTAAACAGAGAAGATAATGAAAGAGTGACCATGAGGAAACAGAGAAAGCTCCTCACAGTAGGTCTGACCACACTTCCTTTTCCGGTCTGCACATCCTGGAGGTGGCCCTCAGGATGCATCTCTAGTTGCTGCCTCCCCCCAGCTTTGATTGGCATGGCTCCGATGCTCTACCACCAGGGCTCTCCGTGATTGGATGGACCGCTTTCCCACTTCATGAACTAGAACAGCGAGAGGACGATGCACCCCATGCAGCATCGGACTGGGCCATGGTGTCTTTGCCTTTCAGATCCCAACCCAGAACATCGAGGCATGGGAGAGCTGGGAGTGTCTCCTCCGTGTCTGGGCTCCTCTCTCTTCCCTGGGAACCACATTTTCCCTTCACCCAAAGTCAGATGCATGCTAATCAAACACATACTGGAGTCTGCGAAAACCATTTTCACTTCAATTTAGGATCAGGTACATAGACAGATTTCATGTCATAGGACTTTCGGGTAAGGAGGAGCTTTTCTCCAGTTCAGAAAGCAAATCCATTTCCTGTATTTATCCAGCGCTTTAGTGGGGTGCCAGAGGGCTCAAGAACCCTGGCTTTGGTCAAAAGTATAACCTGTGATGCAAAGACTGAAAGAAAGGCCGCTTCCTATGTTCCTGCTCTGCCCTCTTCCTACCTCTGCTTCCAGACTCCACCTTCTGCACACCTCTGCTCAGGCAGCAGCGTTCGGCAAGCACATTTCACCGCTCTCCCCTTGTCCTCTTCTGTCTAATGATTTATCAATGTTTCTTTACCTCTCTCTCTCTCTCTCTCTCTCTCTCTCTCTCTCTCTGTGTGTGTGTGTGTGTGTGTGTGTGTGTGTGTGTGTGTGTACACACACGCACGTGTGCAGAAAAGGGTGCTGGGCAGTTGTGAGCCACCGAATAGGTGCTGGGAACTTGGGTGGTCTGCAAGAACAGCAAGCGCTCTTAACCACTGAGCATCTCTCCTGCCCATCTCTTCTTTCTAACATAGCAATAGTAGCCACCGAAAGCCTTTGCACTGAGTCCTTACAGCCATGACAACTGGGCAATGCTTGAGTAAAAAGGACACTGCCATCCCCAGCTGGCAGGAATGCAAACGGCACAAGCTTTCTTCAGGGCAGCTTGGCCGCACGCTAAGAAAAGCGGTCCTACATTTTCATACCATGATTTCTTTAAAAAGATGTATCCAAAGTTAACAGTAATATATCGTAAGTCATGCCCTTATTAGCAAACAATCAGAAGCAACCACCAAAGAATGAATTACAGAAGTAATTACAATCCAATATGTGTGGCCCTGAAAATCATGGTAAATTATATGGTAAACTGCTTAAGATAAACTTATAAAATTAAAATTTAGGATCTAAGAAAGCCTGGAGGTGGTGGCACACGCCTTTAATCCCAGCACTCGGGAGGCAGAGGCAGGTGGATCTCTATAAGCTTGAGGTGAGCCTGGTCTACAGAACTAGTTCCAGGAACTACTGGTCTACAGAACTAGCCAGAGAGAGACTACCATGTCTCAGTAAGCCTGGAAGCCTTGCACTCGGGAGGCCCAGGAAGATAGCAAATTCAAGACCAGCCTGCACTACATAGCAAGCTCTTCTTTCAAAAAATTAACGTGAATAAAAACATTGTTATTAATAATTTTTGCCTTGTTAGGACCACAGTACCTGCGGAGACACCCTAAGGAGGGAAAGGTTCCTCTGGGCTCACAGCTTCATGTGCTTCAGTCCACTGTGTAGAGAAGAAATGGTGAAACAGCTGGATCCCTGGCAGCAGGCGTGTGCAGCAGAGGAGGCAGACCAAGGAGGCATACCCTGGAGGACCCGTCCCCCGCAGCCGACCTGCTACAGCTAACCCGCACCTGCCAACTCTTCTAGAATGTCCCAAATTAGTGCCACCAGCAGGATACCAAGTGTTCAATACCTGAGCCTGTGGGGGAACATTTCTTATCCAAATTACAACACAAACAATAAAGCCTAAATGTAGCATAAATAATTCTAATACATTTCTCAAAATGTTCTATTTACAATGCCAATTGATGCAGCTAAGAGCTTCTCCAGGACTCCATACTTGGAGTCAGATAAAATGACAGCTTTATGGGTTCCATCTTTAGACACTGCCTGACTGTCATCTCTTGTTCTCCTGATCAGATGGTAAGCTACAGCAGCCGTGAAGTCCCATGGCAATGCCCCCTCCCAGGTCGGGTGGCTTCAAGGCTTTCTCTTGAGTCATCTCAAGCATACCAGGAAACTTGGCACCTTCTTCAAATTGCTTCGCTACCATCTGACAGTCCCTGCACACACCTTGCTGCAGTAGGTGCTACATCCCATGAACCTAAGGGCAACGATCTTTCTTTGGATCATGGTCCCTAAGTCTGAACCTTGGAAGTGCTTTAAAATCAAGCATTAAAGGGGCTGAAGAGATGACTCAGCACTTAAAAGCGCAAACTTCTCTCACAGAGGACTGGGCTTAGTTCTTAATACCCAGATCCGTGTCTCACAATCTGTAACTCCTGCTCTAGGGGATCTCATAGGATCTCATACCCTCTGCTGGACTCCTTGGGAAGGCTCCTGCACTCACGTGCACACACAGTTCCCTTGCACACACACACACACACACACACACACACACACACATACACACCCTTCCTTTATACACACACATTTAAATAATAAAAATGTTAAATATTTAAATAAAGCATTAAATTAAATTCAAGTACAAACTTTGTACGTTTCAGATAAAGAAATCTGCAACTGCTAAGGCTACTCCCCCCCCCCCCACAGGGCTACATAAGGCTTTATAAGCTGTACAAGGCGTAGCATGAGGTAGTCCCACCTGACAATATATTAGGCCACGCCCACCTAATTCCTGCAGTGACACTTCACTGATCATCCACAAGGATAGCCACATCCTAGCGCCAACCAATGTAAAGCTGCTTCTTTGAAAACAAACAGCACTGTTTAAAAAGAAAAATGGATTAAATTTCACATATTTGTAATCTACATCATATTTACAATGTCATTAACAGTCCAGCCAGCATTACCCAGGAGAACTATCTGGATGGCATTAATGTCACGCCCCATCCAACACATTAGCCTCTATCCAAAAGTAGCCACTGAGTACCTAACATGTAGGAATTGTGAGTCGAAAAATGAACTCTGAATTTTAGCTAATTTAAATGGCCATGAGAATGAATAACTATTTTATTAAACAGTTCAATAACAGGGGGGCACATTAAGCAGGACATAAAGTGGGGTGATCTCTCCAAGTAGGCTAGCTTAGGGCTCCTCAAAACAGGACATAAAGAGCAATAGGTGGTAATGGTCGACTCTAGCTAACTCAGCTCAAACCAGCTTCAAAGACCTTTGACAGCAGGATTTGCCATGCGCAGAGCGCTGTTACCCTTTCTCCTGGAGAACTTTTCAACTTTAGAGGTCCTTAAAGTCCTAAACATATATCTGCATCTTGCACATCTACTTATAATGAACTCAACCCCGGGTAAAATAGGCTTCTGAGATGAATGGGCCACACATTTCCTGGGGTTCCCTCCCTAAGGGAAGACGCCGTAGGGGAGGGTATAATAGAAAGAAGAGAAATGTAAGGGCCGTCTTGCTTCCTTGCTTGCTTTTAATTAGCTCCAGAATCTCGTTCTGCTGAATTCCTCTCTTTCAGGAGCACAAGGACAGAGTAGCTGGGAAGGAGAGCAGAAGACTGGACAACCTCCACGACAAATTTAACAATGATTTGACTGCTTGCTGTAGACGCCAGATTCCCAGGTTCCTTCCGGAGTCTGTGGTTCCTTAGGGTGGAGCCAAGGAATTTGTATCTTCAAACATCACCCCAAGGAATCCCCTCTGTGTAGGCTGGACTGTAAAGTACATTCAGGAAGTCACTAGCAAGTGGAGCCGGAAAGTGACCCCAGAAGAAGAGACACAAAAAGCTCCTACCCCACGCTTATCAAAGGATCTAGAGACGAAGACCCCTGCCAGACCAAGATCATGTAGGGCTCCAGAACTGACCGTCCCATAAGACACCTGGGACACTTTCCTCTTTCCTGAGATAGACAGAATGGCCACTTCTGCTCTGCTGCTGCGTCTGCCTTTGCAGCCTAACCACACTCCTGCTTGCCCCTACAGGGTAGTAGATCTCCTTTGTGCTGAGAATTTGGTGTTTGGATGCGTCCTGTACTGACTTCGAAGGGGCCGCCCTCCCTTACACTGTGAACCCCTAAAAGGCTCACCACGCTGGGAAAAGAATAATCTTGGTTTCCCACAAAGAAACACAGGAATAAAGCAGAAGTAACTCAGCAAGGCAGTTTCTTTTAGCAAAAAGAGAGTGCCAGCACCCAAATGGAGCCAGTACGAGCCAGCAAGCAAAGCTTAGCTGAAATGAACTCTTTTATCCCCAGCTGTATCTATTGGTGGGAACTCACCTTCACAATCTGATATGATTGGCTGATTGGCTAATCGGCTCAAAGGAGAAGGGTTCCCAAATAAAGAGCCTTGTCAGCCTAACTACATTTGATAGAAAACAAAAAAACAGCCTGTCTCTCACCCCCAGGTGCCAGGATTCCAGGTGCTGATCCATCATCCACCCATATAATGGATACACATTAACAAAATGCTCCCTCCTTCCCACACCTCGGAGGACACCCTCCTTCCCTGGAATATCTTCCACTCCCACCCCCACCCACCCCCACACCCCCTCGCCTCCTGCTCAAAACTCAGGGATAGCGTGGCTCCAGGAACATGCTCCTTCTTCTGAGACCTATAAGAAAGACACCCCAATTCTGCCTATTGGGCCTGAATGCTCACCCATAAGGGCCGCACCACGGTGCTGTCTGACTCTCAAGTTAGCATATTCTAACCTTTGTTCCAAGGTTTTCTTTAAGTCGTAAAACAGCTACAGTTCAGGGTGGGAATTGAACACTGGACTCCTTTCTTTCCATTGGTTTGTGCCAAACTATAATTTGTTTCCTAATTTTCTTTGGAATTTAGGAAAAATAAGGCAGGCATAAGAGCCTATTCATGGGGGGCTGAAGAGATGGTTCAATGGTTAAGAGCACTGACTGCTCTTCCAGAGGTCCTGAGTTCAAATCCCAGCAACCACATGGTGGCTCACAACCATCTATGATGAGATTGGATGCCCTTTTTTGGTATGTCTGAAGACAGCTACAGTGTGCTTACATATAATAAATAAATACATCTTTAAGCAACAACAATCACAAAGAACCTATTCATTGATAACATTTTCAGCTACCTCACTGCTTGGGGCCACCTTGCCAGATCTGGAAGCTCCACTTGCCCATCAAGTTTCTTACTCTGAGATCATACAACATTACCTGGTTTCGAAAGCATCCCCAGCTTGTGCCCAGAATCTCAGTGAACCCTCTGTGCTGGACAGTTTTATGTCAGCTTGACACAGGTACAGCATCTGAGAGGAGGGAATCTCAATTGAGAAAACACCTCTGGAAGACTGAGCTGTGGGCAAGCAGGCCTGGCCAGCACTTTTTTAAAAACTGGTGACTGACTGACGGGGTAGGACGCATTGTGGGTGGGGCCATCCCTGGGCTAGTGGTCTGAGCTCAGTAAGAAAGCTGGATGAGCAAGTCATAAAGAGCAAACCAGGGGGCCAGCTCCTGCCTTCACGCTCCCGTCCTGACTCCCTTGGATGATGAGCTTACACGCAAGCCAAATAAACCCTTTCCTCCCCAAACTGCTTTGGTGATGTTATTCACCACAGCAATAGTAAGCCAAACTAAACCACCCTCCCTTCACCACCATGAAAAGACTCCGGTCTGTTTGAGCCCTCCGCCCTCTGGAGCTGCGAGCTGATGGGGGAGGGTGGCGGGTAGAGAATGGACCCAGGAGGGTTTTTTTTTTTTTTTCTTGTTTGTTGGTTTTCATCTGTTTGTTCCCTTTTCCTGGTGACAGAAATCCTTGTTCCGTGTAGTTGAATGAGGGCGGATAGAGGACACGAGGACTCTGCCAACAGCTAGACTCTAACTCAGTCACAATCCACCCATGAGCCCTCCTGGTGAAAAAGGACTCCAGGAAGAGAAGGAGGCTGCCTGTCTGCCCAGTTCCAGTCAGGGCTGTTGCACCTGGAAGTGGGAAGGAAGTCAGAAGGCTCTCCTTCAAGTGTGAACACCCTGCCTCTCCTGGAGCAGGAGCAGGGCCTGCTTGTTCTGCTCCCCTGCTCCCCACCCCCATCCCCTTGAAAGCTTGCACAGATCACTGAAGGCCAGCCAGCTTTCAGCAGATCCTTTGAGGAGGAGTTAGCTCCTGCTTCCAAGCCTCGGGGCACCTGGGCATAAAAGAATCTCAGAGAACTGGGGGAGATACTAGTCTAGGTTACCAGCTTCCTTCCATTTTCTCTCTAACTACTATCATACTAAATTGGCATCAGTAGAGTCTGCCATCCCCTAAGCCCCTACCCACCTCCCCACACCCCACACCCACCCCAGTCAGGGCTTGGCCAGTGAATCATCTTTTTGTCCGATGGAAGTTAAGTTCAACCACTGAATAACTGGGAAGGTTTGGGGAGTCCATTTTCTTGTCCTTAAATCATCTGGTCCCCCTGACCTAAGAGCAGCCTGCCAGCCAGCTGCCATCACCAAACAGAGCGATGCTACCCTGGCACCTTGGCTTGGGTCTCTTTCCAACTGAGCTGCCACACATGACTTGGTGAGCGATCTCTGGCTGCCGTTCAGGGGAAGACAGATGGCTGAGAAATTATTTTCTGGAGTTTCCTGACCAGATTTCTCTCTGATGTTTCACGAAGCAAGCTGTGGCTTTAAGAATCATCCCTGAAATCCTGCTTGGTTGGGAAAAGCCTAAACACTATGGATACAAGTCAGGACAGCCTATTTCCGTTTTGGAGGGGCACAAATAATGTTGGGTCTGGAGTGTTGCAAATGATGAGGACCACGCCGTGCAAGTCAAGCAGGAACAATTTATTTACTCCAGACTTCTTAAGGCTAATCAATTAGGGACATGACCAGACTCAGGAGCTGGAACCACGAGCCTCAGCAGGCAGTGCACAGGCATTTTAAAACAAAAACAAAAAAGACACACACACACACACACAAAAGCAGGAAAAGGGGGGCCATAGGGGAAACTTGTCCTTAATGGGAATTAACTGGGTCTGTGTCTGCAAGGAGCTGATTGGCTCTGGCTAACTTTGCCATTCCTCAGGAAGGTTATGGGGGTTGGGACAAGTTGGGCAGAGGGCAAATGGAGGAGGGAGGAATGGAGTTATCTTTCATTCCCCCCTTGAGTTGTGTTCCAGATCAAATCCTTGATTCAGGCTCTTCTGATTCTAGAGTTAGGTGGACGTATTGAAACCTCAGAACCATCAACATGACAAGGAGATTCCGTCCTGCACTTAACTAGCACATTTATAATGCAAGGGCCAAAAAGCAATAACAGCAATAAAATCAGCAGTGGTCCCACTATAGCTTAAAGGAGGAGTTTACCAGGGGACCAATTCAACAGTCCCTGGAACCATGAATATGTTCGAGTCCTTTCTTTTTCCCTGTCTATGAGGCTGTTTTTAAGTTCTTGTAGGGTATTTCTAATGACCCCTGAATGATTAGCATAGACATAGCAGTGTGCATGTATGAGCCTGTGTGTGTACCTGTGTGTGTATGCCTGTGTGTACATGTGTGCCCATGTATGTGTGCATCTGTGTGTGTATGTATGTGTATACTTGTGTACATGCATGCAGTATGTGTGTGCATGTGTGTATGTGCACCTGTGTGCATGTATGTGCACTTGTATGTGCAAATTACACAGAGGCCAGAGGAGGACATCAGGTGTCCAGCTCTAACATTTGCCTTATACCCTTGAGACAGTATCTCTGAAATTTTTATCAGTTTTTAACATTTTTAAATACATTCATTGACTTATTCGTGTCAGGTTAGAGGTGGAAACAAGCTTGCTTGTGAGAGGAAAACTCTCACAGAGGAAGCCAGGTCTCCCCAGCTGCAATGTGGGTTCCAGAGATGCAGTTCAGGTCATCAGACTTAGCAGCAGGGGCCTTCGCCCACTAAGCCATCTTACAGTCTTCCTCTCGTACTTTTCCCCAGCTAGACTTGCTAGCCGGCAAGCCCCAGAAGTCCTCCTTTCTCTGCCCCACCACCAGCTTTGGGATCACAGGCATGATCACCCACACCAAGCTTTTAAAACTTGGCTTCTTCACAGGGACACAGCGAGGGCTCCTACCCTCCGAGCTATTTGCCCAGCCTTAGACTACCAACTCTCCTTAAGGACAAAACAATGCCTGGTCCAGAGTCAGCACCAGACAAGGTGTCTGGCATGCAGCCGCCAGGTATCCACAGAATTTTCATGGAATCAGTGAATGAGTGGTGTAACATGTAACAAGTAACATGACCAGAGTTGAGATTGTAACCCAGCCCGGTCTGCCTCAGCCCGTCAGCACTGTCCTGTCCTGTGTGTTATTTAAAGCAATGCTGCACGACCCCTGGAACTCCTGCAGTATCTTGGGAGTGACTGCAGTGAAATCTTGAATTTGACATTTGGAAATCAACTCTGAGTATTCCTCAGCCGTCCACTTGCCATTCTGATCTAGAAGACAGATCTTGTCCTGCTCCTTAGCTGCTAATTGGCTGATTTGGGCCTCAACATGACCTCCTACCTCCCCTCAGGAGTGTATCTCCACCATCATGCAGTTTGCTCCTTGGTACAGTCCTTGCAAAATGCCTGGAGAGCCAGGAAGACAGAGAGGCGTTATTGTATTCTCCAGTCGTACTTGATTGAGAAAGGAAACCACTTGTATTCCCATCCCAAGACTGCGCTGACTTGGTGATGCTACCCCACTCAGCTAGTATCACAAAATTCAGTCAGCCTGGAGATTGTCAGCAGAAGCCACAAAAAAAAAACAAAAAAAAAAAAACAAAAACAAAAAAAAACAAAAAAAACCCTACAGCTCAGCAGCCATCCCTGTACACAGGAATCACAATGTTTCCACACACAGAACCCTCCAGGGGGCTGCATTATCTACCTCTGCTTAATTTAGGTGAAGGATGACTTGCACTGGGGAATACAGAGGCTCAAAAAAAAAGCCCTGCGAACCCTGGAGTGGAACTTCATTGTTCTTTGCCTGTAGGGCCATTGCCTCCCGCGGGGCAGGGAAGAAACCAATATGCCATCGCTTCCCATTGGTCTGTGTACACCAGGGTGTAGCTCTCCCCTGACCCTGGAAACCTGGGCTGTAATCTCAAGCTACTCAGTTCCAGTGATTTCACCAGGCCTCTCTGAGTGGGAGTTTTGTTCTTCAGAATACTCTGCTGCTCAAGAAAAATATTGAAAATACCTGATGCCTAGGATCCCTCCCGTTCAACATAATTCAGCCAAATGAGGGAGGTGTCGGAGAAACATTTTGCTTATAAATTGATCATAATTGAATCTAAGTGACACTTATGTTTGGGGGGTGAGTTTCATAGTCTCTGTTGTCTTACACATATTTAAAATTTCCATAAAGTTTTTCATTTGCCATTTAATTATATATTAAGTAACTTATTCTGGGGAATCATTCAGTATTACATATCCAAAGCCTTCAAAATGGCCAAAGCATGTGACTTAGAAATTCTACTTCCAGGAATTTGCCCTTAGGAAACAAACCAGAATGTGTGAAAAGCTGCCTCTGGCAGGGTGTTCACTGTGGTTGTATTTATGATAGCAGGGAGAAAGAAAATAATCTATATGTTCGATAATGAGACCTCATTAAATAATTTATGATGAACTAATATTGCCATTAAAATAATTTTGAGACTGACGATGGTGAACAGAAGTAGACATTTCATACTCTATTGATGCAAATCAATTGAATGATTTTAGTACTTGGGGAGCTGAATTGCAATTAACATTGGTTTAAATGCATGTTATGACCCATTTCCTACCGTTAATAACTCAGTACAACAGAGAGGGTATGTGACAAAGAAAAGCGATTTACTTTGGCACTTGGCTTTTGTTTAAGGAGGGGCTACATCAGGTGAGGACCTCCAAGTCCTGACAGTAGTACAGTCTCCCTGTGGTGACAGGCAGAACTCACGTGTCTGCACTTACTCGCTGATCTCTCTCTCTCATGAAGTTATCAGTAGTCAGTCAGAGAGACCCATGACCATGAAATGCTTTCCTAATTCTATACTTTCTAAAGGCCTCATCTCAAAATACCACAACAAAATTAAACTCCCTCTCCCTCTGTCTCTGTGCATTTGTGTGTGTGTCTGTGTGTGTGTGCTGAGATAATTGTAGTTTTTAGGTTTAGTGTGTATGAGTGTGTGCTTGTGTATGTGCACAGTGCGCATGCAGAGGTCAGCGACAGTTGGGGAAGTTGAGTCTCTCCTCCTCTCACATAGGGTCTGGGGTCAGACTTAGGCAGTCAGGCTTAGCGCAAGCACTCTTGTCCACTGCGCCATCTTGATGGCTCACCACATTCTTTATAGTAGGAAAAAGTGTAAAGAATACAGGTGAAGACAATTGAATGCATTGTAGTGTACCATACAGCAGGATTCTTTGAAGGCACTACTTGTATGCAACAATTATTATAGCTAACATTTTTGAAAGCTCACAGTGACCCAGGTGTTATTCTAAGTGCTTTATACATGTTGATCTAATGAATTGATTAAAAACATCTCTGTATCAGTTACTACACTACAAACGGTTCCAAAACTCAGTGGCTTGAAACAGTGAACATGTTTTCCTGTTTGTTGACCTTCCTTCCATCTCGCTGAGTACCTGTGGCTTGGGTAAACAGTATGGGAGCCCTTGGAACTGTCAGGCCAGGACAATTGACTTACATCTCCCAACAGGTTAGCCAAGGCTTGTTTACATGATGGTGATAGAATTTCAAGGGTGGGATTATGCAAGCATATGTTCCCATCCAAACTGAACCACCATCATCCCTGCCTCCTTCTCCAGTCACAGCAAACCCAGATCCAACAGGCAGGGACGGTTTTCTTTGTGTACCCCTGCCCCACCGTGGGAGGAACTTCAAGGATCTGTTTCCAGAAGTATTAAAACATCAAGAGCAATAATTGGAAACATTTTTATAATCATTCTTCCATGTGGCTAAAGTGAACAACTGTGTTGCAGACTCCTACCTATGCAATCCAGGAAAATGCTAGACACACACACACACACACACACACACACAGAGAGAGAGAGAGAGAGAGAGAGAGAGAGAGAGAGAGAGACTGAAATGCAAAGAATGTAGACTGTCAAAAGGAACATTGTTTATACACAAAACCTGTAATTTAAAAAATAAGACTTAAAAACTAAACCATCTCACCAGTTATATTGATACTTTGGAGGCTGAAGCAGGAAAATTGTCGTGAGTTTGAGGCTATCCTAAGCTACAAGGTAAGACTCTGTTAGAAAACAAACAACAGCAAAAACAAAACCAACCAAATAAGCAAAAACCTAAAATATCCCAATAGGAGAAATAAAAGGCATATAAGATTAAGTGAAAATAAAGCATACCAGAAACAAATAATTAAGAAAGCAAGCCGGTTTATTACACCTCTGAGAGCACAGCAAGCTTGTGGTGGTGCACCAGTGTGTGTGGGGGGAGGGGGCGGTCTGCACCTAGGCAGAGTCCTCTGTCTTGTATGGTAAGCCACTGGTGTTCAATTTCCCAGCATGCGATTCCCATCATGCAAATGAGGGCAGTGCTGATTGGCTGGTGTTCAGTGCAGCGTGGTTGGGGTGAGACTCTATGCCTATGATTCGCATCATGCAAATGAGAACAGTTCCGGTATTGTAGCTAATTTTGACTTGCCAATTGTCTCACCATTTCGGCAGCAGAGTCATGTGTTTAAGGGGTGCTTTCTGGACCCCGCTTGCATTGAGGGACCCATTGCCTTCCTGACTTCGCAGTCACAGCCTTGACTCCACATTCTCCACTGACAAAACAACAAACCTCGCCATCCCACTTTGATTTCTGTTGTTGCAATTAAGATCATGACCAGAAGCAACATGGGGAGGATCTCATTTCACAGGCCACACTCTATTGTGAGGGAGGGCAGGGCAGGGCAGGAACTCAAGGCAGGAACTTGGGACACAGACTGAAGCAGAGGCCGTGGAGGAACACTGCTTAAGGGCTCCCTTCCTGGTCCATCTGGGGCTCCCTGCCTAGAGGTGGTCTGGGCTCTTCCCTGTCGATCTCCTATCAAAAAAATGTCCCACAGATTGGTCTGATGAAGGAATTTTCTCAGCTGAGGATCCCAGGTGATGTTAGCTTGTATCCAGTTGACAGAAAACTAACCAGCACACAGATCTTGAGAGACTCCTGAACAGGAGTCATGGGCTGGCCCAGCTTATACTGCTACTATTAAGCATGCCCCATGGGAAATGAAAGAAAGGCAGTCATTCTTAGGAACGGCTTGGCTGACGGCCGGCCGTGTTGTGACGGCTGTGTTGCAGGTCCAGGGCACTTAAGGGAAGTGGGGTTTTCTATGGAAGAGGTTGAAAGACCCATCAACGCAACATCTGGAGACAGAACCACTGACCGCCTAGAAGAAACAAACTTGGCTAGCAGTGAAAAATGGAGGAGCCTGAAGTCTTGATTGAATGTGCCTTGGGGACCAGTGGAAGCCAAAGGACATGCTCTTGTTCAATTGGTTGGGAGAAAGAAAGGAGCCCAGATGTAAGGCATCCGGTAGAGCGGAGTGTGTAGAACAGCTTTCTCTCTGTGCTCCGGTGAACAAGCTTTGAATGGAATCCTGACTTAGATTTCCTTTAAACTTGTTTATAATTATCTGAAGTTGAATCTGTTTAATTTGGGAAGAAGTGAATCTGATTAGCTATTGAAGGGGTCGGGGAACAAGGATGTGGGGTAAAATAAGTAATCCTATTAGACTCAGAAGAGGGAACAACCATCACCATTCTCCTCTGAATAGTGATTAGAAAATTAGCAATGAGAATAAAGCATCAGGCTTGGTGTGAAGAAAAGGTGTTACTCATTGGGGAAGATGAAAAAGAGGGTGAGCACCTGCTGAGGGGCGGAGGCGGGAATCTGGATTTTTGGAAATCCCCATAGGCAAGAGGGAATCAAAATAGGGGACTAATTTAGATACGGCCAATTGATGTGTACCAGTTGTCAAGAGATGCCCTGGAGTCCTTTTTAAATTGGCTTACACTGGTTACTGGAATGAACTGCTTTTGTGGGTATTTAAGAACACTGCTTTCCTGGCTGAAGCAGGGACTATTGGTTGGTGTTGGTATAGATTTGTCCTGTAATATTACTAATTATTCTCTTTGGCTGCATTTTCCTGCTGGGTATTTAGGAATACTTTTTGGCCAAAATGAATCCCTTTTGTATTACTAAGGACAAGTGAGGGTCCTTAGAGGTTTTCCTCTGCCAGTTGTATCACCTGCTGGGCTGGGCTGGGGTCTTGTGACTATGTGGCTCTCTGTGTAAGCATTGAGGACATTTCCCTCTGTAATGATGCTCCTCTTTGCAAAAACGTATACTGGTCAGGGTCCAACCACTGGGGGGTCTCTGTAGCCTTGCTGATGTACAGTAGGACTGGTGACTTACCCCCAGCCCCATTTTAGAGACATCTCTTCATCCTTTAGAACTGGGCTGTTCTTAGGGTAGGACCAAAATATTGGCTCTTCTCTTAGGCCTTTAACTTCACTGATTTGACCTCCAAATATGGTTGTTGAAAATCGGGTTATACCAGTCATGAAGGGTGAATAGTGGCTTGAAAAATTAGCTGTTGCATAGCACCTAGATAAGGCTTGACAAAAACAAACTTGTAAATAAATCTTGACTCTGTTAAGACCTTCCTAACTAGGTAACAGTGGGACAAATGTAGTGAAAACATAAGTAATTATCTTGTCAAAACATGAAATTTTTATCTTGTGAGCTAATTCTTGAAAACATTGTAAACAAGAGCAGGTCAATAGGGCTGGAGAGATGGCTCAGTGGTTAAGAGCACTGGCTGCTCTTCCAGAGATCCTGAGTTCAAATCCCAGCAGCTACATGGTAGTTCACCATCATCTGTAATGGGATCTGACGCCCCCTTCTGGTGTGTCTGAAGACAGTGTTCTCACATACATTAAATAAATAAATATTCTAAAACAAAAAAAAAGAGCAGGTCAATAACTCATTATTTTAATGAAAACCAAGAAAACTGTATTTGATAGTCAGAAAATATGGAAACCATGTTCAAATATCTAACCATTACATAGACACAATGTGTTCTGGAAACATTTCTATTTTTTCAGCCAACCTCTCTAGAGAGATGGCTCAGTGATTAAGAGCACTGGCTGCTCTTCCTGAGGCCCTGAGTTCTATTCCCAGTACCCATATGGTGGCTCACAACCATCTGTCCTGGGAAGTCACTGCCCCCTTCTGGACTCCTTAAGCATTGGACACATAAGTGGTGACTACACATATATTCAGGCAAACACCTACACACATAAAGTTAATTAATGAATCTAATGAGTTGTTAGATTTGTTTCCGTCTTCTTAATGAAATGGAATTTGGAGTAAGTTCACATATGTGTTCACCTACTATATTCTATCAGAATGTAGGTCACTTTGAATGAAACCCTTGGGGGGATGATATATAGACCATGTAACATATATCTAAAGATGGCATACAGAACAAACTTACCAAGTTCAAAGGCACACACTAACAGCTACACCAGCAGACAGAAGGACACATATACAATACCTGGAATCAACATCTATCTGCCCCAGCAAGCAACTCAGAGAACATATAGCACGACTACACTTAAACAGAAAGCACCCTAAGAAACAATATAAAGAATTTACATCAGAAATATGTCAGCCTTAACTGCTGAGAGGCACCCTGTGAAGGCCAAAAGGTCAAACAGTGAACCTTGCTATTTAGACTTAGGTTTAAAAGGAAGACTGCTCGTCGGTGCACATATGAACTCACGAGGCTGTGGAAACATGTGGAAGGCCTGCACAGGTTCAAGCCAAGTTGAATCCCAGCACTGAGAGGGGAGGTGGGCAGGCTCTCACCCCTGGCCAAAAGGCTACCTGCCATTGGTAGCCACTGGCAAAGGGAAAAGTCAGTTTTCTCCAATGCAACTCACTGGGCGTATTAGCCGCTCTTCAGGCCGGTGCCACGCCCAGAGCAGCTGCCCAACATAAACAAAATCAATGGAATTTTGTGGACTGTGGGTTCTGCTCTGCTTTGGTTTTTTGTTTTGTTTTGTTTTGTTTTTTTTGTCTTGTTGGGTTTTGCTTGTTTGTTTTCATTTTCATTTTGTGTTTTTGTGAGGTTTCTTTCTTTTTTTAAGGAGAAAGAGAACATAAAGTTGGGTAAGGAAAGAGCTTGGGAGCATCTGGGAGGCGCTGAGGGGGGAAAGGTACACATGATCAAAATACATTGTATGGAATTTTTTAATTAAAGAAACTGTGACCCGGTTAATGCCAGTACGAAAATGATCAGGCAGAGACTGAAGTTGGAGCCATTACACAGTGAGGAGCCTAGACGGCATTTTTAGGAACATACTGGGTTTACTTCTAGGGTTTGAGGCTCCAACATACTCCGTTTCTTTAGAATACACCCCAATGCTGAGTCTGAAGGGAGAGTAGTAATCCTAATTTTCTTTTTAAAATTTTTTATTATTTATTTAATATTTAATAGTTTGTTATTCAAGTAACTTGCAAATATATTTTTAAAATCATATTAATAACCCTAATTTTTAACAAGGTATTCCTCTTCAGGGAGAAGGGGCAAAGACATCTGCAAGGTTCTCAAGGCACAGCTATAGAAAGGGGTGGCTCACCTTGGCATAAGGCATCCTGCCTGGGTATTTTCCAGGGACTCGAGGGGAGTTTTTAAAAGACACGTCCCTCATTTCAAAAGAACCTCCAGGCACTGAGGCCAGTAGTTAAAGGGCACAAACACTGGGCCAGCTTCAGAGAGAGAAAGACTCAGCAGTCTGGCATTCTGAGGAAATCTTCAGATGTCTGTGGTCAGTCTCAGGGGGACTTGCCAGAGAAAGTAGGAAAGAGACATGAAGGCAGCTGTGGTGTGGGCAGACGTGGCCAGCAGCTGCTGCTGGGAACATGGACTAAGCAGAGAGAAAGAAAATCGTCTTTCTCCCAGGCTGGCTAAGTGGTGGACCACCCTGTCCCAGGCTTTCGGGTCTCACCAAGAGGGTACCTTCTCCAGAGATTCTCAGCTTTCTGGGAAAGAAGACCTCCCACTAAAGAGCCCAGAACCATAGTCCACACCCGGATTTGGGTGCGTGCTATAAGACAAATTGTGTCCTCTGAGTGAACTTTTAGAGGAGAATTCCCTATTTGCCATCTTCTGACTATGCATAATTGAGCATAGGATTAAAATCAGATCATTGTGGAGAAGGACAAATACAGAAGGAAAAATGAATGTATGACTTAAACTATCAATTAAAACAGAGAACAACCCAACTATGCCCCTTTGGAACCAATCTGTCTTTTTAGGCCTCAGAAGAAGAGAGCCAGGCCATAGCCTAGGCCCTTGAGTACCCTCACTTCTGTGTTCACTGCCAAGATTGACAGCATAACCCTCTATAATCTGTGCTACTGCATCGCTCTGGAAATTATCTTTGTTTCTTTTCCAAGTCTGTGTGAACCCTTATTTTCAACTCTTTGGATAAGAGGCCAAGACTCAAACCACCAGTAAGGTGTCTGGTGGGTCAAGGCAGAGGCCTCTGTGGCAGTGGCCAAGCATTCTTGGGGAATGACACCAACCACACTGAACCCAGAAATTCCCCCATCATCAGACTGAAGTACAGGAAGCTCACACGTTTCCTACCATAGGTGGATGTAGAAGGCAACAGAGTCATGACTTGGTGAAGTGGGCACGCAAAACCTGCTCAAAGGCCTTCTACAGAGTCTTCCTGAACTTCTCAGTGAAGAACTAAGACTACATTTCCCATATTCTTTGCACCTATCATTCTGTATATGACCCAGGTTCATGAAGCCAAGACTCCACACATAAGGTCTAGAAAGGGGAAAAGTAAATAATGCGGTTAATAGCCTTACAAAGCAGGAAGGATTCTCTTTAGTTTGGGTGAGGGCCACCACTGTATTCTATTTAATTGATTGGATGAGGTCCACCACAACTATGGAGCACAAGTTCCCTCAGTCTGAGGATCTAAGTGCTAACCTGGCCTAAAACAACCTCATAGAAACTCCTACAAACGATGCTTTTCCAGCAGTCAGGGCGCCCCACAACTCAGCCAAGCTGATGTAGAATATTAACCACCTCATAGTGACTTCCAGTGGTCTTCTGAGTCTTTAGAGAGAGGAGGCTCTCACTGCAGCTGCTAAGAGGATGACCTATGGGATCACCACAGGGAAAGGGAGGACTCAAGTTGGTCGTAGCCCTCCTAGCTGCCAGCAGGTCAAAGGAGAAGCTATGGTTTTGCAAAGTATCCAGATCTGAGACTAAGTTTGAAAACCTGGGGTTCTGAGAGCAAAGCTCAAATTCTCTTTCACAACAAACTCTCTCATCAGCATCCCTTTTTTGGGACAATGAAGAGAGGTTCAAAATATTTTCTGTTGTCATCACTCTGACATCTTGACCCTGTTCATAGCACATCACCTATCCAGACCACTTATTACTACCCATTTGTTCCTATTATGATACATTTCTGCACCAGCCCCTGCATGTAGTCTTTCTCCTGACAGTTACCATTAACAGTGATGTATCAACAAACTTCCCCTCACCTCACTATTGACCCTGAATACAATATCCCAGAGGCCTTCAGAAATAACAAGGCTTCTCACATCACCAGCTTTTCTGGATGGTCCAGTCTAATTTTCCAGCAATTTCCAGGAAAGCAGGCCATCTGAGCCTCCTCAAATTAAACAATTATTGAAAATAATGCATTTGCTTTTGTGGATGTTGATATATATATATATATATATATACCACAGAAAAAAATATCAACCACAGAAGAAATTGCCAAATTCCACAAAATGTGTTCAATCACTTCATCATATTAAGTAGAAAATGGCATCTTCTAACGGGAGCTGCAGCAGTCAGTTTCACGGATTAAACCTTTCTCTGTGGAAGAAAGTTTCTCCCTAGAGAACGAATAAATTCAGCCAGGCATGACATTTTTAAGGTTCTGCTTGAAATTTTAAGGAATGCCATTTTGCTACGTATATACAATTTTAATTCTCTAAAATGAAAACTTATAAATTCAGAAAACTCAGTCTATGAAACCATGGCTGCTTTCTTACATATGGCCACAAAATGAATTTCAAAGTGTTTCGTGAGTTTTCAAATCGGGACTGTTTAATGCTGTCTCAAGGGGCCACGCCTGGCTTAGTAAATGGATTAACTGAGTTTAACGTTTAGTTACTCTTCAGACTGTTAAAGTTCAGTTTGTCTGGATCCTGGCCATATCTATATTATTTTTCCCACAGTGACGTCATTTTCTGGCAAATATTACCTCTTGAGCTCTGGACATAAGGAACTGGCAAGTATTAAATTAAATCAAGCAGTGATGAAATAATTTTGTGTCTAGACCCTCACTAAACCGAATCCCAGACTCTGCTCCCCCGCCCCCAGGCTGCCTTTGGCTTCCTACATGAGCGCAGCCCCACACAGCCTATCTGCCTTCCCTTTTGTACTGTTAAGAACTGAGTCACCCTAAGCTGAAGCAACCTTTCACCTCTGGGAAGTCTTACCACTCAATTCTCCAGTGACACCTCCAGGCTCACTGTCACCATGGAGAAATAGAAGGGTTCTCTCCCTACATCAGTAGCACATTTATTTATTTGTTTGCTTGTCTGTTTATTTTGTATGTGCATGCCTGTGTGAGTTTTGTACACCACATGTGTATGCAGGCGCCCGTGGAGGACATAAGAGGGCGCTAAAGTGCTAGAATTGGAGTTGTAGGCAGTTGCGAGCAATTGCGAGCCACCTAATGTAGGAGCTGGGAACTGAGCTCAGTTCCTTTACAAGATTAGGGAGAACTCTTAACCAGTGAGCCATCTTTCTAGCTTCTCCTATTCCAGAAGCTTTCACACTCCAACTTTTCTCACAGTTCCCCAGTTCTTCCAATCTTATCTGAGATTTGTGCTTCCAAGGTAACGATGCTAAAGCTACAGGTAGTCATTGTCTCCAAGGGATAAACCCTAAGACCTGCAGATACGGTGCTCAGCAGCTTGCGAGGATTCTCTCAAACTCAGAGCTTTCTACATCCTTGCTCACTGAAGTGCAGCTTGGAGCTGGTGCGTTGGACACCCTCCAGGAGCCAGTTCCAGCCCCTGAGGTCTCGGCAGGTGGCAAACCCTCCCCAAGACTTTCTTTCCTCAGAGAGAGGCAGATGGAGATAGCATCCAGAGCTGCCACTGTGAAGATTAGGCGAGAGCTGCCCGTGAAGCGTCCAGCAGTGTGCCCAGCACACAGTGGGTATTCAGGGATGCCAGCTCACTCTGAGTAGCCCCTCATCCGTGACCTCAGGCCCAACAGTCACCTCTAGGGCCGCTGTAGCCTTTGTTCCCTCCCAGCCTGCACAGAGCAGTGGTACCTGCCTCCCTACTGTGGGCTGAAAGCCCCTCCCACCAGGAAGAGAAAAGAGCTTCTCTTTCCCCAGGTTCCTTGTTCTGGCCCCTCTGCTTATAGAACCGTGCAACTGATCCCAGTAAGACCAAAGCTGTGGCCGAACTCACAGAACATCTTCTCCTCCTGTGGGCTGAAGTTCTCCAAAGTCCTAAGAAATCCCTTTCAACCTTCTGGACTTTACCCAATAACTGTCTTCCTTTTCCAGAGACTGGGATCATCAGTTTTCTATCTTGGCTTGAAAAGAGCCAGTTCCTCTCAGCACAGGAGTCATCTCAAGCCTACGAACTGTCAGTGTGATAGGTAGGTGTGGGAAATCCACCTTGAAGGGATGTCCAGGTCCTTGTGTCCCAGAACAAGAAACTGGACAAGGAGACATGGATGTGGATAGGGCAGAGAGAGTTTATTAAGAGAAGGGAACAGGGTAGGGCAGAGCAGGAAGGGAAGAGGGTAGACCACGTGATACTAAGCCCAGCACATTGTGTCCCTTGTAGATAACTGATATGGGTCACAGTTTTTTGTTTTGTGTTTGTTTGTTTGTTGTGTGTGCTAGGTCACATGTTGGCCTTGGTAAATGGGATTCATTCTCTGCCAATGGCTTTCTTGCATATGCTGCATCTGACCTCACTCTCCCTGACACCCTAGGGCTGTGGTCCTAGCCCCAGGGTACCTGGAGATGCAGATCCTGGACATGCCTTGCCATGGTATATTGTACACTTTCAAATGAACAGAGTGTAGTTCTGACAAATACAATGCAGATATCTTAAGAGCCTTACTGACTTCAGGGCCATTTTTTATTACCACTAAATATAATTGATTCCATCGTGGGATACGGAAAGCATGGCTTCATCAGGTAAGCGTGTTCAACACATTTCACGTGAAAACATGTCTTCCCAATTCCAATGTCATGGGAAGATCACTGGAAGAGAGTCAGGCTGTTCTCTCAGGAATGTGACATTCACAAGTCCCATATCTGGGACCTCTCTACCCACCTCTCTAAGTGATAGCACTTGGAAGAGCTGACCTCGACAGTCCAGCAGTAAAATTTTATAAGCCTAAAATCACTGTCTCCTAGCTACGTGGAGATGAATATTTATGAGAGGCTGACATTTTTGAGGAAAAGAAGCTATATAAATGGATGCGGTCTATACCCACTAAAACAAACAGCAGGTGAGTGTCTGTTAACGTCTCCAGTACGTGTTATTTTTTTGCTACTTGTTCCTCTCATAACAGCTTTGCTTTGCCCATCCTGTCCTGACAGCCTCTCCCTTATCTTCAGCATCCCACATACTTTTCAAGATTTAGCAATGTTGACATTTTCACAGCAATTATAAGGTCGCTTCGATTGCCTCTCTCCATCACTTACCCATTTTGCTTGCTTGTTTTGTTTTTGTTTTCCGTGCCCCTGGCCCCCAGACCTCTCCTTGAACAGATTGCTTTCTATTACCACAGTCTTAACACTCCGCTCTGAGCCAAATGGTCTTTTTAGCATCTTCTATTCATCAGTGGGAGTTGTAATTACAAACACTCCAACTGTCACTTAAATATTTGTCCCTTTCCCACACAGCAGCTGACTTCAAAGGCAGAAAGTCCTCACAGATGAGCACTGTGTTTATGGACTCACTATGGTTGTGTCCTTGTGCTGAACCTGAGGAGAAGAGGTTTCTGGGATATCCCATCCCCCTTCGTTCTCTACCTGCCACCCCTCACCCACTGCAGCCTGGCCCACCAATTAGAAAGTCTCACTGTGTCTGAACAGCCAGCAGAAAACCTCCGCCTTCCAGCACTTCGGAAACAAGCACCTGTGCAGGAGAGAGAACTCTAACAGGAAGCGTACAGAGCTTTGAGACTTGAGCTGAAGAAAGGGAATTTGTTAGAGGGGGGACTGCACACTGTAAGCTTTACCTTCTGTTTGGTGAAGGTGTGGAGGGTGGTCTCGTTCTAGACAACACAAACTCTGTTAATGGGAGTGTGAAGAGGGGAAACCGAGGGAGTCCACAGCCACCCCAGACAGAATGTCTGAGATGCTTGTCCGCCTTCCTAAAGCTCCTGCTGCCATCACCAGGAGGGACGTGCTACCTTTTAATACTGGCTCAGTCACAGAGCCAAACCATGTTTCCTGCATTGTTTTAGAACATCGAAGGCAGTCTGGGTTGTTTTGTTGTTGTTGTTGTTTGCTTTTTGTTTTTGTTTTTTGTTTTCATTAGATTTTATGAACTACTGTGGGACGACAGGGACAGACACACGGAAAATGTCAGAAATTGTGTTTTTCCAGGCCAGGCATGCAGAGTGCAGGCTCTCCCCCTCCCCCATCAGTGCTATGGCAGTCTGTCCGTCTGTCTGCCAGCCCCTTCACATGCTATCTGCAGAGGTCGTTTGCTAAGCCCCGGGTAAGTCCAGCTCTAGAGCCCAATGTATGGGTGTGTCACTGCCTGGCCTCCAGCCTGCCTCTCCCCTGAGACCAGACAGCTTCAAGGTGGGAACAGGCTTACTCACACATCTGCCACTTATTTAGCAAACATTTCCAGACCCTCATTTCTATGTCAGGCAGAGTTCAAAGGGCAGCGTGACAGAGCCACTTCTACTCTCAGGTCCATGTCCACGGGTCAGGGAAGCAGATGAGCAAACTGTCAATGCTGCCTGACTGTCAAGGGCGGTGACAGACACAGACAGAAAGCATTGTCTACCTGAGACTGAGGGGTCAGGAGGACGTTCTAGAGCTGTCACGCCGGAGACAAGGGAGTGGGATTAGCAGGGTCTTGAGGAGAAAGAGAACAGGTCAAGGCAGGGACTGTATATGGAAAAAGCAAGGGCATTTGAATAGCTCATTCCTCCTCAAATTCCCGGTGGCCTTGTCTGGTGGGAACTAAGGGTGTTAGGATGATTCTCAGCAGAAGAGGCAGGAAGGAAGGGCAGGGGCAGAAGGCAGGGTCAGGAAGGACGTGTGCACTGAGGGAGGCTGTAAACTTTATCCTGACAGAGTCCTGAAGCCAGTGAAGAATTTTAAGCAGGGTGTTGACATGATCAGATTGGTGATTTCAAAACCCTGGTAGCAATGTTTAAATAGTGGGAGAGGGGGCGGGCAGGAAAGGACAGGATTTGGTCTGGGACTTGCTATAATGATAATAGAATAACAGAAAATGACAAAGGGTAAGCTAAGGCAGGTACCCATCAACTTTGTTATTTGCACAGCAGAGTAAAAGACATGGGAAACTCAGAACAACCACAGTTTTGTGCCTGAGACAACCAGTTTACAGCGATAGGTAATGTAACTGCGTAGTATGCTGACGATATGTTATTCTTCTCTGTGGTTTCTCACTTTCTCATTAGCCTTTTTCTTGTTGAGGGTCTATTATGTGCTGGGCATAGTTTTAGATATTGGAGACAGTGAGAACAGGATGTAGAACGAATCAGACAATTTCAGGGCAAAGACCTCCCCTGCTCCACAACCACAACAACAACAACAACAACAAAAACAACAAAACCCATAAGCAATTATGAACTTGTTCTTGGCTAGAAGTAGGCAGACTGATTCAAAGCCCAACTCTTAGACGATATTACAATCACTCTTGAGAAGGTAGTGTTAGGAAGCTAACAAGAATTAGTAGACTCGGAGGTCATTGAGGACAAACTCCAACCTCATAGTTGACTTTGGGCCCCAGCTTCTGCTCCCTTGGCAACACTAGAAAGGGAAGCATCCATTTTGCCCCCTCCTTACTATTTAAAACACCCCATGAAAAGGTGAAGGTGGGGGCCTTCCTGAAACAGCACCTGAGTTCTAACTTTGTCCCCACCCCCAGCATGACGCCATGACGCTCTTCTCTGCTCCAAAGACTGCGTGACAGATTATCGTCTCCTTTCTTAAAACTTAATCCAGCAGGGCCTGCCAATCTCCTGTCCAAGAGGTCACCTCTCACAATGGCTCCTTGACTTAAAGATATACTAGGAGGTGGGAGGAATAATTACAGCCCCTTAATGAGAGCAGTTAAACAGAAAAAGACCGGAAACCTTTAATCCACCTGTCATTCATTTAATGAGCAGAGCATGCTCAAGGAAAGCCCACTGTTGAATTTTATAAAAAGATAAGAGGAAAACTAGGGACCTGTTTGATGGAGGCACAGTATGGTGTGGGGCAGGGGGCGCCTCTGCTGGCCCGAGCCATCCCTTCCCCTTGAGGAACCAGCCACAGGACTGGACAGTATAGTATAGAATAGAGTTTATTTGGGGCATGGGGAGGGGAGTTGAGGGAGTAGAGACAAAGAAACGCAGGGAGAGAGAAAAGAGGAGTAGGGGCTGGCTATGAGCAATGGAGGGGGGATGGGAGGGGGAGAGACAGGGAAGGGGACCCAAAAAGAAGAGAGCAAGAGAGTGAGGAGGGGGCAAACCTTTTACAGTGAGTCAGGCATACCTGGCTGTTTGTTGCCAGGTAACTGAGGCAGAGCTTAGAATTTTTTCTACACAAATGTGGAACAGGCAGGTGCTCTGCAAATGTCCCACAGAGGGTATTTACCCCTAGTCCTGAGTTTGGGGGCTTTTCCCTCAGCCCTTCAGTTTACACCTATTCTTGGAAATGCTTTCTCTTTCTTAATACGCTGTCTCTTTTCCTGACCATTTAGACTTTACTTTCTATCGCCCAACCCCCATCACGTCACACAGATCCTCACTGATCTCCAGAGCTCCCTGAGCTGCCTGCCTGCTTGAACCTAAACTTAAAAGATGGCTCTTTCTCCCTCCATTTTCCTCATCTCCTGCCTCCCAGCAGCTGCCAAGATTGTCCAGCTTGCCTGCCCTGTGGCTTTCCTTTCAAACGCTTGTAAAAATGTCCTTCCAGATTCCTTCAGAGTCTGTTTTGGAATTATTTTATTAATAAGGCTAAGACTCCACAAAGGGTATCTTCAGATCCCAGGTAGCAAGGGTCAGTAGTGGGGGAGAAGCAAAGTCAAGAGCCAGGAATATGGCGGCTGGCATCTTAGTGGAGTGCCAGGGAAAGCCTCCTGAGACAGCAACGGAGAGGCCAGGCCTGTGGCTGGGTGGGGGATGGGCTCTCTGACTGGGGTCCTGGTGTGATGTAATCCCCACACAGGCCTTGTGGCTGAGTAAATTGATGAGTCCAAAGAGAAGATATGCGATAGAGAGTGACAAGGGACAGGCCAACCATGGTTATACATGCCACTGTTAAGAAATCCAAATTTCACTCCAAGAGAATCAGAAAGCCAGTAGGAGGTTTTGTGCAAAGTGTGTGGTATGACTTGCATTTTAATTTTTTCCTCTAAAAATTATGTTTATTTATGTTTATTGTTTTAAATGTATGAGGGTTTTGCCTGCATATACGTGTGTATGTGCGCGCGCTACATGCATGCTCCGTGCCCAAGTAGGCCAGAATCCGTGGAATGGAAGGCACAGACAGTTGTGACCTCCATGTGAGTGCTGGGGATGGAAGGGAGGTCAGAGGTCCTCTGGGAGCACAGCCAGGGCTCTCCATCACTGAGCCACCCCTAGGCCACAGCCTGCATTTTCAACAAGCTTTCTGTCAACTGCACTGGAGTGAAAGGTGAAGGGGCAAAGCCGGAAGGAAAGCTTTAGTTTGGAAGCCATGCCAGCAGCACAGGTGGGGGTGTCACAGAGGCCAGGATTCTGGTAGCGCTGTCGGTGAGAAGCAGCAAGGTCTGGAGGTATTGGCAGGGCTCGAGAGAATTGGAGATGTGAACGTAGGAGACTGAAATGACAAGATTGTCACGGAGCTGTCACTAAAGTATGAAAAAGGAAAAACCTTAAGGGGATCAAGTTTAGAGGAGCCGAGTTTTGTTTTTGATTTTTGTCATCATTGATGTTTGTTTGCTCGTTCATTTGTTTTTGGAGTCTGAGAGGCTCACTCAGTAGCCTGGGCTGGCTTGGAAGTCACTATGAAGCCCAGACTTGCCTCAGATTCCCAGCGATCCTCTGGCTCCAGCCTCCTGAGCGCTGGGATTGCAGGTGTGAGCCACTATGACTAGCAAAAACTGCTCATTTTTGACATTGTTCATTTGAAGATGCCTAGTGGGTATCCAAGGGAACTTTTTTTAAAAAATGACTGACTGTGAATGTCTGGAGTTCAGGAAAGAAGTCTGAGTTAGAACTTGGTCATAAGCAGAAAGATGCTCCTTAAAGCCTTGGAACCAGGGGGAGTACCACTGGATGTCTCGTTGACATCAGTGACTGTGGCATCCTGGTCATGGTTCATGGTGAGGTAAGCTTTCCTGGAAATCAGCCGTCCTCTGTAAGGGACTCACTTTAGGAAGAGCATTAGTTTTAAGGGTAGAGAGCCTAATGCACTCAGAGGAGGAAGGAAGGCCGGTGGCATGAAGAGTCTGGCAGAATTTAGGATTTGCAACCTCCTGTTTCATCAGGAACTACTCATACTGCATTGCAATTTTCAGCACTCGCTTCTCAATTAACACCTGACTTTTTCATAAAACCTTTTAAGGTTGTGAGCATCTTTGTATAACAGATATTTAAAGACATATCATGTACTAATCAGCTTATTTATTGAAAGTGTACAGTTCATGTTCACAAATGTAAATTCTTCTGGCACTGTAAATCAGCCCTCTTCAGCATTACCTTGAGTTTAGACTCCTGGAGTCTTGGCCCTACCTACAAAAGGAGATGGTAAGAATTCTTTCAGAGTGGTCCTAGAAGGTTTCATGTTCCTTGCCTGCCCCTGCCCCTCCCCCTGCCCCTGCCCCTCCCCTGCCCCTGCCCATCCCCTCCCCCTCCCCCTGCCCCTGCCTCTCCCCCTCCCCCTGCCCCTGCCCCCCGCCCCTCCCCCTCCTCCTCCCCTGCCCCTGCACCAGGCTAGAGAGCACTGGACTCACCACTTTTTTCACCCAGACTCTCCGGTATGTGCAGAAATAACCAGCTCCTCAAAACCTCTATTTATTCTAAAATCTTACATTGCATAAGCCACTTGTCACTCGGCACTGTGTTGTTAACTTTTCTCATCGCTGTGAGACAAACCCAACAAGAGCAACTTAAAGAAGGAATGTCTATTCTGGCTCACAGTTGGGCAGTTTAGACCGTGACGGGGGTAAGATGCGCCATCGAAAGCAGTTCTAGCTGGGGCAGAAGCATGAGGTTACATTGTGTCCACAGTCAAAGAAACGACAAAGATGACGTCTATCCCCTGGCAATCACACATCCAAGCATGATGTCACCTTTAACCACAGCTTTCCGATCCCGAACCCTAAAATCTCATATTCACTTCATAATGCAATATGTATTTACTTTATCCCTATAAGTCTCCCAATATCTTAACAATTTCGATGCTATCCAAAAGCTCAAAGTCTCTGCTAAGAATTAAGACAAACTTTTTTTAAGTTACAGGCTTCCACTATACAACGGTACAGAATAAATCTTCTCATTTCAAAATGGAGGACTGGCGAGGAGGCTGCAGCAATGAACGATCAGGCCAAAGCAAGCTGGGGATCCGGGAGACTAAAGTCTGAAGCTCTATCTAGCATCTAGGGATCGCAGTGGTTCATCTGGGCTCCAGATGACCTTGGTGCCCTGCCCCTCCAGGTCAGCCAGCGGAAGCACGCACAGCGTTTCTCCTGGTCAAACTCCACTCCATGCTCGCAGTTTTCCTCGACAACCATCCCCCAGGGTGGCATCTCCTTTGCAGGCTTCACCTGAACAGTTACGTGCAGGGACCTCTGGGGCTTCCTTTCAGGGAACCAACCCAACCTTGCCAATTTCCCAGTGTGCTCTCCTTTTTGTTGTTCTTTCGCTCTCTTTCGCTATAGAGTTGAACAAGAGCGGCGAGCAACAGCCATGCCACAGGCTGGAGATTTCTGCTGCTACACAACTCAGTTCTCCCCCTGAATTCAATCACACTCAGCCTTTCAGGGCCGAAGCAGAATTCTGCTAGATTATGTCAGAGTGTAGAACAAATGGCCTCTAGCCCACTTGTCCGTAGTCTCCTTGCTTCTCCTGGATCTTTGTGAACTACATCTCCAGTCACATAAGTTTTAGTATCCCAAGGTTGCACCAAATGGACCATTAATCCCAGATTATAGCAATCTGGGGCTTCTCTAGCCTCCGTATTTCTCCTACAAACCATTTCCAAAGTTTCTCACAGCAACAGCCCTGTTCCTGGTACCAACTTTCCATATTGGTTACTTTTTTCGTTGTTGTAACAAAATATATGACAAAATCAACTTAAGGAAAAGTTTATCTTGGCTCACACTATCAGGGTATGGTCCACCATGGCATAAAATACTAGTCTGGAAGAGTGAGGTTAGCTATGACAATAGGAGGGCGGGGTAGCTTGACACATTGTATCTACCATCAAGAAACAGAGAAAGAGTTACAACTTGGTCATTAGCAGGGAAATGCTACTTAAAGCCTTGAAACTAGCGGGGACACCACTGGATGTCTCATCTATACCAGGGACTGTGGTGTCCTAAGACATGGGAAGTCAGCAGTCCTTGCAATGGATGCACTTTAGGAGTTTAAATCACTTTATTACTCAGGGTTCTCTACAGGAACAGAACTGATAGAATGAATTGATATATATTGAATCAAATATCCTTTGAAAGGGAATTTATTATACAGGCTGTGGTCCAAGCATTCTAACAATGACTGTCTCCTGACAGAAAGGCCAAGAAGTATCCAGTAGCTGTTCATTCTTGTACAGAGCCATATTGGGGCAGTTATGCTCATGGTTTGAGTTTGACATTGGTCAAGGACAATCCCTGGCTTCGGACAGGAATCTGCAGTTAGGACATAATAGGGAAGTAGGTTAAAGCAGGAATTTTTATCCTAGGGTGGAGAAGCTCAGTGAAGGTTAAGCTCTTTGTTCCTCCAGATCTCCAGAATTAAGAATTCCTGAATTAAGCAGGTGACCCACCCAGCTGCCGGAGCAGTCGAGAACAGAAGAAGCTAGACAACTTCCATCGGAACTCAACCCGGAGTCTGGGGGGAAGGTTTGCCCAAACTGTTAAAAGGTCTGACCACCATTAAAATTTTGGCCTCGATCAGTGAAACATTGTCCTGGCCCTTCTTTCTTTTTGCCCCTTCCTCATCCATCCCTCAGCTTCTGTTCCAGCAACCCAGTTCGTAATAGCTGCAGGCAGCTATGGAATACAACACAGTCTTTAAGACTGGATGGCTCATCAGTCCCAATCTCTAGTCCCAAGTTCTGGAGAGCTGCCAGTCTTCCATGCACACTAGAATCCCAGAGCAATAGGTTCTAACTCAAGCAAAGGAGTGGTCCAGGAACAAGACAGATGAACTTCCAGTGAGAGTGTGGGCAAAAGCAAAGGATTTCTTCTTCCATGTCTTTTTCTTTAGGCTGCCACCAGAGGGTGTGGCCCAGATTTGGTATGGTTCTCCTGACCTCAAAAGATTCAGAAATAAGGTGGGTCTTCTACCTCAAATAATCAACCAAACAAAACAACCACACAATCAAAGAAACAACCCAATCTGCTTGTTTTTTTAGTTAATACCAGGCACAGTCAAGCTGACAGACAAGGACTTAGTCATCACACGCCTTTATCCCTTTTTACTCACCTCAGGATCCCAAACTGATGGGATGCTCACATCTGGGGTGGGTCTTCCCTCTTCAGTTAAGTCTCTCAGAAAATGTCCTCACATATGCGTCCTAAAGTGTGTCTCCCAGGGGATTCCAAATCCATCAGTTGACAATGATAGTTAGCTATTACCTGCATAACAACAGTTAGATGCAAGTAGTCATTTAAGCAGTTTTGTTATCATATGCCAGTGTCCAACTTACCATTGTCAGTGGGAGGGGGTTGTTCATTTTAAACCAGGGTCTTATTCTAAATCAGGCTAGGTGGGGTCTAGCAAAAGAGCTTCTTTAACATACAGCAAAAGGGAGAGGAGAAAGAGAAGAAAAGAAGAAGGTGGTGATGGTGGAGGAAGAAGAGGAGGAGGAGGAGAAGGAAGAGGAGGAGAGAGAACACTTCTGTATGTCGAAAGGAACAGTGTTGCAGAAAAACTGTCAGTGGTCCTGGGAAAGCACTGGAGCAGCGTATGCCTGTGGATAAGAGAGGTGGCATCTGGGGGACATAGCTGTCCTTGGCTGAGGGCATGGAGTAGTGCTCTCTGTTTCAGGAGGATTAGGAAAGGGTTAAGTGAGCAGAGGTATCGGGTCACTGGGAGATGCACAGAAAGAACTGGCAGGAGTTCTATTCTGGCCTCTTCAGTTTCTGGCAGTGACTGCCAAGGAGGTCTCATGTGGAGATGAGGATGGAAATGAGATTGCTAGAACTTTGAAGAAAGAAAGGAGTTGGAAATAGTTATGGAAGGTTGTACTTTTACACACACACACCTCATTCCACAAACTGTTCTCATAAGGTGACATTATAGCCTTCCCTTTATGAGATGGAGGTCCTGGGGGTACCTTGTTACTGTTTCAAACAATAGCATACAACAGAATTGACAGTGCATATTTTCTAAGGTTAGACCATAGAAGATGATATAGTTTCTCTTTCTCCCTCTCTCCCTCTGTCCCTCCCTTCGTCCCTCCCTCCATCCCTCCGTCCCTCCTGCCCTCTGTGTCTCTCCTGTTTGTATCTCTCTCCTTTTCACCCATGTATCTGTCTCCCTTCTCCCTGCTCATATCTCAATCTGACTCTCCCCCCCTTTGCCTTTGGAGCTCTGAGTCAACATGTTAAAAAACAACAAACAATCAAAAAAAAAAAAAAAAAAAAAACCAAACCAGAACAAAAAGTCTGAGCTATTCCGATGCTGCCATGCTGGAGAAGTCACAAGAACAGACCGCCACATGATGTTGAGAAACACGAGCCACTACACCTAGATGTCCCTGCACTCAGATATTTGCTTCCCTTTACTAGAATTCTAGAAGGATAATTTCTGGATTCCACAATAAAGTGAACCTTTTGTTGTTTGAGACAGGGTCTGGCCTGGAACTCATAGAGATCTGGCTGCCCCTACTCCCTAATGCTAGAACTACAGGCATGGGCCACCATTCCCGGCATGGAACTCACTTCTTAGGGATGCTGCAAGCCATTTTTCAAAGTAGCAGAGCCTTTTCATGTACCCACCACTACTCGAAGTGGCATTGTGTGTGGTTCTGATGCAGCTCTCTGCGGGTTAGTAAACATACCTCATTGGGACCTAGCTTGCACTTCCTAATGACGAATGAGGATAAGCAAGTTTTCCCGTACCTCCTGCCGTTCATATATCTCCTTTAATGGAATGCAGGCTCAAAACATTTGCACATTTTCAAATTGGGTTGTTTGTCTTCCTATTTGGAAGTTGAGAGCTTATTAATCTGGATATACTTTTTTGCCAAATGCTATTTAGAAATATTCTTCTCAATCATGGCTTGTTTCTTACTCCTGCTTTTGTTCCGTGGCTTGTTGGTGGTTGGTTTGTTTCCCTCAGAGACAGGATCTTGCTCTGTGGTCCGATTCAGTTTTGACTTTGTGATCTTCCTTTCCACCCTTGAGCGAGCTGAGAGTGAATCACCACACCTGGGGCTCATTTTCTTAACCACGCCCTTTAAAGCACACAAAGTTTTAATATGGACGAAACCTAATTTTTGCATATTTTCCTTTGCAAAGCATACATTTTCTTTCTATTTCATTTTGTCAGAGCCAAAGTAATCTTTGCTCAACCCAAGGTCACAAAGACTTTTTTCTTTATGATATTCTAGAAGTTTGAAAGTCTTAGGTCCTTAGAATATTTTTATTAATCCTTTGAGAATTTCATAGAATATATTTTAATCATATTCACCTCCATTTCTCACAGATCGACCCCACTTCTCCAGCCTTCCAACCTCGTGTCTCCCCCCCCCTCCCCCCATATAACCCACTGAGTCCAATCTGTGGTGCCCAAGAACTCCTGGGTGTGTATGTCCACTGGAGGTAGGTTGACCTACCAGAAGCCACAACCTTAAAGAAAACTGACCCTCCCTCCCGAGAATCCATCAACTGTCCATATCTAGGGGTGGGAACTTGTGAGTTCCTTTCTGTGCCATTCCAGACTTGATCTTGTGCAGGTTTTGTTCAGGCAACCACCATTGTTGTTAAGTCATTGGTTCTGTGGTCCTGTCATGTCTACAAGACCATTTCATTTTTGTCCTCCCCAACCTCTGGGTTCTTACAATTTTTTCTGTGCCCTTCATGCTGTGATCCCTGTGTGTGTGTGTGTGTGTGTGTGTGTGTGTGAGTGTATGTGATATAAATGTCCCATTTTGACTTAGCACTCCATAGACACACACACACACACACACACACACACACACACACACCACTTTGCACTTTGACCAGTTGTGAGTTTCTGTGTTAACGCCATCTACTTTACCTCTGAGGTCAGAGAGCAGCACAAATCTATAGGTCTACATATTCAAATTTAGACAGCAGTTTGATAGTATGTCAATTTAGTAAAATAATGGTATTGTGTTTACCTCTGGGGCCTATGGGCTTCCAGCCATGAACTCTTGGCCAGGTTTATAGTATCAGCTGTTTCCTCCTATGGAATGGACCCTAACTACAATGAGAAAGCAGTTGGTTACCCCCATAACACACAAATCCCATTGTACCCATCAGTATATTTGCCATGCCAGATTTACTGTAGCTCACAAGATTAGCCTCTGGGTAAGACTGTGAATGGCTCCACCCCTCCCCTCCATGCCCAGAAGCCTGCATAGTGCCTTCCAAAGCTACAAAATCTGTCCAGAAGGGAAGAAATGTCCAGGGCCTAAACCAGCTTTATTTCTCCAATGTCTTGTGAACAAAGTATACGGCATCTTTAGCAATGGAGTCTTACCATCAGGTGCTGGTGGGAAACCAAAACCAAGGGCAATAGCTTCTATTGTTTGGGGCTCTCTGGGGCACCCTTGACAGCTCAAGTAAAGGCACTCCATGCCTGGCACTGGGCTTTTACTTGGAAGTCTAAGGTTCCTAATAAACATTATCTCCTGTGTATGGTAACTCCAGCTAAACTTTTTTTTCTGAAATATGGTCTCTCTGTGTAGCTCTGGCTGCCCTAGAACTTACTCTGTAGACCAGGCTAGCCTCAAACACACAGAGATCCACTGTGCCTCTGCCTCCTCAGTGCTGAGATTAAAGGAGTGCACCACCACTACCCCACTACTGAATTCTTTTATATAAGAAATTATTTACACTCACTTGCACACACACACACACACACACACACACACACACACACGTTTCCGTACAGCTTCTTCAAACATCCTTAGAGTTAGTTCCCCCTCCCCCAACTCCTCCTAACCCTATGCCTGTCATCCCCTGCTTAAACATCCCCCCATTCTGCCTGTTTCCCTTCATATTATCTGTGCTCTACTGCACCACACACACACACACACACACTTAGAACGTTCTTATTCCTCCTAACCGAGGGTCCCTGTCTAGTTTCCTGGCTTTTATGGGTATTACAAGTTAAACACACAATTCTAAAGAGCCAATGCCAGAATCTAAATGAGTGAGAACAGGCAACATACCTTTCTGAGTCTGGGTGACCTCACTCAGGGTAAGGTTCTCTAGTTCCATCCATTTACCTACAAATTTCTTTTCTTTTATACTTGAACAAAATTCTATGTGTATAGATACCAGTTTCATTTTCCATACATCAGTTGGTGAACACATAAGCTGTTTTCATGCCCTGACTATTGCCAATGAGCATGTGGCTCTGTTGTAATAAATAGAGGCTTATCCTTTAGGTATAAATAGGGCTTATCCTTTAGGTATAAGCCCAGTTACTAGTGATAGAGTTGGGTCATATGGTAGTTCTAGAATAGAATGTTTAAAAGCTGGAATTAGATATTCATTTTTGTCCTTTGTAAACATCTGTAATCCCAGTACTTGGGAGGCTAAGGTGGGAGGATTTTGAATCAAGGCCAGCCTAGGCTATTTACCAGGACCTTATCCTATTCTCATCCTACCGTATATAACTGGGAGCAAGGGTAGCGATATAGTGACAGAATTTTCTTGAGGAAAAAATTTTGAGTCTATTATACTCTGGAGGTGGGATAGCTTTACCATCAGCATGGAATAAGATTGATGGGTAGGGTGAAGCACCCACCATGCCCCAGAGCTGGAGAGGTGGGGTGTGTTCTTCATGTGACTCAAGGAAAATTTTGGAAGGAACAAAAACATCTTCCACTGTAGAGTTAGGAAGAAGAAGGGGGTGGTACTGACATTTCTGAGCAGAGAAAGAGTTCATGGAAGATACTGAAGGAGGCCCAGCATTCAGAGAGATGCAGGGCAAGGCTACAGATATGGAAGAGGGATTTAAAGCTGGAAATATGGACAGGGAGAAATCCTGAACCCATGGAAGGCGTTCTGATGAGCACCTTGGAAAGTTGGGACATACTATTTGTATAATGATGGGATCTTCTTCTTTTTTTTAAAGTGGGTTTGGTTTGGTTTGTGGCTTGCTTGGTTGGTTGGCTTCTTCATAGAGTCTGTGATCACTATTCTTGATGGTCACCTTGACTACATCTGGAATTAACCAAAACCCAAGTGTCTGGGTACACCTCTGAGAGATTTTTCATAACTAAATCATTTGCAGTGGGAAGACCCACCTTTAATCCAGATCATTTGAGGTGGGAGGAGCCAGCTTTAATTTGGGCCACTATATAAAGGACATGGAAGAGGGAGGTTTGCTCTTTGCCTGCTTGCTCTCACTCTTGTTGGCAAGCTCATTCCTTCACGGGCACAGAGGTACTTCTTTGGAATTCTGGTGCATACTGAAAACCAGCTGAGACATCTAGCCTCATGGGCTGAACAAATACTGGATTTGTGGACTTTTCTGTTGGTTGACATTGTTAGACTAACTGGACCACAGCCTATAAGCCGATCTAATAAATTACATACATATTTTCATTACATATTATTATTATATTACATATGAATGTCCATTCTATAAGTCCTGTTCCTCTAGAGAACCCTGACTATCACAGGATCTTACTAAGTAGTCCATGCTTCCCTCACACTTGTGTCAGACCTTCTTTCCAGCATCCCAAACACTGGGATCTCAGGCACAAGCCACCAACCACTCCCAGCTGATGATGCTATTTTCTTTAGCCACGACCATTAACCTGTGGCACAGAAGTGAAGTGGATGACTTCACCCAGGGCCAGAGTGCTAGGTGGATGGATGCAAGCTAATGGGGGAAAGAGGCAAAGAGAACACTGAGAAAGCCTACTGTAAGGGCCATGGGAAGAAAGGGTTGGGGCCAGGCTTTCTACTGGGATTGAAATTGCAAACAAGGGTAACGGAGGAGCTATAGGAGTAGGATGTTGTGACCAGAAAGAAAGGAGGTTGGCGATCTTCAGGACTGACTCACATCTAGCCATGAGATCTGAGAGAAGCAGAGCAAAATGAGTCATAACGTAGCTGGGGTAGTGGAGGGGTGAGGAGGACAGACCAGACAAGGATGAGTTCTGTTGTGGCATCTGCTGAACGTTTGTGCCATAGACTATATATGAGGTACATAAGAACCTGTGCTGTCAGGGACCACCTGACAGAAGAAGAGGCACAGAGACTAAGAGAGCCAAAGGTCAGGATGGACCAGAGCAGAACAATTCCTCCAGACATGACAGGACCATCGCTCAGGCACCCACAGCAGCCTGCGGCTGCCTGCACAGGACCGAGCTGCTCAGGATTCCAGTGTGGACTGGGAGGGGCCTCATGGACCCCACCCCTAACTGAGAAGCTATGGACACCCAACGGCTTCTGAAGGAGGGAGAGTCAGTTTTCACCTGATAGGTCAACTATTCACTAATGAATGACCCCACACCCAAAAGCATACAGGTTAGGGAGATGGGGGATCCGGGAGGAGTTAAAGGGTAGGGGCTGAGGGTTGACTGTTATCAAAATACACTGTATACATTCTCAAATAATTAATAAATCTTTAAAAGTAAATAAATAAAAACAGAAACAAAAAAGCTGTGGTTGTTTCTGAGGGAGCAAACAAGAAAACCAAACAAAGACCTAAGGAAAGGCAGCTTTCTGGCCAAATAAACAGCTTGTTGGAGGAGCTGGAGAGGAACTGAATGGAGGAAGGGGGGTTGCCTGGGCAGAGGGCTGGTCCAAAGGAGGGAGTTGTCTGCAATGCTCAGTAGTCCTGAGAAAGTAGGGGGAGGGGATGGGCCCCGCATTTCCTGCAGCCCTGCCTTGGGCTTGCTCTGTGCCAAGGGCTTTGTGTGAAATCATTAGCTCATATCTCTTCAAACAATCCACTTTATGGATGATAAACTTGAGATTCAAGAAAATGAGCAGGTTGCCCAAGGGCAGTTATGAAAGCAATGAGCCAGAATCCCAAATGTCCAAGGCTTTTGCATCTTTCTGCTTGCCTGCAGAGATCGAAGATGCTGAGAGAGGGTTCAGCCACTCATGCAAGCACGGCATCTGCAAGGTGCTACCTCCAGTGCTCAATCCTTGGCTCTCAGAGTCAGGATCAAAGAAGCGCAGAGGCGTCAGCTAACATAGTCTTGGATGGCCTGGAACTGGATAGATAGAACAGACTGCTCTCAAACTCAAGGCAATTCTGCCTCTGCCTCCAGAGGACTGGGGTTACTAGTGCGACTTGCATTTCAGTCCAGCAGGCAAACAGGTGCTTTAGACAGCATTTCCCCACAGCCTTTCCCTTCTCAGCCATTTCCCCCGGCCTGCCCATCACAGCCTCTATCTTGTCCTCCCTTCCCAGATTTGAAGAAACCTTTTCCCTTGAAATCCCCCACTAGGTCAGGTCTTCTGTAGCCTGGGCGAAACTAGGACCACAAGGCCTCCCACTGGGCAGGGCATCTTGGGAGTTTGGAAACACGCACACGCACACACACACACGCACACACACACACACACATATAATGATAGATGACGTCACAAGATGTGTTCTCTTTGTTTTCTAGTCTAAACCCCAAGGCTGGGGATCGTAGGGAGGAACCTGTGCACAGCCTTGCACTGCCTGTGAGGAGAATCAGCATCAAACTCCACCTTGAACCTCTACCTTGAACTTGTGGGGGCTGACACCGTGTAATTTACTGTTTCATTTTCGCCTGCCCCAGGTTATTCTCGTTCTGTTCCCTGGCTGTTCCTGTTCGATGGGCGTGGCCTGCCTTGGCCTCGGGTCTCTACGTGTAATTATTCCACCACTGTCCCCCTTAATTATGTGGCTGTTGTCTTTCAGCTCTTGGGTTCCATGTGTCACCATCTTTTATTCTGAGCCTCCTCCGTCCCCTCTGGGAAGGGACTGAAGCACAAATGCCGATAGCTGTTTCACATCTATAGCTGCTGCATCCCCAGCTGGGTCCCAAGCACTCTGAAGACGGCTGTGTGACCTTAGCCTTCACCTTCTCACAGCCCCCGACACTTAGGGGGTACTTAGAGGTGTTCCATGAACATTTGCTTAACTAATGAAGTTGTCCCAGTGAAAGGACCCGGAACTCCTCAACAAGTCACAGTGCAGAGGCAAGTCATTGGAAAGGCCTATGATAAGGGCGTGGGGCTTTAAGGAGCTGCAGGTAGGGGCTGGAGAGATGGCTCTGCTCTTTAGAGAACTGCCTGCTCTTGTAGAGGACCCAGGGTCAGTTCCTAGCACCCATATGGTGAACCATATGGTGGTTCACAACCATCTGTAACTCCAGTGTCCCGGTCCTGACCTCCAAGGACACCAGGCATGCACAGAGTATGCATGCATGCATACATGCATTCATACAGGCAAGACATTTATACTCATAAAATAAAATATTAAAAAGCATATATATGCATATACATGGCTGTAGGTAGCAGAGGTGGAGCTGGTTTGAGGTGTCACTCAGGAGGCAAAGCAGAGCCTCTTCTGACTAAAACCACGCACAGGCTGCCTCGAGCCTCCTGTGTCCACCGATGGTCTCTCTGCCATCAGTCAGATTGCATCACAGACTGGTTCACGCTCACAGCATCAGCTGACACTAAATTTTCTGCTTACACAGTAACAAATGAGTAATTCTGACCTGATGAATATTCCCTACTCACTACACACATGTCAAATATTTAGAGAAGCCACACAGCATTACATTTACAGCTGGTAACAGGAGACCATGAGCTCCCCTTGGCCGCCCTATCTCCCTCCGGCAGTCACTCAACTCTGAAGGAGACCAGCTGTGTGCTGGGGGTCCCGTTGCCTTCCTGCCCCGCCCATCCAGAGGCTCCTGGAAAGCTTTCCTGTCTTCTGCCTACTTAGTTTTCCTACTTCTGAACCCCTACACCTCTTCAAGTCTCTCACATACACAGAAAGTAAGACCTTGTGGTTTGAAGGACCAAAACAGGGAAATTCCACAAATCTCCCCAGCCCGGTGTGAGGCTACCACACAGCAGGGCATAGACTACCACCGGGGATGCCCAGGGTTTAGCGTGCTTGGTCATATAGTTCAGTTGGTTGTGGGACCATGGAGCCGGGCTCTGCCCTCTACTACAAGCCAAGAGCCACGTGCCCCAGGCTGAAGATCTCCCTTGTCTCACAGAGCTCACACCTTGTGGCACTTGGGGAGGGGGGGAGCGGTCATTATGATTTATGTTGCTAATGTGATTAAACATCCATCTTATGTCCTCTGAAAAAAATGGACCAATACCAAGGCATACTATCTGGCTCTCAATTAAAAAGAGTATTTCAGTAAAATCATAGGGAAGCAACTTTATTGTAGCCTAGTGTAGATCACACCTAATCTTGGCAGACTACACTTATGATCCATTTTCTCCCAGTTTCCTTTTTGATAATTCCAAAACCCAACACATTTTAAATTACAGAGACTGTCTTGAGTACTTTGTGATTTATTAGCGAAACAATTCCATGGTTACTCTTCTCTCTCTATTTCTGCTACTGGGTCTTAAAGTCTATAGTTTCTTGGACAGATTTTCATAAATCTTGACTGATATGTAGTCATATAATTCCGATTACACTTGTATTTCTTGTTGTAAATGAAAGCTTTCAGTTTTTAAAGTGCTGGCTGGACTCACCTGATTTGGGGACAGGAAGGTGAACTCTCACCTGAAACAGCTTTGATTTACAGCTCCTCTGGCAACTGGAGCTCTAAAAGCCAGTTTATGGGTCTGGATTTGAGAATTTGCCCCTTTTAATTAGGTTTATAAATCCCCCTGCCTTGTCTTCGGTTACGGTTATGTATGGGCACAACCTTGCTTTCTTGAATTGAAAAAAAAAAAAAAAAAAAAGTCTGACCAACAGTAAATCTGCCCTTGGAGAGTTATCAGGTGGCTGTGGCCTGTCAGAAATAGTCAGAAATCAATGTTTTGAATACTCTCTTACGTAGTTAAAAGAAACTTAGCTAAGAATTTTCTCCTTTTTGTTTGGTTAGATTTACTTTAGGAAACACAGTATAATAGGTTGCCAAAAAGAATTTAAAATTTGTGGCACACTCCAGAGAGAGGAACTATATTGAGAAAGGATCTGGGATGGTTTAGGAGGGAAGACTCAGTGGCCTGGTAGTATTCCATACCAATCTCTCAGTTCAGAGTTCTAGAAGTTTCTCCAAACATGTCTACGTTTAACCTTTTTAACCTCCTTAAGGTCAGAAGGAGATCTTTTTTTAAGTTTTGGTTTTCAGGAACATTGCCTTATAAATGCTATAGGATGTCAGTACCACCTAGAACTTTTACAAAATAAGCCCCAGCTTGCCATGGAACCTCTGTAGAGCCACCCAGCATCTAGCAGGATTAGCAGCTGACATGCTGAGAGATGGCATGCAGAAGAGCCAGGCTCCCTTCTGAGAAAATGGACGGCTTTAGTGTTTATAGAAAGAAAAGATTCACAGGAATTACTTTACATCCTCAAATAATCTTCTATTTGCTTCCAGGAGTTCTGTGAGGAGGAGGAAGAGTTGGTCTAGTAAATGCAGACAGGGCTCCTCCTCCTTCCCACGCTCCTACCCCATGAGCAATCGTTTTGCCCTCGAGCAAACGGACCGGCCTTTTTCAAGGTCAGGAGAAATTGTTCACAGCACAAGAAAGGCTCTTCAGTGCGGACAGCAGCGTCTCTGAGACTGGGATAAAGAGTGAACAGTGATGGTAAATGTCATTAATTGTCCCCACATTCCCATTATGGTTTCAAAGAGAATGCCTACCACCCAGTCCACAGAGGCATACCAAACCTTCAGTCTATACAATTATTAACCTTCTGGTCAAGTCTTACTGGTTTTAGCTTAAGAGAGTCTGGTGGTAAACAATGCCAAGATCCTAGTTACAGAGAAGCTTGGCCAACAGCTGTAGAATGCCTACAGCATCTCTGGAGGAGGCGTATGGTCCAGCACAGTCAGCAAATGAATGGAAGCAAGGCTTGGAGGGCATCAGAAGGCAGAGGGCAGTTACTGTTACCCAAGACCTACCATGCCAGGTGTGTTATACGTGCTTATGTCACTCATGATCCAAGCATGAATAGGCTGTGCTCCCCCCCCCAAAAAAAATTACCAAAAAATGAAAGATCTTTAAAGCCCATCTGCAGTTGTTTGAAGATGCTTGGTCCATGGAGGTATGACCTTGTTAAAATAGGTATGGCCATATTGGAGGAAGTGTGTCACTGTAGGGGTGGACTTTGAGGTCCTATGTTCAAATTCCATCCAGGGTAGAAGAGAGAGCCTCTTCCTGGCTGCCTGTGGAAGACAGTTTCCTCCTGGGTGCCTTCAGATCAAGGTGTAGAACTCTCAGTTCCTCCAGCATTGTGTCTGCCTGGATGCTGCCACGCTTCCCACCATGATGATGATGGCCTGAACCTCTAAAACCGTAAGCCAGCCCCAATTAAATGCTGTCCTTTATAAGAGTTGCCTTGGTCATGGTGTCTGTTCACAGCAATAAAACCCTAACTAAGACACCATCTGAGGATTCTAAAACATCATATGTAAACCGAGTCAATGTGACTTCCACCAGTCTTGTTCATAGCTGGGTCCCCAGGGCTTAACGCACAGCCTCACATACAGTAAGTGCTCAATAAATATTTTTCAAATTAATGTGAATTTCTAACTCACTCCCCCATCAGAACAACAAAACTCTACATTTCATTGCACAATTCCATAACTATTAACTATCCTAATGAAAGGTAAATTTTTTGTTGTTCTTGTTGTTTTTCGAGACAGGGTTTCTCTGTGTAGCCCTGGCTACCCTGGAACTCCCTCTGTAGACCAGGCTTGCCTTGAACTCAGAAATCTGCCTGCCTCTGCCTCCCAAGTGCTGGGATTAAAGGTGTGCGCCACCACCACCCAGATGCTAAATTTTTTAAAGTGTTAATTTTGAATAATGTTTTCAAGTTACATATTTTTCACTCTTTGGCACACCTTCTAAGAGCCATTTACCTCTGCTTGAAAATAATTGCATTGGAAGTGACCAAGGCTAAGTGGAAGATTATGTGGAAACAACCACATATTCATACGGGATCTCTACACAGAAATATCACCATGTATATTTATCAATATAACCAAAGTGCAATGGTGAGATATGCCTACAATAAACGGTGTGATGCCCACAACAGAATACTCTACAGTGAGCATCCGCGATAGCCAGTCTTCATGAGCAACCTGACTGGATTGAGAGGGACTCATGGTAAAGCACATTCTTGTGTCTTTCTGTGACACAATCAGTGCTCTAACATCAGGGATGAAATAATCCTTTTTATGGACTCACAGCATGAGGACATCGTTAGAGGAAGGGACGGTAGATGAGGCCTCATAAGTAGAAGCAGACGGACCAGTGTGCTTAGAGCTGTGTCCTTAGAGCTGTGTCTTTCCTGTGTCCCTGGGCCCCCGCTCTTCTTCCTGGCCACCATGATGTAAGCCACTCTGTTTTGCCATGATGGACTAGCACCCCTGAAGCCAGGACACAAAACACACACACAGGTTCCTAGGTGTTGGGTTCACAACAATGCAAATGTCATAGACACTAACTACTAATACCACCAAGGGCCTTAGGGAATGCTCGAACAGAACAAGCACTGTGGAGCTGGGTATTTTTAGAGCGTGACTCAAAGCTGAATGCGTATTCCCTCCTGCTGTGGGAATTCACGCATGTCACACGCGCATGAGGCAGTGCTGTTAGTCACGGTTATTCTGGATGGAGGCACTATTAGCAATGCCTACTCCTTCGTACTTGTCGGAGTTTTCCATTATTTCATTATTTTTACAATACTTATGTATTATTTACGTAATTTCAACAATCTTTTAAGTCAGACATGGTGGCACATCTGAGAAAGGAGAATCACGACTTCAAACCCTGCCTGGACTGCATAAACCCTGTTTAAAAAAAAATAATAATATGTAGTAGCAGGGAAGATGGCTCATTTGCTAACGTACCTGCAGTGTAAGCACCGAGAACAGAGCTCAGATTTACAGAAGCCATATGAAAGTCAGGCATGGCAGCCGCCAGAATCTCCAGAGCAAAATGGCTGCTCGGACAGTCGGTATCAGTGAGTCTGGGTTCAACTGGAGATCCTGCCTCATTAGAAAAGGTGGGGAGCAACCAAGGAAGATGTCTAATGTCAACCCCAGGCTGTACATGTTCACACATAAGTATGTACTCAACACATACATGTGCACCCCATACATGAGCAAACATGCACAAGCAAATGTACATGTAGATTAAAGAAGTGAAAAGAAAGAAGGAAGAACCGTTTGACAATAGAATGATGGAGACAGAAAATATGTAATGGGCTTCTCCATATGCCACAGTCTTCCCCAGGGAAACTACATAGATTTGTATATCAGAGAGAATAATTTTTCTTCTTTTTAATATTTTACATTTATTTATTTATTGTGGTGTGTGTGTGTGTGTGTGCATGTGTGTGGTATGTGCATGTATGTGTGTGTATGTGTGTATTATGTGTGTATATGGTATGTGTTTGTGTGTATGTGTTTGTGTATGTATATGGTATGTGTTTGTATGTATATGTATGTATGTTATGTGTTTGTATGTATTGTGTATATGGCATGTGTGTGATGTATGTATGTATGTGTGTATGTTATATGTGTATGTGGTGTGTATGTGTATGTATATGTGGTATGTGTTTGTGTATATATGTATGTGTGTATATGTGATGTGTGTTTGCATGCATTGTGTGTATGGCATGTGTGTGATGTATGTGTTTGTATGTGTGTGTGTCTGCCCATGTCTGTGTATGGAGTCAGAGGCAGCTGTATGAGTTGGTTCTTACAGAGCACACTTATCCACCTCTCAGCCCCAGAAAATAACTTTTTTTTTTTTTTGGTTTTTTGGATTTGGTTTTCTCGAGACAGGGTTTCTCTGTATAGTCTTGGCTATGCTGGAACTCACTCTGTAGACCAGGCTGGCCTTGAACTCAGAAATCCGCCTACCTCTGCCTCCCAGAGTGCTGGGATTACAGGCGTGCGCCACCACTGCCCGGCAGAAAATAACATTTTTACTAAAACTTTTAGAGCTTTTGTCCCCTGCTTAGGCTCACAGTTAGATACTTTGCTAGATTGAGTGACTAATTTTGGCTTCAGAATGTGTCCTCCAACCATAACAGCCACTGCCCTGTTCAGAGCACTTGTAACTACTGTCAAGAAAGTCTCGAGATTAATCCTGCGGGCATCCTCTCCTGGAAGGACATTGAGGGTCATCAGATTTTCACATGTGTTTCCACGTACACCTTCCTTCACCTGCTTCCACGCCATATGTAAGTCTTCCCAGGCTGTGCACAGTCTCCTGGTCTCAGGAGGTATAAAGTGTATAGACTTAGGAAAGTTAACTGAAGGGGGAAGTCCATTCATCTGTGGAAAGTGATCATCTATCTTGAGTGAGGCTTTCCATGGTGCGTCTGTCAGACGGTCACCCATGTTCCTGTGAGTAACCCCCACCAACCATGTTCTGTACATGAACCCAGTAAGCTTAGTGGTTAGCCACGTCGGGCTTTGATGGAATCACACCTTGGTCTATTCTTGGTGCTCTCCTTGGGGTCAGTAGGCATTTGTTTGAATCTCAGAGAAAATGCACACAATACCACGTTAACCTCGGCTGCTGCTGCTCTAAATCTGACCTTTGCATCCTGTGGGGGAAATTTCAACAGTAAATAGAGCACTCCTGCACAAACATTCCTTAGGAGTTCACACATCCCTCGATGCTGCAGAAACGGCAGTGGGAACACTGGGAGGCCTGTTGGGAGGTTCAGGGGTCTTTTTATATGTCTGTAGATCAGAACTTGAAAAGATAGCTATTTATGTCTTCCCCGGTGCTCAAATTCAGTGTGCCAAGAGGACTTCTGTCTAAAGGCAGGCTCAGCTCGGGTGACAACTAATCAAGTTATAAAACCTGGCTCAGTGGGCAGCTGGACTCTGCCTGGGGCACAGTCTGTCTCCACCACATTCTGTTCAGTTCAGAGTACCCAGGGCTGGAAACTATTAGAAAAAGGTCCCACAGGTCTTTACTCCAACCTTTCAGGCCTGAATGGCAGATCATTTGTTGAGAGGAAGCCACGGAGAAGCATATGAGGAAGGGAAGGGCTGAGTGTTAAATCTGGAAGAAATGGCACTTTATAGCTGCCCTACTGGTCCGTGCGTAAGAACCCTGGAAACTGCCTCTCTCCATCCTGAGAGCAGGCAAATGAACAGAGGGAGGGCTGGGGTGACTCGGTTGGTAAGGCAAAGGTTTGCTGTGCAAGCATGAAGACTTGAATTCAGAGTCCCAGCGCTCACATAAAAAGCCAAGCAGAGTGGCCAGCAGCTGTGCTCCCAGTGCTGAGGAGGCAGAGACGGGTGGGTCCCTGGGGTTTGCTGGCCAACCAGTCAAACTGGTGGGAGACTGAGACCATGTCTGCAGAATAAGGTGAAGAACGACTAAGGAAAACACCTGACATCAACCATACACACACACACACACACACACAGAGAGAGAGAGAGAGAGAGAGAGAGAGAGAGAGAGAGAGAGAGAGACAGACACAGAGACAGAGACAGAGACAGAGAGACAGAAAGACAGAGAGACACAGAGACAGAAAGAGACAGACAGACAGACAGTGACAGAAAGACAGAGACAAAGAGACAGAAAGGGACAGATAGACAGTGATAGAGAGACAGAGACAGAGAGTGAACAAACTGAACAATTAACCGCCCTTGTTATACTCGCAAGGAAACGAGGGCACAGCGCAAACTATTCCTCTAAAGTAAGAGAGGCACGTGGATCTTAACACAGAGAAGCAAACAGTACTGAGCACCAGACCCCTGCAGCAGCCGATCTGGGTTACCAAAACCTGACCTATATTTGACAGATTCCTGGAATCCCAGTAGCTACTTGGAATAAAAGACTCCAGGGACATAAACATTGGGGACTTGTGCTTTTGTGAACTCAACCAAGTTCCAAAGCGTTCTCTTAATGTGGCCTGCCCTCGGGAACTAGAACCCAACTGGATGGAGTTTCATCAAAAACCAGCTGGCTTGGGGGACTAAGAATATGCAACTCCAGCCCTCTTAACCTTCCTGTCAAACTGAGGGTCAAAACCAAAATGCACAAGAGACATCTCAGGGCTCTAAAAGACAGAGTGCTACCCCGAAGGACTGTGGGAAGAGAGTGGAGCCCCGGGGTGTTATGGAGCTAGTTAAACACTCCACCCCAGACATCCCAGCCTCCTGTGGGTCTACAGGATGCGTCTCTCACACCTCCTTCGTAAGTCTGACTGTTATACAAGCACCTTTGCCACATGCCATGTCCAGCTATCAAGAAATAATTGTAAGGCATAAGTCAAAAAATATAGTCTTAGGCATGTGAAGGAAGTCCCAGCAGAAGCTGATCCCAACACCCAGAAGTGGTAGTAGGTGCCTGTGTTGATTTGAACAGGTATGCCTCCATAGACTCCTGTGTTTGAATGCCGAGGAGTGGAACTATTGGGAGGTGTGGCCTTGTTGGAGTAGGTCCCTGGAGAAAGTGTACCACTGTGGAGGCAGGCTTTGAGGTCTCATATGTGTTCAAGCTACACCTAATGTGACATCTCCTTCTGCTGCCTGCAGATCACGATACAGGACTCTCAGCTCCTTCTCCAGCACCATGTTTTCCTGGATGCTGTCATGCTTCCCACCATGACTGAACCTCTGAAACTGTAAGCCAGCCCCAATTAAATGTTTTCTTTATTAAGAGTTGCCTTGGCCTGGAGAGATGGTTCAGCTGTTAAGAGCACTGGCTGTTCTTCCAGAGGTCCTGAGCTCAGTTCCCAGCAACCACATGGTGGCTCACAGCCATCTATAATGGGATCTGATAACCTCTTCTGGTGTGTCTGAAGACAGCAACAGTGTACTCACACATATAAAATAAATAAATCCTAAAATAAAATAATAAGAGCTGTCTTGGTCACGGTGTCTCTTCAGAGCAATAAAACCCAAACTAAGACAGGGAATATGAAGTTCAAAGTTACCCTTGGCCACGCTGTGATTTTGAGGCCAGCCTAGGTTACACAAGACCTTGTCCCAAAGATGTTTTTAAAAGAACATAGTTTGAAAAGAGCCAGTAAGCCTCAATACCAGACATGACAGGGGTTTTGGAGTCATTAGACAGGGATCATTAAATGGCTTTGACTAAGATTCCAAGGCTCTAGTGTAAAGGATAAGATAGACAGCCAGTGTGAGAAGCCAGAGATGACAACACTGGAGAGGAAGTGCAGAATGTCCTTGATGGTCAGCCCTTCAGTGGACTGGACACGGTGAAGAAAAGTGTCTTCAAGTCTGAGGGAATCTCAGCAGAATCCAAACCGAAACATACGAGAACAAAGAACAAGGTGAGCATGGGGGAAGGGCATCTGCATAATGGGAAGACCAGAGAGCCAAGAACAGAAAGGGGAGGGAAAATGTCTGAAGCAAGAGTGGCTCAGACTGTCCCCAAATTATTGTCAGAAAGCAAACTCCAGTGCTGGGAAACCCAGGAAATATCAAGCAGGAGAAATGCAAAAACAAGAAGTAAGCAAGAAAACACTATGCCCGGGCTTATCATTTTCAAACAACAGAGAATCAAAGATGGAGAGAAAATGTTGAAAGGAGAGGGGGAAATGGCACACACTCAGGATCAAAGCTAGGAGACATCCAAGTCTCCAGAAACTCGATAAACAAAAGACGACATGATGATGGGCTTAATGCACTGAGAAAAGACAGACACCACCAACCTACTGCTCTCTACCCTGTGAAAGTTAATTCTCTTTAGAAAAGGAACAAGAAATAATTTCTCAGGCAAACAGAGACATGGAGAATGTGTTGTTAGATCTGCCTTGCACTAAGAGAGAAGAAAATAGTGTAGAGAAGAAATTCAGATCTACGTGAGCATTGAGGATGAGATAAACAGACACAAAGCAAAGTCATTGTTCTCATTCTGAATTGTCTTAAAATTGAAGTTTGTTCAAAATATTAATAGCAGCATTGCATTCAATTGCTGCTATTTCAATATTCATTCAATATACATTGCTTATGTATATTGAATGAATAGACATATACACATACATATACTTGTACATATACTTACGTATATGCACAATGATACAAGTACCAGAGAAAGCCTCACAAGGTGGGCCCATTACCTGTAATCCCAAAACTCAGCAAGCAGGTGTAGTAGAGAATCCAGAGTTTAAGACCAGTCTCATATTCATAGCAAGACCCTGTCTGGAAACAATAAAGGCTAAAGATATAGCCACTGATGTGAATGTTTGCCCAGCAGTACAAGACCCTAGATCAATGCCAACACTGTAAATAGATAACAACAAAAAGATAATTTATGGATAGAGAAGTATATGTTTCAAAAGAAATGATAATGTTAGATAGGATTTAATGCAAATGTGCCCAATGTGAGGGTGAAATAACATGAGGCAAAATCTAGTAGGCTGCAAGAAGAAAGAGACGCACCCAGCTGGAGGAGTAGATTTCCACATCTTGTGTTCTGAAATGAGCAGACCAAGCAAGGCCGACAGTGAGAAAGGGTGCAGCTGAGCTCACTAACACAGTGTGACTGGGCAGCTCTCGGTTTCCGTATCCAGTTAGAGCAGAGTCCATGAGCTTCTCACACACATCTGCAATGTTTGCTGAAACCGACCACACTAGGAGCATAGTTTAACACGCGTCACATAGAGAGAGTTCAGTGGGTGAAGCGTCTGCTGAACAAGAGTGACTTGGTTCCCGGCGCCCAGGGAGAAGCTGGGTGTGGTGACGCCCACACCTGAGCCTAGCACTGGGGAGCAGAGACAAGTGGGGTGCCAGGTTCAGTGCTAGACCCTGTCTCAAAATGGGAAGACGTGCCCACACGGATGCAACGCACAGTAAGATGACATTCCCAAGGTGAGGCCCACCATCACACCTGAGGTGTCCAGACCCCAAGTGAGGAAAGTTCAGCTGCATGGTTTTTGGAAGTGGATGGCTACGCTAGAGAGTGCCCCAAAATAATATTAGTTTTTGAAAGAATCCCCAAACACTATGAATTGTATGCACATAAGTATGTTAACCTACATGAAATAGATCAATTTCTTGAAAAATAAATCTGCCAAAATTAAATCAAGAATAAAAAAAAATCCACTATCTGTACTTTTCAGTACTGAGGACTGAACTCAGAAACCCACATCCCAGACAGGTACTCTTCTACTGAGCTGTGTCCCCAACCCACTAACTCTTCAAAAATCAGTTTTAAACACACACACACACACACACACACACACACACACACACACTGTCAGCAACACTTCTTCCAGAATTACTTCATCTCTGGCTATAATATGATTAGATGATGGTGATGGTGATGATGATTATAGGTAAAGTAGCTACAGAGAGCAGTACACAAGGCCCTGTGTTAATCAACCATGCCCCAACTCCTGACAAGACAATATTTCAGGCAAGTGATTTAACCTCTGCCAGCGTCAGAACACCTATCTGCCCACTGGGAACGACTGAACCCCTATAGTTTGTTTTGAGTTTTGAGAATAGTATGTAAACCATTCAAGACCCAAACAAGTATTGTCAATACCGGTTTCAACCATTAGACTCTAAGACGTGTCTTATGCCTCTTAGCTTCTTACTTTTAGAGCTGCTTGCATTCGTATAGCAAGGATTTTTTTTTTAACAGCAGATGAAGTGCATTTGACCTTCAGGAAGATGGAGATCTCATAACTAAGTCATTATGCAAGAGAGTTCTCAAAGGCCTGAGGCTCAAGTGAGGGCTAGAGTGCCCCCTGTGGGCAGAGTTTGGTGAGTGTTGGGACCTGGGGACTGCTTGAAAGAGCCACAGAGAGCCAGAGGACAGACAGCTGGGCAGGCCTCTCCACTCAGTTTGTATTCTCATGGGAGAGCAAGTGTGACTAGGGCTTGTGCGGTGGCTTACCCCTTACTCCACCACTCCGTCCCTGCAGCTGTGCATAATCAGGTGATGCGTGACGCAAGCTAGCTTCTCAAAGACACCATTCTCTAACCGGTAGCTTTCTTTAACCACCGCTGTCCATCAGTGCTTTTATTCTTAACCAGAGCTTCAACAGAAGTCACCCTGCACCTTTTTCATCTTGTCCAAACCTGTTTGCCACCTCTCAAAACCACCCGCATTCTATCTATTTCTCGAGAACAGAACTTGCCCAAAAACCTTAAGCTCAGACAAACACACAGAAGTAAAAATGTATGCAGTCTGTCCTCTGGGACTTTGTAATCCAGTTACAGAAACAAATTATGTGTGTATGAAATGGCTAAGTCACAAGCAAGACAATGAACATGTGTGTGCTTGTCAGTGCACAGCTCATACCCATTCAAGCGAGCCACGTGCTCCCTCTCCAATGGCCAGTACAGTTCACAGCACAGCATAGAAGTCAATAGATGTTTGGTGGTATCAGCTGAACAGCATGGTGACACCAGCAAACATCACGAGTACTGAGTGACTACCAGAGAGACTCCTGTTCCCAAGGTAAACATGGTGGCATACACCTGTAATCCCAGCGCCAACCTAAACTACATCGTGAGACTCTGTACTGAGACCCTCCTTCCTTGCCTTTCCCTCTTGTTAAACACTTGCTACTTTCTTATATACTGTCATTATTTGACCATCTTTCTTCCCCCTCTACAAGAGAGCATTCCAAGGTCTGAGCATTTGACTGCTTTGTTCACCATGGATAGGCAGCATCATAGTCACCCAGGAAACACCTTTGGATAGATGGGTGGATGGATGGATAGATGGATGGATAGATGGATGGATGGGTGAATGGATGGATAGATGGATGGATGGGTGGATGGATGGATAGATGGATGGATGGGTGGATGGATGGATAGATGGATGGATGGGTGGATGGATGGATAATGGATAGATGGGTGGATGGATGGATAGATGATGGGTGGATGGATGGATAGATGATGGATGGGTGGATAGATGGATAGATGTATAGATGGGTGGATGGATGGATAGATGATGGGTGGGTGGATGGATTAATGATGTTTTAAACATAATTTATAAAGTGGGTATATCAACACTTATGAAGTTCCTGATTATTGATGAATTTTAAAGTCAGTATTAACGGCCACAGGACAAATCAGCAAAACTGTGCCAGGGTGTTTGTGACAACTTTTTTTGTTGTGATGAAGAACTGGAAACTAGCTAAAAAAAGAGAATAGCTCTATTCAATACATCGCCTCTAATGACATTTCTACAATGGAATAACATAAACCACTAAAAATAATAGCCCCAATCTATATTCTTTTGTGTGTTCATTCTCTCGTGTGTGTGTGTGTGTGTGTGTGTGTGATATGTTGGTTTTGTTTTTTCTGCAGTCTTGCTGGGTAGCCCAAGTTGGCTGTGAACCCAGAATTCCCCTGCCTCTCAGCCCTGCACAGGGATTACAGGTGTGAACCATTTGCCTAACTCCCAGCCTCTATTCTTTTGAAAAGAAAGCTATGACACATTATATGTGATCAATTAAAACCACAATGCAGGGGGCTAGAGAGATGGCTCAGTGGTTAAGACCACTGACTGCTCTTCCAAAGGACCTGAGTTCAATTCCCAGCAACCATATGGTGGCTCACAACCATCTATAGTGGACCTGATGCCTTCTTCTGTCATGTAGGCACTCATGCAAACAGAGCGAGCACTCATATAAATAAATGAATAAACAAATAAATACTTTTTTAAAAGCCACAAAGTACAGCTCCATTTTCAAAACAATTGTGGATGTGGGTCAGGACACACATAAACACAAAAGCTGGAAAGGGTTTACAGAGCCCCGTCAGGCAGGCTTCTGGACGAAGGGCAGAATTTTCATTTTCTTCTATAAATTCTTCATATTGGCCTACATTTGAAATAACAGTAGTACTCAGCACGCGCTGTTTTAAAATCAGAAGGAAAAAGACATTCTGGGGAGTCTATCCTACAACAGTGTCAAGAAAGCAATGACCTGTCTGTCCTGTATAACCCCAGGTCATCTCCTTCCCTGTACCCTCCCAGGGGCCCCTCTGTGACATAGATTGTAGCTGGCCATAACTGACCCAGCCAGTGCAGGAGTATCGATTTCAGATATGGTCAAATGTCACAGCCTGCACTCATCATGTAGGTTTACATGTCTCTTCTGCTGGGGCGGCCAAGCGACCTCCCAGCAGTAAAACTCTGAGGACTGCTGCCTCAGGTCCCAACAGCAAGGTCCCATGCCCTGGCCTTGCCCTCAAAGGATCAAATCGACCAGGACATCACTACATCAGGATGAGAACAGCAAGCCCGAAGCAGCCATGGAGACAAGCCCGCCATGGAGACACATGGTTGGGGCTGGGGGAGTAAGGCTCCCCCCACCCTTTGTCAAGCCTGGGCTGGGGACCCAGAATCCTCTAAGCTTTAGTATCAGTACCACGCAGCCGCTTCCTCACACTGCCTGGTTTAATGACCAAGATGGAATTTGAGGTCGGGGTAGAAAATGCCAGGACTTGTGGTGCAGAGACAGAGTGTATGAGGCCAGAGGCCAGGGGCAACTCGGGCCGGGGGGAGTGAAGAGAAGTTGAACTTTCACAGATAGGATACTGACTGAGCAAAGTCTAACTTCTCTTACTTCAAATCTCTTTTCTCCTCAAAATACTATCAATATATCTTTAAAAACTAGGAATCTTGACATAGCCATCCTGACACTCAGGAGGCTAAGGCAGGTTTGTAGGCAGTTGAAGGCCTAAGCTATTGAGTCCTGAGCCAGCCTGGGCTACATAAGACTCTGTTTCAACACACACACACACACACACACACACACACTTGACATCATAATAAAATATTTGGGAGGCAACGTGAAATTATAAAGTGTCTACCCAGCACATGGCACACAGGAGTGGTTCAATTAATGTTTACCCTTTTATCAAGGGCTATTTAATGGTTATAAGGGACGGTCTATGGTGCTCCTCTAAGCACCAGATACTATCCTGGATGCATACCCACATCATGTCCTCACAGCTCAGCATCCCTGGGTAGGTAGCCATTGCTCAAGTGCCGTCTACAGGGCCTAAGTGACTTGTCTGAGACTAGGCGACTTGTGACAGAGCATTTCTCGTGTTCAGGTTCACCTGCTCCGAGAGCTCCTCTCTGTGAGCCATATTTAGGTGGTCCTCAATAGGAGGAGTCTGGGATCCTGTCATTTTCTGGGGTACAGATGTCACCCCTCTGAGTAGGTGTGGTCAAAGTTCAATCTTTCAACAGAGTTCTCTCCAGTTGTTCAGCTGGAGACTGGACTGAGTAAGTCATACGATCCTAAGAGGAGCTCACGTGAGTTGAGGAGGCACCATGTGACTTACTCTGTATCATGCTAACTGTATGGCATAGATTATTGTCTTAACTTTGTCTCTGTTCCAGTGACCAAACACCATGACCAAAAGCAGCTTGAGGACAAAAGGGTTTATTTCCCCTTACAGTTTCCAGCATGAAGGGAAGCAGGGGCCGGAACCCAAGGCAGGGACCTGGAGGCAGGAACCAAAACAGAGGCTCTGGAGGGGTGCTGCCTACTGGCTTGCTCAGCCTGCTGAGGACCACCTGCCCAGAGCTACACTACCTGCAATAATCTGGGACATCTCATGTAATCATTAATCAAGAAAATGTCCCACAGACTCACGCACAGGCAATCTGACGGAGGCATTTTCTCAGCTGAGGTTTCCTCCTCCCAGATATGTCTAGGTTTGTTTCAATTTAACAAAAAAACAACCAGCATTGTCACATGCAGCCCAAAGGCCACAGCTTAGACACACCTGCCTGGCTAGTCCCTGCTCACTGGGTTGAGGAGGAAGGTCTCCTGAGACCTGGGACAGTGGGAGAGGAAGAGCCCAGCCCTGAGGCTTGGCCATGAGAAAGGGAACCCCTAGCAAGTTGAAGGTAGACAGCAGAGTCGGAGGTGAGGAAGGAGCTCTGCACAGGGAAGGGATGTCCCAGGCAGTGGCATCAAGAATCTGAAGGGAGAGGTTGTCGCTGTTCTAAAGGGACCACTTCTTAGACTGTGTGACTGAGGTTCGCCAAGCAACACTGTTACTTGTAGAGTAAGAAAAATTTCTTCTGTGAAGGGAAAGTCTACCATCAGATTATAAATATACAAGGAAGCTGGGCAGGGGTGGCTCATGTTATTAATCCAGCACTAGAGAGAGAGAGAGGGAGAGGGAGGGAGAGAGAGAGAGAGAGAGAGAGAGAGAGAGAGGCAGAGGCAGAGGCAGACAGATCTCTGAGTTCAAGGCCAGCCATATTTAAAATTTTTAAATTGAAATCTGAACCAGGGGTTGGTAAATGGCTTGGCTGACAAAGCACTTGCCATGAAAGCTTGAGTTCTTTACCCTGATCCCGAGCGTCCACTGGGAAAAGCAGCATAGGGCAGTGTGCACCTGTAACCCCAGGGGAGGAGAGGGACCCGACAGGCCCTGGGGACTTCCAGATCAGCTAGCAGAAGGGAGAGTTGTGGTTCTGTGAGCAGGCCTGTCTCGAAAGCTAAGGTGGAGACAGCGCGGGTGGTAAGAGTGCTTGCTGTGTCAGAGGGAGGACCTGAGCTTGAAGACCCACATTCATATAAGCCCAGCTGTGTGAGTGAGGCCGGCCCGCGGGCTCGTGTGTCTCAATGCTTGGTTCCCAGTTAGTGAAACTGTTGGAGAAGGATTAGGAGGTGTGGCTTTGTTGAAGAAGGTGTGTCTCTGGGGGTGGGCTTTGACATTGAAAAGCCCACACCAGCCGGGTGTGGCGGTGGTGGCGGTGCACACCTGTAATCCCAGCACTCTGGGAGGCAGAGGCAAGTGGATTTCTGAGTTCAAGGCCAGCCTGGTCTACAGAGTGGGTTCCAGGACAGCCAGGGCTACACAGAGAAACCCTGTCTCAAACAAACCGAATCCACCCCCCCCCCCCAAAAAAGAAAAGCCCACACCAGACCCAGTCTCTGTCTCTGTTTCCGTCTCCCTCTACTTCCCCCATCCCTGCCTGCTGCCTACAGATCAGAATGCAAAGTTCTTGGCTACGGCTCCAGCACCATGCCTACCTGCTTCCTGTCCTGATGCTCATGAACTAACACTCTGAAACTGTAAGCAAGACCCCAGTTAAGTGCTTTCTTTTATAGGAGTGGCTTTGGTCATGGTGTCTCGTCACAGCAATAGAAAGGTAACTATGTCATAAGTACAGCGACTCAAATACCTACCCCAGAACTGTAGGAGGCACAGAAAAGAGAATCACCAAGGCTTGCTGGGTGACACCTAGCTCTGGGATCAGTGAATGACCCTGTCACAGGGGAAGAGTTGTAGGAGACACAGGTTAGGTTGACTTGGATATCTCATCCTCATCCTCATCTTCCACCTCTCTCTCTCTCTCTCTCTCTCTCTCTCTCCCTCTCCCTCTCCCTCTCTCTCTCTCTCTCTCTCTCTCTCTCTCTCTCTCTCTCTCTCTCTCTCTCTCTCTCTTATGGTGTGTGTGTGTGTGTTATCTTCAGGATATCTGTATGTGACACCAGTCTACAGACATTTGAACCAAACAAGCATGCGTGAGTCAACATGTGTATTAAGTGGAAGTAAAGCTTGGTTTTGTTTTTAGTTTTAGAGCAGTGTGAGCAGACATCCTGTTCCCAGGGTCACCTTCTCCCTACCCCGGGACAGAAAAGGCTTTGTCCTCATAGACTCAAGAGCACTTGGAGCCCAGGTCTGTGAGTAGATCTGTAGGCTTTCTGTTCTTCAATGGCTTAGGTTACCTACAAGAAGCCTAAACTGTCACCATGGTGTCAGCAAAACTTGGAAGACTCTGAAAGACACACTGGTGCTCCACCCCCAGGCAGCCCCAAGGTCTTAGGCATGCATGGTGGGTGAGCGCTCTGCTGCTCCTGATGGTCCAGGATGTTCAGGAGGATCGGAACCCCTGTCTGTGTGTTGCCTCAGTCACACTGGACAAGCCCTGAAACTGAGCTACATCCGTAGCCCAAGGAAAGGAGACACACACACAAACTCAGTTCTTAGGGCCCAGTCCGGTGTGCAGGTGTGCACCGAGGCACAGAGGTGGGAGGGGACGCTTCGCAAAAGCTGGGGGAGGGGCAGGGATGAACTTGTAGAGACTTTAAATCCATGACAAAAATCCTGGGTTTTCTCTTCCTCAAACCTGAGAGTCTTTGTCAGTTTCTTCCATATCCTAACCAGAGCTAGGTTCAGAAGCTAGTGAGACTAAAGTCCTAGGTTTGATTCCCAGCAGTAAGGGGGAAAAGTCCAGTCCCTCGTGAAATTGTGGGGTCTTTGAGGTAAGATCAGTAAAGTTTTTGCATGCTGCCTGGAAAATAGTAAGTGCTCAATAAATGTTGAGAAATAAATAATAAATAAATAAAAATCACCTGTGAGGGTCGACTGAGCTACTGTAAGTGAAGTGCCCAGCAGAGGGTAATTGCTCATAAATACATATTATTATTACATAAAGTAATGAAACTGCTCAGTGAGAAATTTTATTACTTTGTACAATAGTCCCTTGGCAAACTGAAAAGGCATATATAAATTTATGGTTTTGACTTGCGCAGTTTACAGTATAGAAGCTAATCGGAGAAACAGTGTTAAGCCTACACAGGCTCCTCCCCCCTCTGCACGGCCAGCTGCTGATGGTACTCAGGGAGTCCTTTAGGTTAGAGTGCATGCTACTCAGGTAAGACGCAAGGTGCAGTTTCCTTCTTCCTCTTATGCCTCCCCACCCCATTTGAGGATCATCCACACAAGTGCTGGAAATTCACAGAGCCGCTACACAGGCTGTCTCTGTGTGAAAACAACCCAGAGCCCCCCAGGCCTTCCTGCACTGCCGCCCACTGGCATTCTCCGTTGCTTTGCTTCCTGACCCCTGGAAGTGAACTGAGCTCTTCCGCTGAGCCTTCTCCACCACTGTGGGCTGCATCTTCTGGAGCCAGGAGCCAGGAACCAAACTAAATCTCCTTTCCCTGAGCTTATGCCAACAGGTTCTTGTGACCACGACACAAAAATATCTTGCAGGAGCCCTTCTCCTGGCTTTACAATTTAAGGAATTGATGGGGTCTTATATCTAAGGCCGGCTTTAAACCTCTGCATAACAAGGGTCACGTTACATTTCTGATCTTCCTGCCTCCGCTTCTCAATGTGTGCCACCGTGACACCTGCTCTCTGTGGTGCTTAAGATTGAACCCTGAAGCTCGTGCACGGAAGGCCAGCACTCCGCCAGCTGAGTCACGTCCCCCTCATTCCCTGGCTTTAGAACCATATTTTCCTGCCTGTCTTTCAGGTCTCGTCTCAAACTCACCCTAAAGACGGCATTTTTGAATGTTTAAAAAAAAAAAAAAAAAGCAAAAACAAAAACAAAAACCAGCTTACCTAAGATCCCACAGACCAAGAACCAAGTTCAAACAAATGTTAAGGAGGTGGTTGTACCCATTTACCTGGTGTCTAGAACAAAGCTCAGAGACACTGAGGAGGGGTGTCAGCCCTGGAGACTGACAGCCATGAAGCGCCCTTCCTCCCCTGTCTGAGCTCCTCTCCTCTCTAGGTTCTTGCACAGCTCCCCGCTGGCCCCGCCCCCCGCCCGAAAGAATGCAGGATCGAGCCAGCACCCACGAGCCCAGCGAGCTGACACCCCAGCCTGGTTGCTCCTCACAGCAGCAGTGCCCTGAGTGACATCAGGTGTCAGCACCCCAGATCTGGGAGCAGAGAGGCATCCCGGGAGCACAGTGAGGTAGTCTCCGACTAAACAAAACACTCTCTCCAGCTGGAAAACCTGTAAATCATTCAATAACAAAACAGCTAGAAATAGCAGCTCCTGCCTGTGACCCAGCACTTGGGCCACTGAGACAAGAGAGGCTGTGAGTGTTTGAGGCTAGCCTGCACCACGCAACGAGTCCCGGGGTGACTTGACATTACAGAGTGAGAACTGTCTCCAAAAAGCAAAGTCAGAGAGCTGGAGAGGGGCCTCAGCTGTAACAGTGTCTGCTGTTCAGTCAAGAGCACCCGAGGTCAGATCCCAGCACCCACATCAGACAACGCATCGATGCCTGGAACTCCAACTCCAAGAGATCCAACACCCTCTTCTGGCCTCCATACATGTGTGCATACATTCACATCCATGTATACATACATTAATAAGATAGAATTTTAAACAACAATAAACAAACAACCCCCACAACAAAAAGAGCATGTGGGCTCTTACTACTGACTTGGCTGCTCACTCAGACCTTCATTTCTCGTCCATCTGCCATGAAGACCCTTCTTTGTTTTTTTCAACCACTTCCAGTCCCTCCACCCACCAGTACATGCATATAACCGTATGCCCACCCATCCATTTATTTATGAAGCTGTCCATTTCCTACGTGAAATACCCACCTATACATCCACCCGCCCATGCATCTATATACCCCATAGCCATGTCTTCTTTGCCTCCGATATGCTTAGCATTGCTTTACAAGTGCTAAAGATATAGTAAACAAAATGTACAACTCCCGTATGGAGTTCACATTCTAAATAAAATAGTAAGTAAAACATACAGTGTTGCATGAATATATAATGCTAAAGAAAGAAGAGAAAAGAGACAGGGGACTTGGGGGCTCAGAGGCGGCGGCCACAGACGTATAAACAGTGGTCAGTTGGGATTTTGTTGCAAAGGTGACCCACGCACAAAGGAGGAGGCGGATTGAGACTGGCAGGTGACGAGACAGGAACAGATAAACTCAGTGGACGGGCGTGTGTGCTCGCTGGAGACAGAAGGGAGCCTGTGGCAGGAAGGAGTGCGCGGCAGACATTGCAGCAGAGACAATGTCTGAGTCTGGTCGGGCAGGGCCTGCTGGCTCCACATAGGAGGCTTGTGGCTGAGTGAGGAGAATGCCTGGGAAACAAGGGATGGTGTGATTGTGTTGTGAGAGACCCGGGAGGGAGGAGGTAATGACTGGGTGTAGGGATCTTCTTAGGAAATGACTGTTCCAGGAACGGAGAGGAGACAGGCTGGGGACACACATACCTCACAGGCGAAGTGCTGAGAGGTAACCAGTTAGTTTGCTTGCCTTCGGTAAAGCCTCACTCAGTAGCTCTGGCTGCTTTGGAACTCACTGTGTAGCTCAGGCTGGCCTCCAACTCTTAGAAAGATCCCTCTCCCTGATGCCAGAGCAGTGGGGCTATAGGCATGACCACCAATGTATAGCTGGATATGTTTGTTTTGTTTGTTTGAGACAAGGGCCTTAAAAATGCCTGGCATCAAAGACGACTTTAAAATTCTGATCCTTCTGTCTCTGAGAGTACAGATTGTACCTTCACACTGGGCTTTAAGCTGTGCTGGTTAACGACTCCAACTGAGCTATGTCTTCAGTCCCTAAATTTGTTTTTAAAGCAGAAAGCATAGATGCTGATGATAATCAAGTCTAGGGGTGAAGAAAAATGTACCCCTTAACTGGAGACTTTAGATGAGGGCCCTTTGCAAGCTAGGAAATATTCTGTCCCTCTCAGCTTCTGCCCTAAACCAACACCAACCTTCCAAATTTAGCCTTTCTTTTTTAACATTGCTTGAAGCATGCATTTCTTAAAAAGTAAGTATATTTGAAGTTTCCAAATACTTTAACAGTACATAAAATATATGAAGCATGCGATTGTGCACTGAATATCAATCTTCAAAAATCCTAGTTTCCCACAGAAATTCTATCAGCAAAATTAGAATTGCAATCTTGCTCCTCCTCGGTTGTCTGACTAAGGATTCATTTAAAGCCCCTGGCTTGCTTTCAAAAGCACTATAAACATTTTACATACCTACTCGTATATTACCAAAGCCATTTTGAATTCAGCCTACAGTAAAATTAATTACCATGTCATGAGTCTGCCACCTTTCAAGAGAAATCATAAATATTTACTCAGGCCTGATTCAATGTCATTTTGAAATGAAACAATATGGGCAGGAAAATGCCATTGTATTCCAGTGCTTTCTGCAGTTGGAAGAGGTGCATAGAAACACACCCATAAAGTTTTTAGAAGGCTATTTTTCAATATATAGAGAAGGTAGTAAATCAATATTCATATCACTTCAGAAATCCAAAGACTCACGAAGCCCATATGCTCCGCTAGCTCCTCCTGGCTGGAGCAGCAGGCTGGCAGCCACAGAGGCAGAAGCCCAGTCTGGGAGTGAGAAGCAGTAAGGCTTTGGGAGTCTGGAGGGAGGGAGGAAGAGAAAGCGAGGGAGAAAGCCTCAATAGTGGCAGGAAGGGAGGTTCCAACAGGGACTCACACAGGTGCTGCAGTCTGGGAAGCCAGGACCCTAATGCAGCTGGTACCCAGCAATCAAAGCACAGCAGGCTTGGAAAGCACAGTAGACAGACAACCGGGCTCCCATCTAGCGCCATCATGTGGACATTTTGTGAACTGGCGAGGGATTTTTGTTTTCCTAATGCATTCAAACTTCTTCACCTCATCTCTCTGTATCAGTTTCCTCATCTCTCAAAAGACAGTTCCTTCTGGCTGGAGATGTAGTTCAGTTGGTGGAGTGCTTGCCTAGCACACACAAAGCTCTGGGTTCAATCTCTGACGTGCAGAAACCAGCCATGGTGGTGCATGACTGTAATTCTAGCCCTCAAAAGGAGGAGGCCAGAGAATCAGAAGTTCAAGGTTATCCTCGGCAAATTTACTACACAGTGGGTGCCAGCCAGCCTGGGGTAGGTGGTAGTGTGGTGAAAATGTAATATAAGGAGCTTAAAACAGGGCCAAGTGCACAATAGGCACGTGCCCATGACAGTGTATGCACCCAGAGTCTTCATACCTTATACAGCTTTGTATAAAGATATAGTATAATAGTGTACTTCTACTGTATGTGCCACATATTCACACACACACACACACACACACACACTGCATTTGACCTCTATATCTGCAGATTTCACACCCCCAAAGTTAATCAATATGAATGGAAAAGTTCAAATGCAAAAGCAATGTGCAGACATTTTTCTTCTCATTATTCCCAACCCACTGTTGTCTGATGAACAACACAGAGGTGACTGAAAGCGTTCAGAAGGGCCAGACATAGTGTCACACAGCTGTAATCTTAGAGTAGGGAGGGGTAAAAGAATTTTAAGGCCAGACTGGGCTACATAGGTCGATCCTAACTAAATGAGTAAACACATATTTTCAGGAGGATGTTTGAGAGTTATGTGCAAACATCACAGCATTTTATACAAGGCCTTGAGTATCTGTGGCTTTGGACGTCTTCAGGGATCCTGAGGCAAATCTCTAAATATACCAAGGAACAGTGTATACTGCATACAATTAACTTAAGAGAAAAATATTAACTTCAGCCAGGCATGGTGGCTCACTCCTGGACCCCACACTCAGGAGGCTGAGGCAGGAGGACTGTCGTGAGTTTGGGCCCTCACCTCTGTCACTGCTGAGCTCACCACCCTGTCTCAACTTCTTGGAGTCTGATATGGGGTTGGTGTGGATTAAGATGGAGAGTTTCAGAACACATGAGAATAGGGGTGGTGTCTCCTGTGTGGTGAGAGAGTTCTCTACACAGCATTCACTGCTCTGCTGGTGCCTAACAAGCTTAGGCGTGGTGGGCCTGGGTCTGGCCTGGAGCAGGGACATTCACATCCACAGTGGTCAGCAGAGCAGGACAGCTCATCTGGACCCTCGCACTGAGTTCTCAGAGCCCCTCCCAGGCAGGCTCATAGGAAGCACATACACTTTTACATGTCTGGAGTTAAAATGCGTAGGTCCAACTTGCTCCCACTGATAATTCTGGTCTTTGTGCACTGTGCTGGGATGACTAAAGCCACAGCTAAAAGAGGCGGTGAAGAGGCTGCCGGTGGTAAGCTAGGAGGTTAGGTGTGGGGGAGGCAGCTTCAGGAGAGCCAAGCACTTCCTCTCCCCTTTCTGCTTCCTCTTTTAGCTGAAGGAGGCTCCTGTGCCATCTCCTTCCCTCCAGACAAGGAGCAGAGCATGTGTATGAAAAGGAAAAACATCTCAAGGTTGGTGCACCCTGAAAATTTAGGTCCACGGAGAGCTATGAAACCCGGCTGTTCTTTCTCACCCATTTCCCTAAATTAAATGGAAAATATATTAGTAATTTCTTTTTGTCTCTCCTTATACACACACACACAGAGAGAGAGAGAGAGAGAGAGAGATACACACACTCAGCAGTGTCATTGATATATAATTTACATATTGTACAATTCTCCACAGTAGGACTTAGCTTGATGACTTTGAATTTATGTGGTCATTGAGCCATGACCACCATGCAGTTCTAGAGCAGCTGGGGTACTTCAAGGAGCCATGTGGGCCGTGGCTTACTTCACACCCGCTCTACCCCTAGCCCCAGGCAAACGCTGATCTGCACCCCATATGCCCAAATTTTGTTTGTTTGTTTGTTTGTTTCAGAAAGGTCACAAAGTGGAGACACAGAGTGTAACTTCCCACCTGGATCTCTCCCTCCACACAGTGGTTTTGAGGCTCCAATAAGCTGCCACACACAGCCATGATGAAGATAAACTCATCACTTACCAGTTGAGTTTCTGGGTTGTTCTGTAGCCTCTTTCTAAGTTGTCCAAGGAAAGGCTCTTGGCACATTCCTTTGAGAAAATCCAGTGATATTCCTTTAGGTCAGATCTGGGTCCTTTGAAAAACAGCAGCTCACAGAGGCCTATGAAAACACAGCCTCTTCCGGTGTATCCACGAAGGACCTATTCCCATCCTCAAGAGGGAATCCCAGTGCTGAGAACGTCAACCACTCATTTTCCAGTCCCCAGAGCCATGACATCAAGTTGCCCAGCTTGTGTGTGCACAGGCTCATCGCCTTCCTTTGGGGTCAAAGTGGAACTAGAGTGTTACGGGTTACCAGCCAGCACTGCTCACCACACACACAAAAAAGGACCAAAACCAGGAGAGCCAGGTGAGCTGGGCCAGTCACACCAACACTGGGAAAACAAGCATACCCCAAGGGGACCCTCAGGGAGAGCAGGACCCAGAAGCAGACACTCCCCTGAGGAAGAGCGCCTCCCAACTGTCTACCCGGTCTACTTTCTGCTGACTCATCCCTGAGAGGGCTGTGGGACAGAACAGTATAAATAAGGACCCTGAGATGCCTCTAAAAATACACGCAGGCCCTGCCAGAGACGACTCACACCGAGTAGGTGTCAGGCACTGGACCAGGAGGAAGGCAGTGTTAACTGGCCTCACGGATAGGCAGGCCGCCCAGTGGGGACAGCGTCTGATAAAGGCGTGAATGCATCCTGTAGAAGAGGCCTTGCTGGGTCCCACAGGAAGTACATGTGAATATGGGCTGAAGAGAAGGAGAGTGGCAGAGAAGATGGCTTTTCACTCAGGCCTCAAAGGGGAGCAGCTCATCCACGTGCCCAAGCCAGCACAGTCGTGCTGGCTCACGGGCTTAGCCACATGTGTTTGAAGCCAAGTCAGTTGGCAGCAGATAATGGGAGGACACTAATAATCAATTAATAATGGCTGCTTCCAGCCAGCCTGGCCAAGGGACTCAAAGGATGCTCTCCCTGAGTCCCCGGAATTACTTAGGGCATTGGAGAGTCTTCCTCTGTGGTACCTCTTTAACACAGTTCCTCATGTTGTGGTGACTCCCAACCAAAAAATTCATTACTACTTTGTAACTGTAATGTTGCTACTGTTATGAAACACGATGTAAATATTTGATATGCCACCCCCATGAAAAGGTCGTTCAACCCCCACCTCAAAGGTGTCGTGACCCACTGGCTGAGAGCCACTGATTTAGGTGGACACAGACAGACCTGGCGTGTCCTTGAAACAAAGCCTGGATGTCACTGGCTCCAATTCCACAAGCCTCCTGCTTCCACCAGTTTCCTGCTGAGCCACTTCCGTGTTTAAAACAACGCAAAGCCTGAGAAACAGAGGGAAGCCAGCAGATGGTCACGTCCATAAAACCCATAAAATGCAGGAAGCAGACAACCAAAGGAGCAAACAGCGAGACAGAGCCAGGGAGAGCAGGCAGGCTTCTACTGCTGGTCTCTAGGAAGGTTCTGGAAATGCAGATACCAGACGCCTGTGACGGGAGAAAAGCACTCGTTGCATAGGGGGAAAAAACTAAAGGAGCCAACAGACCCTCCTTTTTCCTGATGCCTGTGAAGAGGTCATTGAGTCAGTCTCCAAAGCCTGAGGCGGCCAGCTGCAACTGAGGACGGCCATTAGCCTCCGCTGCTGATGACAGGATGGCTCATGCCTGCAATCCCAGCACTTGGAAGGCTGAGACAGAAGAGAGCTTTCCTTAAAGCAACGGTTCTCGGCCTTTGTGATGCTGCGACCCTTTAATACAGTTCCTTGTGTTGTGGTGACCTCCAGCCATAAAATTATTTCATCGGTTCTTCATAACTGTAATGTTGTTACTGTTATGGATCATAATATAAATATTTGGCATGCAGAGTATCTGATATGCTACCCCGGGGTGGGGTCACAACCCACATGAGGACCACTATCTTAAAAAAAACCTAAGGTTGTGATTTATCAATGAAACACTTGCCTAGTGTGTCAAATTTCTGGGTCCAATCCCTAGTTTAACGAATAAGTAATGATCAATAAATAAAATCTGAGGGTCAAGTCAAAGAAAAATAAATTGCAGTCCATCATCATGAAATGTCAGTACACTGAGAGTTGGAGGGATAGCTCAGAGGTTAAGAACACGGGCCGCTCTTGCAGGAAACCTGGGCTCAAGTCCCAGCACCCATATAGAACCTCACAGTTGCCTGCAACTCCAGTTCCAGGAGATCTGACACCCTCTTTCAGCTTCTGAGTGCTGCACACACAGATGAACTCACACAATCACACCACACACACACACACACACACACACACACACACACGTGAAAACAGATATTTACATGAAAACTTCCAGTACACTGTTAAAAGATGTTTAAGGGTTGATGAGGTGGCTCCGAGACAAAGAGCGCTTGCCACTCCTAGAAGACCTGAGTCAGGTTACCGGGACTCTCACGCCGAGCAGCTCAGAACTGCCCGCGCCAGTGCAGCGCTAGGGGATCTGACACCTCTGTCTGGCTTCCATGAGTCCCAGATCATACCTGTGAACACACAACACAGACAAATTTCTGAGGGCCATTATGACTCAGAAGAGCAGCAGTTCTCTCTTATACTTCCTCTTTAAAATTACATGTATTTATTTATCTGCTTATTTACTTTCTTACCTACGCATGGGCACACGTGCCACAATCAGCATTGAGAGATCAAAGGGTGACTCTCATGTTCTCTCTTCCCACCATGTGGGCCCTGGGGATCAGACTCAAGTTGTCCAGCCTGGCGACAAGCACCCTTGCCAATCCCAAAGCCTGGCTTCCCTGTTTGTTTGTTTGTTTGTTTGTTTTGAAAGACAGACTGGCTGAAGCCCTGGCTGGCCTGGAACTTACCGTGGAACCCAGACTATCTTGATACTGTGTTTCTGGCTTGGCCTCCTGGTACTAGGATTATACCATAACACACGTCACCAATCCTCCAGCCGCAGCAGGCAGCAAACCGTGGAACAATGCCTTTAACATTCTGAAGGACAAAGGAAGAAGAAAGACATTTCAGATAGACAAGGTCTCAAAAATCTCCTTGTATGTAGCCTTTGCCAGGAGACCACTGAGATGGATACCTCACTACAACTTTAAAGGAAGAAGGCCCACAGCCACGTATACATGAGCAGCACAAGTTAGAAAAAGCAAACATCAAGTTGACAGGGGGTGGGGTTGGATTGGAAGAGGACTAGGAGGGTGAATATGATCAAAATAGATTGTATGAATATAAGAAATTCTCAAGTATTAATAAATAGAAAAGAAAAATAGAGGGAGGAAGGGGAGGAGAGAGGGAAAGGGGATAATTTGGGAAGTAAGGGGTAAAAATCCAGAAAGGAAGTAAAGTAATTCTCAGAGCCACAGTAGAGCTAAAGAAAAGCTAAGATTTGAGCAGCACAGAACCAGGGAGGGAGAGAGAGGGACTCAAGACAGGACAGGGTCCTGAGACTTTTTCAGTCCTGTGAGAGTTTAGGAACTTGTTGGTGGTGACTTCTGAGCAAGAAGCTTACATGTGTGGCTTTAACTCTAGAAAAGAACAAAGAGATGAAAATAACTATAAATGATAATAAAAGCATAGTTTAAAGAAATATGGAGAGTGGCTAGATGGTGCAGTGTGTAAAGGTGATTGCTGCACAATGGGTCACCCTGAAGACCTGAATTCAATCCCTGGAATCCACAGAAACTGGAAGGCCACAAAGTTGTCCTCTGACCTCCACACATACAGTGTGGTGAATGCATGCATGCACATTCATGTGTGAGCGTGCACATACACACACACACACACCACACATACCAACAGGTTAAAGTTTTTAAAATAAATGTGGAATTACCAAATACCTAACAGAGTTGAAGCTGTCTGTAGTAAGAAAGGTTGTGCTTTTGTATGAAAGAACTTAGATGCACAGGTCTCTATTTAAACATTGTTCAGGACATTTCTGAGGGAGGGAGTTTTAGTGGAGATTAAGATTTAAACCTATGAACTTCAGATCCCACAGCTTGCCTCTCCTGGTGCTGGGTCTCACCCAGTCAGTTGAGAGGCTAACCTAGCAAGGAAAGGCTTCCTGCACAGTGGGTCTCTGCTGCTTTGGTGGGAAAGGATTCCATTTAAAACGTGTGCTATGCTTTATGCAATGTGCTTTAAATCAAGAGACTTCCTTTAGATTCTCATCTCTAGAGGACTTACTGGCCATGACACTGGACAAATCCTCCTGATGCTCTGTCTCCCTACATGTAACAGGGTAGGGCTCTCAGGAGGGTCAAATGAACCAAGAAATGTAGAATGTAAGGAGTCTGTCCTGAATGAGGAGAGCATCTTTAAGACCAAGCCTCTCAGCTTCCATCAGCGCTCCCTGGGGAGGGCTCCGGTGTCACATTGATTTCGTCAGGATTATGTTACAATAAAATACTCTGGCAGGAAAACCCATTCTTTTGGAAACGAGTATGTGTCCTTTCGATATTTCATTCATGATGTGCTTTTGTAAAACAAATACAAGTCGAGGATATAATTAAAACTCCCTCCAGCGAGGCGGCTGCAGTCCGGGGAGGAGGTCAGCTCCTCCATTCTTCCGCGGTCCACGGTTGGCTGCTTGCCTGCCCCGCGGGCTCTACGATTTCCTGCCCCCGACGTGCTGTGCACAAATCAAATCATTTCCAATGACCCGATGTGAGCCTCTGCCACTCAAAGCTGAATGAAGAGACCAAGCAGCATCAAGATAGGTCTCCAGAGAACCAGGGCTCTCTGGGGTTGAGTTCTTTGGAAAATATGAGGTTAGAAAGGCAATTGAAGCCAGAGGGTGGTGTGGAAAATGGGGAAGCCGACTGTGGGCCCTGAAGATGGTTCTTTCTTCATAAACAAAGATCTTGCTTGTGTGAAAGCCAGGCAAGGGTTCTTTCAGCGAGATCTGTAAGCGCTGATGTGAGTGGGCGTCTCTCAGGGGAGTAGTCTGCGTCCTGGAAATGGGGTGTTGCCTTAAAAGGAGGACAGACTTCCCTGTGGGTCAGCTAAGACGTAAATGCCTGGAGCAGTTTCCAGTCCTACTGGATTCACAGTGTCCCTTGAAGCCCAGGGTAGAAATGTCAGTCTTGCTTCGTTTCTGTTTCCCTAGACACCCTACCTTTCACACACGCGCTAGCACAGACACACACACACACATACACACAGGGCTGGCTTCTCCTCCCATCAATGCAATGTATTCATAATTTCCCTCCTGTGATATGTATCCTCCGGCCTGCAAGCGCTTGCATATCCTGCTGGCAGTGTTTGGAATCTGTCTTCATCCGTGGTTGACTGCGGGGGCAGGAGGACTTCTTCCCCATCACCACTCATCCCTGAGCCCAGCTTCCCCTGTCCGAGTCCACAACCTCCACTGCCTCCCTCCGTGCTCCTTGGCTGCTTCAGCTCCCACATTCTTTCTTCGCAGCACCCAGCTTTGAACATTGTTCCCCTTTCCATCTTTTTTATTAAGACCCAAACTGCGTGAGCCGACATGTTTTTATCTTTTTTCCCTCTCTCTAAAAACAATGGGAGACATGTGTTATCCCTTACTGTAGCTGTTCAGAACCCCCGAGACTTCCCCACACGCAATATGATCTCCACACCCCCTTATTCCGCTGATCTGCTGCCCCGAGCTGAATGGGTGCCTGGAACATGGGGTCAGTTGTATCTGGAGTCTCCGTAAAGGATACATTGTTTACTAAACAGTGCAGACCCTGCCTGGCTGTGTTTCTTTGCCACACCGCTCAAACGTATCCTGAGAGAGACATGACTTTAATGGCAGCTTGCTAACTCCTGAAATCTGTGGTACGTGAGGAGACAGGAAGAGCTGGATGGATTACAGACAAACCGCTCCAGCCCTCTGCTGGCAGCCGAGAAAGCAAAAATGAACGCAGGAACATCAGCAAATCGAATCAGACAAGACAGATTCCCGCACGTTTCTATTCCTTGGTGCAGCTGGACAAACAGCAGGTTTCCATCTTTGCTGCCCCGGATCCTCTATTTATCGCCTGCTTTCCGGTCATGGCTCTCTATTGTCAAAAAAGAGATTTGCTGGAGGCTGGCTCGCGTCCCATTAAGGTCACCAGAGAGCCCCAGAACGCCAGCAAACAGTGAGCTCAGCACAATGTCAGGGAAGAGTTAGTGCAAAGGAGCTCTGCGCTGGCGGGTCTGGCAGAGATCACACACAGAGGGGTCAGCGAGAAGTCAACTCGCAGAGGCAGCCAGACCAGACCCAGGGACCACGGTCCCCCCGGAGTCCTAGCAACTGACAAAAGCCCGTGCCAGACCTCCCTAGCTACAGCAGGACTCCCAGCCATTTTGATGACTCCCAGAAAAATCACTTGAAAAAAATCCAACAAGAAATCCTTTCAATGATTAGCAAGAGACGGGGCGAACTGCACCATGGAGGGCAATTTAAAGCCTGTAGAGCCGATCTCTCTCCAGAGCGCAGCTGCCGCCTTAGAGACTCCATTTTCAAGAGGACTCTTGGGTCCTTCCTCTGGAAGCATCCTCGTGTATGTCAAAGGGCTCTTGTGTGACAGACATGTGGCTTCTCTGGATAGGTCAGGAAGGAGGTAAGAAACTTGAAGGATCAGAAGAACCCTTTCTAACTTCCGCTAGGGTGCCTAGAAGCCAGGCTGGTGATTTAATTTTTCTGCTGTTCCTATCTTGAACACATTTATGGCTCCCACATTACATTCAGATGTGTAGGTTTGTGCTAGAAAAGGTAGGGCCAATTCAGTCCTTTGCATTTTGAGAACAGCAGGACAATACAACTCAGTAAGTCCTCCTACCACACTCAGGGAGGAGGTAATGGACCAGGTCATTGATTACTAGTAATAGTAATCGACTGAATAGGGAGAGCAGTGTGAGTCCACGCAGAACCACTGCCTGCTCTCCTCTTCTTCCTCACACCATAAGGTGGCACTCAGTGGTTCCCCAGGGCACTTCCAACCCACGGACTTCTGAGGGTTGGCTCTCTACGGAGACAATTTTTTCCAACAATTTCCTTCCAAGTTTTATTAGAAATCAGTGACTTTATTGGTCTTAGAAATGCTACAGGTAAGATAGTTAAGCAAAATTGAAAAGTATGAAAAGTAAGTTTTTAAAAGTTCATCCTGAGTCAACAAGATAGCTCAATAGTAAAGGTACTCCCACGAAGCCAGACGACCCTGAGTTCCATCTCCAAGACCCACAATGATAGAAGGAGATAATGACCTTGAATATTGTCCTCTGACCTACACACACAAACACACACAGACACAGACACATACACACACACCATGGTCCCCACAAAAAAATAGATAAATATTTTCAAAAATGTAATGTAAAAAATTAAATTAAAATTTATCCTCAATATTATATCTAGAAATACAATTAATATTTGTTAAACACCATTCTAGACTCCTCTATAGATGTGTTCTGATAGAAAAGGTAGATAGATGGATGGAAGTCATCTTACAGAAGTAGACTATCTGTTACATTTGGTAAAATTATCAAGGTTAAGCTGGGCAGTGGTGGCACATGCCTTTAATCTCAGCATCTGAGAAGCCCAGGCAGTCTGAGTTCAAGGCCAGCCTGGTCTACAGAGTGAGTTTCATGACAGCCAGAGCTTCACAGAGAAACCCAGTCTTGGAAAAAAAAAAGTCAAGTATACTATTATTCTCAAGTTTAATTTGAAAAAAGAAATGAAAGTAAAAATAAAAATTGTTCTACTACAAGAAATATACAGAGACAGAAGTAACAGCAGAATGTTCATAAGTTTTTGATCATTTCTCCAACTGGGTGGATCTATTTCTCTACATCCATGCCTCTGGGCTGGGCCTGTGATTCCTTTGGCCACTTGAATACAGTAGAAATGATGTCATTCCCATCCCGGGCCTCACCTTTAAGAAAACTGGCAGCTCCCACTGTCTTTAGAATCCAGCGTGAGGAAGCTGGCGCAGCTGCACAACCAGCCTGTAAGGGGCGGGAAAGGCTCCTGGCTAGCAGCCCCACCCAAATGCCCAGTCATGGCCCTTCATGGGCCACCCCAGTCAGTGTGCAAGAGACAAAAGTGCCTACCTGAGCCTGCCAGATTATGATCAGATAGATGATTCCAGGGCACTACGTTTTTACATAGTTTGTTATGTAGGGTGGGCAACTAAAACACCAGAAAAGAAAAGGGAAGAGCAGCTGCAGAGACAGCTCAGTGGTTAAGCGCACTTGCTGCGTTCCAACACCCACTTGCCGCAGCTCACGGTCATGGTTAACCCAGCTCCAGGGGATCTGGTGCCCTCTTATGGCATCCTTAGGAACTGCACACATGTGTGCATAGCACACAGCTATTGTAATAAATAAATAAACAAATCTTTTCTTAAATAGTAAAAAGATTTAAAGGCAAAAATATAGCATAGTGGTTATCTAGGAGATAAAAATTCCTGCCCTCAATCCTCAGCACAGGGTGAAAAAGTTAAAGAAACAGTGCTTTAATTGACCTCAGAATTTCTGATATGTCATCATATTTATAAGTTCACAAGTGTTTCTACATGTTCTAAAACAAAATCCTAGAGGGAGTCTTAACTCCATATTTCAATGGTAAAATGGTTTATTTGTTTTATTTTGTTTTTTGATTTTTGCCCCTGAGACACGGTTTCTCTGTGAAACAACCTTGTCTGTCCTGGAACTTATTCTGTAGACTGGCCTCAAAGCTCGCAGAGATCCACCTGCCTCTGCTACCCATGTGCTGGAATTAAAAGCATGTACCACCACCATCCCTGATCAACAGTAAAATATTAACCAATCATTGTGGTACATCTTCTCATTTCCTGATACATAAATGCAGTTGCTGACATGATATTCCTCTTACTCCTTAATGCTGTAACACTGTCTTTAGCAAGTAACTGGTAAGTGTAATCTCTAGGCACAGTTTTCTCTAGTAGTGTAGCGGTTTGAATGAGAATGTCCCCATAGACTCATATAATTGTCTCTTTGGTTCCCAGTTGGTAGAACTGCTTGGGAAGGATTAGGAGGTGTGGTCTTGGAGATGTTATGTCACTGGGGGCGGGCCTTATCACACCAGGCACAGTCTCTGTGTGTGTGTGTGTGTGTGTGTGTGTGTGTGTATGACTCTGTGTGTGTGTATGTGTATGACTCTGTGTGTGTATGTGTATGACTCTGTGTGTGCACGTATGTGTATGACTCTGAGTGTGTGTGCGTGTGTGTGTGTGTGTGTGTGTGTCTGCCTCACGCATGTGTGTCAAGATATGAACTCTTACCTCTGCTCCAGCACCATGCCCACCTGCCTGCCTGCCTGCTACCATGTTCCCCACCATGATGGTCATGTACTGATCCTTTGAAACTGTAGAAAGCGCCCAATTAAATGCTTTCTTTTACAAATGTCTTGGTCATGGTGTCTTTCACAGCAATAGAACTAACATGAGTAAATATGTTGGTTCCCTTAAAGTCAAGACCAGTCTAATTTCCTTCTCTTTCACTGATTTGATTTTTCTAACTAGCTCCCTAAAGTTTGTTTTCTATGGTCTTTCTAATTCAGCAATGGGCTCACAATAGTCCTGAGTCACCTGTAACCTGCCTTTCCAGGAGTTCGGTTGCCCCATCAATCTGGAACTTGTTTTACATCTTTATCCTATAAGTGTTTTCTTCAGCTATAACTTTGACACGTTTCCCCCATCTCCATCTTTAATGTACTTCTGTTTCTCCTTCAGATACAAATGACGCTCATGTTGGATCCTTATATCAAGTATGAATAGATTGCTTCGATCTCTGCATTGTTGTTGTTGTTGTTGCTGTTGTTGTTTGGGTTTTTATGCTATTGTAAAATGGCACACAGCATTAAATGATGCTGACTTATCTGTTGAGAAAGTCATTTCCCCCACATTCCCTTTCAGTTCTGTGTAAGTGAAAAAACAGTTTCAGTTCTTTGCACAACAGTTTGTTTCAGGTTCTCTCTACAGAGCCCTGGCTGGCCTGAAACTTGTTACATAAACCAGGTCATCCCTGAACTCACAGAGATCTGCCTGCCTCTGCCTCTGCCTCTGCCTCTGCCTCTGCCTCTGCCTCTGCCTCTGCCTCTGCCTCTGCCTCTGCCTCTGCCTCTGCCTCTGCCTCTGCCTCTGCCTCTGCCTCTGCCTCTTCTGGGATTAAAGATGAACACCATCATATCCAGCTAATCCTTGTTGAACTTATATAATTATTAATAAAAAAGAATAATTCTTCTTCTTAGGCATCAAGAAACAGTGTCTCTGCAGCCATGGGAAGATTCTGAACTGCTGTCTTGTTTGTTCTAACAGTGCCTGGAAAGGAGCCAATTAAATTAAAATGCAAGGGCAGCCAACACCAAGGGTCAGAAGAAAGCAGGCAGGACAAGAGCAGGGCACATGGATGGAATGCTTCCTTTCCATCAAGTGACTAGACAGACAAATATTTGAGGGGCTGCCACGCCTACGCCCAGGGTTCCTGTTTGAGTTCTATAACTCTCAAATCTGATCTTGTCTCCAGCAGTAGAAGCTGAGTTCATTTAAAATGCTTGTTAACCTAATTAGGTGACCGAGCTAAGTACACACTCAGAGTAGCAGGACAGACAGGTGAGTGGGCAGGGGGCGGGACCTGGGCTTTCATTTCTGAGAACTGCTGTTCCTGCTGCCGCCGCTGCTGCTGCTGTTCCTGCTGGTGGTGATGATTTATTTTAGAAATCTTCATCTCTAATTAGGGATGGCAAGCATCTCATTTATCATGACTGCTTAACATGGTCGTAACCAAAGCATTATTGACTTCTAAGGGCCCTAAAGTTCCTCAAGAAGTCCATGTCACTGGGTAGACACAACAGACACACAGTCATCTTCTGACTCCTCAATGTCTTCTGCTTCATTTAGCTGTTCTGTGTAGCAGTTTGTCCTGTTCATCCTCACACTGTGGGGTTCTCTGAGAAGGACACTGAGAAGGCAAATAGGTGAGCAGTCTCCTGGCCGAATCCACAAGGCCATCATCACACTGACAGGCTTGTGACCTATGGGTCAACTTCCGCGTGCAGATGTGAATGGTAGGAAGACAAGTTGAGGTGCTGGAAGGAGTGGATGGGTGCCCAAGAGAAAGGACAGGAAAAGCCCTATCCCACTACAGTCTCCTCATCTTGGCTGGCTCCTGTCAACTACAGGCTGGTAGGTTCAAGTCAGCTCACCGTGGGAAGACTGTTAGGACAGAAAACCAAAGAACAGGTCTAAGGAGAGGCTTTGGGGATCCTGGGCATGGCTGTGGTTGAGTCAAAGCCAGGAGAAGAAAAAGCTTTGTCCCTGATCCAAGCTGCAACATAGCCACAGGGTCCAGCTAGCTCTGAAGAAGCCACCATCAGCAGCTCCAGAGATGGCAATGCTGATACGGTGACAGAGGATGTGCTTGTAGCACCTAGACTTACAGAGCCAGAGGCACTCCTGCGAGTACTACACAGCCTCCCAGGACAGCAGCGTGTCCACACTCAGGTGCTGACAGTGCTGAGGCTGAGACCTACGAGAACCATCTGACTAGAACAGTGAGCTACCCATAACCCTGTTCCTATTTTTACATCACACTGTCGTTTTACCTGGGATTGCTGCCATAACTGGGTGACCTTATCCCCAAAGATAAAAGGGAATTTCCTCCCAGGGCAAAAAGAATCAAGCTGAGAAATACTGAATGTGTGGAAACACTGTAGTTTTGTGGAAGACTCACACTGGTATTTCCTACTGTCTCAACAAAGACCAGGACATTGCTTAAAAGTCAGTAAATGTAGTTTGCGTCCTAACACGTCAGGCCTTAGATACCTCATCAGAGACAGCATCTCCATCTGACTGCTGGGGTCCTCTGATCAAAACAGAAATCTATCAAATGTTTCTGCTTCCAGAAGTAATGAATTTTTAAAGCATATATAAATAAACAAATAGAGAGCAAAGCTTTTCTTATCATCTAAAAGTTTTTCCTTATAGTCTATCTTCTAGATAAAAAAATAGGATAAGTTTCTTCATACTCTATTTTGTCTGGACATCTGTTAACATGTCTACAGTTTTAGTTAAGTGCAGCATGGGTGACAGTTCGCACAGCTGGGAACCTGGAGCTCGCTACGCGGCCTGGCTTGGAGAACGTCTCTCTCCCCCAGATAACTTAGCTGGATTGAGCCTCTTCCAGGCAGCAGCGATGTCATGAATATTGAAAATTACTTTTAAAATACTTTATAAAGAGAATTATTAAAGTACAAACTTGCTTTTACAGGTATCCAAAAACATTCTTCTCTCTCTCTTTCCTTTTTTCCTTCTTTCTTTCTTAGACTTTTAGACAGGTTTCCCTATGTAGATCAGGCTGGCCCGGAACTCATGGAGGCCTCTGCCTCCTCCATGCTGGGATTAAAAGTGTGTTCCTCCTCATCCAACTTCAGAAAGTAGCAACTTCAGAAAATCTAAAAAGAATTTAAGCAGCAAGAATTGAAGTAAAGACTCAAACAATCTACCAAAGAGGTGTACAATTTCCAGAAAGATTTTGAACCCCTACTTTAGGCTAACTTTGACATAGGGTCTCAGTATAGCCCAGGCTGGCCTGGAACTCCCTTTTTGACCCGGACTAGCTCCAAACTCAATCTTTGTCAGCTTCCCACGGGCTGGGCTTGCAGGTGTGCTTCTGGCCCAGCAGAGAATCCCAACTGGTGAGGCCACAGCGCTCATATTAAGAAGTCCCTGTCCACAGTCTCTTAATCTCCTGCCAAATTTTCCACAGTCAACTTTTATAAATTCTGAAATTAGATGGTTTCCTTTGAAAATGGAATGCTGACCCTCTATTCATGAACCAATCTCAGTCCTTAAAGGCTGTGGGACTATTACACATTTAAGAAAGGCTGCCTTCAAAATGAGTCTCATACCACACTTAACATGGGAAACCAAGCAAAAGTCACTGAGGTAAAACTTGACATAGCAAAATCAATTTTCTTTAGAAAATTTATTTGCTGTTTTCTCTCCAAAGCAGCTCTGGTTTGGCCTCTTTTGATGGTTTCTGAGGTCCCTGGGCTCCCTAAATTATTCTCTCTGAAATAGTCTTTAGAAAAACAGAATTTTTCACACAGAAAGAATTGGTGTTTTAAAAAATACCTTTTTATTTTTTTGAGTAACAGAATAAAATATTCATCAAACTGTCTCCCAACATAAGCTTACTAAAATGTGCTACTGGGAGTTTTATGTCGGCAACGAACGTTGCAGGGGACAGTTAGTTACATACAGCTCTTGTACCTTCAGTCTAGCCTTTACCTGTTTCAGACATCACTGAGTTTGTAGGAAAAGACAGCTCACAAAGTGTCTTCCCGGAGGCCAGCAGTGCTATAAACACACACCCATCAAGAACTGGTGGCGAGGACAAGTTAGAACACGGCATAATCTGGTAAGGAAAATTCCAGAAACTTTCCACCCAGTGCTATTTTTGACAACTGAAGGAAATATAGGCTCTCTGGAAGAAGAAGATATGATTTATAAAGTCGGCTGAGCCAACATCTTCCCAGTTGGAAAGCCAGCCAGTGGCTCAGTATTAATAGGTATATTCTATATCCTTGAATCATGCGGTTTCTCTGCTGGTGAGTAATGAAACTATTTGGTTTTCTGAGGGAGTAATAACAAGTCTTGCTGAAGAAAGCTAGTTTTCTTTAAAGCTTTGAGATTGGAGGCTGTGGCTGAGTTGCTTTTTTTCCCCCTTCCTTTGGTTGAAAAAAATATATAGTCTGCATTGAAATTCTTTACAATAAAAAGGAGAAAACTACTCATTATCCCATGGTTTCCTTGGAGCTTGTCTCTGCACACACCCAAATTTTGCATCTTGGTAGCAAAGCCCCAGTCAGTGTTTAGAAAGTCTATCCCACTAGCAAGCATTCGAGGATAGTGTCTGCTTGTGCAGAGCGGCGTTCCAATCAGTGGACTCCCAGATCATCTGAAAAGCCTGTGGGAGATTCCTGCTGATTTCTTCTTTTCTCTCAAACTTAAGGTAGCAATGATTTATTGCTGAGGGTAGATGTAGAATTTCAATTTAAGCCCTTTGTCCTTAAGGATCATCCCTAGCAGATAAAAATGAAGAAAAATGGAGAATCAATCTTTAAAATATGATTTTGGAATCAGTAATGGTAGAGAAAGATTCAGGCATAAAGAACTCCCAAATTTAATTATTTCAGTTTGATAGGGCTTGTAAATCGAGGAATGTTTATAAGAGCAGACTAACTCCAAGCATGTGAGCTGGCTAGCTTGTGCTTCTTATATTTTTAAAATAATCAGAAACTGTTGTCTGATTTGTCTGAAATATGCCATCAAATGTAAGGCATGGGTCATGTATTAGACTTAACAGTGTGTGCTTATTAGTTTTTCTAATGATTAAACATCGGGAGAAAGGCCACCATGTGACAGAAGGGCAGTCCCACACGAAAGGCCAAACTTCTGCTTTGGTCTTTCAGTCTATGTGTGTGTCCTTTAGACAGAGACTATGACACCTCCCTTCATGGAAGCTGAGAGTTGGCTGGATGAATCCTGGAAGCCCCTCACATGAAACCCAAGTCCCCCCATCCCTCTGTCTCTGTCTCTCTCTGTCTCAGTGTCTCTGTCTCTGTCTCTCTGTCTCTCTGTCTCTATCTCTCTCTCTCACACACACACACTCACACGCACATACACGCTCACACACACACATATACACACAGTCAACACACATACACACACTCAAACACACATACACACACTCTCTCTCACACACACACACACACATACACACATCAGACCACACCTACCTTGCACAGCATTATCCCCTAAATGAGATTCTCAGAGTGCTAGACTTACACAAAACTACAGTCTTTTCCAAGATGCAAGAGTCTTTGAAAAAACTTCCTATGCTGTGGCCTTATTAACAGTGCACAGTGCCACAAGAGTCTAAAAGGGCCTGCAGTCGGCGAAGCTATGTGCTTCATTTACTCCTTACCTTGGGCTCTGAGGATGTGGTAGGTAGGAACTCTTTGTCCGTGTATCTGAGGAACTCAACAATCTGATTTGGCATCTAAGGACAAGCAGGTGCAAAGAAATTAGAGCCTGCCCTGGGTGGCAGGCAGGGGATGATTTGGGGGTCTCTGGGTGATGCTGCTATATTTGGTTCTTTGTTGTTAAGGTTGGGTTAGTCAGCCTTGTGCAAGACCCATTTGCATCATGGTTAAAACAAGGCCACAGTTTGCTATTTATTATCAATTTTTTATTATTGTTATTCAGTCCTGTCTTAAAGTCCACCTGAAATGTGTTTACTGCAGTATAATAACACACAGAGATGTGGGTGTGGCTGGTATTAGAGAAGGTGGTATACACAGACCCCAGAACCACCCAAGAGGTTCAGCCCCAGCACTGCAAAACCCGGTGGTGGCTCCCACTTACCAGCCCAGACTTTGGAAGGTAAGATAGGAGGAGCTCAAGATGACTATACTCTGCTATCTAGCAAGTTTCAGGCCAGCCTGGGCTACATATGACCCTACCTAAAAAAAAAAAAGAGAGAGAGAGAAAATAATAAAAAAAGGCTTACACAATCCTGAATTTCCATTCTCACACTTTTTTCCCAACACAAACCCATTTTAAAATATTATTTATATAAATTAAATATAGTATAAATATGTGAGATCCTTTAACACAGTTCCTCGTATTGTGAAGACCTCCAAATATAAAATTATTTCATTTCTTCTTCATAACTGTAAGCTTGCTACTGTTATGAATTGTTACGTAAAATCTGATATGCAGGGTATCTGAGATGAAAGATTGACAATTGGGGCACATGTGTGGGCATGCATGCATATACACATACACACACACACAGCTGCATACACATGTGCACACATATGTACAGCTACACACATATGCATACACACAGGTGCATGCACACACACATATACCCTCTACACACATACATATACACACACAGGTGCATGCACACACGCACAAATTATCTTCATTCACAGAAAAAGTGTTCATGTAAAATTCTAAGGAGTTATAAACAGAAATCAGTCTTCAATCCCAGCATTCAGGAGGCTGAAGCAAAGAAAAAACCTTGAGCCAGAGGCCAGCTGGGTTCCCTTCCGAGACCTGGCTTTGCTGTTGTTGCTGCTGTTGTTTTAAATCTGTCCAAAAAATGTTCCCAGATCTAACAAGTGAGTGAAACATATGACAAACCTCAAGGCCTCAGGAGACAGCAGCTGGCCCAGGGCACCCCTGCCCTGTGTTAACCTGGGCACAGTGGCACGGCCCGGGGACCGCAGCTCTGAAGAAGCAGGGAGGCAGGCAGCTCCCAGGAGGCTTGCTAACAAACCACGGAGCCAAGCTCTGGGTTCAGTGACAGACTGTCTCAAAGACCAAGTGACAGGAGAGGGGTCTTCCTAACAACCTCTGGCCTCCAGACATAAACACACAGGTATGCATACCCTCAACCCCACACTTGTGCACACACACACACACACACACACACACACACACTGCCCTCAGAGTGGATACTCCCCTCCTCAGCCTCACTAAGTGCTGGCATTATAACCATGTGCCATGGTGCCTGGCATCAACTATAATTCTATAAATATCTACAAATAACCAGAGTTTGGAATTTTTAAAAATGTTTTATTAGTTCTTCATGAATTTCACATCATGTAACCCAATCCCACTCGTCTCCTGACCTCCATATTTGCCCTTTGCCCCTACAACCTCCCCCACCAAAAGAGAACAAAAAATAAAAATAAAAACATTTCACCTCGGAAGCTGCGGCAGGTCACGCGTGTCACACAGTACACCCTTTGGAGCAAACATCTTTACTTGCAAATGTTCACTGCAGTGAGTCATTGGTCTAGTTTGAGGACTCTGGCTGCTTCTACATTATCAAGACTGTCACCGGGGCTCCTCTAATAGCCCGTTGTTACCCTGTGTGATGGAGATCCTGCAGCTTTGGTTCTGCAAGATTAGCGCCTTCCTGTGCTCCAGCAGCTCACAGATGGGGTAGGTGCTGGGGAGGGCCAGCTCAAAGGCCGGGATTGGAATGGGGTGGCATCTTAGCTATTCATCCTGCTCGCTCTCCTGCACCCACACCATCAGGACCAGATCTCGCTTTGCCAGGCTGGGCCAACTCTCCTCCTGCAGCAGCAGCTGCAAGAGGCAGACCCTCTCCCCTGGTCTCAGGCCCTCAGGGCTGCTGCACCCATGACACCAGTAAAAGGCTTTCCACAATAACTTCGATTGCATTGTGAAACCTGTATAATGAAAGCTGTAAGCGAGCTGAGAAAAGCTTATAGAAGTCCAAGTACACAAGGCAGGTGACTGCGAAGCGTAGATTCAGTACTGCAAAGATGCCAGTTTTTAACCTTCTGAAACTTGTCCCAAACTGACCTGCAGCTTGTGATGATGCACTCGCTCATTTCTTTTTTCTGAGACAGGGTTTCTCTGTATAGCCCTGGCTGTCCTGGAACTCTCTCTGCAGAGGACAGTGCCCTCCACTTCACAGAGGTGTGCCTGCCTCCGCCTCACATGAGCTGGGACTAAAAGCGTGCAACACCACCACCCAGCTTAGTCACGCATTTATTTATTTATTTATTTTCTTAAGATTTATTTATTTTATGTATATGAGTACATTGCTGCTGTCTTCAGACACACCAGAAGAGGGCACAGATCCCATTCCAGATGGCTGAGAGCTACCCTGTGGTTGCTGGGAATTGAACTCAGGACCTCTGGAAGGGCAGCTAGGACTCTTAACCACTGAGCCATCTCTCCAGCTCACCCACACATTTCTTAAAAGAACCTACTTTGGGTTTGTTTTGCTTTTTTTTTTTTTTTTTAACTTGTCTGACAAAAATTGAAAAGGTGACTCTAAAATTTGCATATGCATGTTGCAGAAATTTGATCACACTGTGAACCCCAAGATTGTGTTCTTTGCTGGGAATGCATGTTTCTAGTTGTGGTGTGGCTGGGCCTTAGCCCACGCCTGTAATCCAATAGCCTGCTGATTGAATATTGTAATCAGGATTAAATAAAGTCAGCCATAGGTCAAGGGGCAGGGCAAGCAACCTGTTGACAGGAAGTGAACATAGGAAAAAAACCATAGAGAGTAAGAGAGAGTCAGGAGGATGGCTAGAGAGTCACACAGGAAGTAGAAGGGAGGGGCATTCAGTTTGAAGGATATTTTTTGAGACAGCATGAGAGAGGGGCGTGCCTGTTGGGATGTAGGTTGGGAAAGAAGGCCAGCTGGATGCTTTCTCCGCCTCTCTGAGCTAGCAGGCTTTTACCCCAGTGTCTGGAACCCTGAGTCTTCATTGGTAAAAACTGAATAATTGAGATTTTGTTTAAAAGCATGTAAAAGATGTGAAAATGCCAAAGAAAATTTGAAAGAGCAGAGCAAAGCTAGATTTGTACATTTCCAGGGAGGAATTTTTGAGGCAGGTTCTCTCTATATGTCCCTGCTGTCCTGGAACTTACTATGTAGTCTAGGATGGCCTTGAAGTCACAAAGATCCTCCTGCCTCTGCCTCTCAAGTGCTGGACTAAAGGCAAGTGCTACCATGCCTGGCTTAGGAGAAAAATCTTACCAGATATTTGGCAAATGGTGATTTGTTAGGAAACAAAAAACACTAACTAGAAAAAAAAAAAAAAGACAAGTGAGACTTGGCAGATTTTAAGATGCTATTGTCTGAGGCCCATTAAAGGCATCGGTGCTGTTGTTCGACAGTCAGTAGAATGCTTCTTGTCCAGTACACAAAAGGGTCTGGGTTCAGTCTCCAGCTCCAGGAGCTGGCAGAGGAGCCTTATTAATAACATAGAGAGCCAAAGCCTCAAGGCCTGTCTCGGTGGAGCTGTCACATGTAGATCTACTGAGGTCAGAACTCCCGTAATGGAGGGAGAGTCTAACCGGCAGCCTCCTGGCTCTCTTTCCCTTCACGGCTATGGGGCTAAGGTGTCCTGAAGATTTGGACATCTCTCTGCAAAGGCTCCAGGGCACTGAGCAGCATGATCTGGTTCAGACCCGCTCCTCAGACAGCTCTGTCCCGGCAGACAGTGAAGCTAAGTAGCAACGGTCCTAGTCACAGGGGGGCTTCTGTCACGTGGGTTCCAGGGATGGAACTCAGGTCATCCAGCTAGGTAGGGTTTTATCTACTGAGCCATCTCATCAGCCTTGAAATATATTTTTTTAAACCAGTGTTAGTCTCATTGATTCATAATCAGGAAATGAAAATTATCTTCAGCATATTGGTTACAAGGACGGAAACTCACTTTAGTCAATGGAAAGACTGTTGGCCTCTGAAGCAACTTGACCTGAAGCACATGACGGGTCTCAGGAACAGCCTCCCCTACCCCGCACTCACCCCACCCCTGGTCCAGCTCTAAACCCATCACTTTGTAGATGAACTCCACTTCCTTCTAGTCTCCCTGCCCCCCTTATCTGGGAGCACCGATAGCCACCCAAGAGTCCCTGCTTAGCCACCCAAGCACCTTTCCCAGGGTTGATGCATCAGACCTAGACAAGGCTAGAAAGTTCCAACCGAGGAGCGTGGCCCAGGCCAGCCCTTTTCTGCTGCTGGGGCTGCGAATTCTAAGTTCCTTCCGCCCAGCCTGGGCTAACTCTACCACGTGCCCATTGTCTTTCCTTCCTGAGAGCACCCAGCGCAGGGACACAGCCCAAGCTGGGCTTCACACAGTCACTCGCTCTCTAATTCATTCATTCGCCAAGAGTGTAACCCACAGGAGAAGCCAAGGATAAAACTGGAGACACAGTTCCTGTTTCCAGCTTTAGTGCTCAATAACTCTTTACAGCTGAAGAAACCTCTGCCTCAGGGATACTTCTAGGGGATGGGCAGACAATTCCCCAAAAAGAGCAAGGTGGAGACCTTTGCTAGAGGAAAAATGTGTACCTTGGAAATTCCTCAAAAATTCAAATTCATGTACTTTTCCTTTGATTCATAATTAAAGGACTGCCCCAGCCCGCTAGCCCCCATCTCCCCACTCCCCAGTCCCCCAGCCTCCCCACTCCCCAGTCCCCCAGCCTCCTAGCCCCCAGATCCCCCCCAACACCTCCCCTCCAGCCCCATGGAGGCTGAATAGACTATCCTTGTAGCTCACGTTATTGTGTGAACATTTACAGCTAGTTTCCCATGCAGAGGACGCAGAGCAGTGACAGAATGCTCACCCATCAAGCTAAAGACCCGGGGTTCAATCCCCAGCACTGTCAAAACAGACAATGGGATTTGTTCCGTATTTTCCTTTTTAATTAATTAAAGTCTCTTACTCTAAGGTGTTAATGTTCCCAAAGTCAAACTCACAGTCATCTGGAAAGCTAATTTCTACAAAAGCTTCTTGTTAGCTAATATGGAAATGAGGGGAGGGGTGGTTGTTTCAGCCAAATAGATTAGGAACTGGGGACATTCCCGCCACCCAGGTGATTTACAGCGTGTATTTATAAATGCGTTTTTTCTATAACAAGCTTTTGTTAAAGAGTAACAATGAAGTCCCCTGGTTCTTCAATTAGTGAACATTTTCAACCTCTGTGGGCACAAAAATCTCAGGAAGCCATATCTGAGACCCAGTTACCAATGTGCCCATCCCAGAATGCAGTGCAGCATTGCTTAGCCTTTGTTGTGCAGATGACGTGTATAGCACAGTGACAGTGAAATCTTAATTCCTGGTACTGCGTGCCTGTCAGTCAACCCCTCCCCCTCCCTTTTAAATTAAGAGGAAATGTTAGAAGTCAGGAGCTAGCCTCTTCTTCATTTCCCAAAAGAGAAGAATGGCGTTCAACACAGGCACACAGCAGATACAAACACATCCGCAGAAATACATCCACAGTTATTATACTCAATTTATATGAAAGACAAGGCCGTACTTTTTTTTTAACCTGACAAAAGGAATGCTTACTAGAGAATTCCTTTAAAATGCATTAAAGGCTGTGTTAAATAAAGTATCACATTATGCATGGATATATATAATTATTACATGTGATTCTGAAACAAGATGATAATTTTAAAAAAGTAACAGAGATTGGATTTACATGCAGCGTCTGGAGGACACGCCCTTGTGTGAAGACAGCCACACTTGAGAAGGTTTGACAATGAATCCTATTCACGGCACCAAAATTCCTGCTGGAGCATCAGTCTCATCCTTAGGAAGAGTGTGCTGGGGGGTGGGGGGACCCCTGAGCCCCAGACTCCTTTCCATTTCTGCGCTAAGCCCCTATATTTGCAGATCACCCTTCAGGTCTTGGATGCAGTTTACCTTTGGCTGGTGGCAGTTGCAGGGAACTGCGGCCCAGCAGACTGGAAATTTACAAAGCTCCTGGAAAAGCTATTTGCTAAGCTTCTATCAACTCTGCCTGACTAGGCTGAGGCAGCTGCAGCATCGCATTGCCTGCGGGTGCAGATGGTGCTCCTGATATGCGTCCAGGGCTGGCTCCTCATGCAAAGCGCCTGCACCCCACTCCAGCCGTTGTGGGGTGGCAGCAGTGACACGGGCGTAGTGGTAGAGAAGGGTCCAGGAGGAAGGGATTATTCTGCTGCCACCTTTCCCACAGCACAACCTGGCGTGGGTATGGGAGAAGCATGCTTCCTCAGCAATATCTAAAACACATAGAAGATTCCTATACGACCCAAAATAGACAGGTCCCTCCAGTGACACAAAGCCTGTCTCCGTCACACTCAAAAGGTGTCAACCATCTAATCTGGTATCTCTGGCCCCTGCCAGTCTGACCTGTCTGCCTTCCCGAGCCTGAACAGAGCTCCATCTTCCAACAACAAGCTGCTGTAGTCCCTCCCACCATTCAGCTAGGATGTCCTCTAGGAGAGGCATCAATACTTAGCTTTGAGCTGTCCAAATGCTAATTCGCACATTCATTCCACCAAGGTTTATTAAGCATCCGCTAAGGTCTCTGTGCTGGGGATACAGCTGTGAGAAAGTCCCGCGTTGGTAAATTATTAACAGGCTCCTGCCTCTGTGAGTTTCTGTCTAGTCAGCAGGATCAGTGAATGGGTACGAAAGGGAAAGATGGGGAGGTAGAGACACAGAGGAGTAGACTATCAAATCCCAGGCCACAGATCGGCTAATGTCCAGCTGGGAACCCTAGGCCTCCGTCAGGCCCAGAGGCACTAAGACAGGGACATGGCACGGGCACAGGGCACCCCGGAGGCCAGAGTTCCCAGGACGATATCCCAGAGGACTGAAGCAAGCACTGAAAAGACAGGAATATATTCATTTGTGCTTTGCATTTTGCTTTGTGTGTGCTTTTACTTTTTAATGTAGATGTTTTCTGTCTTACAGAGTATTGTTTTTTCTTTCCTCTGGGTAAGACCTTTTTGTTTGTTTGTTTGTTTGTTTGTTTGTTTGTTTGAAACAGAGTCTTCTGTGTCCCAAGCTGGCCCTAAGCTTATGACGTAGCAGATGATGGCTTTGAACTTCTGACCTTTCTGCATCCACCTCCGAACCGTGAGCCACCACAACAGGTTTATGTGATGATGGTAGGGATTAAACCAGGCTTCAGACATGCTGGGCAAACACCCCACCGACTGGGCCACACCCTGGCCCAAGGCTCAGCTTGTAATGTGAGCTCTCGAGTGGTATTCAATATGCCTTACATCCCTTTTCCCCAGAGAACTACATTTGATGAAATAAATGTCCCTTCCATCTCCCCTGGCTTTGGGAGAGCTGACAGTGGTCCCCTCCCCTGTGCAGTGGGGACCAGCGGGGAGGAGCAGGACTGCAGGCGTTTAGGATTCACAGAGGGACATTTCTTGGAACTCATGAGTTTTCTTGAACTTCTCCACACAATTCACTACCCAGAACCCTGCCTGCTTCTCAAAGTTCTTTCCCTTTTGGTTTGCCAGACACAGCGTTCTTCCTGCCAGCTCTTGGGGTTCTTCTGTATCTTTCAAACCCTGGGCCGTCTCTAGGCTTGTCTCCCCAGGCCCCTTCTCTGATCATTCTTCTTGGTGATTTCTTTAACGTCTCTCTCTCCAGTGATCGACATGTGGCTGTTTCCAGCAGTGGGCAGATAGATCCAGCTGAAGCAGCCCACGGAGGTGCTGAGGAGGGCCTGCCAACTGCTGTTTGAGACTTAGCATCCAAACCTCATTCCTGTTTGTAGAGAATCCCTTCGTGCGTGTCTTGGTAGGAAGCCGAGCTGCTGCACCACGCACAGAAACCAGAGAGAGCTCAGCCAATCAAAACTTCACTCACACTCAGCCAATCAAAGCTTCATTCACACTCAGCCCAGATCTTTCCAGGTGACAACCGCGACAGCAGTCCCCAGAGACCATGGCTGGAATGTCTGTAACACAAGATGCCACACCCTGGGATGAGTAGTGTCTCCAGAAACAGTGGCTGCCTCTAGGGTGTGCTGTTGTGCACAGAAACAGAGTCTTCTGTGTCCCAAGCTGGCCCCAAGCGCGCGCACGCGCGCTCCAACACACACACATACATATTCCAACACACACACACATACACACACACACATGCTCCAACACACAAACACACGCACATACTCCACCATACACATGCACATACATACACACACACATACTCCACCACACACACACACACACACACACACACATACACACATATACTCCACCATACACACACACACACACACACACACACACACGGTTCCTGAGCTAAGCATACTGCTTCCTTCCCAGTCTTTCTGTTTGCTTCACATGTCTAGCTCTGCAGGCCTCTCTATCTGTTCAGTAAATCTTTTTTCTGCTTAAATAAACCAGAATTAGGATCCATCCTAGTGAAAGGTTTCTGTCTATTCTGTTCCCTCGAGAGTTGATCCAAGACTTTGCCCAAATCAGTGAGCTCTGAGGTACGGTCCTCAGGGCCCCAGAGGGTGAACAAAGCAGGCCGTAAGGTCAGTGAAGTCAAGATGATTTTCCTAACTTACTGAAGCATGCTTTATCTGCCTTCTTCCCAGTGCTGACGCTTTCCCTGGGGACAGATGTGAGTAAACACTGAGGAGAGGGAGGGCTGAAGGCCCAGCACAACCAAAGCTGCGGCATCAGTCTGTGGCGGGAGCAGACATCTCCATACTCAGACAGAAAACGACCAGTTTCATTTAGAATATTACTCAGTATGGGAGAGGACTAGAACCGGGCTGGGTGTGGCAGCTTGTACCTGTAATCCCAGCACTGTTGAGGCAGAGGCAGGAGGATGCCTGAAGCCTGCAGGCCAGCAGCCTTGCTGAATCAATGATCTTGACATTCAATGAAAGACCTTGTCTCCAAAAGTAAAGAGGAGAAATGTCTGAGGAAGAACCTGAAGTTGACTTCCAGCCTCTGCACACATACACACTCATGTGCACAAGCAAATACACCACAACAAGGAATGCATACATTGGAGATGGATACAAAGGTTTGTTGGACAGGGTTCTCTAGAGGAATAGAATCACTAGAATGGGCTTGTGCTATAATGGGCGGTTTATTAAATCGACTTACACAATAGGGGCTGGGCTACCGACAATGGCTGCCTGTCTGCTGCAGAAGCCAATTACCCAGCTCATGTTCAGTCCACACAGCTGGAGACCTCAGCAGCCCTGGTCTGGTGCTGAAGGCCTGGGTTCTCCTGTGGAGTTGCTGGCATTGACTCCATGGTGGAAGACCCAAGAGGCTGAGTCTTACAAAGATAGCAAGAGGAATCGATGCACTCACCCAGGAAGAAATGAAGACAGGCAGATGCACTTGGTGTTTACCACAAGTCTTTACATAGGGGCCACACACTGAGGACAGTCTCCCTACTTTAGCTAACCCCCTTCAGGGATGCCCTGATGGACGAATCTGACTCCTGTGAAGTTGACATGTGAGGTCAACCTTTACAAGTCAATGGTCGCAAGGGCTGAGGCTGAGCCCAGGGTCCCAGGTCAGCCTGAAGAGCGTTGTGTAAGCCTGTCTAGAAAAAAAAAACATACGTTTTTAAAACATATTTTTAGTTTTATTTTTTATTTTATGTATGTGAGTGTTTTGACTGCTTGTGAGTATATGCATCATAATGAAGTCATAAGAAGGTATGGGATCCCCTGGAACTGGAGTGCCCGATGGTTTTAATCTACCATGTGTGTGCTGAGAACTGAACCAGGTCCTCTGAAACCGGGTTTCTCTGTATAACCCTGGCTGTCCTGGAACTCACTCTGTACACCAGGCTGGCCTTGAACTCAGAAATCCGCCTGCCTCTGCCTCCCAGAGTGCTGGGATTATAGGCGTGCACCACCACCGCCCAGCAACTTTTAATCTTAAACGTGCATTTTTCTAAAATCTTACATTTCTCAGTGTGAATAACTCATGAACCTTCTGCTGAGGCCTGTAAGGCACGGCTTCCTTCAGGCAAAGCATTTGTGTTGTGGTTAGGTTGACAAATGAACATCACTGCTTTCTTTATAGGACACCATTTGTCTTAGGGTTTTATTGCTGTGAAGAGACATCATGGCCAAAGCAGCTCTTATAAAAGCTAACATTTAACCGGGGCTGGCTTACAGTTTCAGAGATTCAGTCCATTATCATCATGGCGGGAAGCATGACAGTGTAGAGGCAGGCACGGTGACGGAAGAGCCCAGAGTTCTATGTCTTGATCCAAAGGCAGCCAGAGGCTGTCATACTGGGTGTAGCTAAAGCTTAAGAGTCAGTAAACTGGGCTGGAGAGATGGTTCAGTGGTTAAGAGCATGGATTGCTCTTCCGAAGGTCCTGAGTTCAAATCTCAGCAACCACATGGTGGCTCACAACCATCTATAATGACACCTGATGCCTTCTTCTGAGGTGTCTGAAGACAGCTGTAGTGTACTTACATACAATAATAAGTAAATCTTTAAAAAAATATTTTAAAAAGTCAATAAATCAATACTGAGAAATCATTTTGGGGCATATAGAACAGGGTGGTACATCGTCCCTGCCTCCAGGTGTCTATGCATATAAAAATAACTAATATATATATATTTCAAATTATTGATGTGTTGTGAGGGGAAAGAGTGGGGCACTGGGACTCCTCTTGGCTGTCCTGTTGTTGCCCCGTCATGGAGATCCTGTGGTTGGGGCTCTGTAGAACCGGTCCCTTCTCGCTCTCAGCAGTTTATTGATGGGTGGATGTTGGGGCAGGTGGATGCTGGGGCAGGTGGATGCTGGGGCAGATGGATGCTGGGGCAGGTGGATGGTGGGGCAGGTGGATGTTGGGGCAGGTGGATGCTGGGGCAGGTGGATGCTGGGGCAGGTGGATGCTGGGGCAGGTGGATGCTGGGGCAGGTGGATGCTGGGGCAGGTGGATGCTGGGGCAGGTGGATGTTGGGGCAGGTGGATGCTGGGGCAGGTGGATGGTGGGGCAGGTGGATGGTGGGGCAGGTGGATGGTGGGGCAGGTGGATGTTGGGGCAGGTGGATGGTGGGGCAGGTGGATGCTGGGGCAGGTGGATGTTGGGGCAGGTGGATGGTGGGGCAGGTGGATGCTGGGGCAGGTGGATGCTGGGGCAGGTGGATGGTGGGGCAGGTGGATGGTGGGGCAGGTGGATGTTGGGGCAGGTGGATGTTGGGGCAGGTGGATGTTGGGGCAGGTGGATGTTGGGGCAGGTGGATGCTGGGGCAGGTGGATGGTGGGGCAGGTGGATGGTGGGGCAGGTGGATGCTGGGGGAGGTGGATGGTGGGGCAGGTGGATGGTGGGGCAGGTGGATGTTGGGGCAGGCTAATTCAAAGCCCTGGGTCTGGCCCTGGGAGGATCTGAGCTGGTCAGCCTGCCGGCCCTCCCTCCCTCAGGGTTAGCTCACAAGCAAACCCACCAGGCCAGCTCCACCCTGCTGCCTCGGCATGGGGCAGGGCCCGCTCTCCTGAGTCTTACAGCTGGGGTGGGACACGGCGAGTTCTCCCACTCTGGTGACCAAGGGGCCAGTTCTCCTCCTGCCATGGCTGTCAAGGAGGAGGGAGGAGGAGGGCATCTCTGCCTTGTCCATGCCTCCACCCACCAGACAAGAGGCAGGACGGACTCTTCCACACTCACACCCTCAGGGCCAGATCACACGCGACTCCTACATCCAGGGAAATCCAGCTCTATTTCTCCTGTGCGGCCCAGGGAAGAGCCAGCTCTCCCAAACTCACATCCTCAAAACTGGCTCGCCCCCACCCCCATCAGGGTCAGCTCTACAGCGCTGTCCAGGCAAGGAGCAGGACCTGCTCTCTGAGGGCCGCAGTGACCAGGGCCACTCTCCTGTTCTCATGACCCCAGGGCTCGGGTCTCCTGCCTGCTGCAGAGAGTAAAGGGTAAGGAAGGACGAGAGTATCTCTCCCTCCTCCGTGCCGCTGCCTCTCCCTCCTCCGTGCCCTGCACCGGAGACTGGTGGTAGAGCCAGGTCTCCCACACTGACTAGTATCCTGGGCTGTGAGGGACCACGCACAACTCCCACAATGTGCGCCATGAACCCGCATTCTCCGGAGCACTGCAGCTGTGTAGGGGTGGGGTCAGCTCTCTGCTCTCATGTCCCCGGGGTCAGCTCTTCTACGCTGTCCAGGTGAGGGGCGGGGCCAGTTCTGTACAACTGTCAGACATCAACATGTCCCTGAGTGGCAGGGATATCTGCCTGGCCTTTGGTGGTAACAGACCCCTGCTGCTACAGGGCCACCGATCCAGACGTGCTCCCCGGTGGCAGCACAGGCCAGGACCCCACCATGGTCCCAGGTAGCGTCACCGGCTTACACACCAACTAACTACTCACACCAGGCTGTTTCTCACTACCCTTGAGTCTCCAGTTCTGCCTCTCTTCATTGTGCCCACATCCTTCTGTTTCTCTTTCTCTTCTATTTCTCCACCACTTCCTTGCCCCTTTTAGTGGTGCCAGGAGTCTGAGTGTCTGGGGTCATCTCAGGGATGATCTCAGGAGTGCTATGCCAGGCTGGTGATTATAGCACCTGGCGTGGATCATCTCCACCCTTAGAGCCTGTGCAGAGCAAGACTGGAGGTCATCTCAGGATCGCTTTCTTCAGCGAATGTTAAGACTACTAATCAGAGCACAGAGTCGCCTCTCTCCTTTCTGCCACCTAGTGGCCAACATGTGACATAGCAGCCATACTTGCTATTTTAATTTTTTTATATTTATGTATTTAATGTTATGTGTATGGTGTTTGGCCTGCATGTATGTCTTTGCACTATATTCATGCTGAGGCCTACAGAGGTCATAAGAGGGGGTCAGATTCTCTGAAACTAGAGCTACAGATGGGTGTGAGCCACCACGCGGTTGCTGGGATTAAAACCTGGGTCCTCGGGAAGAGAGCAGCCAGTGCTCTTAACCACTGAGCCATCTCTCCAGCCCCCAACCTGTTTTTTGTTTTTCTTAGTGTCGGCATTTAAATCCATAAAAATCCCTTTAAACTCTGCTTTGGCTACATTCCAGAAACTTCGGCATGGTATGCCACATCCTCACTGCAGGTCAAGTATTTCCTGTCTTCGCTCTTGAATTCCCCAGTGCTCTGCAGGTCATTTCACTGCATGTGCATGCTATTGATGGCTGGCATCTGAGAGCACACACGTGTGCTGCATGGACTTTAGGGCCGACCCTGTGGTCTGTGTTACAAGGATTGTAACATACCATCTAGAAAACATTCAGGTTCTGAAGATGGAAGGAGTAATGCTTGTATCAGTTAGGACAGAGTCGTTGGTTGCATTGTTCAGTCTTTTTTTTTTAAGATTTATTTATTTATTATATGTAAGTATACTATAGCTGTCTTTAGACACTCCAGAAGAGGGTGTCAGATCTCATTACGGATGGTTGTGAGCCACCATGTGGTTGCTGGGATTTGAACTCAGGATCTTCGGAAGAGCAGTTAGTGCTCTTAACCACTGAGCCATCTCTCCAGCCCCCCCCCCCCCACCCTTTTTTTTTTTTTTGAGACAGAGTTTCTCTGTGTAGCCCTGACTGTCCTGGAACTCACTCTGTAGACCAGGCTGGCCTCGAACTCAGAAATTCACCTGCCTCTGCCTCCCAAGTGCTGGGATTACAGGCGTGTGTCACCACCGCCCGGCTCGCATTGTTCAGTCTTTAAGTCTTGCTCTTTTTCCTAGTTCCTCTGTCAGTTGCTGAGATGGGGCCAACACGGACTCTCTCTGTTCTCTCGGTGCCTTGACCATCGTATCAGTATGAAAGATCCTGCATTTATCCATGAAAATGCTTTTTGTCTTGAAGTCCATCTTCTCTGCCTGTGCCTCTCACAGCTGGAGTCAAGCGACGTCCTTTAAACTCCCCCAACCCCCACCCCATCTCAGCACAAAGCTGAAACAAGCCACAAAAGTGGCAGAAACCAAGACGATTATTTTTTCTAATGCAAAAGAGAGAGGGAAAACCAAAGGACTGGCCACCCCCATTTCCATGTCTGTTTCGTCTCCTATAGGCCGAGCTGTGTCGCCCATTCCCCAGGCTTCACTCCCCAGGCAACTCTACCCATTTCTGATAGTTTTAGGCTCTGTGAAACTCAGAACTTTCAATAATGTCTGAAGAGGAGGATCATTTCATGGCTGGTAAAACAGGTTGGAAGACAAACTTCTGGGGGTGAGTGGACTGCACTCACGATCGATGGGGCTCTAACAGGTTTCCATGTCTGGCAAAGGTGGGGGGGGGGCACCAGGGCACTCTGAGGAAATCAGGTTCCATGTTAGCTGTGTTCTTTTTTTTTCCTTCTGATCAAACCCTTCAGAACATCTTCTATTCCTGCTAAGGGAAAGAGCTAGCAATACAGATGTTTGTAAACTGCAACACACACACTGCAATACGCAGGGGTATCCCTAAACGTTTGTGTTGATAAACGGTTTTGGAATTGTTTCTAAACTGGCATGGCCTGACTGCTGAAGGAACCTCTCACTGGCTTTAGATGGTTTTCAACCACTTTGGAATTTCCAGCAGTCATGCTGGATGCCTGTGATCTAGACAGATGTACTGATTCATAGGCATCTCCATGAATGCTATTTTAGGTAGCTACATAGACAGGATCTAAAAGGGTCACAAAAGCCCCGAAACAGTAGCAACCTTAACCCATTGCTTTGAGAACTTTTCTTCAAAGGGGTCACAGGCCACTTCTACATGTGCAGCATTAAAATCCATTAACACATCGGAATGTGTTGCTTTGTCTCGTGATGGTGATAGGCATTGGTGTCCAGCACAGGGCAAAGATCTCCCTCCCTTTGGTCCTTTGCTTTCTAGCCCTCGTTGTTTTTCGTTATTGCCCAAAACAGATAACGCCAAAGCCCCACACATCTCCAGTTCCAGCCTGTGCTCCTGAATCATATACGCTTCCATCTCCGCTTCCAGGTCGGTCCCAACAGTCTCTGGTTAGATAAAACCTGACTGCACTGATCAATTCCCTGTGTCAGTTTGATTGGTCTCACAGATGTCCAGGTGCCTAGTGAGACATCATTTCTGGGCTGCTCTGTGATGGCATTTCCAGAAGAGACTGGATCTGAACATTGCCCTGGCAGCGCTTGCAGGTCTCGCCCCATCTGCATTAGGGAAGAGGGCTGACCGAATGAACACGTATACATTACAGTGGCTGACAGGCTGTGGCCCATGTCACCCAACAATGGCTACCTCGTGGCACAAATGGCACGAATCCGGCAGTTGCTCAGCCCTGGAGTCCCTGGAAAGCTGTTGGTCTTCGGCCCATGTTAGAGTCCTAAAGAAACTGACACCAACGGAGGGGGGGGGGGGGCAAGCAGGAAAAAAGCAAAACTTCCTTCTCCTGTGTCCTTTTATCTGAGTTGCCACCAGAAGGTATGGCCCAGATTTAGGGCAGCTCTTCCGGGTTCAAATAGTCTGATCACAAAAACCCCTCAGCAGCTTGGATTTAGTTGATTCCAGATGTAGAGAAGCTGACAACCAGGATTAATCATGACACCATCCACTAAAGGCAGAACTGAAGGACAGAGGAGAACCGTATGTTGTCTGTCTGTCTGCCTGCCTGCCTGTCTGTCTGCCTTTGGTCTGTGGAACTGGTGATCTAACCGTTCTCAGAATTTCAGACTCAAGAATTCACTCTGGTGGACATCTGGGGTTATTGATCACCTGACCCAAGAGTGGTTCATTGGCTAATTCTACTCTACACTTGCACATCAATGAAAAATAAGTGAAAAACAAAATTTCAGGTGGCTTCAGTGATGACAGGGGCCTCAGGGCAGCAGGCAGCAGAAGCACCCCGCAGGAATACTATCCTGGCTTTTAATCATTTTCCTTTTGGGGGAGTGGATTCAAGACAGGGCTTCTCTTTGTAGCCCTGGCTGTCCTGGAACTCTGCTCTGTGGACCAGGCTGGCCTCAAACTCAGAGGTCTGCCTGCCTCTGCCTCCCAAGTGCTAAAATTAAAGACCGGTGCAACCACCACCCAACTAAAATTGCTATGTCCTAGTGTAATTCGTTGTTGTTTGTGTGTTTGTTTGTTTTTTAATTTGGGCGTTTTTGGTTATTTTGGTTTTGGTTTGTTTTGGGTTTAGATTTGCGGGAAAGGGATGTTTGGTTTGGTTTGGCTTTTGTTTTTTCAAGACAGGGTTTCTCTGTATAGACCTGGCCGTCCTGGAACTCACTTTGTAGACCAGGCTCCAAACTCAGAGATGCACCAGCCTCTGCCTCCTGCGTGTACCGCCACTCCCAGCTCCTGTTCATTTTCTAAGCCTGGCTGGCTAGGCCTGTAGACCCCATTACTGTCCAAGGCCCCCCTGAGTCAACCCCTCTCCTAAGTCATCCAAGGCTGGTCTCTGATGTCTGTACTCAAGGAAGGGCTACGGGGAGATTGGAGGGCTGACTGAGGATTGGGTTTTAGAGAACAATGCGGTGAAATCTAGCTAATAGTCAAGGAATCTGGCAGCTGCTGGCCCTGGGTGGTAAATTGCTAAAATTAAATTACCGCTTAGAGTCACCTGGAATAAAAAACTCATTCAGGTAAAACATCGAATGCCAGATTGCTCCTCGAATAGAGCAAAATGAAAAGTGTGAGTCATGGGAGCTGTGGGGAGCGTGGCTTCTCCTACGAAGGCTGGATAAGTTTAAGTCTCTCTTTTCCAACCCCGAGAGTTTCCAGGAATGAGCTAAAACAACCTCTTCAAGCACAGCATCTGTTGAATTGACACCTACCCCCCCCCCCACCCTCCACCTGTGGTGACAGTGGCTCACGTGGTACAGGAAAGACTGTGACCCCAGAGTCTATAGTAAGGACATTTAATAAGATCCAAAGAACTCAAACATCCTGAACGTTGAAACACCTGTGCCCTCTGCGTTTGCTTCTAAGGTCACTCCCTGCGCATGCGTCCTTGTGGAAGCGATCGTTCTCCACTCCACTCACTGCTTTACGGGTTTCTAAAGACAGTCAGACACCGACGTGGCCTGGAAGCACAGCTCTGAGCTTGTCATTACCAGAAAGGTTCAAAGCCCATCAAAAGAATGTCTGAGCCAGGCGTGTGCCTGCAGTGCCAGCCCGCAGGAAGCTGAGGGAGGCAGCGTCGAGGTGAGTCAGCCTAGAATAGTAGGTGCTTTTCTCGTCCTGGGAAAAGACACACGACTGGAAAGGTAAGAGGGGCTGGAGACGCAGCTCGGTGGTTAAGAGCACTGGTTGCTCTTCCAGAGAACCCGGGTTCAATTCCTAACACTCACAAGGTGACTCCCAACCTGTGTAACTCCAGTTCTAGCATTCGACGCCCTCTTCTGGCCTCCGAAGTCACTGCATGTATGCACACGGTCCGCAGGCATACATGCAGGCAGCACCCATATACATAAAATAAACTCATAAACTAAAGGCTGAGGAAAGATGGTTCTGGAAAAAAGCCAGCTAGACTGCAATGATGGTGGGAGAGAGGCTCTGGCGAGGACAGTATTTCCTCTGCCTGTGTCTGAAGTGTGGTGTGTGTGTGTGTGTGTGTTCATGTGTGCATGCACAAGGCACATGCCAAAGAGGGGCGTGGGGAACCTCCCAGCCTTAGATAAGCACATGTAATCGCTTAGCTGCTATGCTATGCTATGCTATGCTATGCTATGCTATGCTATGCTATGCTATGCTATGCTATGCTATGCTATGTAGAAGGACTATCTGGGAACAGGAAGTTGTCCCATGGCTATAGACTGACTGACTCAAACCTCTTCAAAGTCTCTGTGCAAAACAACTGACCTCGCCACACACACACACACACACACACACACCCTGGCCAAAATTGAGCTCGGGTGTTGACCCTCTCCCACCGCCTGCCCCTCAAGATAAGCACCATCAAATTGAGGGCGAGTTGAGGGAGGGGAAGAGTGTGAGGCAGGAAGGTCTTTAAGCCAGAGCCAGTGTCCCCAGGCTTAGAAATCTATGTTCAGAGCCGGGCCGTGGTCCACACACCTTTAATCCCAGCACTTGGGAGGCAGAGGCAGGTGGATTTCTGAGTTTGAGGCCAGCCTGGTCTACAGAGTGAGTTCCAGGACAGCCAGGACTACACAGAGAAACCCTGTCTCAAAAACAAAAACAAAATCTATGTTCAATGTAGAACTCTATGGGAGGCAGCTGGAAGAAGACAGTACCAGCCAGGCCTGAAAAATCTCATGACCATGAACCAGGCGGTCTCTTTGCCTAAAATGGAGTTGAGACAGCCTCTGTGGAATAGGTCAACTGGTAAACATCTTAGGTGTGGTAGGAGCCACGCCTCTGAACCCTCTTCCTGTGTATGAAGAATCTGCCACATCTGCCACGGAATGGAGAGCAAGAGGAAGAGCCCCTCCCTCCACCAAGGCCCATTCTCCCCTGACCCTGAACCCAGGGCATTTCAGGGTGTGACACAGAGACGCAGGACAGTTAAAGTTCCACCCAGCCACTCTTCGGTGGCCCACGTTGGGAGGCAGTGTGTTCACTCTGAGGGACCAGCAGGTCCTGACCAGTGTGCTTCCCCCACACTCCTGCCGGTTCTAGCCTGGTCTCCAACTTGCCTGGCACTTCTGATCAGACCTAATATTGTTCCATTAAATTCTTTTTGCTGCCATGGTTACCCAGCCTGCCGCGGAGCCACCGATGCTTTAGATAAGAAGCAGTTCAGGACAGTCAGGGCAGACGCAGTTCGAAGTTGTGCCTGTGTAGATATGAAGTAAGCTGCAGAGAACCTCTGGCAAGGAGGAGACTGGGATCTATAAAGGAGAACAGTGGGAGCTGGGGGTGTGCCCTGATGGGGGAGGGGTGGGGAGGCGCGGCCAAAGGAAGGCACCGGAAGTAAAGAGATTTGAATACCAAGAAACTCGGTTCAAAGCTCAATATCTGAAACTGCAGTTATTCTGTTTGTGAATAAGGCACGAAGTAGGTCAGTGCCTCTCACGCATGACCACAAGCCCTGTAAGGAGAAAGAGCAACAGAGAGTGGACATCACAGATGTGGGAAAACTCATCTTTCAGGGGAAATGCCTTTGATTCAACTTCATTTTTCTCGTTTTTCTTGTTTTCCATTTTTATATGTGTGTGAGATGCATATGTGTATATGCATGTTTTGCCTAAATTGTATACATTTGCATGTGGGGAGTGCATATGTGAATGCATGTGTGCACGTTTGGGTAGCGATCCCAGGTTGACGGCCGGAGCCAGCCTCCATGGCTGTCCTGCCTTCTTCATTGAAGCAGGGTATCTCAGGCAAACCCAGAGCTCTCCCATACAGCTAATTCTTGCTAGCTCGCTGTGTCCACCTTCCAGGGTTGGAATCATAGAAAAGCCACCAAGCCTGCCCAGCATTTATGTGGGGTTGGGGGATCTGAACGCTGGTCCTCACATGTTTCTCAGCCTCTCAACTTCATTTCTTGGTCTATTTTCTGAGCAGTTGAAGTCTTCCGAGGTCTCCTATTAGCTATCATTATATTCTTGAAATTCTTTTCATTAACAATTATCCTATTTAAATTCTACATCACAAAGATGGCTGACTATGAACCAGGTCCTTCTAGTCCAGCAACTATGGAATTGCAGCCAAGACTTGCTTTTGTAACCATTTTATTTTTTCTAATCAGATTGTCTGTTTGGTGATGTAAATGTGTTTGTTCTTCAGTTAATTTTTAGTCTGACAGATTTTATCTAGCTGTGATCTCCCCATTGTCAGTTTCATTTAATGGTCTTTAAAACACTTTAGGTACAGCCTGAGGGTTTTTTATTTATTTCCTGGTGAGCAGCTTTGTTATGGTGAGAGGAGCAAAGACAAGATTGATGTGGGGAAGAGTGGCCTTGAATCAGAGCAGATTCCTAGGTTCTGTTGTCCAACAAGAACACCCCTTGTCTGAAACACTGTGTGTGGGGGCCAGTGAAAACATCTTTTTTAAAAAACACCTACTGTGTGGGAAGCCTGTGTAGCTTAAAAATGCCAAGACTCTCCTCCCGCACCACGGCCAGGCCTGTCTGAAAACTCTCCCAAATATCAGTTTGCACACAGTAGGGGGCGGGGCGGGGCAGGGGCGGGTTAGCTTGCAAGGGAGACCTCAACTTCTGTGCATCGCTCCATTCCTAGGGCCACTGGGACATCAGACCGCGGCAGGGAGGGCAAACACAGTCCCTGACTCCTCCTGTCCTTCTCTATCTCCTTTTTCCAAATTCTCAGTCAAGGTATCAGTGGATTTTAAAATGTGAAAAAGCAAAGGGGTTAGGTTGTTTGGCAAATGTTTTTATATTCTTAGAACAGCCACCGAAAACAAAGCAAAACAAAACTTTGTCCAGTGAGTTCCATCTGTGTCATAAGACTTCCCCACCCCAGACTAAACACATGGCAGGCAGAAAGCAGCCTAAGTGCTGCTCTAAACGCTGGCCAAACTCTGCAAACCTGACTCACCAGCCGGTGACATCTGCAGCTCCCCTAGCGGCCACCCAGCCAACGCACCTTTGCAAGACACTGGCGTTCCGCTCAGTATTGTCCACCAGAGGGCGCCCGTGCTCCTCTGAGAGGACCGCAGGAGCGTCTGCCCGGATGCAAACCTGAATTTCAAAAATGCTACAGCAGGAGACTGCAACAGTTACAAACATCAGCTTCCTTCAGTGGCGTAAATTGGCCTGTACTTGCAGTCTAAGGATTTTTAGATTGAAACTATTTCCTATCTCTTGTGGCAGTCCCTTGCAGTCATTGTCGTCGTCGTCTTCCTCCTCCTCCTCCTCCTCTTCCTCCTCCTCCTTCTCCTCCTCATCCTCCTCCTCATCATCATCATGGCAATAAACAACCATGATGATGATTGTAACAGTATCTCACCCCCTAAGGGTTTCTAGCCCAGAATAATCTTGGCTTGGCTGTTTCACGCAGGTTATTTGAAGACCTAAGCTACTACCTCTCCCTAGGGATTTTTTAATTTTTATTTATTTCGGGGAGAAATTCATATGTCCCATTGTGCATATAGAGGTGAGAGGACAACTTAAAGTTGTCAGTTGTCTGCTTCCCACCAATGTGGGCCCTGATGCTTGAATTTGGGTTGTTAGACTTAGCAACAGTCTAACATTTTTCACTTATCAATTTATTAACTGAACTTTCTTGGGATATTTTTAAATTTTTGATAGTATCTTGCATTGCATATTTTGCTTGCTATTTTAAAGTGCTCTTCAGAAACATATCATTTAAACTAAAAGCAAAACAAAACAAAAAGAAAATGTTTGTAGGCAAGAACAGCGGTCCGTGCCTGTAATCCTAGCACTTGGGTGACTGAGGTATGAGAATTTGGAATTCAAGACTAGGCTTCAGCTGGTTGAGCCCATGTTACAGAATCCTGCTGCAGCAGGATCCGCAGATCAGCTCCAGGTCCTTTGAAAGCCTGCGCTCTCAAATCACAGGCTTCGATTACTGTGGTCCTCCAGGAAACTCCCAGAGGCCTTTGCTTTACTTCTTCCTGGCCCCACCCCTGAGATTTAGAAACACAGTGAGTGGATGCACTGTAGTTATCAGATTAACAACAACAACAACAACAACAACAACAACAACAGTGCTTTTAGCCAGGTGTGGGGCTATTGGGATATCTTAGAATAAGAGATTGAGGCAGGAGGATCATGAATTCAAGGCCAGCCAGGACTACATACTGAGACTGTCTCAGCAAAACCAGGCCAGGGTCTGGAGAGGTTAAGCAAGTGTACTGGCTGCCCTCTGAGGGCCCTGGTTCAGTTCTCAGCACTCACTAGTCTCTCACAAATGTGTGACTCCTGTTCCCAGGGATCTGATGTCCTCTTCTGGCCTCTGAAGGCACTGCGTGAGTCTGCTGCACACGCAAATAGGCAAAAGCACTCGTTCACATAAAGCACAAACAACCAAGATCTTTGTACTAAAGACACAGAGAAAACATCTAGTAAGATGGCTCAGCAGGGAAAAGGCCCACCGTGTAGTGACAGCAGCCAGAGTATCCAGGGTGTCCCTGGACCCCAGAGTGTGAAGAAAGAACTGATTTCCCAAAGCTGTCCCTGACCTCCATATGTGTGCAGAAACATATGTGTGCCCCCATACTAGTGGTAGTGGTGGTGGTGAAGGTGGTAGTGATGGTGGCGGTACTGGTGGTGGTGGTGGCGGCGATTAGGAGCACTGGCTGTTCTTCCAGAGGACCTGGGTTCAATTCCAGCACCTACATGATAGCTCATAGTTATCTGTAACTCCAGTTCCAAGGGATAAGATACCTTCACATGGCCACACATACAGGCAAAACTAAAATTAAAAAATAAATTATAAAAAAATATTATTCAACATAGAAACTCTGAGGTTTCAGGGATCCAGACTATTGCTTCACAAAGGTGACCTCGTCCAAGATAACACAGATTGAAATGTCACTTCACATGTGATTGTGGGTCTGAAACTTAGGTCAGATGGTTTTCCAAGAAATGTTTCCTTATTTACAGTTTATGTGTGGAGTGTGACCACTCTGCTGTGCGGTGTTTCCACAGAGCCTCCCATCTGTACGTCACAACTGTTTGCTCTCTCGGGCTCGCTTTTCTTTGCCCTCCAGGGCTGGTTCTTCTGCCCCATTCCCAAAACCTGCCTCTTAGAAACTCAGGGTTAAGGTAACTGAGGAGGTTGTGGGGCCACGGCCAACACAGGCCAGCAAACAGAGGCCTGGCCAAATGTACAATAGCCAGCCAGTCCTCAGACTGTTAAGACTCCAGACAAAGCTCCCAGAGGCTTCTGGGAAACCTTTTAGTACCCTAGGCTATGCTTGACTACCTGAGAAGGAAGCAAGCCTTCAGGCTGAACCAATACAGGCTTTCATTTCCACAAGGTGAGAGGAACCCTGGGAACATAGCTCGCCTCCCCCTGCTCAGGACTGTCCCCAAGGGCAGTACCATCCTCATTCAGGTCAACCCTGGTGTGTCCTGGCTGTGCTGAGCTCCTGACACAGCAGCACTGTTGTAAGCAGGATCCAGGCAAGGCGACAGAGCCCATATCCAAAACCAGAGTGTGTCCGGGGCCAAGTTATCATGGCATTTGTTATATTTGAAATGAAGTGGTCTTTAGGAATAGCCTACTGCCCTTGGCACCCCTTTCTGGCCTGCTCAGGAAGTGACATCCTGTCTCTCGCTACTCACCTCCGTCCTCCCTCCAGCCAGCGCCGGCCATCAGTCTGCTCAGACAGTGTACCAGGCAGAAGCTTGGGTCATACCCGGTAGCCTAAGAGTTTCTGTCTTTAGAAACGATCCAATCTCCTTTGGGCTGCCTGGGAGAGGCGAGGGCCCACCCTGAGCCCTGCTGGGGGTGGCTTCTGGGCTTTTCCTCCCAGCCAGTCAGGTGGTTTTCCTAATAGAGAGTCATCTTGCCCAGATAATGAGTCCTAGGCCAAAGTGGGATTGGAGGCTGACTTTGGGGGACTAGGTCAGGCCACCCACCCCAAAAATGACTCCCAGAAGAAGCTGTGCTGGGGGGTGGGGGGAAGGGAAGGAATCTACTCCATTCGACTGCATCAGGAAGCACAGACCAGCGCATCCTTAATTTGGGGATGCTGGGAAGTCTCAGTATTATAGGGAGGAAGAGGCCAGGAGCGTGCATTTAAGTCCACACCCTGGTCTGACTCACAGTTATCTGAGGTCTGGCTCTGAAACCAGGGAAGCTGTGACTGCTGGAAGGAGCAAGGCGGTGTCCATCGTGATACAACTGATCCTGCTTGAAAGCGGTGCAGGCCAACCTGGACATCATATACTGACTGGCTCGCTGTTCCTGGCACTTTGGAAATATCTTAGTTACTTGTGTCATGAGCCTTGAAGCCCTGAAGGTATGTGCTAGCTCTAATCCTATGAGCTAATCCTTAGATGATTAGCAGGCTGTGTGCAGGACAGATGGAGGTAAGGAAGGAAGGGCCACCTGGCTGTGATACTGTCACCCAGTGACTGTCAGGGTTGCTGTGTCTGATCCAGCTGCCTGGACATGGCCCCCTCCTCCCTCACTACTCCACATATTTGTCTCCCAACACTGAGGGAGCTGCTGTGCACGGCAGGCACAGTCAGGGCTACTCCTCTCCTTTGTCAGTTGACACTTTATGGTGCAAATTGAACACGCATAGAGGCATTTCTGTCCATCATTTTAATCTCTGTGACCATAAATGGAGCCTGCTTAGGAATGGGCTAACCCCTACATGAACAGCCACCCTGAATGAAATCACATTCTAGCTTTGTTCAGGGACAGCATTGCTTTGGAAATGACGCCCTTGCTCTCCTTACCTGCTGCAGGTGATAAATTCCACTCTGTGTGTGTGTTTGTGTGTGTGTGTGTGTGTGTGTGTGTGTGTTCCCTGTGCTTACGTCGCTTTGCAACCATCAGGATTCAAATCCATTGTGTTCGTTGATAAAGGTATACCAGGTGATGTAACTCTCCTGCTCGAGCCTCCAAAAAGAGGCAGTAGGGTAGACAAGGTACAAAATAGAGATAGAGATGCCTCAAGTCTTATTTATTTTACAATTATTAGGGTCAGCAGATACCTGAGAGTCAGTTCCCTCCTGCTGTCTTTGCATGGGTTCCTGAGATAGAACGCATGCAAGGCAAGCCCCTCCAGCTACTGCACCATCTCCACATCTTGTTGGTCTTTTTATTTTGCTTTTAGTTACACACGAGACATCCAGGGGTCCAAGTATGTATGAGTCAGTGCCTTCAGCAATAGTAGCTTCTAGATCTCTATGGCAGATACACACACACACACACAAACACACACACACATTTTTAAGTTGGTTGTTAATATGGTGATTTCTACTACACTGTAAATGTTTTCAAAGGCCTATGGGAAGAAGGGATATATATATATATATATATGAGACAAGCCTTTGCATATGTGGTTCCTGTTCTGAGTGTGGCTAGTCTCAGATCTGAGATGTTAGCAGTGAAGCTTGATGTTGCAAGAAACTGTTAAATTTACCTACTGGTTCTCTGTTCTCTAAACACAGTGAGGTGCAATCTAACTTGTGAGAACAGAGTACAACCTACTCCTGTGATAGGTCACAGAATCTCAGCCAACCAAACGCAGCCAGCTGTTCAAACCTTGTTTAAATCAGAAACTCTCCAGCTGTTACTAATCTAGCTGTCCCTGGTTCTGGATTTCATGTTCTGCAACTCACTTCCTGTTCTCTGGCTATGAATATAATCTGCCATTCTGGGGCTGGCCTCCATATACAGTGCTTACCTATCCTGTGTGTGATGGTTTAAATATGCTCGGCCCAGGGAGTGGCACTATTAGAAGGTGTGGCCCTGTTGGAGTAGGTGTGTCACTGTGGATGTGGGCTTTAATACCCTAGTCCTAGCTGCCTGGAAGCCAGTATTCTGTTAGCAGCCTTCAGATGAAGATATAGAACTCTCAGCTCCTCCAGCACTATGCCTGCCTGGATGCTGCCATGTTCCTGCCTTGATGATAATGGACTGAACCTCTGAACCTGTAAGCCAGACCCAATTAAATGTTGTCTTTTATAAAACTTGCCTTGGAGCTAGAGAGATGGCTCAGCAGTTAAGAGCACTGACTGTTCTTCCAAAGGTCCTGAGCTCAAATCCCAGCAACCATATGGTGGCTCACACCATCCATAATGAGATCTGACGCTCTCTTCTGGTGTGTCTGAAGATAGCTACAGTGTACTTACATATAATAATAAATCTTTAAAAAAAAAAAAAAGAAAAAGACTTGCCTTGGCCATGGGGTCTGTTCACAGCAGTAAAACCCCAACTAAGACACTGTGTAAGGCCCTGGAGAGTATGGGGAGGAGAGAGTTTGCCCATGCAGAGTAAGACAGATGCTCAGTTCTAGAATCACAAATAAAGCCAATAAAGATCTGCAACAGTAGGTAATCGGGGCCCAGCTCTGTGAGGAAGGACTTGCCTAGTTTATATAAGGCCTTGCGGGAAAATCCTCAGTACAAAAAAAAATGTTTTGTTTTGTTTTGTTTTGTTTTTTCCCCAAAGTTGTCCAAATGTGATTTGTCAGCAAGCAGAGGCTCATGGTCTAACTCAGGACACGAACGCCCCAAGCCCTGGAACCGGACCCAGAAGCAGTGGCTCTCTGGACCAGCCAAGCCTCTAGCTTGCTCCTAAGCAACGCTCTTTCTGCTCCATTCTGAAGACCCAGAGTTCTCATCTTTCTCTGTCCTGTCTGGCAGCCTCAGCCCTCCTGCTCCTCTCCTTTACCTTGCAGCTTCCTGAGACCCCTCAGACCCCTACCAGTGTTGTCCTGAGACCACGTGACCTTCAGCTTAGACCTGTGCTGCTTGATGCTTTTCCCCTCATACTTTAAAACTAAATGTCTGTCTTAGGTCAACAGCAGAGTCAAACAGGGTTTGTTGACCTGGAAGGATTCAAATCCCAAAGAAACCTTGAGATATCTCATTCTGGAATTATTATAGGACGTTGGAAATAGTGGAGTTGAGGTGGTTTAAATGGTCAGGCCCTTGTGAGGCTCACAGTAGAGCAAAGGGTAGAAGGGTCAATGTGAAGGGAAGGAGGGGTAGAGGGTGGAGGTAGGGGGGGTGGGAGGGTAGAGGGTAGGGGGTGAAGGTGGGGGGGTAGGGGGTGGGAGTGGAGGGTAGGGGGTGGGGGATAGAGGGGGAGGAGGAGAGGGTGTTATCCAAGAACAAGTGAGGCCCTCAGGCTAGCAGCTACACACAGAAGGACCCGGAAGGCTGCAAACTGTGAGCCCCTGGCATGGCAGAGACTACGCCAACTCTCAACAGACGGAGGGAGGTGGGAACAAGTGAGCAGGGTGCCCTGCCCACATCCGGTTCCTGCAGCAATCCCATCCCAAGAAGTCTTCCTTTGATTAAAAGCAGTATCTAAACAGTTGGCTGGGGGATGCTCAGTGACTAAAAGCACTGGTTGCTCTTTCTGAGGGCCCGGGTTTGCTTCCCAGCACCCTCAGGGTGGTTCACAAGCATCTGTAACTCCAAGGGATCGATGCCCTCTTCTGGCCTCTGCAGGCACATGCATGGTGCATGGTACATGCATATACATGCAGGCAAAACACTCATACATAAAATAGAAATAGGTAAGTCTTTTTTTTCAAGGAAAAAAAGAAAATCTAGGTGACTCAGTGGAGTAGTGAATTTTAGGTTCTCTGACTATTTAATCAAAGTACCATTGACCACAGCTTTTGTCGATAGATATTTTTGTGTGTGATAACAAAAGAAATAAGAGAGGGCTATCTGACTGCATGCCTGTGGGGGCAAGTTTCCCTTCATACGCACCTGGAAGGCATTTGGGTTACCTGTGTTCTGACTTGGAACATAATGACCTCAAGTACCTGTTAGCCACTAGGTCATTCATTTGTGGGAACAAAATAACTCTGTTCAAGGCCCTGCTATGGGGTGACTTCGCACAGGCATACTCGAGCACACACACGCCACACACACACATGTACACACATCACACACACATGTATTCAAGCACACACCGCACACACTCATGTACATACCACACATGCACACACCACACGCACACATGCATATACATACCACACATACATGCACACAAATACACACACATGCACACAAGCATGCATGCTCAACCACACCCCATACACACATACACACATGCACACGCACATGCACACATACATCTTCTCTAAATGCACTGGCCTGTGAATTAGGATTCCTGTCTGTAAAGGGAGCATGAAATTTGCAGGCAAATGGATGGAACTAGAAAATATCATCCTGAGTGAGGTAATCTAGACACAAAGGACATGCATGGTCTGTACTCACTGATAAGTGGGATATTAGCCATAAAGTACATGATAACCATGCCACACCCCAAAGAACCCAAATAACAAGGAGGGCCCAGGGAAGGCTGGTTGAATCTTTCTCAGAAGGTGAAATAAAATAGATATTAGTGGAGGAGGGAGGGAACTGAGTGGGGGGGAGGGAAGCGGGGCAGGAGGGGGCGATCAGGAGGAGTGTGAAGGGAGTTGTGCGGAAGCGAGATGAATGGCCAGAGATATGGCTAGGCCAGCAGGACTGCCGGGGAGCTGGGGTCTCGCAGAACGGGACCCTGCTGGGACATGGTGGTGCGCCATGGTGGGCAGGAGAGTTGGCAGCTCGGCCTTTTTAATATTTCCCGCAACAGAGGGGCATCTCTAGGATGTGCCAGAGACCTGGGACAGGGGTGGCCCCGGGGTGGCTATGGAGTGACTCTAGATGAAAACCTAGCAGTGGGGGATATGGAGCAACCCTGAAATGGCCGCTTCCTGTGGCTAGACAAGACTCCCAGGGGAGGGACAAGGACAGCAACCCACCAAACCTTTAACCTAAAATATGTCCTGCCTACAAAATGTGCAGGGACAGAGATAAAGCTGAGACAGAGGGAATGGCCATCCAATGACTAGCCCAAACTGAGACCCATCCCATGGGCAAGCACCAATCCCTGACACTGTTAATGACACACCATTATGTTAGACAGGGGCCTAGCATGGCTGTCCTGTGAGAGGCTCCACCCTTCAACTAACAGAAACAGATTCAGAGACCCACAGCCCAACACTAGATAGAGCTCAGGGAGTCTTGTGGGGAGTCTTGTGGAAGAGTCAGGGGACGGGTTGAGGGACCCAAAAAGGATAGGGATACCACAGGAAGATCAACAGCCAACTAACCTGGACCCTTGGGGTTCCTAGAGACTGAACCACCAACCAAAGAGTGAACGTGGACTGGACCTGGCCCCGCCTCCCCCAACGCACATGCAGCAGATGTGCAGCTTGATATTCATGCAGGATCCCCAACAACTAGAGTGGAGGCTGCCCCCAAATTTGTTGCTTGCCTGTGGATCTCATTCCCCTAGCTGGGCTGCCTTGTCTGGCCTCGGCGAGAGAGGAAGTGCGGAGTCCTGCAGTAACTGATGTCCAGGCAGGGCAGGGGGTGGTTATTAGTCTCCATTTGTTTGATTAGATGCTCAGAGAGCAAGCATCCTACCAGATGTTTGTGAAATGAGGTCGGCAGCCACCCCTCCCAAGCTTCCTAATTCTAAATGAGGGGAACGCACGGCAAGCTAGTCCCTTGCCATGCTGCTCAGGGCTCCGGGGATCTGGAAAGCAGCATTCCCTCAGCTCAGTTTGTTCTCACAAGGACACTGTGAGGCAGGAAGCAGGTGATAAGAGGAAACCGGAACTCAGAAAACAAGCATTCTGAGATCTCTTGGCTACAGACGGAGCTGTCTCACCCAAACTTGGCTTTCTTAGATCTGTTCATCTTTGAGAAGTCTAGGTCTATGTTCTTGGAGGTAACTTGTCACTCCTTCTGAGCACCCTGTCTGTCTCTCTCTGTCTCTCTGTGTGTGTCTCTATTGTGTATTTGTTTGTCTGGGTAGGTGGTTTTGCTTTGTTTTGCTTTGCTTTTGAAATAGGGTTTCTCCCTGTAGTCCCAGAACTTGCTCTGTAGACCAGACTGGCCTCAAACTCAGAGATCTACCTTTCTTTGCCTCCCAAGTGCTGGGATTAAAGGCATGCACCATCATACCTAAGAACCTCTTTTTCTCTTTACCCTCACATTTATATTAAAGTACCTTTATTAAATCACAATCATAATGCCAGGACATTCAAGACAGCCCAGGGACCAAAGAGACTATCAATAAATAAATAAATAAATAAATAAATAAATCCCATGACAAAAGGCAAATAGAAATTTGAGGGCTGGACATCATCCCCTCCCACCCTATCCCCAGCACGAAGGTCTGTTTAAGGGCCATAGCTGCTCCAGTCGTATGAAACAAACAGAAGGTGACAAGTGGACCAGCTGTCCAACGTCAACTGCTTACCCAGCTACTCGTCAACACAGCCTCCTGTAACAGCTCCCCCCACCCTGCCTTACATTTTTTATAGTATATGTATGAATATTTTGCCTACATTATGAAAGTGCACTGGGTAGGTATGTGCCTACAGAATCCAGAAGCGGGTGCCGGATCTCCTGGGATGGCAGTCACAGCCTGGAGCTGCCGTGTAGATGCTGGGAACTGAACCTTGCTGGGTCTTCTGAAAAAGCAGCAAACTCTCTTTACCACTGAGCCATCTCTCCAGCCAAGCAGCTGGATCTTACCCAGAATTCCTGTAGCTTTAGACTCCGAAGCCAACCCCTTGTATGTCATAATGTTCCAAGGAGAACACTGCTGTTGTCCCCGTTTTTCAGACAAGCACATTCAGATGCCAGGTGGTTGTTACAGATCAGATGCTCGTTTCTCTATTAAAGAAAGATCTGGCCTACCAGCAGACAAACCAATGTACAGCTCTTCTAACAAGCAAGGTTGGAGCCTTGCCCCTACCCTGAGGGATCACGAAAAGCAGATGTAACCCCCATGGCTACAAGGAGGCAGCAAAGAAACTGTAGGGGCCACATGTTTGAGTGAATTAGTCTGGGGTTCACAAATGGGAAGTCCATGCCAGGCTGGTCCAGTTTTTGGGGTTCTTCCCTCTGTGTTGGAATATTTGAAGGAACAAATGTCACAGAAGGTTGTGTGCACCCGCATAAGGCATTATGGTAGCACAACACATTTAGGGGTCACACCCTGTCCTAGACCAAGCAGTTAGTGTCACCACACACAGCTCAGCCCCAAACTGCAGCATGTTAAGTGGCTATAGCAGTGGTAGTCAATGGCCACTCACCCAGGTCAGGAGAGCTGGAGTGCACAAGTCTGCCTGGAGTGCTGTTGCGATCCCAGGACATGTTGTGAAGTTGCTGTGGTGGTGGTGGGGAGGGAATGGAACCTTGTGCACGCTAGACAAGCACTTTGCTAACCAAGCTGAATTCCCAGCTGCTTCCCTTAAACCCCCCCCCCCTTTTTTAAAGACAGGGTCTCAGCTGGCCTGGTAGTACACACCTCACCTTGAGAGGCTGAGACAGGTGTATCCCTGTGAATTTGAGGCCAATCTGATCTAACTATCAAGTTTCAAGGCAGCCAAGCTACTCAGAGAAACCCTGTCTCAACAACAATAACAACAGCAAAAGACGGGGTCTCATGTATCCTGGGTTTGCTTTGAACTCGCCAGGTAATTGAAAATGACCTTAAACTCCGGATCTTCCTGCCTTACTGTACCAGATCACAAATGTGCACCACCTACAAAGGCACTACAGGTCCTGGTGTCCAAGGAACGGCAGAATCTCTACATCAGGTGCACAGCATATTCATGTATTATTGAGAAAAGGCAAATGTGTGACTAATTAAGCTGTCATAAGCCCACAGGTGGTGGTGCCAACCTTTAATTCCAGCGCTTAGGAGGCTGAGGCTGTGGGTCTGAGGCTGTAGGGCCTCGTTTTTTTGAACCCAAAGACCGACCAGGAGCTGACATGGATGCAATCACATTAGGGTCTCTTTATTACAAACTCGAGTTTGGGTTTATTCACTGAGGACCTCCAGGATGGTTTGGTGAAGCAGCCTGGAACTCTCATCAGGACAAGGTTTTATAGGAAATGGAAGCAAAAGAGTGGGTGTCCAGCCTGGGAAGCATCTAACTGAATGACTGTTGTAAGAGGACAGGTGGGTGCTCAGACCGTACAATCAGTCTGAAAGTACGTCTGAAACAATCAAACTAATCTTTCATTAACTGTTGCTAGGAAGTAGTGAGGGAGTCACTCTGGCCAAGGACAAGCCTGGGGTTCTTCCTGGTATTTGGGTGCAACTTGGATTCACCTGCAAGTCAAGCTCTCAGGTTCTTTCTTTTCTTTCTTTCTCTCTTTCTTTCTTTCTTTCTTTCTTTCTTTCTTTCTTTCTTTCTTTCTTTCTTTCTTTCTTTCTTCCTTCCTTCCTTCCTTCCTTCCTTCCTTCCTTCCTTCCTTCCTTTCTTTTCCTTCGTTCGTTCCTTCCTTCCTTCCTTTCTTTTTTCTTCCTTCGTTCCTTCCTTTCTTTCCTTTTTCTTTTTCTCTTAAGATGGAGACTGGTTCTAAGATGGAGTAGGTGTGGCCTCTGAAGGCCCCGGGTGGAATACACAGTGAATGATCTGGAAAACTACAAAGTGAAACGTTGTCTCCAAAAAATAAACACAAAAGAGGTAGCCCCTACTCAGAAATGTTACATCATTTCTGTAACAATGTATCTTAGAATCAAAGTGATGAGGTTACTGCTGTTAAACGCCAGGAGAAATCTTTGAAAGCAATATCCCTTTTTGTCTGTTTGCAGTGCTGAGGACTGAACACGCCTTAGGATATCAGTTAAGGGCTCAACTCTAGCTCTCAGGTCCTCTGTAAACCATACACTAACTGGACCATACATCAAGTTCCTCACAGGTGAGTCCTAGGCAAATGTTCTACCACTCATACATACACCTCAAGCCCTAAGTGATATCTCTTGACACTGATGTCCATAAATGTGAACTACTATACAGCATTAAAAAGGAAAGACAATAGGAATGCTTAGCTCCATTCTCAAATATCATGCTATGTAGAGGCAGTTTGCAGACCATGGTGATATCTTGCATGGCTTGTTTATGTAAATCCAAAGCCTGGGCCCTGCTAGATGCTAATATTTTAGTTGCTCTTAATTCTATGCAAATATGTTTTATGGATTTTTCTTACGTGTGCAATAAATCTCAACATTTTCCTAAGCCATGTGATCTCTGTGGCTTGACAATCCCAAAAGACAGTTTAACAAGAACTGGGGATCTGGGTGTGATGGCATAGACCTATATAGCCCCAGCACTCAGTTTAAGGTGGGAAGAATGAAAGCAGCCTGGGTCACAGGCTACGGATCTCCCAAACCCAAAAACAAAGAGAAAAAAGCAAGTGATAGCCTGGCTGATTGGAGCCTGTGATCCCAGCACTCAGAGGTAGACGCAGGAAGGTAAAGAGTTCAGGGTCGTTCTTGGCTCCAAGGAGTTTCAGGTCATCCTGGGTTAGGATGTTGCTGTATCTCGGGACAGAAGAGTGGAAGAGCAGTCTCAAGCTGTCTCCTGGCAAGCACAACTAACATCTGTTGAGGGCTGTGCCCAGGATTTTACACATGATAATCTCCTCAATCCAGGCTTCAGGATTATCATTTCCGTCTCACAGCTAGAAAAACTGAGGCTCAGGACTGGAGAGATGACTCAGTGGTGAAGAGAACTGACTGCTCTTCAAGAGGACCGTGGTTCAATTCTCAGCACCCACATGGCAGCTCACAACTGTCTCTAAGTCCAGTTCTAGAGGATCTGGCACCCTCATACTGACATACATGGAGGCAAAACACCAATGCACATAAAAATAAATAAATCTTTATAAAAGAAAAACTGAGGCTCTAGCAGACCAGGTTGGGCTTTGAGAGACCTTCCTCGTAGCTGTCTGGAAGCTAGTCTTCTCCTGTTTGCCTTTGGGACAAGATGTAGAAGTCTCATGTCCTTCAGCTCCTCCGGCACCATGCCTGCCTGGGGACTGCCATGCCTCATGCCATGATGATAATGGACTGAACCTCAGAACCAGTACGCCAGCTCCAATTAAATGTTGTTCTTTTTAACTTGCCTTGGTCACAGTGTCTCTTCACAGCAATGAAACCGCAACTAAGGCAGTTGCCCCGAGGAAGGCTCAGAAAAGTGAATTCACACTAAGTTAATAGAGATTCAGTGTGCCCAAAGGCAGGGTGGTACAATGGCTGGAGACACATACTCAAAACCAAGCTAACTAGATCCAAATCTACTCAGATCAAGGCCTGTAGCGAACGAACGAAGCCTTAAAATCTTATTTCTTCATTGGTAACATGGTGCTGACAACAGAAACTCCTTTATATTCATTTGGCAAGATGGAAAGGCTCATGGTATTTGCCTGCTGTGGCATTGCATCCTTGTGATAAGGATTCAGAGTTGAAGGTTATCCTCAGTCCCAGGCCAGCCAGAGCTACATATTAAGATCTTGTTGAAAGGAAGGGAGGTGGGGGTGGGGCTATGTTCAAATAGCGCTTAGCGCCTAGCACAAAGCATCTAATGAAGGTTGGCTAATGTCACCGTGTAAAGGCTCATGAATCTGAAGGACAATGACAACACATGAGTCTGGATGTTCATCGCTCACTACCTCCTCAGTTCACAGGAGTTGGGAGAATGTGGCTTGTGTGCTGTAAAAACTGGGGTTGCCCCTGGGAAACTGTCTTAGTCAGAAGCAAGTACCCCAGGACTGTGAAACTGAGACACTAGGTCAGAGTGAGGCTGTTGTTAACACATTCTTGGAGGGCAGGGAGGTTGTAAACTAGGCACCTTGTGGTGTGCCAAGCGCCCATCACCACAGTGATGCGAACCTGCTGGACAGGGGTGGAGATGAGCAGATTTGCTGAATGAAAATGGAAAGAGTTTGGAACCCTTGCCATGCATAGAATAGGACAACTGGAGTTCTGTGTATAACAACACCCCAAAGCTAATCCCACATTAGCATCTGCACTTGTACGGAAGAACCCTGGGATGAAACCCAGGCAGACAAATGGATCTGACTTATTAACTAGCAGACAGGTGATGGGTAGTAAGCGCTTTTGGAATGAGGTCAGAACCTGCTACCCGTCCCTGCTCTTTAGGTAGCCAGCAGGTTCCCTCTGGTTCATTTGCTTCTCTCAAAGGGCTTCTCTTTTCACATCTGCCTCTGGACTTGGTATCTGAGAGTTTACCAAAGAATAAAATCCTGCCTGTTTCCAACCTGGGGATCTGGCTAGACACCAAAGGAGTCCTATCTTGGCATAAGAGCCGCTGGCCTCCCTCTCAGTAGAGAGACCATCTACATGAGTTGGGTTATTATGTGTGATGGAGAGGCAGGGCTGATGTTGTGCTTGCTCCTTGACTGTTGAAAATGGAACCTTGATCTCTTCCAGGAGGGCTTGCCAGCTGTCCTCCTCTCAGACTGTGTGTCCCCTGCAGAGCAGACCAGTCCTCACCTACCATCCCACTGAGGGAGGATCTGCCACTCAGAGAACACTTCCCAATTCTCATCAAAATGAATCTTGTCCAGTGAAGTTACTGATTTCTCTTTTTGTGTTTAAAACTGTGCACTTATTATTGTGTGTGTCACCTTATGTGGCACTCAGAAGACAACTTGCTGGAGCCGATTTTCTCCTTCCTTGTTGGTCTGTCCCTAGGAGGGGAAGAATTGGGCTCATAGTGTGAGAAGAAGACATGCAAAGTGAAGGTAGCCAGCCCCCAGGAAAGACTAAAGGGGCGGGGCAGATGGGGAGGAAGGCACAACACAGCCACAGCCATGAGCAAGGTGTTGGGGAAGCAGGTGGGTGGCTGAAGGCTGATGGGGAACTCAGAGAGGCAGTCCTCCTGAGAGAGGCTCAGAGAGGCAGTCCTCCTGAGAGGGGCTCAGAGAGGCAGTCCTCCTGAGAGGGGCTCAGAGAGGCAGTCCTCCTGAGGGGCAGCAGGGGCAAGGCTGTGCTCTCAGATCTCCATTCCTTTCATCACACTCTTTCTAGAAGACTAGAGGGAGAGTCTGGGCTTGTAAAACCAAGGTTACCTCTTATAACTAATGATACTATTTTAATTAGAGGTCAGTAACTTTAGGTGGACCTGGTGGCTCTGGCTCAGTGGGTAAGGTACTTATGGCCAAGCCTAATGACCTGAGCTTGATCTCTGGGACCAACAGGTGGTAGGAGAAAATCAACTCTCACAAGTTGTCCTCTGAGTCTCTCTCTCTCTCTCTCTCTCTCTCTCTCTCTCTCTCTCTCTCTCTCTCATTCACTCACACACACACACACACACACACATACACACACACTAATAAATGCAATTTTTAAACAACAAAAAGAATCAGCAACTTGATTGGGTAAGGTTTGTTTTCATCAGGATTGAGATGCATGCTGCATGCGCTGGGCCTCGGTGGTATGGCAGAACAGAACTATTCTGTCCTGCAGGGGATGTTGAGTCTGGAAGGAGAGATGCAAGTCCTCCGCTCACAGCAGAGTATGCCACAGTAAAGTTTGGAAGTAGGCCTAGCCTAGGGCAAGCAAAGAGGAGGACACACAAGACCTGAGGGGAGCCATCCTATAGGAAAGGTTGGGGATGAAGGCAGCAGCAATCAGAGGAGGGGGCCTTTCCACTGGTGTGATCACTGTCTATGAAGACACAAAAGCCAGCTTCAACTGTGCTTTCCAATCTGAGACTCAGAGCTTGTACAGTCATAACGAGAGGCTTGGGTAACTCTTGGGTTTACTTTGGTTTGCTTAAGAAAAGATTTCTCCAAAACAGAATCCGGAAAGAAACCCTAGTGTTGTGCTGGGAATCTTGCTTCCCCTCCACCTTCGCCAGAACCCACAATCCTCCTCGCTTTCTGCTGGGCCCCTCATATCTAATCTTTGCACATGCTCAGACAATGCCCTCCACCACACTTCCTTCCTCTTGTCTCTTCGTCTTGCCTTGATGTCTTTGAGACTGGATCTACATTTTCTTGTTTCTGCTGTTCTCCAGTCTTGCTGGAGGACAGAGCAGAAGTTGTGGGTCCTGGAGTCAAGAAGGTTATTGTGTCACTACCACAGACTGTCCCTTTGGAGAAACCCCAGGCTGGCTGAGGCTTCAGGTGGCTAGTGGAAGCACAAGTGCCCTGTAGAGGCCAAAGCCTGACAGTCTTCACCCTTCACTGAATTTACGTGTGAGGTTAATGAACACACCAAGCTCCTATGTCAAGGAGCCTGCCTGCCCTGGTGTGGACTAAGGCTCCTGATAACTACTTGGTCCAGGCCATTGCGGCTTAGGAGTTGCAGACTAGGGAATAACTTATGTCATCAGCCCTGCCACTCAAACACAATCTATCATCATCTTGTGACCTGTGGGAATCTCTACTGCCCAGAAACTGTCAGCCCCTTGCATAAAGCAGCCCATCCGTCACAGGCCATCCGGCTGGTAGGGGTAGCCGGTTCCTTTAACAAAACAAAGCCTCACTTAATCTCATTTTCAGATGTTCATTCATCGCAAAGTACAAAGAAATACAAATGACTTTCATGTGTCCTTTGCAGCCTTGACACTTTTTTGAAGACAGGGTTTCTGCTCTCACTGCTTGTGTTCAGCCTTATACTGGAAACTTTGAACTCAGATTCAGTGAGAGCAGAGACCCTGTTTTCAAAGGAAAGTGTTCCGTCTGTCACAGCAAGGAGGAAGAGATTCTTTAGTCTTCAGCTCGTAGTACCAGCTTTACCATTTATTGAATGTTTCACCATAAAACAGCTCTGGATTTTGACAAATGCTTTTTACTGAAATGTCATATGATACATTTACTTTCAGATGACGAAAAAAAACTTACTACTTGCTCTGTATTGATTCTTCTGGCTCACTTTGAAGGACCCTGTCCTTCAGGGAGAGGAGTCAGGGTAGCAGCAGCTTGAGACAGCTGGTCAGTCAAGAAGGAAGGAGCTAACTCAACTCAGTGTGTATTTAGTCTTTGTATTTGTCTGACAATATTTATTTGTATTTCACCTGACTAAATGACAAACTGGCCCAGAGGCCTGTCTCCTTGGTGATTCTAAATCCTTCCAAGTTGAAGACATTAACCCTCACAATTCTGGTACAGCAGTCTTATGTTGTTGGATCTGTTAGTATTTCCTTGAGATTTATGTACATCCTCAAGATACATTTGAGTAGTCTTTCTAAAGATGTCTTTTTTGCAGCAGCAGCAGCAGCAGCAGTAGTCTCATATAATAAATTAGAGCATTCCTTTTTCCTACTGCCTTCATAATTATTTTAAGCCTACTAATCAATAAACACAGTACTTATAAAGGACAGAGTGTATATGGTGAATTGTTACTAACCTCTGTGTTTGATGGAATTCAGCAATGAAGCTGAGGCAAGAGTACAGCTAGGTAGTGGTAGAGTTGTCCTCTAGTATGTGCAAAGACACTAGTTATATCCCAGCACACACACACACACACACACACACACGTCTTCCAGGTGTCATGGTGCATGCTTTTAACACTGGTACTTTGGAAACAGAGCCAGGAGAATCTTTGAGTTCATGTGATGTCAGGGCTACACAATGAGACCCTGTGTCAGACAAAACAGCAAAGAGTAAAACCAAATGGGCCTCCACACTGTGTATATATGTGTGCATATGCATGTTTGCATATGTATGTTTGTTTGCATGTAGTGTTTGTATGTGCATGTGTGGTTTACATTTGTTGAGGTTTCTTTTATAGAGCAATAGTTTTTCCTGAAGCATGTTTAGCCCTTGAAAATAATAGTTTCTTGAATGCACATAATTCTATAGGTGTCTGTTGGAATAGGAGGTATGCAGCATAGTTTTCTACCCAATTGAGTGTCCTTAGTTCTTATGTCAACTTGATGCATGCTGGCGTGATCTGAGGGGAGGAGCCACACTGAGAAAATCCCTCCATAAGATCAGCAAGCAGCAGACAGACGAGAGTTCAAGACCAGCTTTAGCTACATAGCAAATTTGAGGCCAGCGTGGGACCTGCCTTTATCCCATCTCCACTGTTTAAATAAACATTGCTGCTTCTTCAAGATTTCCTGTCTGACTTCTAAAGTTTTTTTTTTTTTTTTTTGGATTTGGCTTTTTGGAGACAGGATTTCTCTGTCCTGGAACTCACTCTGTAGACCAGGCTGGCCTAGAACTCAGAAATCCACCTGCCTCTGCCTCCCAGAGTGCTGGGATTACAGGCGTGCATCACCACTGCCTGGTGCTGAAGTTCTTTTTCTATGACCCCTCTGTTTGTGGGTCTCTGTGCTAATCCCACTTGGGTTCATACAGGTACCTGGAGGAGTTTCCAGCCATTATTTCTTTGAATATATTTTTATTTCCTTTTCTCCTCTCTCAATGTGTCCTTAAAGCTGTCACAAGGATTTCTATTTAGTCCTTTCCAGTGTCCTTCACTGTCCGACACAGTAGTGTTGTTTTATGTGTTAGCCCTTTGATTGGCTTCCTTTAGTTCTGAGAAGCTTGGTTCTTTGGCACAGGGTCTAACCATGTTGCTTGGCGTGGCTTACAACCCTGGCATTCAACAGACTTCCTTCCTCAGTCTCAGCTTCCCCAGTAGGTGGAGCTCACATGTCCCTGTGCTACACACGAGGTGCCTTATAAGCAAGGGGCAAACCCAGTAATCACTCATGGCACTGGGGCTGCAAGATGGCACTTTTCAAATGTGCTCCCCTTTAGGGCTAGTTTGTCAAGCTAATACAGCTCAGGTCATCTGGGAAGAAGGAACCTCAGTTAAGAAAACTGGAGAGAAGGCTCAGCGGTTAAGAGCTCCAACTGCTCTTCCAAGGGTTGTGAGTTCAAATCCCAGCGAACACATAGTGGGTCACAAGCATTCATGAGATCTGATGCCCTCTTCTGGGGTGTCTGAAGACAGCTACAGCAACCGAGCAGGCCGGAGCAAGAAGAAAGTGCCTGAAGACATCTACAGTGTACTTACATATTATAAATAAATCTTAAACAATGCTTTCATCAACTAGGCCTGGAGCTGTTTGTGGGGCATCTTCTTGATTAGTGGGAGGGCCCAACCACCTCTGGGCAGGTGGTTCTGTGCTGTATAAAAAAAAGCAGACCATCAGCAGGCCTGTTAAGCTGTTAAAATATTTTTTAAACAGTGTCTCATGAACAAACTAGGTAGCCAGGATGCCTTTAACCTTTGATCCTCCTGCCTGTACCTCCTGAGTGCTGGGTTTAAGGGCATGTACCACAACATTCAGTTTATGGTGCTAAGAATCACACCCAGGTCATCCTGTATGCTGGCACGCACACTACCAAATATCTTCAAGTTGTACCTAGCAGGACTGCATGTTACAAACCAACCTACCTGGTAAGATGTGTCTACTATGATATGGTGGCAAGACTGTTACAGGGACAATTGTCCTACTTAGCGATGTCAACTAGATGCAGTCTGGTCATCTGAGATGCTTTAACTGATGAACTGCCTACTCCAGTTTGTAGATAATCTTGATACAGATGGGCCCAGTCCAAGATGGCGGTGCCATCGCTCATGGAGGTGCTTCTGGGCTGTGTAAGAGAGCTAGCCAAGCACGGGCCCGTGAGGAACCTGACCAGTGGAGCACCTCTGCGGTTTCTGCTTCAAGATCCTGCTCAAGCTCCTGCCAGACTCCTCTCAATGATGGGCTGACTGTCTGACACAGAGGCCAAATCCACCCTTTTCTTCCCTACGCTTTTGTTCAGCATGTCCTGTCAAAGTCACAGAAATAGTAAACAGATGCTTCCTCAATGGGCTTGGGGCCTGCCCCTTAGAAGGGAATTCATACCTGGTACACCAGGCAGTGGTGGCACACGCCTTTAATCCTAGCACTTGGGAGGCAGATTCCTGAGTTCCATGCCAGCCTGGTCTACAGAGTGAGTTCCAGGACAGCCAGGGCTACACAGAGTAACCCTATCTTGAAAAGCAACCAACCCCCCCCCCCCAAAAAAGTGGTCAAAAGCCCAAGACTGTGGAGATCACAGGTCTGAGGAGAACTTATTACTACTGCTGTTTTGCTAAATGGACACACTGTCAAACGGCCTTCTAAATATTTAAACCACTTTCCATCAGGTTGCTGCTACACTCTCCATGCTCTGGTGGCTAGGCCCACACCCATGCACATGCAGGCAGCACTAACAGGGTTCGGAAAGTTACAAAATTAAAAATGAAGGGGGCATGGAGAAATCTGAGGAGAAGGGGGATTCGGTTGAGTATGAGATACACATGCATGAGATTGTCAAAGAATATTCCCCAAAATACATATTTTCAAGACTACCAGGAGCTGAACCAGTACAATATTCATCACTTTCATCAAGACTCAAGATGTGATCTGCTGCTTCTGCATCAAGTATGATGTCGTACACACAAGACCACTTTGACCCAACTACTGCAACTAGCAAACAGATGACATTGCACCTCCAGGAATTTTAATGTTTCACCAAAGGGAAAAGGCATTTTTAAGTATACAACTACCATCACACCCTTAGAAAATCAGTATTACTCTGTATCAAGTAAGAGTCCTTACAAAAACCTTCTGAAATGCACCTCAAATATCTTTAGTAGCCAAGCTCCTGGAATTCAGGTATCAGTAGAGGCCGGCTCCGGCTCCCATGCACAGTCCCAGCTGCACAGGGCTCCTAGAGTTTTGAGTCTATCTTAAGAGCTCAAAAGAGAAGAAAGCCAAGGTTCCTACCCTGCACTTCACGGCTTTACCTGCAATAGTCTCACCATCCTTTTACATAAACTTTTGTTCTTTTTAAAATAAAGATCAAAGGCCTTATAAATGTACCCACATTAAAATTTTATTATCTCACAGTTAAGACTCAAGCCAAATGCTACATTAACTCTATGGTAGAACTTAGAGAGTATTTACACTTAAATTTTTAAAAAAATAATTTATAAAAACCCTAAGTATTATTGTCTTTCCCGATCACTAACATCTTTACAAATGAGAAAAAACACACATGCACCTCAAACAGTAATGTGTTCATTACTATCTGCAGCTATGTAATACGAAAAGGGGGAAAATTAAAGGCATTTTCCATTAGTCTTCATCTTAAACCCCAAAACTTTATTAACGTTGTTAGGTTGAAGTTTATAGAGCAACTAAATTAATAAAAAAATTATCAATTTAAAAGAGCTGGTGACAGATTTAAAATGTCTAGTGTGAAAGATATTTTTCAAAATGTTTTTGAAACAGGGTCCCACTACGTGGCCCAGGCTGGTCTCACACTGTCACCCCTGTGCTAGGCCGAGCTTCTGTCCCCAGTTCCACAAGCTAGACATGCTGACTCTTGTCTCACCAATGAGCTAAAGGATCATGAAAGGTCCACAAAAGCAAACGGCAAAATCAGGGCTCAAGCCAAGTCTATGTAGTGAATGCCCCCCAAAACATTTTTATGTACTATATAAAGTCCATCTAGAGGGTAACAATGATAATTTCCAGTCTCCTGTTTAACTTGGTCATTCATGACCTTAAGTTCTGTACAACCCAAAGACAGGCCAGAGCAACAGCTTCTAGGTTTCTATCCACCTTACTCACTGTGCTGGCAAAGTGAATGACATTTGATCTACACCTCAGGCAGACTTGTCTATGGCTTCCTTACTGTTTATTATCCTTAGCACTTCCTAAACAACATCACTAATTGGATAAACTTCCAATTTATCCTTATCACTTGCCTAAAAAAACATCACCATCTCTCCCCTTCTCAAAAAAAACATTGATCCCTGGTGATTCACTTGTAGATCTCCTGTGCCAATCCTGATCACAATACTATTAACAGTCTAAAAGCACTGTGAAGGCAGGGACTTATATTTTATCATAGTAAGTGTCTGGCAAAATATAAACTTTAATGAATTGCAATTAGGTCTCAAAAAAAAGGAAATTCATTTGAAAACTTTTGCAATTTTCTAATTTAATAGAAATAGCCAAAACAATGTGGTTTTTAAACAAGGCTCCAAACTAATCTAGTACAACTTCTACAACACATTCCAGAGCATTATAACAAGAATTATTTACAGGCAGCTAATGCATTAAATAACCATAAAAAGAAAAAACTTGCTTTTATTACACACAGCAAAAAACACAGGAACAGAAGAACAATTAGAAATTGTAACCTTGTTTAAAAAATTAAATATGATCATTTAGAGAATACAATACCACAGAAACAGCACTTTTTAAGAACCATTCTGAAGGGTAGTTTAACTATGTGCAAAAATAGTAGTAATGAGGGGAGACCAGTTGAAATACTGGAAGCAAGGAACTTGTAAGGCTGTGAGTTTAACTCTTCTGTGTGTAAATATGTCCATGTAGAAGATCAACAGGCTTTCCAATTGCACACACCTTGCATTCTAGGCGTATATCCACAGCACACTGTGTTAAAACACAGTAAATGCCTATGTTTTTCAGAGCAGGAGCAGGCATTCTCAATAATGAAATTTAGTCCACAAATGGAGCATTGTGACACTTAAAAATCATTTTGGTGCCATCATAGGAATCTCTTGAAAGTAACACAGTATCATTTTCAGTTTTAAATAACACTTACTAGAAAAGGGATAACCTTGATTCTATACATTCTGTAGTTTGACAAATATGCCCAGCTTATTTTTTAAAGATAATTTTGTTTCTAGATACAATAAAAATATATAAAGGATAATGTAAGGAAAACATAAGTAACTAAGATCAGAGAGATGCACTTTTGACCAAGGAAAACATGCATTTAGCCAAGTAAAGAAGCTGTTATATCCAAGAGTAAATGCTGAAATTGGAAATGTCTATGTAAACTGTGGCATATAAATTTTTTCCTTAAAAAAGTACCTTCATTTTTACTCAAACAGCTACTTTTAAAAAAATATTCAACTTTCCCCAATTTTTTAAAATAAAATGCCACAATATATTGTCATTACTTCCAGCATACATTTAAATTTCTTAATTTTTTTTAAAAGATAGATTGGGTGATATGCATACAAACTTTCCTATAAAATCACCATCCAGGAGGATTATGACATGCTATTTATTAGGCAACAGACTCAAAGCAGCATTATTGCTTTATCAAGGAAGTATTAACTGAGAGAAACAAGTTAACATCTAGGTTGGGTTTATGATCCAACTTCAATACACTTTAAAAATCTTGAACACCTCAGCAGATAATTGGTAAGAAGACAAAAATGGTGTATCCACTTGCATGTTTTGAGGGCACACGCATGGTGTATACACTCACAAGTTGTGTGATGGCATGTATGCCAGGGTGCATGTGCAGAGGTCTGTAAGTTTGCATGTTGTGTGAGGGCACATATGCTAGGGTGCAGATCAGAGCATAACTTCGGGTGCTAGTCCTCACCTTCCAGGTTTGAGAAAGGAGTTCAGCACTGAGTATGCCAGGCTAGCAAGCCAGTGGGCTTCTGGAGACTACCTCTCCTACCTTTCTGTAGGAGCACTGGGCTACGGTCACACACTACTGTACCCACCTGTGTGTAGGTGCTGGGAATTCAAAGCCAGATCCACACACATATGGAATAGTGCTTCTAACCCATGTCACCTCCCCAGCTAAAAGAAGCTGTTGCAACTTAGGGAGTTAGGGTGGGTAGTCTTTTGTTTTCTTAATTTTTTAATTAACAAAACTACTTACTCATCATCCAATCCAATGCTGGTTACAAGAAATGGAATTTCTGTACTTTATGTGCTGTATGTGAATGAGGCTGGGTACCAGATGTGAAGGCGAAGGGAGAGGAGACTACAACATCTATTCCCCCGATTCACATTTCAGAAAAAAACTGTTCAATAATAAGTGGTAAGCCACAACTTAAGGGCATAGTTGGAAGACCTGAATCTGTGAGCTTACTAACATTAACTCACTAATAATTACATGGCAGGATACCTGCTGAGGTAATCGATAAAACTATAATTTGCACACTTTAAAGCATTATGTCTTTGGATTAACTAAAAAAAAAAAAAAAAGAAAAGAAAAACCACCCCTCAAACCTGTTAAATGAATGAGAATGATTAATGACATTAAATCCCTCATAAGAAACAGAAGAGGGGGCAAAAAACAAAAAAACCCTCTGATTCTAAAGGGGGGGGTCTAATGCTCTGTGGTAATAGTCTGATGTGTGCATATAGAACAAAGTCCATATCCAACCTGACCCTAACACTGTGCATGATAGAGCAGTTTTGTTCAGTCAAGCAGTAAGAGTCAAGAGCTGAAATACGTAAATTAAGGCCAGCAGAGCAGGTTGAGGAACATTTATTCTTAGTTTTGTGATGGGAAAAATGATCCTAAGTTCATCAAGAACTTTGAAGGATTTTAAGGGTTCAATATTATGTGGACTTTTTTTCCCCCCAAATCTAAGGTATAGGTTCTAACAAAGAATACAACATGGGAATATCATACCCATATCTAGGAGTTAACAGATATTCTGTATTTGTATTTTAAAAATATAAACAGGGAAATGAGATAATTTGAATAAGAGTTAAGTTTTTCTAATTTTCATTCATATGTATATTAAAAAGCTGAACAGCCTAGAAAACACAATGATCAGTGTGCAAAAAAGGGCTTTATAAAAGTTAAAGTGTCTATCATTTAAGAGTGTCTTGTGATAGCAATCCATTCCTCAGCAGTAGGGTACCTTTGCTAACAGAAACGGAGCCTACTAAACACGGCTCACAGTTAAGCTTCTGAATTGATGGTCTTAAACGAAAGGGAAACAGAAATACCAAGTAACAAGAGAATGCCTTTACAGAACGCATTCTCTCTCAGGGCTTCAATATTGAGAAACATTTGCTTAAAAATCTGTGTTTGCTCCACTTAACAGAGATTATTTGTAATTTATTGCTAAGAATCTTGAAAAGGATTAATATTAGAAGCAAATATAAAACACTGGAACTTAGAGGCTTCAGAAAATGAAGTCAAACCCCTACTCCCCCACTTGCCAAAAACGTACTCTTGGATATTAATTTACTTACAAATTCAAATCATGGATATCAAAGAAAAGAAATAGGAATAAAGTAAAACATTTTAAAAATAAATTTTCTTCCCCTCATAAAAAACAAACTTGAAACTTCAAAAAAATGATAAATGGTTTGGAGCATTTAAAAAAAGAAAAAGAAAAAACCTGCCCCTCCCCCCCCCAAAAAAAAACTCGAAGTTTAATTTATAAAAGAAGAGAGAAGCTAATGGAAGCCAGGAGATGAGGCAATAATGTGATCAACCTTTTCTAAGTGTAATATGAGAAAGCCTAAACCATACTCCTCTTTACCCAAGTCCCTTAAGAAAAAACAACCCAAAGGAATCTGTATAATAATTTCTTTAGAGCACTTTATTTGATTCAATGCACACTAAAAATATTCACTTCTTCGGCAATTACGTCAAATAGTTTTCTGAGGAGTCTACAGTTTGAACTGCTTACTTTGAATTTTTTAAGAGGCAAATGATTTGCCACACATCTGCTGACACCTGAAATGTTTCTGATGTTGAATTCTACTTTGGTCACTTTATATTCTACTGTGTCCATACAGAAGTAGGACTGCAACTCTTAATCCAGCGGAGAGGCGCACACAGTCTAGAGCACACTTGATCTGAGCATCACAACGAAGAGGAGGAGAGTAAACCAGAGCCAGTAGTTCTCTGCTTCAGGTTCTGCTCCTGTCATCAGCAGTAAAAAGGCTGGGTTTACTCCAATTACCATTCAAGTGGGGATCGGCTCATCCTCAGGATTTACTTAAGGTCTCTTCTAAGTCATTTAAAGCCCCCAGTCCATGCACGTGTCCCACTTGGTGGACAGATGAGTTAATCTAACCCCACCGGGTTTATTTCAATATTTTGATATTTCAATAATAAGCTGCTTCTGAAGATATTTTGAGACGTCTGTTCTCTATTAAAATAAGATAGAACCTCAAAATATGAATGTGAACATTAGAAATAGACAGCATATATTACAAATCCATTCTTGATAGGAACATTAGTAAGAATACACATTAGCTTAAAAAACAGGCTCAGCAAATGTTGCTGATCTGCCAGAAGTCTGAGCTCACTATTTACAAATAAGACAAAGTGAAATACAGAAAATTGTACACATTTGGTAGCTGACAGATTTCTGTTTACCAATAGTAGTCTACTGGAAACTGGTATGAAGAAAGACTGGGTTAAAGTTGTCACCTTCTCAATCTAATTTACCTATACAGAAAGTTCCGAAATAAATGTTCTGCCTTTCAAGGGAATAACTAACTGCGTGATCAGATGATTTGACCAGTAAGTGTAATTATTTAGAAGGGTTTTCTGGGAATGACTTCCATAAATCTGTATGATCCACTACTGAAAGTTATCATCATTTTAGTACACCACTGAAGTTGACTAAATCATCAATGGTTATATTCCTAGACCCTACGTCTAAGAATAAAATAAAACTACTGCTGAGTTTTTTAAACCAATTTAAAAACTAAGGCCCAATAGATCAAAATGAGAGGAAATACAGTGGCATGATTCAATGCATCTTTAGTGACATTCAAGTGGAATCTGATCTACTCATTTTTAACCAGAAAACAACCCATTTGTGTCTGTGGAGGGGAGGCTTTTAGGTTGTCTGAGTATCTGTGTGCTCTAGCAGAGACACATCTCACAACATGAGCCTTGTAGGTTTGCTCGACTCAGTATCCTGCACCAATTAACACACATGATCATCTACATTTCTAACAGCCAGAGAAATATCTTCATTTGTAACAAATCCCCAAACTTTTTCACTTCTAATTTTGTCCTTAAAGTTGCAAACAGAGTTCTCTCCCCTTTTTTCTTGACAAGAATGTTTTCTGTTTCCATTATTTCAATCTAATACTGTATGAAAGCTACCAGCTTCTGTAAGGAGGTAAAACCACTGTACACAGGATATTCCAGTAACACTTAAATAATAAGAGGGTGTTTTGTTTTGTTTCCTTCTTCTTAAAAACAACTGATTAAGTCCACGTCATTTTACTTTATATGTACCGGTCTCTCGTCTGACTTTAGGCGTTTTCTACGAGGCTGTATAAAATCTTCATCAGAGTCTTCCGTTACTTCACCATCATCCTCTTCCTGCTCAAACTCTGGCAAAGGAGCGAAGGTCCTGTCTGAGTAGATCTCTGAGAGTTTATCTTCAAAGTACAATGCAACTGCTTTCCCTGCCTGAGCTACTTCTGAATCAGCCTGCAAGCAAAAGACAGGAATATTCACCTATTGATAATGCACATGCCTTCACCAAGTTTGCGTGGTCTGAAAAGCTTACCTTCAAATTAATCTCTTGTGTGTCTGCATAAACTTGAACAACTTTCATCATCTAAAAAGGATACCAGAGTCAAAAAAAAAAAGGGAAATTATAATCCTTTCTAAAGTTAAGAAACTGTATAGGATTGGTGACGAAAGTCAGCCATACTAGGGAGAACAAATTGCTAAAACCAGATTAAGTGCTATCTAAAACTCTACTGAACATGGAACAACTTTCTTTATAAAACTGTTAATAAAGTTACTTTGAAACCTTAATAACAGTCTCATCCTAAATTATTGAGGTCAATCTTAGTAGAAACTTGTCTGAAGGCATCAATCTACTCAGGAGAAAATTAGAATGCTATTTTTAAAATGGTTAAACCTTCCACAAGATAATCAGAATTCTATCTTTATGGCAATACATTAATCACAAAATAACTTTTTGTATTGTTTGGTTTGTTTTTTGAGACAGGTCTCCCTATATAGTCCTGGCTATCCTAGATCTACTCACTATATAGACCAGGCTAGCCTGGACTTCACAAAGATCTGCCTGCCTCTGCCTCATCACTATGCCTAGCCCACAAATGAACTCTTGACAGGCAGAACGTATCTTTCTGTCAAAGACAGTACACAATAGCATATCCATTTGAAAATAATCTAAATTTTTAAAAAGCCAAAAAATTTAACTTGAAAATCTAGCCGGGCAGTGGTGGCGCACGCCTGTAATCCCAGCACTCTGGGAGGCAGAGGCAGGCGGATTTCTGAGTTCGAGGCCAGCCTGGTCTACAGAGTGAGTTCCAGGACAGCCAGGGCTATACAGAGAAACCCTGTCTCGGGGGAAAAAAAAGATTAAAAAAAGAAAGAAAGAAAGAAAGAAAATCTAAAGTAAGATTTAAAAGATGAGATCAAGTTGACTACACTTTAAATTTCATGGAGAGTTTGGTTTGTATATTACAGTGGCACCTTGATGCTTCTAGAGACTGCTATGGGTAGACCCGGATTCTCATCTAATACCATTTCCTTTTCCTATAGTGAAGACAATCTTCTATAACAATAACTAACTTGGCTTTATTTTAAAAATAACAAAAAGAAATTTCCCTGATAGAGATTATCTGTCACATTTTTTCCTTCACTTACAGGTAAGGCATCTTTAGCTTCAAAGATTCACTGTAGAAACCAAACCCTCACCATTACATATTGAGGCCTGCACCTTAATCGCACTGTTTTCTGTAAGTGCCCCAAATGTGGGCATACTAATCATATCTCACCAAATTACTTAACTTCAGACCATTTTCCTATTCAACCACAACTCCCTTAGGAAAGAATATTCAGTACCAGTGTCTTATATTTAGGAATGTACTCCTAATTATACATAATAATCCTTCTTCTCTAGAGCTGAGGGGGGGGGGGAAGCAAAATTTGCTTTTATAGAATAAAAAAAAGTGGGAGGGTGAGAACCAAATTAGGTGATTCTTTCAACAGGAAAACAAACAAACAAAAACAACAAAAACAACAAGCAACGGAAAACTAATAGCCAATATGCTATAGGTTGGAAACTTAACATACTTCATTAAACCTTTCACAGTTCTTGAAGATCAAACGGACATCAGCCACAAAATCATCTGGGATTTGGTAATGCTGGGAATGTTTTTTCTGAAGCTTCTTCTTCACCGTTGATAAATCCATTGGTTTCTTTATAATTTTATAGTAGTTTGGTATCTAAAAACATAAATCATGGCAGGTCAGAATTCTCCAAAATATCAAACAATTTAATGTGAAAATGTACAGCATATTGATTACATTTGATGTATAGCAAATGTACTTTCAGGTTTTCTGTCTGAATATATTTTGAATATCAAGTCTTACTGCAAAACATGTGCTGGTTCACATGGTTACTCTAAATTCCCAAGATCCTATCATTAATAAGAATAAAAGGGAAAAAAGCAAGCAGCAAGAGAAGTTGCCTCCCATAAGATCTATGGCAATATGTGGTTCATTTGGTACTTGATGACCCCTAAGAGCACTTATAAAAATTTTAAAGAATAAAAAACATTTGAAAGTATATGAATGCTATGGTTAGAACACAGTATGGTACAAGATATCAACGCCTCACAAGAAATCTCAGAACACTGAAAGAAAAAGTTACAGTTAGTGTTCTGACTCCACCTAAGACAGTCTATATAGCTCAGGCTGGCCTCAAATTGAAGATCCTCCTGCTTCAGCCTGGGACTACTAACATGCACTGCTAAGTTAGAGAAGCTATCTGAATACTCTATGAAAAGAAAACACTAGAAAGTAATTTTCTACTGTGAAGTCCATGAATTTAAAAGATGAAAAGGGGTTTTGAGAATCAAATGACTAGTTTTCATCTGTTAAAACCTTTGTACTTTTAAAATTAATTTCTAAGCCTAATTAGCAAGCAGTCAAGTACTATTTAATATTTTGTTAACATGCTTACATTAAACATTAAACAGCTACCAAATAAAGTACTATAGCACACTCTATTCTAATTAGGTAGTAAGACTCCCTAGCCTTCTTCTCCCCACCCCTCCCCAGACAGGGTTTCTCTGTGTATCCCTGGCTGTCCTGGAACTCCCGGCCCTATGCCTTCTTTCACTGTAGTACTGTAGACCTTCCTCGGTGTCCTTTCTCAATCTTTACTATGTCTTAAGAGGGCTTAGAAAGGTGGGCAATGGTGGTGCACGCCTTTGATCCCAGCACTTGTCTTAGTTTGAGGCCAGCCTGGTCTACAGAGTGAGTTTCAGGACAGCCAGGGCTACATAGAGAAACCCTGTCCTAGGGGGGAAAAAAAGAGGGCTTAGAAATGGCAAAGCCATGTTGAGTACACCTTTACTCAACATTTACAGAGTAAATGAGAACAGAGCAGACACAGAATTTTATAAATAATTTAGTATTTTTACTATACAACTAGGAATGAAAGGTGTACAAGTCCATTGTTTTCTCATTTATAAAGTTAGCTGGCATGCATGTGGCCAGATATACTGTAATCCTAGCTCTCTGGTGTTACAGGGTGTCCCATAGATAAAAGGAAAGTAGGAGAGGAAAAGGGAAGAACCAAAAGAACAAGCTTTCTCCCCATTTCAATGTTCTTCCCATTAAAATTATATCCCTTATGTCAATCGTAATAGGAGACGCCCTTCTGAAGGTCCTGAGTTCAAATCCCAGCAACCACATGGTGGCTCACAAACATCCATAAAGAGATCTGACACCCTCTTCTGGAGTGTCTGAAGACAGCTACAGTGTACTCACATAAAATAAATAAATAAATAAGTAATTCATTAAAAAAAAAAAAAGGGAGGGAGGAGACTGTAGAAATAAAACATAGTTCCTATCAGAGCAATGTGCTCACACAATTAAAAACATTAAAGATGGGATGCATGTCTTGTATAAGCTCAAGGTGGCCTCAAATTATCTTCCTACCCGAAATACCTGAGTACTAGCAACAGCATACCTTGCTTACAAAGTGTACAGATGGAGCTTATATCCATTTACCTCTAATAAGGTTTCAGACTGTGACATGAGGATACAACCCAACAGTGAAAACACTTAGTTACAAAGTTCAGGTTCAATGTCCCAGACGAATGTACATACAAATTAAACAACGACACTTAGCAATGTTATATATCAGGTACAAACTTTACACTAATTATTTTACATAATCTTCTAAATATTTCAAAGTTAAGACTAACAGTGGCAAACATTTTAATCCTGGCACTCAGGAAGCTGACATAGGAGGATCTGAGTTTGACACCAGCCTAGTTTATATAGTAAGTTCCAGGACAGTCATAGTGAAACCCTGTCTCCAAAAAAAGAACAACAACAACAAAATTACTAGATACCGTAAACATTTATCAAATTATCAAACTGTACTCCATAAACTTTTAAAGAAAGAAAAGGAGATCTCGGCTCAGCTCCCGGCACCCACATGACAGCACACAATTGGAAACTCATATTCTAAGGTATCTGACACCATCTTCTGACTTCCATGAACACCAGGCAAGCACACAGTAAACATATATACATGGAGGTAAACACTTATAATATTCATTTTTTTTAAAATAGTAAAAACAGCATTTTAGAGGCTGGAGAGATGGTTCAGGAGTTGAGGGCACCGGCTCCTCTTCCAGAGGATCCATTCCCAGCAACCAGAACAGTTCACAACTATTGGTAACTACAGTCCTAAGAGAAACAATGTTCTCTCCTGGACCCCCTGAGAATCAGGCATGCACAGGGTACACAAATATACATGCAGGCAAAATAACCATACACACAAAAATAAATTTAACAAAATAATAATTACTATGTTTAAAAAGATGTTTACAAGCCAAGCAGTGGTGGCCCACACCTGTAATCCCAGCACTCTGGGAGGCAGAGGCAGGCGGATTCCTGAGTTTGAGGCCAGCCTGGTTTACAGAGTGAGTTCCAGGACAGTCAGAGCTATTCAGAGAAACCCTGTCTCTAAAAAACCAAAACAACAACAACAAAAAAGATGTTTACAGAGCATTAAATACCAGCACTGGGGAGGCAGAGAAAGGTAGATCTCTTTGATTTGTAGCATAGTTAAGAGTACATAAAATCTCTAGCTCAAAAAAAAAAAAAAAAAAAAAAAAAGAGCAACCAAGGAACCAACAAAACAAAACAAAAAGGTGATTAGAGAGTCAGGAATGAGGGGCAAAATTAAAAAGAAAGATGTTGCCCAAGGAATACGAAACTTTAAATTAGGCTGCTGTAAAAGTTCTACTGCCTTACTCACATATAAAGAATCACATTTAATGACAAGCTGGGTATTTCAAAATTCTATAAAGGAGTTTTGCCATTTTGTTCTCATTACGAAAAATTTAAATTGGTGGCAATGGTCATGTTAGTCTGATTAAATCTTTCAATATGTATGTGAAAACATCATATTATACCATATAAGTATACACAACATGTCAATTAAAATTAAGTTCTAAAACAATGATTGGGGAGAAAGTATCAGAACATACTGAGCCATAGAGTAATTAAGGAACTTATTACTTGTAAGTACTACTTACTATTTGTGTCTAAGTCACAGCCCACAGATTTCTTTACCAGGGTAATACTAAGGCATGTAACTCACCGAAACAGGAACAGGCTCCTGGAATTCAATACTTAATTCATGGCAATAGAGGTAAAGCAGAAGACGTTCACATTTCTGGCCCCAAAAGAAAAAAGAAGACAACTATCTTTTTCTGATATTTTGGAGACTGCAGCTACAAAGTGTTATTATAACAAATTGAACATTACTTTCTATATAACTAGTATCAAAGAAAAATAATTTTGCTTTTATTTAAAATTTGAAACTATGATCTATTATACTTTAGTTTTTAATTCTAATAAAACTAATTCATATCTACAAAAATATAAATGAGTCACAAATACAACTTATAGTAAACGAGTAAAGAAAATTTCACCATTAGTAGTTAATACAATTCCCCAAGGAATGTAAAACCAAGTATTATTCCTCTGCTTGTCAGTGACTACACTGAGCTTCAAAATGAACAAGATCTCTCTCTATATATAATCCAATTGCCAACCCCACCCCCAACCCCAAAAGAACACCTTCCCTTTCCCTTTCCCTTTTCTCTTTTTTGAGAAAGGGTTTCACTATGCAGGTCTGACTTGTTTAGAACTTCTATAAAGACCAAACTAGCCTAGAAGTTGTGGCCACTTTCCTGCTTCTGCCTCCTAAGTGCTAGGCTTGTAAGATCTATTTTTTAAAAGAGCTATTACACTGAAATTTAGTTTCTGCTTAAACTTTGTTTAATGTTTGTATACCCTAAACACATTCCTTCTCGTCACAAAAGAATTTTCAAGCACACATATTAAATTAGAGACAAACTTAATCCTAATTACCACAGAACTATATGAAGGTATTCTTGCCAGTAGACATTAGGCAATGATGAGATCAGTGAAAATTTGAGTAAAATAAAAATAATTTGGGTTTCATTGATGGGAAGCTATTAAAGAATTATAAAGAAGTGGTAAAGTTTATCTTTTAAAGAAAAAGAACAATTTAAATATAGAAAAACAGACTAAAGGTGCAAGAGAAGAAACAAGGACATTATTACCAAATTACCATAATAGTCTGCATAAGGAATTATGGGGAAGATGAAAAAAAAATGACATGATAATCAAATGTGACTTTTTATCTTAGAGATTTCTGGCCACAATAGAGGTGAACAGAGCAATAGGGAATACTAAGGAAGGATATATTTGTCTGGTGTTTGCTATTTTTGGGGGTAGAGGGTCAGAAATCAAGATTTGAATTGAAACATTAAGTGTGACGTCTGACCTGAGGACACATGTCTAATCTCAGCTTACAGAAAAGAGGTGCTACAAATTCAAGCGAAGTTAGGGCTGTATAACAAGGAACTAACATCTCTTAAAAGTCTTGAACTAAAAATTAAGGCTTTAGAAGTCATAAGATGACTCATTAGATAATACAAAACCTACCAGGTCATGTGAACATTACATTGGGGTGGGGATTATATGGGTGGAGTAGGAAACACAATATACACAGGCTGACAACCATCAAGTCTCTATTAACAAGTCAGCTTTGAAACTTACCCTTTGATCCACAGGGCTTAAGCCCTGTGCAGTCTTCCCCTTCTTACTATGTTGCATGTTATCACAATCATATTCAACTTCTGGCTTCCCAATATCTCTGCAAAATGTGCAAATCCAGTCTCCACTGCACAGGGAAAAAGGCCATTAATCAATGTAATTACAACAAAACTATTCTGGAGAAGATAGGCCTTTAGTGCTTAGGTTATTTTTTCTTTCCAATTCTTTCATAAATTTTTGTTACATCTCATAAAATAAACTCTCTAAAACTTCCCCAACTACACACCAAGTAACAACCTTCTGGAAAACTATAAAATGGAATTTCTACATTAAACACCAGTCTGTTCATGGCATAAATTCAATGACTGGTTCCTGAAGCAAAATACATTATCAAGTGCCCATATTAGCATCCCATGGTCCTACTTCTGTTATAGGAAAACAATCCTCATTTACTTTCTTGAAGACCTAGTTGAGGCCTGTAACTCCCATCACTGAAGAGGCAGGGATGGAGAAACCCTGGGGCCCATTGGCAAGCCTAGTTATTTGAGTAGTTCAAGTAGGCAATGGAGCAGTAACACCCAAGGCTGTGCCCTGTCCACATGTACCTGCCCATACATACAAAGAAAACAGTAGAGGTTATGGAGTATCTTGAGCCATCTTACAGTGCTCTCAAGTGTATTCAATACACCACCAACAAATCAAGTCTTTTCCATGGCCTCTCAAAAAACAAAAAACAAAACAACAACAACAACAAAAAAAACTAGATATGCAAACATGTACCTGTGTTTACAATCATATATACTTATATATGTGCTTATAATCACGTATACTCCCTTAATTTTTAAGTCAGACAAAATATTTACTATTATTCAGCATCAGTATTTTTATTGAATTATATATTTCATAAATTATTTTTCATAATTTTCTTTTTCCCTGTCTATACAGTATATATAGTAATCTAATTACATGAAAGTAAATTCTAATTCTATACATTTTATAGTTTATATTCCTAACTATCTGCTTTGAAAACTGGTAAAAAGCCGGGCAGTGGTGGTGCACACCTTTAATTCCAGCAGTTAGGAGGCAGAGGCAGGTGGATTTCTGAGTTTGAGGCCAGCCTGGCTTATGGAATGAGTTCCAGGACAGCCAGGGCTATACAGAGGAACCCTGTCTCGAAACAAACAACACTGGTAAAACCTTAGCTGGTTATGATGGCACATGCCTTTAATATCAACACTAGGGAAGCAGAGGCAGGAGATCTCTGGGAGTTCAAGGTTAGAACCCACATGGTGGAAGAAAAAATTGACTCTTTTAAGTTTTTCTGACCTCCGTACACATTCTACAGTACCTGTATATGCATATGCATGCAAATGCTAACATACGTTCTGAAAATAAGTAATGTAATAAAAAGAAATTCCTCATTAGATTACTAGCAAACCATATCCACTGAGATATAGGCAGATATTACAATTAATAAAAACAAAACCTTTAAAAAAATTTAAAAAAAAATTAAAAAAAAAAAACAAAAACAAAACAAAACCAACCAAAAAAAATTATGAGGCACTGTTTACATAGCTAGTTTTGTTTTCCCATCTTAGTGTTTGAGATTGAACCCAGGGACCTTATGTAAACTAGGCACATGTTCTACTATTGGACTACATACATCATTATCAGCTTCATTATCTGCAGGTTTTTTCCAGAGAGTTTGATCTTTAAAATGTGCCTTTTTGTTTTTTGTTTTTTTTTTAAATAAGGCATGAACAACTTTCTGTTATATGTTTAGATCTGGGAATAACAAGAACTCAAATCAACTCTTTTATTGGTACCTTGGAAAGCTGAGAAGTGTTGGAACATGGCAAGTAAGATGAAAGACTTTCGGACATTTTTCACAGCACAAAAGATCCCCTCCATTCTGGCAGACGGCACACCAGTCTTCATTTGGGTCATCGTCTTTGCTGTTGCCATCTCCTCCAATCCTTGCTGACCTGTGCATGAGGTTTCGAACTGGAGACTTTCCATTAACTAGGCTACTGAGTCCTGACTGTTTGCAGCTTTCACTGATATCTGTAGGTTCAGTTTTCACATGGTTCTCCAGGCTTGTTAATGTATCCAGCTCACTCTCTAGGTGGAGGTTAGTTGAAAGAGGTGGTGTCAAACTACTCTCAGGACTGCTCAACTGCAAGAAAACAAAGACAAATTTTTTAAAAATCATTTAATTCTTACATGTACACAACACACACACACACACACACACATACACACAAAGCTACATTAATATACTAAAATTCTGTAAAACTCACTACTGAACTTAAAGAATAACCTCCCATAACATACGCTGACATGATTTTAGGGGTTTTGTCCCTCTAATACTGGTTCACTTAGAGATGACTCAGAAACTGAACTATTATACACAATCAAACTTTTCTTACAGAGAGCTTATTACACTACTGCATTATTTTTCCAATCAAAATCAGTTACATAAGCCTAGTGGTTGTGGAGTCCACCTTTTAATCTCAGCACTTGGGAGGCAGAGGCAGGAGAATCTGAGTCTACAAAGTGAGTTCCAGTACAGAGAAACCATGTCTCAAAAAAACTAAAATCAGTTAAGTAAAATTTGAGAAGTATTTTATGCTACTCTTTGGTACACATATCTGAAATGAGAATTTTGCTTTCTTTAAAAAGCACAGAAATATTGTATGAATGTGGCTTTTAGTTTAACCCCCAGTGTGGGATGTCCACAGCAGGTATATTTTTCCTCATGTTCTTACAGGGGTGTGATTAGGCCAGAAGCAGATAGTTTCTATGATTCTATAACATTTGGAATTCTGGAGATTTCTCAGAGAGTCCTAAAATGCTAGGACCCCAAGAGGTTATACGGGTTGTCGATCATGGTTTGTTAAGCAAAGAAAGAAGAAATTTAGATATCCTGATGGCGAAAATCAAACTTGCCAAGGAGCTCAATGCCACAAGCCATCATGATATCTATCAGTCTAATGATAACATTGCCCCTTTCTCCTCTATCATTTTTCTCTCCCCTATCTCCTGTCAAGGGGTTGAAAGAGGGTGACATAGAAGGGTGAAATAAAAAAGGACCCACAAAGTAGCAAAAACTCCTTTTATGCTTATCATTTAACAAAGGGAAGAATATAGTAAAATAAAAAATAGATCTTGCACCACACCACTTATTCTTTTTGGAAGCACTTTGTAAACTAAGAGTTTTAGTAGAAGAGATGTTATTGTTATAAACACTTAGCTAAAGTTGTAGCTCTTTAACCCATACATTGTACTGAATATAGCAATATGCTGAGATGCCTACATGCCTATATTACATAGGTAGAAAAGCAAAAAGCTGAGCAGAAAGAACAGAAAGGGAAGTTAATATATGAAGATTGGGTTTGAACATTCCTTCGTTTTGTTTTATAAATTGTATAAACTATTTCATCTAAGAAACTCTAGAATGGTTATTATAAGACAAAAAGGAAATCTGTCTTTGATCAATAATCTTTTGTATGAATAATCTTAGTGTTGAGCTCCTAGGTTACAATCAGTTCTGTTGTGGCCTTGAGATCCTACCTGTTAACAGAACAGAATTTAGCACCATGGCATTAGTGTTAACTAAAAATTTCAAGATAATACCAAGTAAATACTTCAAGACAATCAAGTCTTTTCTGATTAATTATAAACAATCAAGTCTTTTCTGATTAATTATAGCTGACTCTTAAGAAGAACAGAAATAAAAAAAGAAATACTTAGCTTGTGGAAGACACAAGAATTTAAAGACAAATAGACATGCCTACTAAAGTGGATAACCTGCTGACACCCTGTCAATCCTGGCGGGAGCTTACCATACAGGCACTCCTCCTGCCATCCTCTGTCTTCTCCTGTTTCACAGCTCCTGAAAAGCTGCATATCTCTTCTTCAGTCCCAGGTTCTTGCTTGACCTTCACCTGATCAGACTTGAAACTATGAGCACTTTTCTCAGCAGTTCTTCCTGATGATCCACAGCTAATGGGAAACAATAAAAGTCACATGCTTGATTGTATAGCATAAAGTGAAAGTATTATTTATTAAAGATAATAGAAAATTACCTCAAAAAGAAATGTGATAGATGTTAAGTTCAGACCTTAAAATTACCTTTCATGATCCAAAACATTCAAGAGTAAATGACTTAAGTTAAGCATTCCTTAACACCTGACTGCAATTAGGGCTTTAAGATGTCTTTTCCTATTTCGCTACATTTGCTATACAGGGTGAGATGTCTTTGGAATAAGACTCAAGTATAAACATGAAATCCATTTAGTTTCTTACTATATGTATGGCCAGTAATTTCATGTAGTATTTTAAATGCACCAAGCAATTTTGATCACACCATACTTGGATTAAGTATGGACTTTTCCTCGTGGGGCATCCTACTAGTACATGCATTTTAGAGCATTTCAAATGTCAGCATAAAACATCAGTGATTGTGTCTCTTCATAGCAATAGTTTCAAAAGTTGCTGATAAAGCCTCACAGTGAAGGATTATTTCAGATCTGAGAAGGGGACTGAAACAAAAGGGCAATAAATACACAGCAAACAACCTAGTACAAACTTTACAGAATCAATAAAAGCAAAGTGAAGAGTACAGGTACATGGCTAAAAAGGTCTATAAAAAGCAAAAACAACAACAAAAATTCACCACTGAGTAAAGCAATAGGTAAGACTAGTATAGCTACTCAGAACGAAATTTCCACTGTTTTTCTTCTGAAAGCACTAGCTGAAAAGCCAACCAAGTAATTTTAATAGGAACAGTTTTCAAAATATATATACATGTGCTTGCAAACCTCAATTCTCTAACACATTAAAGTTTCATAGTAATTCAATTATACAACGTACAGTAAAAAGAATGTCAATATTCATGATATTTAATCTTAAAAAAACTATTTCTCAGCTCTAGCCGCCAAAAAGGCCTAAGGAAAACATGAACTTGGAGTGTCCTTAATAGTTACAAGAACATTAAAAATATGTTGAAATATATAAATTCATAAAAGTAGCAATAGTCAAACTCCTAGGTCACTGAAGTAAACTGGGAATCAGCTTATTTATTACAAAAGTCAAAGAAATTGACAAAGTTTCTTCACAGACATATTCTAAAGTAATAAATGATTATCAAAACCACTTTTCAAGTGGTAAAGACACTTGCCACCAAGCCAAACCTCAATTTGATCCCAAGGACCCACATAGTAGAAGAAAACTTATTCCCTACAAATATCCTCTCATTTACATGCACACATTCATGCATGCACCCATACATACACACACCACACCAGACAAATTTTTGGACCTCAATGATCAGCCAGCCAGCCTATTCTGAGCTCCAGGTTCAACTCTCAAAAGGTAAGGTGAAGAAGTGAACAAGATATCTTATATCATTCTCTGGCCTCCAACACATGTATTGCCCACGTGTTATATATAAACAACACATACACACAAACAAAACATGCTCCCAAAGGAAGCACACAGTACAACTGATGTATTCTTACTTCCACCTAATTAAATCTGAATTCTGACCAAATCTCTCATTCTTATTTTTAAGTCTTATTTTTAATTGTATGTGTATATAAAAGGTAACTTAAATTAAAAAATGAGAGAAATAGAAAAGTCTAGAAGAGAAACATCTACATTGGCAAAAATAAACTATATGTAAACACATTTGCTGATGAGAGTGTATAAGGCTTACTTTGGTGTGCATAAATTGGGAATTTTAATAACTGGATCTAAACAATACAGAACAGTTACATGTAAAATGACATAATTTCTGAGATTCATTTCAAATAATCCAGAGAAGACGGAAATACAAAGAGTACAAAGGAAAGAAGACTGGGTATAACTTATGTACTGACTGTTGAAACTGGGGATACGAAAATTAGTTTACTTTTACTTGAAATTTTTCTTATTAAAAAAAAGTTGTAAGTAACATAATACTGAAAAAAATTACTCACCTGCCTCGACTGCCAGTACTAGACGTACTAGGGGGTCTCACAGGTGTGTGAGAATTGGATAAGCCTAAAAAACAGTATGTCAAACTGAGTATCAGAATGTTCAAACTATACAACCCAACTCAGAAATTCTTGTAAATCAAAGATAGTTGTAAAATCAGAGATGGCAAATGTAACCACTAGTAACATCAACAGTTCCTTTCAGCTGAGTTCAGACATGGCTTTAGAATCCTCTTCCAAAAAATACTACTCATAAGCAAAAAACAGCGAATTGGGACAACTATGACATCTTCAAGTCATAAAATAGTCAATGGTGGCCCTGTACTCTTTTTTAAAAGTTGAACAATGTTTCATTATACAGCCCAGACTGGCCTTGACCTCACAATCGTCCACTACCTTCGTCTGAGTGCTGAGATTTCAGGTACACACAAACCAGGCATTCATTCTTTTTCAATGTCCTGAAAAAAAATTCTTACTAACACTCAACGATGCAATTCAAAAAATGTTAATAAAATACCTCATAGAAAAATACATGTTTACACAAGGCAGTAGTAGCACACGCCTTTAATTCCAGCATCTGGGAGGCAGAGGCAGGTGGATCTCAGGCCACCCTGGTCCTCAAAAGTGAGGTCGAGGACAGCCAGAGCTACACAGAGAAACCTTGTCTAGAAAAGCAAACAAAAACATCTGTGTTTACATCTGAACTATTTTTCCTCCAGAAATCAGACATTCAGTTTTAGTTAGGAAACAAAGCAAAACCCCATTTAGTTTACATCAGAAAAATACACTTAGAGCTGGATGTAGTGGTTGACTCTAATCCCAGCACTTGAGAATGTGAGGTAGAGTTTACCTATTTAAGTTAGATAGTAAATTCCAGGATAGCCTGGGCTACAAGGTAAAACTTTGTTTCAAAAATCCAAAAGAAAAAAAGGGGGGAAAAGATCTAATCATAAAGGACTGGACTGTTAGCCTGTGTGGCATCACTCCAATCATGAATGCTGACTGTCTCAGCTGAAATCCCTTGAGAGCAGTAACAGTCAAACTGGGCATTGAGGAGAGAACTATACTTTATAAATATTTTAATTTGTTAAAAGCATATTTAAGCTTTTAATTTTAAAATTACAACCTGAAATTTCACATGGTTTTAACTTTATTAAACATTTTTTATTATTTTAAAACTGAGTCAAACTTAAAAACCCAACTCATTATCCATACTGTAAAACATATATAAAAAGTTAATAGACTCCAAACTCAGCAAAGAGTGAATAAAACGTGCGGCTGGATGCTTTAATGTTGTCAAAAGACAGGATATAGTATGTTTAGTAGTAGCACTTCAGTGAGATAAAGATTGTCAAATAATTTAAACAGATATGTATGCAAAATCTGAAAAGTCTATATATAGACCCTCAGCAAAGCAAATGCTCCTTCAGAATCCAAATGGGTCTTAGTTAGCTAAACCCTTGAAAAGCTGGGGCTGTGCCTTTTAGTCCCTAACTGAATTTTACTCTGGATACTAGACTGCAAAGTAACTCTTCCCTGAGTATCCAGCTAAATGCCCTGCAAATTTTAGACTTGCCAGTACCCAATCACATAATCATCTGAGTCAACTCCTTAATTCCTTGTCCTCTTTCCTCCTCCCTACTACATCTTGTGTGTAAAGTGTATACACATATGGCAGGTGTCTCCACACGCCTCCCTCTTGCTATTTTGTACCTGATGTGACATGAGGAGACATCCCTCATTCCTCCACCCCTGCATCAAGGTGTCAAGAGCAATGCAGCAATACCCTGTTTGCTTTACCTGAAGATCCAGGTGATAACGCAGAGGGTCCTGGGGAAGGATTCATGGTACTTGTAGGCTGAGGGGGTAGATGACTGCCTGAGATATATCTACTGAGTAGATTATCTAAACTACTTGAGCCAGCATCTTCCAACTAAAGAAAGATAAAAATAAATTTGCTTTGATTAAACTGATGATGAATGAATTAGTGTCACTGTCTATACTCACTTTACTAGAAACTAACAGATTATTCAATATCAAGTTCAACCTGTTGCTTCCTTAGGATATTCTAAGAACTCACACAGTATAAAGTTTATGTGACTGATCTTATAATTTATATTACATGACAGATATCTAGCTGCTAAGATTAATTTAGTAATCCACTAAGCCCTGTCTGTCCAACTACAAAAACAGTTCTCACACACTAACATCACACTCCAATTCCTTTTCTCAAAATTGCTGAGACCTTTGTCTTCAGTCTCCCTCCCTTCCTATTTTATCATCCCATCAGAATCATTCATACAGGAGAAACACATGTCAAACCCCAACTTTAAGCTGACAAGTTCTTATCAGCACCCAGCTTGACAAAGATGCATCACTGTACACACAAGAAAGAAACAGCCAAAAAACCTGAACTCATTTCATCTTAGAGGCAGTAGGATAAGGTCAGAGGATAAAGCAGTGCAATTTTGAAACACACTTGAGCCAGCATCTTCCAACTAAACAAACAAATATCAGATTCTTGTCTTAAAATAAGCCATCTTCCTGCAGAATGTGATGCTTATGTAAGAAATATTTACATGAGAAGTAAAAAGACACTAAATGTTGAAAGTATCTGAACACTCACACTATTCCTAAGAAATTGTCAACTCATTATTACTAGTTGTTAATCTTGCTTATTCTATTTATTCCCACACTTGCTCCCTGTTTCAACCTGTTCTTCAGTCATAGGTCAAAGCATATCTTATGTAAATCTATTTTTGACTTAAGACAAAATTGCATTTTGCAGAAAAGGGAATATAAACCAAAGCAGAACTGGAAACTAAAATGGAACAGACAGGGTATAGTATAGGATCCTCCTCAAAAGCAAAACATGACAATTTACCATACCCCCAAAACAAAACCTCAAGCCAGTGACAAATGAGGTTGAAGGTTAGAAGGCTGAATTAATGAGAATAAAAAGTAATAGCAGTTCTGTCTATATAGCCTTTGGTTACAGATCTTGATTAAACATCCATTTGTAAGCTCTGCTATAGAATCCTTAGCTATAACTCTCAATATAACTAAAAATAATTGTTTAAGATGGGAGCTCTTTTTACTGTTTATTTCATACTTTAAGGATTTACTAGTAATATTTTAACATGTATGAGGGTTTTGCCTGTGTATATATAGCATGTGTGTGCCTGCAGAGGTCATATGAAGGAACTGGAACTAGAGTTATAGGCAGTTGAGAGCTACCACGAGGGTGCTGAAAACTGAGCCTGAGTCCTCTGTAGGGGTAGCAAATGCTGAGCCATCTAACCAGTCCCAGAAAGAGTGCTGTATACCACATAAAAATAAATACGGAAAATGACAATCCTATTCAATTCCCTTAACGCCTTTAATATTCTCTACCTCTAATTTCAATCTCTAACTAAATAGATGGCCCTGAAGTTGAGAACCACTGATCTATAAGCTTTTTTGTGTGGAAGCTATTTTTCTAAGATAAGGTAAAAATAAACCTGAATAGGACAAAACAAATGAACAGGAAAACAAAAGAGAACAACAACAACAAAATACCTTAAGAAACACATATAAATGGAGTGGTACACATATTCACACCACTGGAATAGTTTATGTGAAACATTCAAGTGTGAAGCATGCTGGTTTCAATTTACTGCTTATTACCGACTCATGATTTTCACTTTAGGACCACCAAGATGGCTCAGCCGGCAGCAGCATAAGCTGCACAATCTCCGTTTAAATCCCAGAACCCATACAAAGATGGGTAAAGAGAAATGTGACACCACAAAATTTTCCTCTGGCTTCCATATAACTTTATGGCGTGCATATACACACATATCATGCACAATAATTTTTATATCCTCACTTTATTATTTTCTAGCTATCTTAATTGTGAAAATTATAACATCTTAGTAACAAGGCTGTATATAATAGTAATTCCTAACCAATTCCATTTTGTCTCTCTCTCCTGTATTTTACTATCTCTCAGTAGTGCCTTTATATGCTTTCAAGTCTATTCTGGGCTTTTTAAACTATTCTTCCAAATTTTTATTGCTTAATGATGCCACTCACAACATGAAGCCATTATCATGCCTGTGATGCTGCCGATTACACAAACCTGCCATAGGATAAACTATGTAAAAATTCAACAACTGGATATAGAACATGAAATTTGATAATGAAAATAATAACTGATATTGATATATGTGTATGTATTTACTATATTTCTTGTTGCTATTTCTAGTCCTTGTACTACAACTTTACAACCTGGTATGATGGTACACGCCTTTATTCCCAAAACTTAGGGGGCAGAGGCAAGTGGGCCTGAAAAATGGTGAGCTCCAGACCAGCCAGGACTATAAACTGAGGGTCTGTCTTGGGGGGCGGGGTTTGGTTCCTTGAACATGCTAGATAAGCAGTATACCACTGAGCCACATGCCTAGCCCAAACTTTACCGCTAAAAAAATACTTACTGCATAAACTTAATGTTTACCCATACTAAGAGAAGTCCCATGACCATCAGTAGATGGCCAACACAATGATATGGTATTTTTGGAGAATTTTTTTTCTCATGTTTTGATTGAGTTTTTTTTTTTTTTTTTTTTAAACCTTAAGGTGTTTATTTGTTTGTTTGTTTTTGAGAAAGGCTTCTTCCTTTTAGTCCTGGCTTTCCTGGAACTCACTCAGTAGACCAGGTTGGCTTTGACCTCAGAAATTCACCTGCCTCTGCCTCCCAAGTACTGGGATTAAAGGCGAGCACCACCACTGCCTGGCAAACCTTAAGGTCTTTATATGGTTACCAACTTTGTGGTTTCAGGGGTTTATTTCTCTGGTGTGACTATGTGTGCCTCTCCTGTGTTTCTGTTTATTCCTTGGCTCTTTTTTCCCCCTGTCCATTTTTTTTATCCTATTCAGGTTTATTTTTACCTTGTCTTAGAGAAAGAACTTACACACAAAAAAGCTTTATAGATCAGTGATTCTCAAACTGTGGGCCATGACCCCTTTGGGGGTTTAGCCTATCATATATCCTGGATATCAGGCATTTACATTAAGATTTGTAACTATCAAGATTTCAATTATGGATGTGGGTCAGCACAACGTGAGAAGGTATATTATAGGACAGCAGAGTTATGAAGGGGGAACCACTATTATAGACAGAAGCCAATATTAGTATTATTTCCTTACAGGCAAAAAGTACAAATTGAAATAGCCATCAACTAATACATGAACACACTGCCATAGATACAAAGTTAGAAACAGGGTTTTACATGCCTGTAATCCTATCATGTGAGAGTGAGGCAGAAAGTTAGTTGGAGCCAGCCTGAGCTACACAGTGGATCTAGGCCAGACTACATTTGAAGACCCTATCTTCAAAAGAAGAAAGAAAGAGAATTCCATACAATATTATCCAGCCATAGAAGGAATAGGCACACCTATACACTAAGTGAAGAAAGAGAAGCCATAAAAGGCCATATAATTTATGTACAAAAAAAATGGCCAGGCAGTAGTGACATATGCCTTTAATCCCAGCACTCGGGAGGCAGAGGCAGGTGGATTTCTGATTTCAAGGTCAGCCTGGTCGACGAGTGAGTTCCAAGATATCAAGATCTAGCTAACTAGACAGAGAAACCCTGTCTTAAAAAAAAAAAACAAAAAACCAAAACAAACAAGAAATAAAAAAATAAAAAATAAATGTCCAGAGTAACAGACACAGAAAAGGAGTCAGAAAAGAAAAATAGAGAATGATGCCAATAGTATATTTCTGAAACCATGAAAACACGGAGAAAAGCAGAACAATCTTGCAAGCATACTAAAACAATGACAGAACAGAAAATTTTCAGGCAATCTCAAACTATCTTTTGGTGTTGCTATGGATAATGAAGAGTATAAATTTACAAGCAACAGTATGAATCAACTTCCAATTATCACACGCATAGGAAAGGAACTCATCACTATTTCCTTATAAATAGCAATATTACATATTCTAGCAAGTGATTTCAAGAATCAAAACATGTTTCCCAAGAGAGCATCTTATTAATTATAAGGTAACTAAAAATACAACTTCTTAACTTACAGCCCAATTTAATCTATTCTATTATACAGTCTAACAGTCTCAGAACCAATACTATTACCATTCCCAAAAAAAGAGAGGGGGGAAAAATATCTTCTATTATCAACAAGCTGTGACAGAGTAAAAGAATCACAAGAAGTCAGTGGTTTCAAATAACTCTGAAGTTAAAAAAAACATCATTTAAAACTCTCACATAGGCAGGCCTTGGTGGCGTATGGCTTCTATCCCAGTCCAGGAGGCAGAAAGAGGATCTCAGTGACTTTGCAGCCAGCCAGGGATATGTAAAAACCTGTCTCAAAACAAAACTGTCCTACTAGTTTAGCAGCTTTACTTTTCCTTGCTGCCATGGAGACCTATAACTTAATAAGGGAAAATAACAGTAGAATCCTCAAGACTTTATATTTTAGAACATAATTTTGGGCTCAGCAGTTAAGAACACTGACTGCTCTTCTGAAGATCCTGAGTTCAAATCCCAGCAACAACATGGTGGCTCACAACCATCCATAAAAAGAGATCTAACTCCCTCTTCTGGTGTACCTGAAGACAGCAACAGTGTACTTACACATAATAATAAATAAATCTTTTAAAAAATAAATAAATAATATTAAAAAAAAACATAAGTTTAATTCAAAGAAACTGGAAATGTCAATAGACATGTAGAAAATGTCTCAACTGAAAGATATGAGAAACCTCAGAAGCACTTTGCAATTCATCCTCTCTTTTTCATCATTTCTTCCTTTTCAGTATACATTCCAAAGTGCCTGATATCTAAACTCTTAAACACAGCCTTTCTCTACCCAAGTGCTTTTGATGAGGAGTGGCCTACCCTTACTTATGGATGAAAAATAAGAATAACAAAAGATGAGAACCCATTTTGGCCCCTGGTCTCTTTTAGGCTATAAATTCTTATAATGCATATTATTGATTGAAGCCTGCCTTTGGAAGTGCTAAAAAGTGTGAAGAATTAGCATATCAACAAAGCTAGTACTGGTCTATTATTGTACCTGTGTAGATACTCTCAGCATGTACTTGGTGTCTAACTTTAAAACAGAAGAGTATTACTTTCAGCACACAGTAACTTTAAATTTTACAAATGTATCCTTTACTACGTAACCTGTTACTATGTAACCAGAAGGTTCAAGGAAATATGGATCCTGAAAGTAAACAAAATCTGAAACACATCTTCAATTAGTATGAGATTTTAAATGATTTGCTTAGTTTAAATACAAACCTGTATAGGTGGAATATCTGGCAACGATGGAAGATTTTCTGGATTGGTGACTGAGGGTATTAATTCTATTGCTGTAACAGATGGGCTGGTGGGACCTCTATTTGCATTTGCCATAGTTGCTGTGGTAGGGCTTGTTGGGTTGATTGGGTTGTGTGCTGATACAACAGGAAAGGGTCCAGCATGTCCTGGGTTTGAATGCTATTTAGGAAAGAAGGTACTATCATTATGTGCTCTGACAGTGTCTCTGAACCATACCTTAGCAACAATTATAACTATTTTAGTGTATCCTTTTCAAACTAAAAGTATCTGAAACTGATCAAGTGGGGCCTCTCAAACTTATGCAAGAGAACAGTTTAAACTAGTCTTTTCATTTTTCACTCCTTTTTATGTACTATCTCGAAGAAAACCAGATTTGCAAATAATTGTCAACCTGTTAGCCTACTAATATGATCAAACAAGGATATATGAAGATAGGGAAGCCACCAAGTTTGCAAATAGCAGGACACAGAAGACATTCAATCCTCTTTGATTCTTTAGTCTTTCAGCCAATTAAAAAAGAGCTACAAACTGTAACTTGATATGGTAGAAATCATGATGAATTTCAGAAAGGAACTATGACATCGATTTCTAGCTCTACTATTATGCAGTCCTAAACAGTGACGAAATCTTAAATAGTAATCCTGAGTTATAGATAAATGATCGCTTTCTGATTTCATTAAGAGAGCTATTACAAGGATTATTTAAGTCATACATGCTTAAGGTCCCTTAGAAATATTTTGAGCTGCCAGGTAAGTCGTTGGAACCCTATGTAGGTCCTGTAAGAGTAACAAGAGCATTCATCACTGTGCCATTTCTCCATTCCTACATAGCTTTTGAGACAAGGTCTACTATAGTCTAGGCTGACTTGAATTCTCTATAAAGCTAAGGATAATCTTGAACTTTTGATCGTCCTACCTCTCTAGCAATGGAATAAACAATCAATGCCACTAAACCTGACATAATTTACATTTACTACATCATCATCATCATCTTGAAGTTTCTTGGCAGCAATGCATCAAACCCAGAATTTCAAGCATTTTACAACAGAACTACACCCTAACCCACAGTAATTTTTAAGATTAAGCATATCTAGAAAGAATAATAACTGAGTATAGAAAAAAATATAAAAATACAAACATACAGTTAGCCCAATTAACGAATCTTTGTTATCAAGATCAAAATATCATGTTAAAAAGCATACTGACAGTATAAGAAAAATTAAAACTCTAACCTTGATTTTCAGAATTATCATCTGTGACTAAAGGTAAATCAAATGTTGCTTGGCTTGTTTTTCACTCTAGGTAATGAGTTTGGATAAACCAGAGTATCTTAATGCATAGTATAAGTTTAAAGAACGAAATTTTCATGTGAAGGTACATTTTTCTGGGACAAGCAAATATACATAAAACAACAAATTATTATAAATATCAAAGACCCTGATCAACGACTCTAATTATGAAAAATGATTCCTTTTAGTTTTAAAATTGTATGACTCTTACAAATGTAACTCTAGGCATACTTGTCTTTGGAGATGTGGCTGCATCATGGAATACTGAGGGGCACTGTGCCTGGGAATCCCTGGTATTCTAGCAGCATTCTGAGCCAGTCTCATTTGATGGGCTTGAAATGCTCCACAGTTCATGTTGCCTCTCTGCATTGTTTGCACACTGATCAATCTTGGTGGCTGTAAAAAGTAGAAATTTTAATTCATATAGTATTCCCCCTACCCTTTTTTTTTGGGGGGGGGGGGCGGCGTTGAGACAGGCTTCCTCCTTTTAGCCCTGGCTTTCCTGAAACTCACTATGTAGACCAGGCTATTCTCAAACTCAGAGATCCACTTGCCTCTGCCTCCCAAGTGCTGGAATTAAAAGCATGCACCACCATGCCCAGCTGATATAATATTTCTACAAATTTATTATTCAATCATAAAATGTTAAAGTAACGGTAATTCAGATAGAGCATGTAAGTATTAAGAATGTAAGTATTAAGTAGTATTAAGGGTATAGAAATTAAGCCATATTCTCTTTCCAAACCCAATACTTACAGAACTGATAATTACTATGAAAAGTCACTCCAATTTTTTTTTCTATCTCCATTTTCTGGGAAAGAAGGGAAGGAGGAAGGGAGGGAAGGGCAAGTGAAATGGGGTCAACATTAACTCATCTTGTTGTGGAGTTAACAATATTGATTGTGAAGCAGCACATAACACCAAAGAATAATTCCAGCAAATGCCTAATGCACCAACAGCTTAGAAACAATCTGGTTCTTTGGCTCACAATTGTATGGGGGGGGGGGGGTGCATACATCATAAGAAGGGTAAAATGTCACTGCTTCCCATGATCCTACCTTTATTCTTTAACTTTCCCCATATTTCTGACTATTCTGACTTTTTAACTTCACCTAGTAACTCATATTGTGTGATTCATGTGCAGAGAATAACGTATAGATTTGTGATCTTCTTAATTTCTATCATTAATGGAAGAACACAATGCTTACCTGTTGTTGTAACATCTGTGGGGCTGCTTGCCTGGGATGCTGCTGTGTTGTTGTTGTTGTTGTTGGGGCAGGAGCTGGTGGTTGCTGAAGTCTCATCTGTTGTAACTGCTGATGTTTCTGTGCATACACTTGTTGCTGCATGTGCTGGAGTCGAAGCTGTGCTAAATTAATCTGTCCAGGGGTTTTACTAATGTGGTTTGTCCCTGGAGGAACTTGCCCAACTACAACATTAGGAGTATAACCAGGAGCTGGCTTACTCTCTATTACTAGATTACCTGAGGATTTAAAAAAATAAGAAGGATTTACAAATAATCAACTAAATTGCCCAATTCAAAGATGAATCACTGTCTTTCCCTCCTCCTGACAATTAGCACCTCCGAGCATCCAACAGCACATCAAAAATGAGAGCTAGGTTTGATGATGCTAATTAGAAACTCAATAGATTCCAAAGCCCCTTGAACCCTCCCACAAATAAGCTCATTATTCAGAATACACTATCTGTTCTTAGACCTGTGTGGTGGGTATGGTGTATGTGTGCATGTACATTTTTTTGAGGTGGGGGCGTGGATGGTTGTGGGCATGCACAACAGTCCACATGTGGAGGTCAGAGGACAACCTTTGGATGTCAGTCCTCACCTTTCCAGCTAGTTTGAGGCACGGTGTCTTTGCTGCTGCATAACCCAGGCTAGCTGGCTGGAGACTGAAAGAGACATTATTAGAGGAAGGATCCAGTCAGTCTGAACCAATTCTTCCATGACAAAGACTCCAGGATATATTCATGGTAGTTGCTATACTGATTCTATCTGCCTTCTTTTTCTCTTTGTTCCTTCCGTTTCTTCCTTCCTTCCTAAATGTGTATGAGTGTTTTGACTATGTATGTCCGTACACCAACCACTGTATATCTGGTTACCCAAATAGATCAGAAGAGGCTACCAGATCCCTTGGAATTAGAGTTACAGACAGTTGTGAGCTGCCATGTGGGTATTGAGAATTAAATTTGGGTCTTCTAAAGGGTAGTCAGTACTCTTAACCACTGAGCCATGTCCCCATTGCCAATGTTAAGGGTGAAATAATATTCAGCTACCAAATAATTTTCTGTGGAAATTCTGAATACTTTAAATCATTTATACCTTTAAACTGGTCATTTCCCTTCTTTTTTATACTGTCATTTTCTTTGAGGTAATATTGGTAGGCCACAAAGAAAAAATCTTGTTTATAAAAAAATGATTTTTATAAAAACTTTTTTGAAAATGCAGTACAAAATGAAATACACACAAAACTCTCCCCCTCTCTCTCTCCCCAACCCCCAAAACGTCAAAACAACAGTGATTTTCTGGTGCTACATCTAAAGGCAAAATTGAGTATCTTTTTTCTGTTTACCCAAAGAATATTTTATTTTAAGCAGTAAAATTCAAATCTCAAGCACATGATTACTTTGAAAGTGGAAATATTCAAAAGAATGGCAGATTTCATTCTGAGTCATACTGTTTCATGTCATTTTACTGTAAGAGAAGGGGTCTTATAAATGCATAGGCTCAAGCAACCCTCCTGTCTCAGTCTCCTTAGTAGCTAAAATTACAAAAATCACTTGCTTGGCTTTTTGTTACTCTCCAAATTTCACCCATGTTCTTTGTAGGTCAACAATGTGGAGAAACAAAGGCAAAATCTATTTCTTTATGGAGTGAAAAAGAGTTCCTAGCTGGCTGGTGGTGGCGTACGCCTGTAATCCCAGCACTGTGGGAGGCAGAGGTAGGTGGATTTCTGAGTTCAAGGCCAGCCTGGTCTACAGAGTGAGTTCCAGGACAGCCAGGGCTACACAGAGAAACCCTGTCTCGGAAAACAAAACAAAACAAAAAACAAAACAAAACATTCCAGAAAACCAAAAACAAAACAAAAACAAAACAAAACAAAACAAAAACAAACAAACAAAAAAACAACAAAAAAAGCAACAACAAAAAATTTTGTCTAACATTCCTTGGAATGTGGCTACAATACTTCAGTGAACTCAAGTTCCTTCTCCATTGAACCACTTGATATAATTAAACTACAAGACATCTAAATAATTAACTAAGTAAATATTAATTTTGAAAAATAATGGGTAGAAACGGACCCCATGGAAAGCATTCTTCCAGGATGACTGAGGCGTTAAGTAGAGAGCATGGTTTAGTGAGCTGGAGGACAGGGTTCAAGCCCCAGCACTAAGCCCTAAAAAACAGCCTAGCCCCAAAGAACTTCCAGTACCCAACACATTTCTTAAATCACTCACATCTAAAAGTTTAAAAATTATCAAGAATCTGCTAAAATAGTTTCTTCTCACAACATTACAGTTTAAATCATATCCATGAAATGATTTCTCACCTAAATTCACTACATTTTTGGCCCAGAAGGTGGGATCACAATGGAAACGAATTGCTCCATTGGCAGCAGGAACAGGATCACATCGTGCTTTCAAAATATGCCGTAACTGAAAAGTAATCTTCAAGGGAAAAAAAATTTCCATTAGTATTAAAATTAAATGTTAGCTGAAGAAGCATACTAGAGACATGTTTTTAAGTTCATAAAGCCCCAGATACCACAGAAGACAGTGTCAAGATCTAAATTAGCTAGAACATGAAATGCATATACTTGAATTTCTGCCACTTTTGATAATAAACTGTACTAAGATACTAAGTATCCTCAAAAGAATATATATGGCACTAGAGTCCAAGAAAATGACAGAAATACAATTCATCAAAAGTAAATGGGATCAACAGAAAGATAAAAATTTTCTAGCTCGTTGAGTCAAGAGAATTGATATGAAATTCAGGTTAACCGTGAACCCTTGCATCAATCCAATTCCAAGTACTGGCTGGAATTACAGCCATACACCATCATGACCAGCTTTTCTGAATCTTTATATAAAGATGGTTACATTTGCCACCAAAATAAATGTTTATGTTTTAAACAAGTTTTTATATTTACAAAATAAACGTGCTACACTTGTAAATAATGGGTCCATTAAGTAAAAATAAAGATATAGTGTGCCTCACCAGACGCTTGCTATAAAGTAGTGCCGTGCTGCTGCCACTTGCGATGGCCCAGTTTGTAAAGTTCATAACATGCTTCACCTGCCGAGAGAGGCCTGTGATGTCATTTTGCTGCTGTAGTAGCTTCATCTGTCTTTCTTTTGTAACATTCTGAAATATAACAACAACTTCACTAAACAATTAAAAAAAACTTCACATACACAAACACCTCTACTGCAAAAACTGTGTAAGAGAGACCTGTAATTATTTAATGAGTCTATAAACAATCAGAAGGAAAGCAACTAAGAAAAGGATGACTAAATCTTTCTGCTCTAAGTTAATCCACTCCATTCAGGACATTAGCAATTTATGGTTTTTCTTTCACCAAATAATAACTTTAAAATAGTGTCTTCCTGTTGTTGGGTTGATCCAGTACACTATAGCCAACCTTGAGGAATCATTTTATATAATCTTAAATAACTATTCTTTCTTGGTCCAAGAAAATACTGAGCTAATTACTAGTGCCACCTACAAGCATGGCTTGAAGATATGGTTAAATTTTCTCCTAAATACCAAAAACAAAAGAAAACAAGAAACAACAAACAAGCAAACAAGCCCTGAAAAATTCCAGAGGTCTAAGGATGAAATTAGGTAAGCTGGTATAACAAAATTCACAAAGAAAAGACAGTTTCAGGAAAATGCTGCAAGGAAAAAAAAATCAAATGTTCAGAAGAAATCACTCCAAAGAAAGGATAGGAAATGTCCTACATACTTTGATATTCACTATGCCCAAGATAACCTACCTACTTCTTAATCACTTTCTCTCCCAAATTATTCAACTTCATTTACTAAACATTATTTGTCAAAGGGGAACAAGTGATTTATATCACTTTATAATATAAATCAACAGATCAAAGTATTGAACAGATAGAATTATAACCTCACTAGAATCAATTCTTTAACAAAGCTTAGGAAAACATCTCTTTTATTGCTTTGAAAAATATTATACAAGAAATCACTATTTTAAAAATTATTATTTTATTTTAAAAATTATTATTATTATTATTTTAAAAATTATCATGCTAAGAATATATGGAATATTTATTACAAAGTACTTACAAGTTTTTAAGTTCTGAAGTCCTTGAAAGAGATTTACAATTATTAATTTTAGATGTATTTATAATACATTTAAATGTATCAAATACAGTTACTACTAACTGCTCTGGATTCATATGGTTATTCTAGAGATTAAATCTAGACTACAAATAGAATAAGTAAGAAACACCAATTTTAATATGGTCAATATTCTCACCACTGTTTTTCAATGTAAGATGTGTTTAAAAGACAAAAATTAAGTTATTGTGCTCACAAGATTTTTTTCATTTGCAAGTAACTATCAATCTCATATTTTTAAAGGGGTCTATGAATAAATAAAATAGAAAAACTCTAAGGACAACCTAAGGTTAATGTAAATCACACTTTAAAGTTACAACTTTTCAGTGGCATATAAAATACACCAGTATCATATAAACCTACATAAGAGCATAAAATGGTCAAATAAAAAGTTATTTATTCTTTAAAAACCTCAATGGCTATAAAATTCGAATTTAAAATTTTCTGAGAACATATCAAACTACAGTAAAGATTTATATCAAAACTTGATGGTGGCACAAGCCTTTAATCCAAGCACAGGAGAGGTAGAGTTAAACAGATTTCTCTTGAGTTTGAGGTCACCCAGGTCTAAAGAGTAAGTTTCAGAATACTCAGGGCTACACAGAGAAGCCCTGTCTTGAAAAAAACAAAACCCTAAAAACTTCATTTCAAAACTACACGAGAGCCTTAGAAAATTTATAACTATTCACATATTAATTTCAAAATATGAAAGGTATGCAATGTATAAAATAAATTAAATTTAAGGTTTATATAATTCAAAATGTGGACATTTTTGGCCAATTATAGAAATATATACATTGCTCAATCACAAACCCAAATGCATTTATAAAGTTAAACTGAGGCCTCTTGCTAGAAATGAATAAATTCAAAATACTTGCTTTGTCTTCATCTATATCATGTTTCAGTAATAATTCTTTCCTAGGTATCACTATCACCAAGTTATATGGCTTCAAAACAACAAACAAATAACAAACAAACAAACAAACAAAACACAGTGTTTTATGTCAGGTATGGTGGTGCACACCTTTAATTCCATCACTTGGAAGACAAATAGGTTCTATAGGTTCAAGGCTAGTATGAAGATTTCCAAGCCAGCCAAAAAACAAAAACATCAACCAGTGTTATTAAAATGAACTACAAAGTAACTAAATATAAGTTCTCATCACGAATAGAAAATTAACAACAATAAAAATACTTCCTATTTTACTTTATCTCCAAACCATTTAGAAGCGCTCTCAATAAACATTGAGAATAGCTGAAGAACAGGAGAAGCATTTGTAATTTTTGCTTTAAACCATACCTCTAGCTGTTGTAAAAGAGATTTTCCTTTCTTATTAATTTCATTGATAAGGGTAAAGATGGCCACTTTAATTTCCTGTTCTACTCGTTTGTTAGTCTCATTTACTTCTTTAATCCTGAATAAGAGAAATGAAGCATTAGATCATCAACTCAACCTATGTCTGAATCAACAGTTACAGAAATTCACCCAACCAGGCACCTTACACAAAATAATTGAAGTCAAAAATTTGTCAAAGTGCATGACTTATGTTTCAACAGAGCTATAGCCACTTTATTAGATCTAAAGTAGTCATACGAAGACTGAATTCAGTATTTAATAATTTAAATTAAGCTCATGAAGCCCATTTTATTCATCTGCAGAACAATTTTAAACTCCTATAAGCATATGATGTACAAATAGCTAGCCCTGCTGACTTAGTGTTAAATTTACTACATTTATTCTGTTTAATCCTTTTTCTAATTCCATTTAAAAAGGATCCTGCCAACAAAAGAATAACATTGGAATCAATAGTTAACCTTTTGAAAAAACAAGAATTTAAAATAAAAGCTTCTATTTTACTTCAAATGTTATCCCTTTAAATATGGGTTTTAATTAAGTTTCATAATTTTTCTCTCAAACTGGCTTTACACTGTAGATACTAAAAATGTGTATTAAATAACTAGAGATTGAGGGAATGCCTGCAAGAAGTGACCCAGGGGCTTCTTTTCTTGCTAAGAATGTGTTCTATTCCACAAAGATTCTGAAACACTTGATCTATGGAAAAAAATATTAAAGTTTTAAAAAATAGGGAGGGGAATTATGGAGAGATGCATCATTAATGGAACTTGCTGCAAGGTTAAAACAACTGAAGTTCAGATGCTAGCACCCACACTACAAGCCATACTGGTTGTGGATTCTGGGAAACAATTCTGGATCCTCTGGAAGGGCAGTAAGTAAATACTCAACTGCTGAACCATCTCTCCCACCTTGCCTTTTATTTTCTTTTGGTCTCACTAAAGATAAAAATTTCCATCACTATTATTTTCCTTCATTCAAACATGTTTCAACAGATCAGATGTACCTTTGTACATCTTATTATGTGTCATTTTAACCATCACAAATTAATAGATTTTACTATTCAAGACAAAGCCTCAATGTCTTGAGTTTATACAATAAACACAATCTAACCCTATTCGTACTCTCAGGAATGTCCAGGTTTAAATAAATTGTGCCCATTAAACTTGTAGTATATTGTTCCAGTGTCAAAAATTGTAACCTAGTAAACAGGCCCTCTTTAGAAGTTCTTAACACTCATCCTATAAATATACCTAAACAGAATAATGATAAAATAATGAGGGCTAGCTAGAGAGTTGGCCCAGTGGTTAAGACCACATGTTCTTGCAAAGGACCCAGGTTTGATTCCCCCACACCTGCATGGAGGCACCACTTCATTAGGCACTAGATATGCATGTGGTAAGCAGATCTACATGCGGGCAAAGCACTCATACCCACAAAATGAATCTTAAAAAAAAAAAAAAAAAAAGAACATCTTTAAAAAAAAAAATAATAATGACGATGATGATCACGGTAATGGTAAAAATAACAGTAGCTAAATACTTAGGACACCAAATCTATATTATATATTCATCTTATAATGCTGCTAATGAAATAAGTAGCTCTGAATGCTTTTTTGATAATATATTTTTTCACTACTGGGTTTCTGTTGTTTTGAGAACACACACACACACACACACACACACACACACAGAGGGGCGGGGAGGAGGGAGAGAGAGGGAGGGCCAGATGAAGATGTTGGGTGCCCTTCTCTATCACTTTCCTCTTATTTCCATGAGATTGTCTTGCACTGAGCCTAAAGCTAAGTTGGTGTGCAGCATACCCCAGTCATCCTTCAGTCTTAATACTCTTCTACACAATCTCTGCTTTTAGTTCTGTAATTCAATCCCCTCCATATTAACTCATTTTCCAAGTTCAAAGAATATATACATTGAAGCCTTATTAATTCTAAATAACAAAGATGCCCAGTCATGGTGGTGAATGACTTTAGTCCCAGAATTCTGGAGGCAGAGGCAGGTAGATTTCAGAGTTTGAGACCAGCTACATTTACAAAATGACTTCTAACACAGTCAGGGCTACACAAAAGAACCCTGTCTCAAAAAACAAAAATGAAACAAAAGATCAAAGACACATCCTAAAATTTTTAAATGTTTTTTGTAAACTTAATAAAATATACCAACTTCAAATTTTATCACTTCATCTATTAAAAATTTTGTCTTCGACATGTTTAATGTAGTAGGAAAATAAGTTGCATTTGGATACATTCCTTCTTAAAAAACTTTAAAACAAGATTAAATTTTTTATGCAACAGGCTTACCTATTCTGCACTTGTGTGGCAGCAAAATGAACATAATTCTTCTTTTCAAGAAGCTTAGCCAACAGATTTTCAATTGCACCTTTCTGATTTTGAAAAGCTTCTTCTAAAAATTGATACCTTAAAACAAACAAAAAATATATTTGAAACCGAAACATTATAATTAAGACTTAGGAAGTGAGTTACACAAGACAATCTTGAAATAACTCTACCTGCTGGTCATTTCCATAGTACTACAATAGCCATTTAACACCATCTGCCTGGAATAGCCATTATGAAAGAAAAATTTCCTCAGAAAACTGACTTACCTCAGAAGTTTTAACTTAGGGTTCTATTTTTTTTTTTTAATCCTGAATAAGATGCATACAATTTAAATCATAAAATACAATATACTATACAAAATACTATAAAGTTCCTAAAGTTCCAAAATCATTGCTACCAGTCTAACGTACATAAACTCAGTGACTGAGTTCTATAAACCAAACTCATGTGCTAAGCAATTACTCTAAAACTTATGTACTCCCACAAACCTAATTATGCATTTTAAAATAGAACTGTAGTCATGATACACATGTATTATGTAGTTGCATCTGGTTTTATTACCTGCTATGTTTCATGAGGCTTTCCAATGGAATTCTATCAAATAAAGATATCAATATAGCTTTACTCTAACAATGTCATGTTTGATATATGCTCAAATTTTCTAATTATAACACTAGAAATGTATATTTAATATTAAAGTCCAGAGTCCTTGGCTACCAGATACTAGAATAATAGATTTCATTTTATATTTATTAAATCAACAAATTAATTTCAAGTTTCTTCTGCATGTTTGTCTCTTTGTTGTTGTTCAGTGTACTTTCTATATAAAGTACCCCTATGGCTCAAATTATGGTAATACTTAGGCACAAATCAAATATGCATTGATACCACACTGTGATGAGATATAATCTGTATCAAAAATGTAGTGTCTATAAAATGGCTTTCAGACCTAGGAAATCTCACAGAGAAATCCTAACAGTTGAATGTTTAGTACATTACATACTGAAATTTAAACAGGATCAAAGAATATTCAAATGTCAAAATATGAGACAAGATCTAACTTAAACTAAATATCAATGGCCAGGTATAACATGCCATTTCTTTGTTTTGTTCTCAAAGTAACATGAAGCTTTTGAATAATTCTAAGCAGAATGTGAAAATTCAGAACTCTAGGAAGATCATAAAACAGAAATAGAAAACTAAAAATATCAAACCTAAGTGAGACAGTATAATAACAAATGTGAGAGGTCAATTAAGGCAATGTTAATAGTACAACAAAATTAGATGAGCCCACTGGTACATACAATAGTGGCATAAAGGTTATTGGGGTAACCAATTACATTGGAGGTAGGGTTTTTTTTTCCCCCCAGACAGGGTTTCTCTGTGTAGTCCTGGCCGTCCTGGAACTTGCTCCGTAGACCAGGCTGGCCTCGAACTCAGAAATCTGCCTGCCTCTGCCTCCCTAGTGCTGGAGGAGGCAGATTTTAAGATCTATTATACATGAGCACCATACTGCATATCTGGTAGTGGCTTGGGGGGGTCCTAGGCCCTAGTCCAGAACCCTGTACTGTTCTTTTTCAAAACAAGTTATTCCTTCACTAAATACTTCTGCTCGGATCCATAAATTAGGTCTTCCCTCCACCTTGACCAGAAAAGCTTCTCCCTGCAATACTCAGCAGTGAATGCAGGGACTTCTAACTGGTGAAAGTGCTAATAAGTCTCTACTGAGTAGTGAGTCTTAAATGAGACACTTGTACCAATGCCGCCGTATCGTATCACAACTCCTACCCCAACTGAGATGCTATCACAGAAGGACTTAAGAATATTAGAGCTAAGCCAGGCAGTGGTGGCGCACGCCTTTAATCCCAGCACTTGGGAGGCAGAGGCAGGCAGATTTCTGAGTTCGAGGGCAGCCTGGTATACGGAGCGAGTTCCAGGACGGCCAGGACTACACAGAGAAACCCTGTCTCAAACAAAACAAAACAAAAAGAATATTAGAGCCAAAGAATAGAAAGGAGAACTTTGAAGTGTTGTCTTGGGGGTGTGACGTGGCCACTGCAGTCATGAACTTACTATATAGCTACAATATCCTACATAAGATCAAGTCAACAAGATCACTCAATATTCAGCAACAGGCAGCACTAAATTGACTGAGTGGATAATAAGTCATCAAGGGCATATTGGGAATGTTGAGTGGAATAAATGAATAGCAAAGCTAAAGATGTGTGTTTCAATGAAAGAGTACACACTTAGCGTGAATGAGGTTCTGGGTTCAATAAGCAGTACCAGAAAAGACTAAGAGTAGGCTCAGATAGGCAACAGAAGGAAAAATTCCAATGAAAGAGAAGAGACCAGAGAGATGGCTCCACTGGTAAAAATCTTGCTGTGCAATCCTGAGGTCATGAGTTCAGATCCACAGCCCCCATATACAAAGTCAGGTGTGAGGTACGTGCATATAATCCCAGGGCAGGGTGGTGTAGAGGCAGGAAGACCCCCCCCCCACCAAGGCTTGATGGGCAGTTAGTTTAGTAAAGTACTTGTCTCAAAAAGTAAAGCTGCAAGTGATCAAGGACAATAGAGGACACTGACCTTTGGCCTATATAAACACATACACTCAGCCACATGCACACATGCACATATACTATATGGAGAAGATAGAGAGGTAGGGCCTCTAATTTAAAAGATAAAGCAAGGATCTCTCAATTATTTATGAAACATAAAAATTTTCTATAAAATTACAGACATGGTGGCTCTTCCAGAGGTCCTGCAACCACATGGTAACTCACAACCATCTGTAATAGGATCTGATGACCTCTTTCCAGTGTGTCTGAAGACAGCGTACACACGTACATAAAAATAAAATCTTTTTTAATAAAAAATTTTTAAAAAATACAGTTGTACTACATGATGCTGTTTTGTCAAGAGTAGACACATTTTCATCAGACTATAATGAAGTATAATTGCTATGCTATGTATCTGTCTAAAGATAAGTTTTAAAGTTTTTAAAAAAATGTTTATAAATCGTGTTTTAAAATTTAGTGTAGCCCAAGTATACCAGGCAGGGCTTATAAACATTATAATATTTTGCGGTCCTGGGCCTTCAAATTGGCTCAATCTCTTATTAACTCATCCAGAGCCAACTTTCAGGCCTGCAACTTCCATTTGTGGTGTCTTAGAAATACAAAATTTTGATCTCTTGTATCATACATTCCGTGTATTTGCAGGAGCTATACAATGACTTCCAGGCTAGCTAGCCCAAGTTTTAGAGACCCTATCTCAGAAAATGGAAAGGGGGGGGGGGACCTACAAAGACTAGGGGGATCTAAAAGAGGAAATTGCTATGTATTGCGACTGTCAGACACTAAGGCAATAGTATTCTACAGTTAACGATTGAGTTAAAAAATTAAAATCTTTAAGAGATGAAGAAAATGACCTCAGAGATTTTTTACAGAGTAGCAATAGTAACTGGTTATAGATCAGGGCATGATTTTAAAACCGAGATCTGGAGGGAGAAGAAAGGATGGCCTAAACAACAGCAAGGAACTATTGCATAAGGTCCAATGACAGAGAATGAAAAAAACTAAGAGGAGCACGAGGAAAGCGAGGTCTAATTGTAGGGGAAAGAACCTAGACAAGGATGAAAGAAGCAGCTGAGGATACACTCTGCTGATGGCAAACCAATTAGTGAACAAAGAAGAGACAAGACACATGATGAGTCTTACAGGAATTACAAATGATACCTGGGAATACAGTACTCTCTTAGGGTCACAAGAATAAAAGATAATATTAGTCTCAGTAGACTAAAGGCTAATGGTGATAGAGATACTTCAAAAAGTGATAGCAAACAGAGCAACATCTGGGCTTTCTTCTGTAACCTATGAATGGAAAAGAAACTAGCTTTTATACTAAGCCCAGCCCACCTTCACCCCAGACAGGAATAGTGAGCAGAATATGACCATTGCATGACTATTTATTTCAAGAGAAAAAAAAAAAAAACTCACTCTAGGTGTGTATGCTCCATTCTATGGCATACTGAGATTCTCTAATAGTTGCCCATGAACATCATTAGTTTTTAAGATTTATTTGGGGCTGGAGAGATGGCTCAGTGGTTAAGACTCCCGACTGCTCTTCCAAAGGTCCTGAGTTCAAATCCCAACAAGCACATGGTGGCTCACAACCATCTGTAATGAGATCTGACACACTCTCCTGGTGCATCTGAAGACAGTACAGTGTGTATTTATTTTTATGTGTATGAGTGGTAAGCCTGCACATACGCAGGAGTTACAGAACCCCCGTAACTGGTGTTACTGGCAGCCCTAAGGTCCCATTTTGGGTACTGGGAACTGAACTCAGGTCCTCTATAAGAGCATATAGTATGTTTAGTTGTTTTGTTTTTGAGAGCCAGTAGCTCTGGCTGTCCTAGAACTCACTTTACAACTCATTCATAGAGATCCCCAAACTCTGCCTCCTAAATGCCAGGATTCAAGTTTTGTGCCACCACACCTACCTGACACCAATTTTTCAGTGGCCAATGACATTTTTTTAAATGACCCAATACAACAAATTAAAAATCTGCAGTTCTAGTTTAAATTTTCATTCTCAGCCTAACAAAGTTATCTCTATTGTCTATGGCATTCAACTTTCTAGTTTCTTACTTTACGAACTTGATTTGGTGACAACATCCTCCAGAGATAAACTGTTCACACAGAGATAATGTCACAAAGCACTCTGAACAGATAGCCCCAACAACTTACCTAAATGCCAATAAAACCAGAAAGCTTGTGTACTACAGCTAAACTGTAGGGTCTTTGTGGCTATGATTTTAAGACTGAATCTTTGCTTCTTTACATCTCTCTCAAGTGGAGTTAAATACCATGTGATGGTAGTTATGTTTTGACTAACTTTTGCCAATAGACTGATAGGTATTTCATGGTAATGAATGAGAAAGACCACCACTATCTACATAGACATAATAATTCAGAACTTCCAAGTTTTCTTATTTTACTTTGTATTTCACTACACATATATTATCTGAGTTCTTTCAGAAAGTGTCACTAATATCAAAATAAATAAATAAATAAATAAATAAAAAACTATGGGTAAACAGGGTCAACACATTTCAAACCTCTATGTTCAAGACTCACCTATAACTTATGAGTGGGTTAAAAAGCCAGGTAGTACATAAAGGACTTTGAACTATTTCTCAGGGAAACCCAATGCACTAAGATTCTTAAAACCCACTGTCCTAACAGTTATTAAAGCTAAACTCTAACACATAATAAAGTTAGACTAGGAAGTAATGTATAAAAACTAAAGACTATTAATATTTTTTTTAAAAAAGACAAAAATACAAATAATTTTAACAGCTGGGTGGTGGTGGCGGCACATTTCTGTAATCCCAGCACTCTGGGAGGCAGAGGCAGGTGGATTTCTGAGTTCGAAGCCAACCTGGTCTACAGAGTGACTTCCAGGACAGCCAGGGCTATACAGAGAAATCCTGTCTCAACAACCCCCCAAAATGATTTTAACAGACTTAACGTAATATGGTTATATTTGCTTTACCTGAACATTATTACTAGAATGGACAGCATGTCTAATCGGTGAACATTTCACCAGCCTAGTGTTACAGATAGCCAGATGGTAGGTGCTAATGTGTTTAATCCCAGCACTGGAGAGGCTAAGGCAAGTAGACAGACCTCTGAGTTCAAGGCCAGCCTGGTCTATAGAGGGGTTCCAGGACAGGCAGGACTACATAGAGAAAACCTGTCTTGAAAAACAAAAATAAACAACCAAACAAATAAAAGAAGCATGGAAGTTCACCTGAAGGACAATCTTGACATGTTAAATGGAAATCACTATTCCAAATGCAGACATTACTAAGACAGAATAAACCTAGTAAACAGATTAATTACTTAAAAAAAAAAAAAAAAAAAAAAAAAAGAAGCTAGTGCCAATATTTTCTCTACACAACAACCCTGATATGGACTATTTAAAAGGTGAATGGGTCAGAGAGTACAAAGAGTAACACTTGAAGGAAGTAATGCCACCACCTCAACAGTCCGCAGATATGATCTTAGCTTCAACCCATCACCAACACGTTTCTATGTAGAAAGAGTCAACTGCACCTTGCCTTCATATAAAACCTCAATTCAGAGTTAACATACATTTATTATGTACTAGGCAATTTCAAATCACCATCTTCCTGTCATGACTTGGTTAAAAGACTTGCTGCAGGCAAGTCTCCAGTGTAGTAATACACTATATTAATAATACTAAGAGTGATTGAGCCGGGTGGTGGTGGTGCACACCTGCAATCCCATCACTCTGGGAGGCAGGAGCAGGCGAATTTCTGTGTTCGAGGCCAGCCTGGTCTACAGAGTGAGTTCCAGGACAGCCAGGGCTATACAGAGAAACTTTGTCTTGGGGGGTCAGGGGGAAAACAAATCCAAAAAAAGAGAGTGATTTAAATGCAATGGTGAATATATGTGCTCAATAGAGGCTCACTGATAAACTCAGTGAAAGTTTCTAAAGGCAGGTCTAAGAATAAATAATTCTTAGAAATAGCCTGGAGTGTGGTATTTTACAGATAAAAACTTGCTTTCATTACTTATCCTAAAAACTAAACAAAAAGCCCAGGATTTATTTGATACTTTTTGGATTTTTAAAAGATGTCTATTTTACATATGGGACTATCATTAGCACCCTAACATTAAAACTTCTAGCATGCTGGGAAGGTGTAACAGCGGGTAAAAAGCACTTTCGATAACAAACTTGACAACTTTTATTTCAATGCTCAAAACCCATGTAAAAGCTGAATGTGGTAGCACATGTCTGTAGTCCCACACACCTACAGTGCGATGAGGCAGAGACAGAACTGACAATGGGCTTATAGGCTAGACACTGTAGAATATGTAGAGCAGCCGCAGAAACAAGAGACTCTTGTCCCAGAAACAAGGTGGAAAGAAAGAACTAGTAAAGCATTGTTCTGACTTCCACGTGTGTACTGTTCACACATATACCCTCTCTAACACACAAAATTTTAAATTTAAAAAATGTTTAATTACCAACTACTGGAACATAAAGTTCCTTGCAATTGTCTGCTACTGAGAAAGTAGCATACCATCTACTGCATACCACATACTATGCTGGGAAAAAAAAAAAAAACAATTAAAAATTCAAACTGTGCATTCAAGACCTGACTGGTCTACCAAGTGAGTTCCATGACAATCAGGGCTACATAATGAAACCCTGTCTTGAAAAACACACGCACGCACACACGCAAACTAGAAAAGGTGGGGTGGAGGAGCGGAGGAAAAATGCAAATGTCCAAGTATCTCAATACTCTTGGGCCACACTCAAAATACATGATATACACTTAATATGACTTCTGGATGTATATGACAACACTGTTATGCAGACTATAGCTTATGGTAAAAGCCTATAAGAGCTATCCAATGGTAAGCATTAGAATTTTGGAGCAGGAAACTTCTAGACACTGGGAAATAAAGGAGACCACTTGAAAAAAAAGTTAGCTGCTAATAGACATTAGTCAGGGCAGTGTCCCTAGAGGAGATAAATTAATCCGGAAATATCGAGTAACTATCACATGTTCAAGTACTGAAAGGAACTGTAATGTAGAAAGAAAATTGCACTAGAGTATCCTATAACATGTAAATATTTTTATAGGAGAATGCAAACCAGTACTCATTATACCTGTAATCAAGTCCCCCCTTGCCCACAGGGTAACTTCGGAATCAACTGAAGAGCTGCTGCATCTTTTGATTATCATCTATCAAACTATTCTAGGTGAGCATAATATCACAGAATCTATAGACAATAAAAATGGCTGGAGTGACCAGAATCCTCTTTAGAAAGCCACCATTCCATACTCTGTAGAGTATGCCAGTTACATTTGGGCTTTTACTATATTCTGAAAATGGTATCAGAAGTAAAAGTGGTCTTGTAAAACAGATGGTGAAGAAATAAATAGAAATAAGATTATTAATGTATGGCACACTGAAACTTATACATTTCCTACGATAGACAAATAACTTAAAGGAATTTTGTTGTTGCTACTGAAATTTTATGAACATACTTCAACTAAATGCAGAAAAACTTTTAACATAACAGGTCTCAAAGCAGACAGACCAGTTATAACTTCTTTGTATTAATGGGAAACAGAGCGTTTGTGGTTATTGTTTTGTTCTTGTTTTGTTTTGTTTTTTGAGACAAGAGTTTCTTTGAGTAGTCCTTGCTATCCTGGAACTCACTCTGTAGACCAGGCTAGCACCAAATTTAGTGATTCCCCTGCCTCTGCCCTGGAGTGCTGGGAATAAAGGCATGTGCTACCACCCTCTGGCAAGACAGAGCTTTTAAAATACTTTCCACAATCATACATCCAGGCAAAGTACAATGGGCGTGTAAGCCTGGGCTGATGGCACATTTGGAATCTGAGAGGCTATGGCAAGACAGCAAGTTTGAGGCCAGCAGAAGTTACCCAAGCAATTCTGAGGACAGCCTAGATTACACAGCGTTAAAAAGCAAATAGTCACAGAAATAAAATGGAAGTGCACACACAAGAAGTAGAACTGTGAGGCTGGAGAGATGGCTCAGTGGTTAAGAGCACTGGCTGCTCTTACAGAGGTCCTGAGTTCAATTCCCAGAAATCATATGGTGGCTAAGAACCATCTGTAATGAGTTCTGATGCTCTTTTCTGGCATGCAGGTGTACATGCAGATAGAGCACTCCTTTACAATCAATCAATCAATCAATCAATCAATCAATAAATAAATAAATAAATCTTTTTTAAAAAAAGAAGTGGTACTGTGGTATTTCTCTAAACAATGGGGGACATGCTAAGTGCTATGTCATTAGGGAACTTACTTCATCATTGTCCCTCTAAACTTAAGGGGTGGCTTGAAGAGTGAGCTGGTCACAAATAACCAATGATTTTACAATCATGCCTATCTAATGAATCTGCATTTTTTAAAAAATGCAAAATGTAGGGAACTTATAAGTCAGTGAACCTATATATACTAACAAACACATCCCTTCTCCTAGAGTTTCCCTATATATCTCATCATATGGCTATTCATTTGTATTTAAAAATATAATTCTCAACTGTAAATTAAGGAAATCCTAGAATTCTGTGAATCATAATCTAATTAACAAATGGTATCTGAAGTAGGAAAGAACCTTTAATCAGATGAACCAAACTCCAGGTACAAAGGTGTTCTAGGTGAATTAAAGAACATCTACTTGGTGTCAGAGAGCTGTTCACACCGAGAATAAAACATATAAAAACATAGATAACATTCTCAAGCAGAATGTAGAAGGAAACGGTTTATACCCACCTCTGCCTCACCCTCATACTCAAGACCAAACATTAAGGCTGGGTAGGGTAGAACACTTAGTAATCCCAGCACTTAGGAAATAGAAGCAGGAGTATCCTTAAAAGTTTGAGGCCAGCATTTTCTACATAGCGAGTTCTAGGTCACCTCAAAAAGGGAAGCAGGGAAGACAAGAACACATTAATATAATTAGGACTAAGATAAAATTGATAAAGAAAATGGACCATAGTTAATCTTCAAGGTAGGAAGGGAGTTGAAGCTTCCCTTCTACCACTCCCTACTCATGAGCCATCTACTCCTTTAAGCAATGACCAAAGAAGCTAATTTGTCACAGGGAAGATTATACAATCTCCCTTACTGCCAAGCCTAACAGCCTAACTCAGTTTCTAGGACTCATATTGACAGAAGGAGAGAGCAAATTCTCAAAGCTACAATCTGCCCTCCACACTGAGCTTTATAGCCCCTCCACAAATAATTAACTGTAGTAAAAAAAAATAAATAAATAAGTATCCAGGTAGTTGCATATACCTTTAATTCAAGCACTCAGGATGCATAGGAAATCAGATCTCTGAGTTCAAGGCCAGCCTGATCTAAAGAATGAGTTCCAGGACAACCAGGGATACACAGAGAAACACTGTCTTGAAAAAATTGACCAATCAATAAGCATATAAATAAGTAAATAAGCAAACAAGCAAATAAATATATAAATAAAGCAAACAAGCAAACAAATACTGTATAAGAAATGTAAGGGAGCAAAAATCTGGCTAAAGCTGTGACAAAGATAAATGTCTTACTAAAATAACTAAAGGACAAATAACACTGTGATTTGCCCTTAAAGGTAAAGTCCTCCACTAGTCAGTTACTTCACATACAACACTGGTCTAGCTGAAGATGAGAGACATGAAATATGTCTGAATATAACAAATTAAAGCTATAAAGATTTAGAAAATGCCTTTTAACAGTGAGTTCTCTTGGGGAAAATATATTACTTTTATATAATCAAATGTGAGCTGTTTTATATATTATAGTATTGTAGTCTCTATATAATATGGGGAGAAATAAACATAGAGAGCATAAACACTCGTACTCATGGCTCTACCACTTGTACAAATTACTAAAGCCTCCTGAGAGAAGGTTCTTTTATCTCTGAAACAGTTACAGCACCAGCACCATAATATTTCATGAACCAAATGAGCACTTGGTACTGAGAAAAGTGCCCAGCATAAAACAGAACTGTTAGCAATTAGATGATGATGTCCAGTGAACTCAATAAATTAACTGAAGTAAACATACAGTTAAGAAAATATTCACTCCAGGAATACTTGTACATTCCTTAATCCCACTGCATAAGAGTCTGAGTGAGACAGGAAGATTATAAACTGGAAACCAACTTGGGTAAGTCAGCAAGACCTCATTAAAAGAAGAAAAGGGAGAGGTGGAAAATATAGGTTAGTTGAGGTTTGGAATTTACTGCCCTTTCTTGACAGAAGACTGAGAAAATGTACTTTCACCCATTTAGAAAATCTACTCTTTTAAAAACTTTTTTTAGACAGATAGATAAATTTATTTATTTATTTACTTATTTATTATATGTAAGTACACTGCAGCTGTCTTCTGACACTTCACAAGAGGGAGTCAGATCTTGTTATGGATGGTTGAGTCACTATGTGGTTGCTAGGATTTGAACTCCGGACCCTGAGAAGAGCAGTCAGTGCTCTCAACAGCTGCACCATCTCTCCAGCCCCTAGAAAATCTATTCTTAAAAAAAAAAAAAACACTAGATAGGGCTGGAGAGATGGGTCAGCAGTTAAGGGCACTGACTGCTCTTCCAGAGCTTAAGTTCAAATTCCAGCAACCACATAATGCTCACAACCGTCTGCAATGGGATCTGATGCCCTCTTCTGGAATGTCAGAAGACAGCTACAGTGTATTCATATACATAAAATAAATAAATACATCTTTTTTTTTAAAAAGCACTAGATAATTCTAGTTTTTATAGAAAGAACTATTACATCTATTATTTGTAATAAACAGATGCCATAGAAAGTGAGTAAGCTTGTAAAAATTCTGTTGTATGCCTATCTAAAAATTTTATTACAAATCCAATACAATTCTGATGAAGCAGATATATGAATAAATACTGCTGATTCAGTTAGAATATGGTTAATAAAAAGTTATGTATTAACAGTAGCTATACTAGTGTTTACTTGTTTATATAGTTTTCTTGCAATTATACGTCTAATGTGAACCAGTATATTTATGCTTAGATATTAAAATATGGTATCAGCCATGTACATGAGAAATTTTATCAGACACCTCTATACAAATACTGCCTTTTCATATACATAGTCTCTAATGTAAATCACTGCATTTGGAAAAGCCTTATCTCAACCATAAAACTAGTGAAAAAGGAAATAACATAATTACCATCTTATAAACACAAACCCACATTAATGATATGCCATAACAAATAATTAGATATAAACATGAAAAATATTATCTTATCAAACATATATTGCTTCAAGAAATAAAATCTAGGTTCAAATACTCTAAGATAAAATATGATGCCAATATTTAAGAACAAATTTGTCAATATTATTTCTAATATTTTTCAGTAAAGAATTATGATTTCTGTACCTATGTTCTTTGTGCTCCAATAGCTGACAGTCTCTACACGTCAGTCTATCACATGTTTCACAGAATAGTTTCAACTGCTCTTGTTTATGTACAGGACAAAACACTGGGCGCTGACCAGATGTTCCAACAGACTCTGTAACAAAATAAAACATTTTGAACAATAAGATTTTTGACTAATTTTTTCTAGTGCTAGTATTCAAAGATCATAAATAAGTAGAACATGCTATTTTTAAACTCAAATGGTTAAATGTGGCATTGAAACTATCTCAATGATATCTCAGTAATAAATAAAGGCATATGCTGCCAAGCCTGATGGCCTAAATTCAATTCCTGGGACTCAAACCAGTTCCTGTAAGTTGTCCTCTGACATCCACATATAAGCATGTGGCATAAGAGTGTGCACACACACACACATGCACACGCACACTCATGCACATGTTTTTTAAAAGCTGCAAAACAGAAACTATATGTATCATACCTGAGACATCTTCTTTTTTCCTGATCAGATGGTCTTTAGTGAATTTTACTCTTTGATGTGCTTCAATGCATGTCTTACATAGCCACTCTCCACATTCTACACAAAAACCAACTGCACTTGCATTGTCTTCACAACTAGTACATACCTAAAAAAAAGAAATAAACACTAATCTACATTACATTTGCCAAATTTGATTAACAAAATAAGTGAAAACTTTGTAACTTGTTCTTAAAAACAATAGTTCATTATACAAAACATAAAAATCACTGTTATCCATTTAATCTTCAAAAATATTTTTTTAGCAATAAATCATGTAGATAAGTAAAAATCTAATACTCAGAACATAAATCTATGTAAAACTTTTTAAACAATAACTATTTTATTCTATCAAGCCTAAGGGTATAGAAGAGTACTCGTTTATTTCTAATTTGAAAGATAGAGCTATAGCAAAAGTACCTAAATTACTTAATCAAATATTTTTCTTATAATTTATATTTTAACAAGAATAATATGTAAGAATATAGAGAAAAACTGAGGTGCATACCTGTTCTGATTTCTCATCAGAACTGCTAGGAGCTTCAGATGTGTCTTTCACAAAATAATTATCCACAAGATCTATCTGTCTGCATTCTTGACGACATACTGGACACCGTATTACACCAACTTAAAAAAGAAGTGGCAGGGGTTAATGTTCTTCAAAAGGAAAAGAAGGAAAGTCTGCATAAAACTCATATGTAAACCACTTGTGTACTACACAAAAGACCAAAGACATGAGCAAAGCAGATTGAGTTACTTCCCTGGAGGAAAATGATACCCATTTGGAAAAGGAAAACATTTATTAAAATGTCCCCACTAAAAAAAATTTAATATAATAAAGGGTTAGCTGACAGCCCTAAAAGAAATGCGAATCTTCAAAGCCTATAAAACTATAAAAGAAACTGCTGCTAGGCAGTGGTGACACAAGCCTTTAATCCTAGTACTTGGGAGGCAAAGTTAGGCAAATCTCTGTGAGTTCAAGGCCAGCCTGGTCTGCCTAGTTCCAGAACAACTGGGGCTATATAATTAAGACCCTGCCTCAAAAGGGGGGTGGGAGGGGGAAGATGTCATCAAGGTGCTTAATATAGAATGACTTCTGAATTATTCAGAGTGAACCTTTAATATGTATGTAGTGTGTGTGTGTGTGTGTGTGTGTGTGTGTGTGTGTGTACACATACAGGTACCCAAGGAAGATTAAAAAAAAAAAAGGCTTTTAGATCCTTTGGAGCTGAAATTACAGGTAGTTTTAAGCCTTGTGTGAGTGCTGGGAACTGAACTCTGGTACTCTGGAAGAGGAACAAACATTCTCGACCACTGAACCACACCATTCTAGCACTCAGATGCAGATAAGACAGCACATCAGGTGAATCAGATAATCAGAAGAATAGAATGATATGCCAAGAAAGGTAGCCATTAAAAGCTAAGAAGACAATGAATGAATTCTTCACCCAAAGCCTCTGGAATCAGTCCTGACCATATTGCCTTTAGCCCAGTAAAAGGCCCTACCTCGAGAGCTTTAAGAGTACCAGGTATATGTGTTCTAAATGAACAGACTCTTGAATGATTTTTGTTGTTAGCAAGAGAAGAAAATAAATAAGCATTCTATAAAGTTTAGTTTGGTACTTAATATATACGATTGTGGGAGAAAAAGCACCCATGCTTTTACCTATTCATGTTTTACTATCTATTACACAGGATAAACTGCTAATATATGGAACTTAAGGAATTAAAAATTAACGCAGAAGTCAATAAAACAAACTACTGACATGTCAATGATGGAACTGAAAGTGCATTGTCTAGGCTGATGAGATGGTTCAGCAGTTACGAACACAGACCATACTTCCAGAGAACTTTGGTACGATTTCAGCACCCATATCAGGTCACTCACCACTGCTGTAACTCCAGTTCCAAGGGTGTTCCAATGCCTCTGGCCTCCAAGAGCACCTGCGCTCATATGTACTTATCCACACACACAAACACACATACACATAACTTAAAAGACATTATGCTGGACATGATGGCAGATATTGCTAATCCTAAAACCTGAGACAATGATCCTAAGTTCAAGGCCAGTCTGGACTACATAGCAAGACCCTATCCCCAAACAAATAAGCAAAACCAAAACAAATATAATCCAACAAAGGCTAAAACTAGTGTTATTTATGGTGTATAACACACAACTCTAGGAAACACCATATGTAAAAAACAAGGTATAACAGTCTCCAAGAATTACAAAAGTGCACAAACCACAGAATCTATACAATTATTCTGACAAAAAATAAAAATGTCAACAAAATTCTCAATCTATCCAGGTATTGTGGAAAGCACATGTAGTCCCAGCTACCTAGGAGACTGATGCACAAGAATCACTTGAATGTGGACAGTTAGCCTGGACAACATAACTAAAAACTAACTTACCATACCCCCATTTTTCACACTTGCAGACACACACACACACACACAACCTCAAACAGTGGTTCTCAACCTTCCTAATGCTGAAACCCTTTACTTAACTACCAGTTCCTTGTGTTGTGGTGACCCCCAACCTGAACATTATTTTATTACTACTTTATAACTGTTTTTTGCTGCTGTTATGAATCCTAATGTTTTCAAATGGTCTTAGGCATCCTCTGTGAAAGGATTGTTTGACATTCCCCAATAGATTGGAGACCCATAGGTTGAAAACTGCTGTTTTAAAAGAGTATTTCCCAAGAGACATACATACACTATGAAAACAAACCAACAAGATGGAGTTGTTTGTGTCAGCCTTTTCAAAAGTAAATAAATGCCAAGAGATGAAAAAATACTTTAAAAACATGGTTACCTAGCACTAACTGTCTCTTAAACTTGGTCCCTACCATTTCCATTCCATTTATTATATTTGTTTCAGATATAAACATATTCCACTTCAAAATGTTAAGATTTTAAAATAGAAAATGGGGAAATGGAACAGGTCTGACAAAAAAATACTCATTCTTTACATTCTTAGTTCATATGATAATAGAGTTTGTGTAAATGGAGAAAATGCCATTCAGCTTTTAGTACTACTAGTAAAAAAAAAAAATCAGTAAAATATAGAATAAAATTATATTTACTAAGAGTTCTTAAGACTTAAATGGCTTAACATTTTAAAACTGAACAATGCTATATAGGCTTAAACTTTCTTAAGGCATGTTCAATCATTATATGAATATACATTGTAAAATCACAACTTTTAAAAAGATATTCCCTTCCTTAAGGGTGCCAAGCTAAGAGTATTTCGAAGTCAAGGAACCAATCAAGAAAAGAGGGAAGGGGTAAGAAAAGAACAGAAAAGAAAAAAATGTATACACAGTAACTGAGGACCTAGAACTTGAATGACATAGAATAACCCAGTTGCTGGAAAGTCAATTTGTTTAAGTCAGCTCAGCCAGTAACTACTTTCAGAGATTAACAGAACAATTGAATGTCACAGGAAAGCCACAACCCTCATGGACCTCATTCCATACTTTAACAATAACTATTCTAAAGTATGGGTGAGAATTTTAAGATTTTCTGATCCACAAAAACAAAATTTAACAACCCCTCCCCCAAATACCAATGAAAGCAGTGAGGAAACAGGAACAACTCTACCACTTCCAATCTGTCTGATTCTGGCTTCTAAATTTTATAGCAGAGTCAAGCATAGTGAATAAGTTTTAAATTAAATTGATAAGTGGTGAGAAGTTAATTATAATTAATTGAAAGTAGATTAAGTAATATATGTGTATGTATGTTTATGTAGAAGCATATGTAGAGATAAGATAACTAAAAAAAAAAAATCCCACAGGAATGGGAGATAAGGTAAGCTGGGGAGTACTAGTAAAAGACATATGAAAGGAAAATACAAGTGAGAATACTAGGAGTGCAAATATTTAAACAGGGATAGGAGACAGATATGGGGACAAAAGATGCGAAAAGGTTAACCAAAACTATTAATGTATGGAGAGCCATACAGAAACATGTATTTATATGTATATGTATATGTGTATATGTGTGTGTGTGTGTGTGTGTGTGTGTGTGTGTGTGTGTGTGTATGCAAGAAAAATGCTCACACATAAAATAAAAAATAAATCTAACAAGTAAGTTGCGGGGCATGATTCTTTAATCCCCGCACTTGGGAGGAAGAGACAAGAAGGTCTCAAGGTTAGCTTTGTCTACATAGCAAGCTCTAGGAGAGACAGTCAGAGATACAAAGAAGAGAGACTGATACAAGAAAAATAAGGGGTGAGGGTGGGGGGGAAGGAAGTGGTGGTGGGGATAATATGAATTTAATCTAATCAGGTTAAAAGTACTTGCTTCTCTTGGAATGGAATGGAAAGGAAAGGACCAGAATTTGGTTCCCAGGGTGCTCACAACTGCCTGTAATTCCAGGTCCAGAGATCCAATGTCCTATTCTGGGCCTTTGCAGGGCAAGCACCTATATACATGTACAAACACACAAACACATACACCTAAATAAGTGTTTTTGAAAATTAAATTAAAGGGCTAGAGAGATGGATCAATGGTTAAGAGCACTTGTTGCTCTTAAAAAGGACCTGAATTTGGTTGCCAGCACCTACAACAGGTGGCTCACACCATCTGTAACTAGTTCTAGGTAATCTAATGCCTTCAGCCTCCTCAAGTACCACGAGCAAACACAAACATATCCACACAAGTATGCTCATAATTTTTAAAAGATAAATATATAATAAATTAACTGGTTATATTAAAAAAGAATTATGTAGAGCTGGATGGTTTAGAGATTAAAAGCACTGGCTGTTCTCCAATATGACCTGTGTTCAACTCAATGCCAGGACAGATGCCGGGACATTTTACAACCACCTGTAATTTCAGTTCCATGTAATCTGATTCCCAGTTCTTAATTCTGCAAGCACATCATATATGTGATGTAGACAAAACACTCATGCCAGGCAATGGTGACGCACGCCTTTAATCCCAACATTTGGGAAGCAGAGGCAGGCGGATTTCTGAGTCCGAGGCCAGTCTGGTCTACAGAGTGAGTTCCAGGACAGCCAGGGCTATACAGAGAAACCCTGTCTCGAAAAACAAACAAACAAACAAACAAAAAAAAAAACCAGAAACCCTGTCTCGAAAAACAAAACAAAAACACTCATATACTTTAAAAAAAAAATCTTTAAAAAAAGAAAACAAGAAAAAAATGCAGCAGAAACAAATGGATTTAAATGACTACATAGGGGCTAGAAAGAATTTCCTGAGAAAGGTGCTTGAGAACCTGATCCCCAAAACATACTTAAAAAGCCAGGCATAGTGGTAGTCGGATCTGGAAGTGGGGAGGAAGGTGATTTGCTGGCTAGCCAGCTTGGCCTAACTGGTGTCCAGGTGACAAAGAAAAACTATCATCCTCCTAACATCTGTTACTATTACTTCCATTGCTATAAAATCTCTATAGCTCAGTGACTCTGGCTTCAAGATATAGTTATTTTGTTTTTTTGTCTTCCCTCATTTGAACAAATAGATAGCTCTTCCTGGCTGACACATAGCCGCCCCCCCCCACACACACACACCATTTAAAAAAAAAAAGGTAAAGTATACAGCTTCTTAGAAGTGTAACAACACACAAAATTCACACATACAAAAACATAAAAAAATGACTTCATAATGATAATGCAATAAGATTTATAGTTAAAGAAATTAAGATTCTAGATGATTGTTAGATTTCTATGTAGTTAATTTTCTTAGAAAATACACCATTATTCAAAATAAGGTAAGGTTTTTTAGTCAAAATATAACAAGTAGGTTTTGGATAAATACTATTTAACTTGCTTCTCAACTGAGGCACTCTGATTACTAACGAATAAAGGACAGAAGATCTGAGCTGGATAAGGATGTATCTCAGTGGTAGAAAGCTTACCTAGCATGCATAAGGGCTCACATTAAGTCCCCAGCCTAAAAACAGAACCCTTAAATGTCAGTATTTACACATCTAAGAGAAGAAAGAATTCTAAGATGCAGAAAACAACTTTCCAACATTTCAAACTGAAGTATATAAACATAACTGGAACAAAATACTTTTCTATTAATCATTTATAATTAATTTCTCATCACTGTAATTTACTTTTAAATATTACTATATTTAATCATCAGTTCTTTGTATGACCTAACAATTATTTATTCGGCCCTAGCTTTTCCTTCTCATATCTTTAAGTGGCCATTCACATCTTTTAATCATAAACAAGCCTCTCCCTCAGAAAATAATGTAAAGATTAAAAAAAACACATGTATTTTCAGTTGAAGGAAGAAGCTACCAAAATTAACATATATGGCTCCCAACTGCTGAGAGGCCAGTCCAGGTGATGAAGAGTGTCCTGTACATTAAATTTTAGAAAGTCTGAATTAAATAATCCAGGTAAGCAAGAACTGGAATATAGCTCAGGGTAAAGCATTCCCACTGGGCTTGTAAATCCTGTGTTTACTTGCCTGCCTTGCAAAGTAGCAAAAGGTAGAGATAAAAGCAAAAAGAATACGAAAAGCTGGAGGTGAGAAGTGTTAAAAACTATGACAAAAACAATTGGCAACAAAGTAAAAGGATGGAATGGCCATGAGAGGCCAAATAAATAAACATTACTTGATACAGGTGAAATTAGATAGGGGCTGGAGAGATGCCTCAGTCATTAAGAGCACTGGCTCTTCTTCCAGAGGACCTGGGTTCAATTCCACCAGTATCAACATGACAGTTCACAACTATCTATAATTTTAGTTTCAGAAGATCTAATGCCCTCTTCTGGCCTCTGAATGAACTGTATGTACATGGTGCCCAGTCTTGTATGGAGACAAACACCTTTACAAACAAGCTAAATCTTAACAAAGGAAAAAATTTGGTATAGGTAATACATAAAATAATTGATGAACTGGCTCAACCTCTAAAATAATACCATATAGCAACATGCTTATATGATGTTCATAAATATCCAGCAAACTTTCACAAGTCAGTTTTAGCACTGTGCATAAAAATATCAAATTTGGGGGCTGGTGATGTAGCTCAGCCATTAAGAACACTTACTGCTCTTCTAAAGGTCATCCCTAATTCAATTTCCAGCAATCACATGATGGCTCATAACCATATGTACAGCTATAGTGTACATAAATATACTATATAATAATACATAAATATATAATAGTATATATATAATATATACTATTATATATAATTATATAATAAGATAATATAATATGTAAATATATAATATATAATAATATATAAATAAGTACAAAAAATACATAAATCTTAAAAAAATTTTAAAAATCAAATTTATATTTATGTGGTCATGCGTGTGTAAACACAATCATGTTAAACACATTTCTGGTATCAAACAATGAAATATATGTAGAGACTTGTTAAGTATAGATATTACAGTCAATAATTACTGATATCTTATTTTCATATATTCTTAAAGATCTATATGTCTTCAAAATAAAATTTTTTAAATCTCATGTAATCAGAAACCAATGAGTCAATTTGTTATCAAATACAGCAATATATTAATAATTTCACATTATTTAAAATAAGGTACTCAATGTTTTTCAACATGGCAGAAAACTGTATAAAACACTAATGTACTTTTCTCTTTTTTTTTGGATTTGGTTTTTTTGAGACAGGGTTTCTCTGTATAGCCCTGGCTGTCCTGGAGCTCACTCTGTAGACCAAGCTGGCCTCGGACTCAGAAATCCACCTGCCTCTGCCTCCCAAGAGTGCTGGGATTACAGGTGTGCGCCACCACCGCCCAGCTCACTAATGTACTTTTCAAATAGATAATTATAGTCTGTTAGCTATATGCAAATTTAAGAAGTAAAGTAGGGCCAACAAAGCATTAGTCCAAACACTTTGACTCTCACATATTGGGAAGCAGAAAACTGACTCCTACAACTTGTACTAACCTGAAGAATGTTATGGTATAGCTGGCAAGATGGCTTAGCTCTTATGAGCACTGGCTGCTATTCCAGAGGACCCAGGTCAATTCCCAGCACCCATATAGAAGCCTACAACTGTCTAGTTGCACCAACTGCTTATTCACTGACTCCTTTAAGAGGTCATCTGAATTCTATACTAAGAATCTAAAGTCAGTTATGAAAAAATGGAGGTCTATTCTTACCCCCATTTGTACTAGCTGAGGAGAAAACAGTGAGGATCTGTTATTCTTGGGATAAGACATTTCATCTGAAAATGTAATAAATAAAGGGCAAATGAAACAAAGAGTATCATGTCTACCATGGTTTGCTGGCTCACCACTGACCAATAACTACAAAGCCATGCACCAACTTGATCCTGTAAAGGGAATCACACTCAAAAATAAATAAATAAGTATATCCCATTTAAGGAGACTCAGTAACTTGAAGGAAACCAAGCTCAACAATCTGAGCGGAAAGGAAAGGGAAAGGGAAAGGGAAAGGGAAAGGGAAAGGGAAAGGGAAAGGGAAAGGGAAGGGGAAGGGGAAGGGAAAGGGAAAGGGAAAGGGGAAGGGGAAGGAAAGGAAAAAGGAAAGGAGAGGAGAGGGGGAAGGGGGAAGGGGGGAAGGGGGAAGGGGGGAAGGGGGCAGGGGGCAGAGGGGAAGGGGAAAGGGGGACAAGGGGAAGGGGGAAGGGGGGAAGGGGGCAGGGGGCAGAGGGGAAGGGGAAAGGGGGACAAGGGGAAGGGGGAAGGGGGCAGGGGAAAGGGGAAAGGGGGGAAAGGGGAAGGGGCAAAGGGGGAAGGGGGAAGGGGAAGGGGGAAGGGGAAAGGGGCAAGGGGGGCAAGGGGGGTAAGGGGCAAGGGGGGCAAGGGGGGTAAGGGGAAAGGGGAAAGGGGTAAGGGGGAAGGGGAAAGGGGGGAAGGGGGGAAGGGGGAAGAGGGAAGGGGGGAAGGGGGAAGGGGAAAGGGGAAAGGGGAAAGGGGAAAGGGGAAAGGGGAAAGGGGAAAGGGGAAAGGGGAAAGGGGAAGGGGAAAGGGGAAAGGGGAAAGGGGAAAGGGGAAAGGGGAAAGGGAAAGGGAAAGGGAAAGGGAAAGGAAAAGGAAAGGAAACCTGAGTTTAAAAAAATGGAGGTGGGGAGAAGGAAGCAGAAAGGAGGAAGAGACTGCAGTGGTGGCAGCAGTAGCAGTAAGAATTCTTATAAAAATTCAATTAAAAGGAAAAAGGCTCTGCAAAAACAAAAATGAAATCTGGAAGGTATTAAAACAGGAAAGTCAAAATTATAAATATAATCATAGAAGACTCAAAAGGAAAGAACAAACCAGGAAAAATGATGTGTCATATAGCTAAGAAAACAAAGTAAACAAACAATCTTCAGGATAGGAAAAATATCTGCAAATTATTCATCTGACCCAGGAATTAATTCTGAATACATAAGTAAAGCAACAGCAAACACAGGTAGTAGTTGTAATCCAAATGGACAAATAAAGGATGAAGCTCAGGAACAGCACTAGTCTATGCAACCTGATCACAACAAATGAAATGGAAAGGTGATCTGAATACTTCTCAAAACATACAGATGGTCAACAACTATTCAAAAATTGTTCAAGGACTGGTTAAGATGACTCAGAATGTAAAACTGCTTGCCAGCAAGCCCAAAGGCCTGAATTCAATTCCCATGATCCACTCTCAGGGTAAAAGAAGGCCAACTGCCCAAAAGTCATCTTCTATCTTCTGTACATAAGTACACACGTATGTACACACACACACACACACAATGTAATGGAAAATTTACATCACTGATAACAAAAAAATATACTAAGACCACCAGGAGTTATGATCTTACTCTAGCTGGAATAGATATTTCAAAAAGGCAAACTATAAATGTTGTTGGGGAAGCATAACTCTTATGCACTGTTCCTGAGAATGTACAATTAGCACAGCAATTATACAAAACAGTATGGAGGCTCTTAAAACTAAGAAAACAAATCCTTTTAATTCAGCTATCGCATTCAAGGGTATGTAGCTAAAGGAAATGAAATCAAGATGCTCTAGAGATATCTGAATTCCCCTTGTAACCAACATACGGAATAAAGCAAGGTGTCCATCAATAGGTAAATAGATTTTTAAAATGTGGTAAACATACAAGAACCATATCATGCACACAGAATCAGCAAAAAACTTTATTCATCTGTGGTGGTTTAAATAGGTATGCCCCCACTCCCAAAGACTAAGCCGCCCTCCCAAAGACTAAATGCTTGGTTCATAGGGAGGGGCATCATTAGGAGGTGTGTCCTTGTTGGAGGAAGTATGTCACTGTAGAGGAAGGCCTTGAGGTCTCATAGAAGCTCAAGTCATGCTCAGTGAGACAGTCTCCTACTGTTGCCTGTGGATCTCTGCTCCACCAGCATCATGTCTGCCTGCACACTGCAATGCTTCCCACCATGATGATAAAGGACTACACCTCTGAAAGTATAAGCCAGCTCCAATTAAAGGTTTTACTTTGTAGGAGTTACCTGGCCATTTCTCAAAATGTGACTCTACTTTAAATAAAATTTTAAAAGGACTAAGCTTATAAAACAAAAATTAAATGTTCTGTTTCCCTGTTAAATTTCATCAGGCTTTTAACAGAACTGGAGCTCACTTAAATTTCTGTATAGGGTCTGGAAATCAATCTGAAATTAAAAGCAAGTACTGTCCTTGCAGAGGACCAGAGTTTGGTTCCTAACACCCATGTTAGGTAGGCAGCTTATAACTGATTCTAACTAAAGTTCCAGAGAGATAAAACACCTCTTGCCTCTGAAGGTACCAGTGCGCATGTACACATACACAAACATAATAAACGCTTACATTTTTGTTTAGGCTAAGGTCTGTGTACATGTGCATGCACACATGAGCATTGCGCCCAAAAGTGTGCGCGCATTTGAAGCTGAGCTTGTTTGTGTCTTCCTTAATCATTTTCTTCCTTATGTTTATGAAACAGTCTCACACATCTACTTTCAGTGACAAAGGACAGTTAAGATCAAAATCAATAACAAGTGATGTCTTCAGAGAAAACCTTTTTTTAAGATGGTCTCATATATAGCCCAGTATGGCCTAGAACTGTCAATCCACCTGCCCCAGCCAAGTACTGTAAATCACAGACAGGTATGTCATTACATTCAGCCTAAAGTTTCTATAACTCCCTACACATCAATAAAAGCATCAATAAAAACAGATTGCAAGTTACAAATATTTTATCTAGAACAAACATTAAGAAAGTAGATGAGTTGGAGAGAATGCTCAGTCATTAAAGAGTGTCAACTGCATTTGCAAAGCTGAATCCCCATCACCCATTTAGAGTGGCTCACAACCACCTCTAACTCCAACTCTAGGGGAATCTGACATCTCTGGCCTCCATGTACACTCTCATGCTCATATCCATACACAGACACACATTAATTTAAAAAACAAAAACAAGGGCTGGTGAGATGGCTCAGCGGTTAAGAACACCAACTGCTCTCCTGAAGGTCCTGAGTTCAAATCCCAGCAACCACATGGTGGCTCACAATCTCCATGGCATAAAGAGATCTGATTATGCCCTCTCCTGGAATATCTGAAGACAGCTACAGTGTACTTACATATAATAAATAAATAAATCTTAAAACAAAAACAAATCTTTAACTTAAGAGGCAGAAAGAAGTAGGCTGATCTCTGTGTTCCAACTTAGCCAGTCAATACAAGACTCTGTCTCAAAAAACAAGAAAGAAAGAGAAAAGAAAAGAAAAGAAAAGAAACGAAACTAAACGAAACGATGAGCTGGAGAGATGGCTCAGTGATTAGGAGCACTGACTGCTCTTCCAAAGGTCCTGAGTTCAAATCCCAGCAACCACAGGGTGGCTCACAACCATCTGAAATGAGACCAGATGCTCTCTTCTGGTGTGTCTGAAAACAGCTACAGTATACTTACATATAATAAATAAATCTTTAAAAAAAGAAAGAAAGAAACTAGCCAAAACACTATATAAAATCATATTAAAGCATAAAATCTTAAATAAAATTTAAATCTTAAAAAGCTATAATAGTGTTTTAGGTAACTCACATGAAGGTAGCAAAGAAAGATGCATACCACATGTAGAATAAGCTGTGGCATGTATAAAGTATTTAAGCTGTAACACATTAATAATCTTAAATAGAGCTAAATAACGGAAATACTGCCAAATACAAATTAAAAGACAGACAGACTGACTGACTGACTGACTGACTGGAAAAAATAAAAACTGAAGTCTATGATATTTAAACCATGACTCATTCCCCAACCTCTTCTCAGAAAGCAACATTCCAGGTGAACATAGCCAAAAAGACATGACCTGACCATCAATGTCAGGTCAAGGACTACAGTATACTCCCCAGGAAGGACCAGTCACAAGAATTTCTCATCCCACCTGTGTTTGAATTTAAACTCAAATGCTGTGGACAGGCCTTGTGCTGTTTGTATGTTGATGACAATTCTGCTCTCCTGGGAGGGGCTGTGGACAAGGAGTCATACTTAGGTGACTTCTTGTGAACCAATCCCCTAATGAATAAAGGAGCCAATCACAGGGCAAGTAGGTGTGACTTCCAGGTTGGACAGAGGAAAAAAGGAAGGATAGAGTTGGGTCTTCTCTGGACATGGAATAGCATGAGGACAAGATGTAATATTATATGAGTGTCTCCCGGTTTCAATGGTGGATCCATCAGGATTCTCCACAGGAGGATTTAGATTTAATAAAGCTTACAAGTTACGATTTTAGCTGTTGCACGCAGTGATTGAGTTACCGTTATTTCTAAACTAAGTTTGTATTGCATTTTTCTTCACACGGCCACTAATCTGGGTTCTTGGTGGCAAAGTGTGGGTTTGCCTGACAGGCAAAGGCCATGGGGTATTTGAAGCATGGGGCTGGCATGGTAGCAACCCACCAGTTTTTGTTTTGTTTTTTTAATTTATATGAGTACACTGTAGCTGTCTTCAGACATAACCAGAAGAGGGCATCAGATCCCACTACAGATGGTTGTGAGCCACCATGTGGTTGCTGGGATTTGAACTCAGAACCTCTGGAAGAGCAGTCAGTGTTCTTAACTACTGAGCAATTTCTCCAGCCCTGATGGTTTGTTTTTAATATTTCCCGCAACACTCCAAAGCTAAGACAGTGTAGCCAGATCTGGAGCTTCCTTCTTTCCCCAACTCCCAGTGCAAAGATTCTGTCCCAAGCACTGCAGACCAAAAGATGCTGAAGCAGCTCACTTGGAGGGCAAAGAATTTGTTCTATGAAAGTGGATTCAATGACGCTAATAGCTATGGCTCCCTCTACATCTTTTTCATGTCATAAAGAATTAAGACACTTTTCCTATCTAGTACTCCAAAGCAGAGGCTCAAGAATCTTTTCAGAATGCTGAGATGACTTGGTGGGTAAAGCACTTGCTGCACAAATGTAAGAACCTGTATTAAAATCCCCAGAGCACATGGTAAAACAGGTGTGTAATATAAATATAATCACAGTGCTACTACATCAAGATAGAAGGAATCCCTGCAAGTCCAGCAAAGATCGCATACTCAGTGGCAAAACAAAGAAACTCACAAAAAGGTGGAAGGTAAAGACAGATATCCAAAGTTATCCTGTTTTTGTCCTCTAACATTCATACCAACAGTGGGGCCTGTGAGAGAAAAAAACAAAACAAAGCAAAACATGGATGTGTGCATGTGGAGGAAAACACAGGTGGAGGGCTATGAATCAGGGAAAAGGAGGCCATAAGAATAACTATGAAGCTGAATTGATTTGGAACAGAAAATAAATAAATAAAAATTAAAAAAAAAAAGTCAAACCTAAGAGCACCCTTAAAAACAGGAAATTTTGGTGGCAAACAGTTAAGACGAAGATGGCAATACCACAGAACAAATGAAACTAGAGCTGACAAAACAGCCCACTAAAAAGCATTCTCCTTCTGGTGCCAGAACACATCTCTAAGATTAACCTCAAACCTATGGCTCATGCACTGGGGGTAGAAGGTAGGGGTAATAAGGTACACCAACGGATGGGACACAAAAACTGACAGATGAGGACAACTAGCCACACACCACACACCACACACACACACACACAAAACCAGTTACCATGGCCTAACTGCTAGCTGTGACAACATACAGAGCACTTAACAGAAATCAGTCATACTGAACCTGCTAAAACCATCACCTCTCATGAAAATCGAATAAGGCCAATGCCTTCTAAAAGTAGACACAATCCAAAATATACACTTTGCTAAAATGATTCCCTTACATTACTAGGCAAAAATCAATAACTGAGAGTGCTACAAGTGACCAGAATCAGTATCTGAATTGGGTAGTAGGGATAGGAATGTAGCTCAGTTGCTAGGCGCTTGCCTACCATGCAGGAAGTATGTATGTATGATCTTGATGTTGAGCTTGATTCCCTGCACCTCAGAAAGTGAGATATGGGCATACAACTGCAATCCCAGGATTTGAGGGGTAAGGTGAGGTAGGGTGATCAAAAGTTCCAAGGTCTTTCTTGGCTATACACCAAGTTGGAAGGGATCTGGGACATGAGACGGACGGAAGGAAGGAAGGAAGGAAGGAAGGAAGGAAGGAAGGAAGGAAGGAAGGAAGGGAGGGAGGGAGGGAGGGAGGGAGGGAGGGAGGGAGGGAGAACATATGATACATGAGAAATAAGATAAAGCAAAATGGCAAGTACAAATCAAGCGTACCAATAATAGCATTAAGTATGAATGGATTAAAGAATCCAACCAAAAAGCAGACATTAGTACTGGGTCACAACTCAAACACAAACACAGGCCTCAATTCAAGTGTCAGAAACAAACAAAATAAAAATTAGACTAAAAACAAGAACAAGATCTAACTATATATGTTGTAAATGAAAGACAGTTTACAGTCAAATATATAAATACATTCAAAATAGAAGAGTAGGAAAAGATGTCATCATACAGTAAGGGGAGTAGGTAACACATGCCTAGAAAGATAACTCAGTTGTTAAGAGCTGGCTGATATTCTAGAGGGCCTGGGTTTGAGTCCCAGCATCTACATAGCAGCTCATAACTCTCTATACCCGGAGAGGCTATATTAAGATAGAAATAATAATGACCTTCTAAAAATGTCCTCAGAATCTGTTACAAAGTAAAAATCAATACACTATTAATTGCTTGATGCAGTAAGTGTGGAGGGGGCTGTAGCTCATGGGTCTTAATTAAACTTGATGCCAATTTATCCACTATTTCACATTTTCATTATTTTGTCTCTCTTGCCTGTATGAGCTACATAAAATTTAATGTCTTTGTATGTTTTGCTAGGTTTTACCATTTCCATTCATGCCTCCCATGACAAAGATATCTTTGTCATTAATCTGCCAGTTAGTGGTTTTCCATTTTGAGAACCATATCTATACCATTAAATAGACACTTGAATTGGAGAAGATATTTTCCTTTTGCTTTCCTAGCTGTCTGTCTGAAAGCCAATAGTGCTGCACTGATATTGTGGTTCTTTCCTCAATATTGGCCACTCCATCCTCTGGTCTATAGGCTGCCACTTCCCATTACTTTTGATTCTTTATCAGTGTTGATGAACTATCAGTAAACCATTTGTTAACCAAATGTTGTGACCATTCAGTCCATCTGTTCCCACAGTTCAATAGGTGCCTCTTTTGGGGGAGGGATTTAGAGATGGGGAATTATAGGCAAGTGAGCTATTTCTTCAGTGCAGAAAGGCTACGACTTTCTAGTCACAAAGGTACCTAGTCATATAGGTATCAGTTTCACTGTAATGCCTTTCCTTCCATGGCTAAGTCTGGGAAGGACTTTGCCTTCAAACAGATCCAATCCATCATTATAAAGGGTGCCCTTATGACCATAAGGTAGTTGGTTGGCAATGACTGAGCATATGTTTCTCCATACCTTGTAAAATGTCCAGATTTGTTTCTCAAAGACAGAATATTTATTCTCCATATATGAGAAATGTTTGCAAGAAAAGCCAACAGGCAAATGTCAGTGGACTCATTTTTATTTTATGAAGAGTCCCCAGGTGCCAATTCACCAATGAATATGACATCCATAACTAGGGTATCATTTGGTTCAATACTGATCAGACCTGTATTCATGGCGATGAACTTACTAGCAGTTAAAAAAAGCTGTTCTTTGTTCCTGTCCCCATTGGAAATTAGCTGCCTCTCTAGCAACCCTGTAGAGTATGTTTATAATAAACTGTATAGTATGTGATTTCTCTAGTGTGCAAACATACCAATTAGGAGCTGTATCTGAGTTCTGTCCCTGGGTAGTAGGATTAAAGGTGTGTGCTACCACTTTTTCATAGTAACTCTAGAATTTAGAAAACAATTAATTTATACAGATCCACTGGGATTACAGGCATGGGTCACCAGCACCCTGCTTAAATATTTTATCTTAGCTCCAAATCACTCCAACTCTTAAGAGATTTAGAAAACAAGTTTGAACTGTAATGACCCTTTGAGTTTACTTAAAATAATTTAAGTCTCTTAACTGTCTTTAATACCAAAGAACAAAATATCGGGTTTTTTTTTTTTAAAGAAAACTCAAAAGCTGATGTTCAAGATGGCATGGGCCACGTGGCTATCTACAGTCTCAACATTCTAACATGAAATTAAGACACATGGTTTAAGAAAACCCATTTTTCATTTCACACCAGTAAGGTAAGTGTGCCTTGGTAACTTTTCATTCAAAAATACTTTATTTTTTGTTTTTTTGTTTTTTTTTTTTTTTTACAAAATAACAACTGATCAAATGAAAGGCATTTGTTAGTTGTTATAAATTAGTTTGGACTGAATAAGCAAGCTGTCTCCTGTTCGAATCTAATCTTTATCATTTTTGATGGTATCCATAGCCTTTCTTCTCCTGTGGAAATAAAGACAAAAACATCTTCTCCAAAATAACACATATACTAGCTTCCATTCTGAGGTCAACACATCTTTAAAAGATAGAGGCCAATTTAATTTTTTTTTTAACTATCCAATATCTCTCTACAGCTGTTGCCCCTTTCTCATTAGCATTCTAAAAATTTTAAAGTTAATATAGCACTGTGTAATCTATGTCTAGGGGTCTTTATAACCCCTTTCTGTTTATTGAGCACTTCTTTTAAATTATAATTAGATCTTTCTGTAACTGCTTGTCCTTGCAGGATTGTATGGTATACCTGTAATATTCTATATGTTATAGTATGCAAAAAACTCATTTTACTAGAGACATATGCTGGAGCATTCTTGGTCTTAATTTGTACAGGCCCCATACATAATACAGGCCCCATAATAGCCATAACATCTAATAAATGTGTAATTACAAATTCAAGCCGGGCGATGGTAGCACACGCCTGTAATCCCAGCACTCTGGGAGGCAGAGGCAGGCAGATTTCTGAGTTCGAGGGCAGCCTGGTCTACAGAGTGAGTTCAGGACAGCCAGGGCTACACAGAGAAACCCTGTCTCAAAAAAAAAACCAAATCCAAAAAACCAAGGAAAAAAAAATTCAGCCTTTTCAGAACTTTAAGCAGTTGCCCATTAAAATCCTGAATATGTATCTATGATGTGGTTTGAATACTTTAATTTTCAAACTTTGAAAATGAAACACATTCATTTGTGAAACTTCATTTCTATGGGTGTCTTTTGGGTTACTTCCTGAAAGTAATGCAGTTTGGTTATACCAAGAACAAGTAGGACATTTCCTTATGATTTCCTGGTTGACAAGTGACAGGAAAAAAAATCTTTCTTTCTTCAAACATTTACTGGCATTTTTTCTTACAAAATTCTGGGGCTTCTACACCATTTCCTATTAAGAGCTGCTCAATTTCATCATTACCTTGTAGTACAGGGCCTAGTAGACCTGTATGGGATCTGATGTGTTATATACAATGGATGATTTCTATTTCTGAATACTTGTAGTTGAATAAAGTGAAGTTAATGCTGAATCATACAGAGCAAGTTCAGCAGTTTCAAAATGTAGAACAACTTTCTGCATATTGAAAGTCAGTAACTAAATTAAGAGATTCAGGAGAATCTAGTACTACTGTGAGAATGGCATACAACTCTAAGTAAGTGAATCATAAGGGCTTTGTGCCACTTTATTTTTCCTCATTTATAAACTGCCTTTCATTATTTATTTGCACCAGTATAAAATGTAAGGTGGCTCCAGAAAATGATGTCTCTTACTATATAAGAGAGAATTCAATTAATTCTTTTCATAAACTGAAGTCCCTTGCTTTGGGGGTATTTGTTGTTAATCTCTCCCAAAAATTACTACAAGCTCTTTGCCAATGTTCATTTTCTGCCCAGAATAAGGCAATTTCAGTATCAGTAAAAGGTACCTTGATTTCTGCTGGGTCTATTCCTGCTAATTAATGAAGTCTCATTTTTTTCTTTCAGAAGCAATCCAGAAACCTTCTACATAAGTTTTTAACTTTTTACTGTTTATATGCTAAAAATATCCATTCTAAGATATATTATCCTCTCTCTGCATAAGAATTCTTATGAGAAAAGGTGTAGAGGGCAAAATAATTAAAATACAATCCAGCTTTAGATTCAAATGTTCCACATGTGCATGGATGTAATTTCTTTTCTACCAGAGCAATTCTCTCTCTGCCTTAGCTAATAACTTTCTTAGACTATTTAAGTCCTTATCACCTTGTAAGGTTTGGAAGAGTAGTAGTTAATCCAATTTTGGGCCATAGTTAGTTAATATCTCTCAGCAATTTTTGAATATCCTTAAGAGTTTAAAATTGATCTCTCCTGATTTGTACTTTCTGTGGTCAAATTTTCTGTAGACCTATCTTATAGCCTAGATAATTAATAGAATCTCCTCTTTGTATTTTTTCAGGAGCAAGACAAAATTCTCTTCAAACATGTTTTTTCTAAGATATCTGCATCAAAATCAGACAGTAAGATCTCATCCATATAATTCTAAATTTTAGATTGAGGAAGCTGTTTACGAATTATTTCTAAGGGCTGTTAATACAAAATACTGGCACAACATAGGATCGTTTAACCTTCCTTGTAGCAAGACTTTCCAATGATATCTCTTTATTGAACAACTACTATTATAAGCAGGTCCTGAGAAAGAAAACCTTTTCCTATTATGCTCATGTAAAAGGATTGTGAAAGAGCAATCTTTTAAATCAATTACTATCAAAGGCCATGACTTTGGTAATAAAGAAGGCAATGGAATTCTAAGCTGTTAAGAGCCCACTGGCTGAATCATCTTATTTATGGCTCTTAAATCTGTTACCATGCTTTATTTTCCTGATTTCTTTATAACACAAGGGAATTCCATGGATGCCTCAATATGTTGACTATTTAGCTGCTCCTGTATCAGTTGTTCTATTACCTGTAATTTTTCTTCTGTCATAGACCACTGGTCCAACCATACAGTCTTATCAGTTAGTCATTTTAAAGGTAGGATAGTTGGTACCTTTGAAAGATCAACATCTGTCATGTCCAACTTATAGACAACTTGTACTATCTGTGACTGTTCTTGATAGTACCTTTTAATATTTTTCTCAGATGTATTCTTAATTTTATGGGTTTTTTTTTTTTTCTGGGACTGGAGGAATATAAAACTGTGTTTTCCATTGTTGCAACAAATCACATCCCCATAAGTTCATAGTTGTATTAGCAACAATGGCTTGAATTTTCCTATTTGTCCTTCTGGCCCTATACACTCGACAATCTTGCACTTAGTTTTGCCTGAGATAAAGTTCCAATCCCTAGAAACTGAATATTTACCTCTTGAAAAGACCAATCTGGATGCCAAGATTTTGGCGACTACTAAACGTTCAATTTCTATGCCTTCTATTTGTACTTTTATATTTGGTTTCTGATCATTTATAGCAGTTTGCCAAAGTGCTTTTTTGTTCTTTCCTGAATTTTTTGTTTTCACTAAAACAAAAATTGAAGCTATTCTATCCTTGATTATATCCAGAGCAGTGTTATTTGTGCATTATCTCTAGAAAAAATTGCTTCTAGTAGCACCTTGCCTACAATCCCTTTTCAAATGGCCTTGCTTACCACAATTTTAAAAATCTGGCATTTTTATTTTTTTCTTAGACCTTTTTAGAAATTACTTCTATCAGAGTAGCATAATATTAATCCAACATCAGCCAAATTTCTAATCCATTCACATATTGATGATCTTGCCTTTTACATCTGAATTAACATTTTCAAAACCCAAAGATTCAGTTAATATTTGTATGAATTCTGAATCTGGTAGTGTTCTATTTATAGCTGAAGTCAATCTTTGCAACAAATCAATGAAGGCTTCTTTTGGGCCCAAAAAACCACTATAACTATTAAAGACAATATGAATTACCTGATAGTAATTGTAGTCATCATTATGTCAATGACAGTTGTTTATATTTTCATTTTCTGCTTCTATTTTCAAGCCATCTAAAGAAAAAGTAAGGCGCCAGGTGGCGCACGCCTGTAATCCCAGCACTCTGGGAGGCAGAGGCAGGTGGATTTCTGAGTTCGAGGCCAGCCTGGTCTACAGAGTGAGTTCCAGGACAGTCAGGGCTATACAGAGAAACCCTGTCTCGAAAAAACCAAATCCAAAAAACAAAAACAAAAAGAAAAAAGAAAAAGTAGGGCTATACAGGGTTCTAGCATCTCGCATTATGGTATTTCCCACCCTTGAGAGCTTCCCAGGTCACTTATCAAATCAAGTGGTTTCTGTTCGAAGCTGGCATGATTTCTCTCCATGTGGTTATGCCATGCATTGGAGTGACAAATATTGTTTTTTAACAAAAATCTCCAACATTGGAGTTTATCAATAAAGACTCAGGAGCCAGATGTTAGGTGAAAGCTTGCTAGATCAGAGAGGCAGGGAAAGCACCCAACTCAACTGACATACCAAAAAGAAGCTCTCCTCCACGCTGTCTCAAAAACCCCTGGAACTGAATGCCCCTCCTCTCTACTTCATGCATCTCTCTATCTGTCCTACTCTCACTTCCCTATGTTCACTCCCTGTCAACTGGATGCTTGTTCTACCTCTTGACCTATAGTTGACATTTATTTAATCCTGTTTACAATAGCTCTTGGATTAAAGGTGTATGCTAGGTCTGCCATCTGAACACACACACATTTTACATTTTTAATATTCCACACTATTACATACCAACCATAAGGATTTAGTGTTATTCTGAAGACATCTATACCATAATTAAAGAGCTTGTGTAAATTTTGAGACCTAAACACCACTTACATAAAAATTCCAAACACTTTCCAAGATTCAAATATTTGTAAACATGCTTGCATTTGCTTCTTACACAATAAAACTCTGATAATTATAATGATGCTTGTTGTTAATAACATATTATAATTATAGTACTGGGGAAATGGTTCATTGGGTAAGTGCTTATGACCTATCAAGAGAATGTAAGTTTAATTTCCAGCACCCAGATTAAAAAAGATCAGCTAACATTTGTGAGACACATTGTAATAGCAGTACACACTGGAAAGGCAGAGATAGGAAGGTCTCCAGGGTTTGCTCAACACCAGTCTAGCTCAATCTGGTTCAATACGAAACCTTTTTTCAAAAGTAAAGTCTAGAAAATTTAGGAAGATCTGACTACTACTTCTGGCTTCTAGGCATATTGGAGACACACATATGAATAAACACACAACACACATATACAAATAAAATATGTTCTATTCAATACAGCTACTGAAAACCCTCTAAAGGGAAAAGTTTACTTAAGTACTTAAAGAATGTAAACTTCAAAGTGAGAAAATCAAACTAGGGATCTGGAGATGTCTAAATGGTTAAGGCTGTTATTCCAGAGGAACTGGGTTCAATATCCATCACCTACATGGCAGTTCACAATGTCTGCAACTTCAGTCCATGGGATCCAGCACTCTCTTCTCAAATCTGTGGCTGAATTTCTTCATTACTCCCTATATCTTTTATGTCAGTATCTCCAACATAGAAGAGCCATTTTTAAGTATGATTTTATCAATCTACCTCAGTGGCCTTGTTTGGGGAAAAAAAAAGTTAGGGGGCTTTAGTAAGACTTGATTTTTTTTTTCCACAAGAGAAATAAATGAATTAAATAGGGAGCGATGGGACACTGACATACTCAAAGCCCTAGGTTTGATTCTTAGCACCAGAAAACTAACATTATCCCTTTGAGCAGATCTTTATAAAAAAAATAAGATAACATGAAATTGTTATACATTGGGACTGATCATTTCTTCGTTTTGTTTTTGACAGACGATCTTGCTATATATAAGCCAAGCTGACTTGAAATTCTAAATCCCAAATGCTAGTATAGACAAGCATTAACACATCTGGCTTGACCTTGGGTTATTTTTACAATGTAGTAGTCTAAACAAATTCATGGGAAGTATTCAAATAATTCAATGATTGTCTAGAGCTAGTTTTTCTGTCTACAACTAATTTTTCCTGCCATTATTAATTCAGACAATCGATAAAGAAAGCATACAATATTAAATGAAGGACAAATAAGAAAACAGCTGGATAAATGTTAAGAGCAGCCTGAGTTGCAATTGAAAGGATAAGGACCAAAATGAGTCATAGATATGTATATGAGAAAAAGGGATCACCTCCAAGCCAATGTATAGGCAGAAGCAGCAAATCTCAGCCACAACTAATCTCTATTTCTGAACATTTCCATGACTATTTGATTTACTGTTACAAAATATCTCATTCCATTTTTTAAATAATTTGCATGTTATCATCTCAGCAAGGTTCAACAGGCTAAAGGTTTATTATATACACCTTTATAATATGCTTTACAATACATGAAGTACTACTGAGTGGAAAACAAAAAATTTAATATACAGAACACTGAAATGCAGTGCTTTTGTTACTTTTGAGCCTTCAGACTTACAAGCACAATGAAATGATTCTAAGCACCCCCACCCTCATATCTACTATGGTCCACATAAAAATGGGTACATGTTTTCAATGACATTCACCCTGTACCCTGTATATTATATGAGGCTTGTTTCTGAAAAAGTTGTGTATGTTGCATAATTTGGATATTAGCACTCTATTAGTAGACCACAAGTGATAAGAAGCCATTATTTGTATTATTTCAAGTAAGAACCTGAATGATCTCTTTCAAATCCTGTGTAACTTGAAACCTGACTCATAACTGTTAGCTAATACTTCCCACCAAATCCAAATATGGGGACATGGTATCAGAAAGCACAGTAAATGTTTTAAGCTTTGAGACAATATCAAGGATATGAGAGGAACTCACAAAAGAAAACTAGTTTCTATATTTATTAACAAAAATTTAAAAATGAATTGATCTAGTAAAAAACTGTAATGCTCTACTAATAAGAATAAAAACGTTTTTAGAAGAATTTTGAAACATTTTGCCTAACTGAAGATTTACTATAATTTCCACATCTATAGAACTTTCCTTGCTTGGTTTAGAAATAAGACACTCAAAAATTTACCTTGTTCATAAAGTAATTTTCATGTTTTATTTGAAAGAAATTCTGCTGTGACTTAGGCCAGATCAGTAAAGACATACAACTATTTCCTTATATTTTGAAACTTTGGTTCTTGAAGGAAAGTGTGCTGTGAGAACATTCTTATAATCCTTTGAAAGGGGCCCATAAACCAAAAACGTAATTTTTCTGCCATCTGAGTGAGCAACTACTGCATCTTCTAGCCTAATCCATTTCAGAACATTGTAGCCTAGTATTCTTACTATAACATCTTTGGAGGAACTGAGCCAAAACTCCCAAATTCCTGGGGTATTTTAGAGACAGTGTCTTACATGGTTTGCGCTGTCCTTGAATTTGTTTGTATTTGAAGATAATATTGAACACTCGATCTTGTTGCCACTAACCAACTGAGCACTGAGATCATGGGCATAATACCACACAGCACAGCTGGCTCCTCTTCTGTTTTGTTTTTTTCTGGAGTTTTTTGTTTTTGTTTTCCTTTTCAGCCCCTGGAACCCTACATGATCACAACTCTGCCCTCCACCTCTTCTTTTCCCTTTTCCTCCCCCTCCTGAGCATTCTATTCCAGGCTCATTTTCCCTCTTCACTACATGGCTACTCTGCTTACATGTGTGACTTGTGGTCTGTTTGTTAGGTGTGGGGATTTACGTTAGAAATGCTCCCCTTAGGCTCTGATATTGAACACCTGGTTGCCAGCTGGTGGTGCTGTTTAGGAAGTCATTATTAATTGTGTTCTCTTGGTCATAGGGATCATCCCTGAGGGGCAGTAGTCACAAACAAAAAGTCAAGAAGACAAGAACAAGACACTACCTTAGAGGATGGTTACCACAGCAAAATACATAGGCTCAAATTAACCAATTTACATATTCAACAAAAGATAATGTACAGAATCCATTGAGAATTCTTGCATAAAACAATTAGTCTGAAGAAAAACAGAAAGCATGTAATTCATATAAAGAACATAAATCATGTATCATATACATGCATTCAAAAAGTGTAGCTCAGCAGTAGGGCATTTGTCTAACATAACATGTAAAGGTCCTGGTGCCCAATATATAATGTATGTGTGTGGAGGGATGTTCATCAGTGCCATGTAGTACACACTTTTCCATCACTAAGCCATAGACCTTACATATTTCTCTACAAAGGATGCATCTATGTTCACTCCTACAATTCTTTCCTACTATCAATTGGGTATAATGACTAGGAACAGAGGAGCAGTTTGTGATGCACCTAAGAGACAGAGGCTAATTTATCCATCACCCTGTGCCTAATCTCCGAACTTGGCATTAGGAAAATACAATGAGAAAAAGTATAACCATAAAACAAAATTAGTAAGTTATAGTGAACTACCCATAAAAAGGTCAACTCTGGGTAAGAATCATTTCATTTTTACATTGTTAGGGGCATACTGATGGATACGTCGAATCTGAAGACTTCAAATAAATTACTCTACTACCTATCTTTCTCACTGTCCCAATGACTATAATTATCATTTTCCTTCCCCCCCCCCCCCCCCCCCCCCGAGACAGGGTTTCTCTGTGTAGCCCTGGCTGTCCTGGAACTCACTCTGTAGACCATGCTGGTCTCGAACTCAGAAATCCACCTGCCTCTGCCTCTGCCTCCTAAGTGCTGGGATTAAAGGCATGCGCCACCACGGCCTGGCAATTACCATTTTCTTATTGTCCTTTAAGGAATCAAGACTTATTTTAGTTCCAGAGTCTTGACTTCTTAAGGAATATAAAGCACTTTTGCCTACATTATAGCTTTTTATACACACAATATTAAAAAAATTAAAATATCAACTCATTTTTTAATCTTCATATTTTAGTATTTTAGGGAACGAGAAGATGGCTCAATGGATAAAATACTTATTGTAAAAGCATGAGGACTAGAGTACAGACCCCCAGAATTCATGTTTTATAGCTTACACCTTTAATCCAAGCATTTGGGAGGCAGAGTCAAAGAGCAGAAGCAAAGGCAGATCTCTATGAGTGCAAGGCAGCCTAGTCTATACTGAAAGATCCAAGCCAGTCAGAGAGACACTATCTCATTTTTAAAAAAAAAGTGGGGAGTGCCTGACTCCTGCCTGTAATGTCAACACCTGAGTGTCAGAGACAGGGGAACCACTAGCCAGGGGGAGAAGGAGGGGAGAGGGAGGGGAGAGGGAGGGGGAGGGAGGGGGAGGGAGGAGGAGGGAGGGGGAGGGAGGGGGAGGGGGGAGAGGGAGGGAGGGAGGGGGAGGGGGGGGAAAGAAAGAAAGAGAGAAACAGAAAAGAAAAAGGTAAGTTTCATTTAGTAATTGTAGGGGGGGGATGACAATCCTTTGATATAACATAAAAACTTTAAAAGTGTATTTCCTAGATATCCATAGCAATATAGACTCCTATTTCTCTCTCATAATCTGTGTTTAGCCTATTGTGCTTTGATTGAATCTCTTTCCTTTGTTCAGTTGGGTAATATTCAGTGAGTTGAACAGCTCTTTCAAATGCTGACATTTAGCAGGGTGGTGGTGGCGCACGCCTGTAATCCCAGCACTCTGGGAGGCAGAGAGGCAGGTGGTTTTCTGAGTTCAAGGCCAGCCTGGTCTACAGAGTGAGCTCCAGGACAGCCAGGGCTATACAGAGAAACCCTGTCTCGAAAAAACCAAAATCCAAACACACACACACACACACACACACACACACACACACAAAGCTGACATTTTATCACCCAGTATAAATGCATGCACTCTCGAACTCATCATCATCACCATCATCACATAATTTAAATAACACACACATATATCATCAGAAAAGGATTTAAATACTGAAAAACTGTCAGACTCATATCAACAATGCCCTTTTTTCCAAAATTCCAGTTTTCATCTAAAAGCTCAATTTTTTTATCCTTGGCAAACATATACTGCAACTTGTTTTCATAAAAGTGACAGGCTCAATTCATTCATTCTTGAGATAATGACTGCCAAACACCCATGCCTGAAAACATCGTCTGTCAGTCTCTTTCAATTAAAATAGTATTTTCCATTAAAGAAAAAATCATAGTTAGCTCAGAACTCTTAACAAAGTGCCAGTAAAAATACCAATAACTTAAGCTGGGTAGGAAATACAGCTCAGTAGTAAGGCATGAAACCACCATCTTATGCTATGGGACCAACATTTTTAGCCATTATTGTTCTTTTACTATCACAGTCTTAGCATAGTAACTAAAGCAAATAATGTAGCAGCATAGTTACTTAAAAAAAAAGTTTTAATCCTGAAAATCATGAAAGGGTCTCAGTGATAACTGCATTCAACTGCTGCTTAGCCAAGCAAGGTGGTTCCTGGCCCAAGGTACCAATGTCTCAAGAAACTGAACCAGGAGGATCAATTACTTGAGCCCAGGGCCCAGGAGTTCAAGGACAGGCTGGACATAGTGACAAGACCCTAACTTGAAAAAGATCAAAAATTCAAAGTCATGCTCAACTCTATACTGAGTTCAAGACTTGGTTAAATAAGACACTGTCTCAAAAAATTAAAATTAAAAAATTTAAAGTGAGTTGAAGAGATGGCTCAACTCTTTTTTTGTTTGTTTGTTTGGTTTTTTTGTTTGGGTTTTTTTTTTTTTTTTGGAGACAGGGTTTCTCTGTGTTGCCCTGGCTGTCCTGGAACTCACTCTGTAGACCAGGCTGTCCTCGAACTCAGAAATCCGCCTGCCTCTGCCTCCCAGAGTGCTGGGATTACAGGCGTGCGCCACCACCGCCCGGCTAATGGCTCAACTCTTATGAGTATGTACGCTTCTTCCAGAGGACCAGAGCAAGCACAATTCCAAACACCCACATCAGGTATCTCACAACTGCCTCTAATTCCATCTCCAGGGGATCAGAGGCCTCTGGTCTCTGCAGTCATCTGCACTTATATGCACATACCTACAAATAGACACATACCCATTATTAAAAATAAAGTAAAAATCTTAAAACAATTTAAAAAAATGTAAGTACCCCCCCCCCAGATAAGCCACATAGAAGCTAGAATTGCCATACAGTGTATGTACTTTTGGGATATAAATCCCAAGATTAACTCACACAGAAGACCCCCCCCCCCCCATATACAAACAGGTACAATGCTCTTAACCGAGCCATCTCTCCAGTCACTCTAAATCAGTGGTTCTCAACCTATGGGTGGTGATTCCTTTGGCAAACCTCTATCTTCAAAACTATTTACATTATGATTAATAACAATAGCAAAATTAGTTATGAAACAGCAACAAGGGCTGAAGAGATGGCTCAGTGGTTAGGAGCAATGACTGTTCTTCCGAAGGTCTTAAGTTCAAATCCCAGCAACCACATGGTAGCTCACAACCATCTGTAGTGAGATCGGATGCCCTCTTATGGAGTGTCTGAAAACAGCTACAGTGTACTTACATATAATAAATAAATAAATAAATCTAGGAAGGAAGGAAGGAAGGAAGGAAGGAAGGAAGGAAGGAAGGAAGGAAGGAAGGAAGGAAGGAAGGAAGAAAGGAAGAAAGGAAGAAAGGAAGAAAGGAAGAAAGGAAGAAAGGAAGAAAGGAAGAAAGGAAGAGCATCAAAACGAAATTTGGGGGGTTGGAGAGATGGCTCAGAAGTTAAAAGTACTGAGTGTTCTTCCAGAGGACCCTGATTCAATTCCCAGCACCGACATGGCAGCTCACAACTGTCAACAACTCCAACTCCAGTTTAAATAAATAAATCATTTTTAAAAATAGTCATTTTAGCCAGGCAGTGGTGGCGCACGCCTGTAATCCCAGCACTCTGGGAGGCAGAGGCAGGCGGATTTCTGAGTTCGAGGCCAGCCTGGTCTACCGACTGAGTTCCAGGACAGCCAGAGCTTTACAGAGAAACCCTGTCTGGGGGTGGGGGGAGACCAAATCCCCCCCCCCAAAAAGTAATTTTATGGTTGGGGTCACCACACCATGAGGAACTGTATTAAAAAGTCGGCGAAGCGTTAAGGAGGTTGAGAACCACTGCTCTAGATGATTCTTATTTGTTCAAAAGCCACTTATTGAAAACATATTCTACAATACTGTAATAGGAAATAGCAATGAACAAAAAAAAAAAAAAAAGATTTCAACTGTGCTATGAGATTTATATTGATAAAAATCTTCTAGACTGCCTTACTAAAAATAATGACTGCTTCCATACTCAATTTGTTTTAGATACTCTTCAAAAAACACCATTACTTAGAAAGGATTGTGTTTATTCCTTTCCACTTATTTTAGTTCAAAAACAAAAGGGAAGAGAACTGAGGAAATTTACAGGTTACTGCACAAATTTCAGAGAGCCAATTTCATAACCTCAACCTCTCAGCTCATCAGTCAGATACATTTGTTTCTTCAGTTCCCACTTAATGTACCCCCAACACAGGCTTTCCCAAGAACACTGAAGTCTCATGTGTCTTATATTATGCTCTTAAGGGCACATGCAGTTATCCCTTTTAAACCTATTATTTAGTATCTCCATCAGCAAAATTCAATTTTTAATATATTTGTTATTGTTATATGAAGACATATTCTTTGTGTATGCAAATCAGGTGGCCTTAAACTCAACAACAATCCTCTGCTTCAGCCTAAGTGGTGTGATTATAGGTATATGTCACCACACTCAGCTCAGAACTTTATTCTGGGTTGAGCTGTGGTGGTTCATGCGTTTAATCCCAGGACTCAGAAGAGGAAGTTCTCTAAATTCAAGGCCAGCCTGGTCTAGAGAGTGAGTTTCAGGACAGCCATGGCTACACTGAGAAATTGTCTCTAAAAAGAGAAAAAAGGATTTTTATTCTTAATATTATTGCCTGTCATGTTCAGACACAATATCCTTCCTTCTTCCATTACCAATACCTGATTATGGGCCTGAAATTCTTCATTTAAATAGAGGCATAACCCATCAAACAAGAAACCTGGAACTCATTTAACAATGGTGTTTTCCTTCACACCAATCTCACTGCGCTCGTCCACCTCCATTTCTATGGCCACCTACACTCAGTTACTGGTAATAAACTGCCTGCCACTTTGTTAGTAACTACCATGTACCAGTCACTTTATATTTTCTTTCACTTCATATTTTCAACCCTATGGTGTACTACTCCTGTCCCTAGTCTACAAATGAGGAAAAGATAAAATTATGATGACATAATTCATCTGTCCAAATCATAAGTAGGAAATGGACCTAAGGAAAAGCCAAAATCCAGCATTTCTCAAAAAGTTAACACTCACCCTAATACTAAATGTGCCCTTGTGTAACAGCTATCAGTCATTACTACCCATCCACACATTCATCTTTTTTTTTTTTTTGTAAAGACTATTTTATTTGTATGAGTACACTGTAGCTGTCTTCAGACACACAAGAAGAGTGCTACAGATAGTTGTGAGCCACCATGTGGTTGCTGGGAATTGAACTCAGGACCTCTGGAAGAGCAGTCGGTGCTCTTAACCCATTGAGCCATCTCTCCAGCCCTCCATACATTTTTCTTACCTAGAATTGCCAAGGTTCTCCTAACTTGTCTTCCCACCTGCAGTCTCCCCTCTCCTCATTCCTCCAAATGCCCTAAATCATATTTTCTAGATCAAAAACCTGATTATTTTTCCTCTTGATATAAAGACTCTTCAGGAGTTGGGCTAGCTCAACTGAGCATGAAACCCCTGATTCCATTACCAGCACTGCATAAATCCAGGAGTTGTGGTGAATGAATGGCTGTACTCCCTGGCAGAAGCAATAGGATTAAAAGTTCAAGGTCATCCTAGGCACAGTTTGAAGCAAGCCTAGGATAAAAGAGACCCTTCAAGAAGGTCCTCTGGTCTACAGGATAAATCCCAACCAACCCTTTAGGACAGTCCACAATCCCTTCCCTGAAATTCCAAAATTAATTCAAATGCTTTGAAATATAAACCTTTTAGCAAGCTTGTCACAAAGCCTAACTATTAATTGTAGGATATTATCTACCCCATTCATATATTTATTTAAGCTGGGCAGTGGTGGCTCACTCCTTTAATCCCAGCACTTGGGAGGCAGAGGCAGGTGGATTTCTGAGTTCCAGGCCATCCTGGTCTACAGAGTGAGTTCCAGGACAGCCACAGAGAAACCCTGTCTTTAAAAAAAAAATATGTAATTATATATATATAATATATAATTTCTATATAGAAACACTTTCAGAATGAGCATGTAGTACTCTGCTAGAGTACTTAACTATTTAACCAATTAAGCCAATCTAATTTCCACCAATCACCTTATACATCCTTTAGTTAGAGTTGTAGAAAGTGTCCCGTGCTGGGACTATTATCCGCCCTGCAAAGTGATCACTGGTCAGGTATCATGCTCCAGGGCTTCCTTTACTAGAAGCTTTCCAGGCCTTCCTTCCAGTATGCCACAGCCAGGATACCCGTCTCTCTTGCTTCAGGTTACACAGGATTCCACTATTAGACTGAATGAAATCCTCACTGAGCATTTTATTCAGTTCTAGCACAGTGCCCTGAATACTTGAGCTATTAATGCATAACAAATGAAATAACATTAAGCCCAACTCTCCCTGACACTCTTCCCTTCCGAGTTCCTCTCTTTACCCTCAATACCAAGATTTCCCCTAACCATAAAGGCTCTTCACAACTAATATCACTTACCAAGCTCCTCATCACAATGTCATCGTGGTGCCTTCTTTTAGCCCAAGGACTCCAATGTCTTTTATAACCATTTAATCGGTAGTTCTTTCTCCTAACCGAACAGGCCAATGCCCCAATCCAAAGCAATCCATCCCAACCACTAGCTAACAACACTGTCTGATCAGGCCTTCCCAGCCCACAACACTTCTCTGGAGGGTTCGGTACACCCCTTTTCTGTCTCTGTTAGTCCACCCTCTGCACAAGCGCCTCAAACCTCCCTCTCCGCATCCCCTCCCCCAGCCCCTCGCTGCCGGCACCCCTCCCTTCTGCCTCCCCATATCTCCGGCGGTGCAGCTTCTCTGGTAACCGTCCCCGGGGCCGTGGCTTTCGTCTCGGAGACTTCTCCGCACCGCACCGTCCGAGCACCCTCGGCACCCCAACCCGCCACACCAGACTCTCCCGGGTGCGGCCTGCTGCTCACCTTGCTGGACGTCACCGTTGCTGCCTCCAGGGATGGGCACGCTGAGCTGGCGCTCCGGCTCCGGCAGACAGCGCAGGCAGAAGGAGTGCAGGCAGGGAAGCAGCTTGGGCTCCGCCTCACGCCGGCTCTGCAGGCTCTGCTGACACACCGCGCAGGTGTCCAGAAGCGAGGCTGGGGGTCCGAGAGGCGGCCCCGACGAGGGACCCGGGGCAGGGGCCGAGGCCGGGGCCGGGGCCGGGGCCGGGGCAGCAGCTGGAGCCGGCGTCGATGCCGCGCCCCCGGGAACCGCGGAGCCCACTGAGGCCGCGGGAACCGAGGCGGCCGGGGCCGAGCTTGAGGAGGCCGCGGCCACCCCCCCGTCGTCGGGCCCAGTCGCACCGCCCTCCGCGCCAGCCCTGCTGCCTTCCTCCTCCTCCTCCTCCACCAGCACCGCGGCGAGAGGCGGCTCCGCCTCCTGCGTCGTGGGCCCGGCGGCCCCGGCGGTTACCGGCGCGCTACCGCTGCCCCCGCCGCCGCTCTCTGCCTCACCGCCGCCTTTGTTTTCCGCCATGTTTTCCTCTTTGAACCCGCCGGACCGCCCCGCGCCGCCCGCCGCTCGCGCCGCCGCCGCCGCCCCCAGCCTCAGCCGCAGCCACAGCAAGAGCGGCCGCCGAGAGCGAGCGAAGTAGCGAGCGAGCGAACACACGAGAGCGCGCGCGCACGCGGCGCCCCCGCCCTCGCGTAGCCGGGCGGGAGTGGTGGGTGCGCGCACGTACGCACTGACGTCCTCCGGAGGGAGGCGGGAACTCTGGCCGCGCGCGCGCACGCGGAGCAGATCTCGATGCTACTCCGCGCCTCGGTGTGGTCCGTTGCCACAAAGCTGGAGTTCTGTAGCTCGGTAGGGGCTGGTGGAACTGGGTCTCTATGACGTGGAATTGGCTGCTAGCGCCGAAGCCGCGGCGGTGCGGGAAGAAGGGAGGGAAGGCATGCAAGAGTAGGAGGCCGGCTTGCGTTCGCCCCCGAGCGAGCGTCTCCACGGCGACGCCGTCCCCAGCTACGGGCGCGCCTCCGCGGAAGCTTCACCTGTCGCGCGCTTGGCCGCGGAGGCCTCCTACCTAGGAGGTGCGGACCACCTGGGTCTTCTCTGGGTGTTGCTGGACCCAGAGGGCGGTGACTCCAGAGAGCGGCCGTGTAGAGCCCCCCAATCCCACGCACCCCCAAAGGTCTCCAGATAGAGGCTCCTGCGGTGAGAGAGAAGTCTCCTAATAGCTATTTTTAGCCTCTTAAGGTGATTCTCCAGCGTTGCTACATACCTGAAAGCCAATCAAATGAGCTTTTTTTTCTAAAACAAGAGATGCCAGGGCCACACCCCATAACAGAATCAGGAAGTTGGAAGGCAGATGAATGTTGAAAAGTCCCTGCGGCTGATGTCCAGTTTGGGAGACCATGTTTCTAACCAATATTATATCCTGAGAGGCGTCCCCGGGTGAGCCAGCTGACTGTCCTCACCACTTCGAGTCTTAGAAGCTTTCTGAAAGGGTTGTTTTTTGTTTTGTTGTTTCCAGCTCTCTGCCTCAGGCTGCCATCAGACCTTCTCTTAGCCTGTGCTGCCAGAACGAGTGTAACTTGATACAGTGCCCACCTGTAGTCACCTGCTGAGAGACTCGGGAGTGCCAGGCCAGCTTAGGCTTCGGCTTCATAGGTAGACCTTGCCTCCAAAAAGCAGTGGGGGAGGGAGAGTGATGTAAGTGCAACAGCTGTTTTAATGTTAGGCTCAGAAGTCCATCCTGGACAGTAGTTTTACAAGAAATTTATTTGGGTGAGTTTTTTTTTAATTCACAGAAAAGCGTTTCTCATCATTTCCTTCAAAATCTCTTCTGACTTAGGGTGTTAAGATGAAACCTTGGGGTTCCTGCAAGAGAACAAAGAAGCTCTCTGCCTTCGAGAAGTTGACAGTTTAAAGGATGAACATGGATAGTATATCGGGAATGATAAATGCTTTGGAGTAAAAATAAGGCGGGTGTGAAGGATTTGTGCTGATTGAGCAAGGGCCCTGCTGATAAGATGAAGGAACTTGGCTTGCCCAAGAGTATTCCAGAGAGAGGAGCAGGCTGCAAAAGCAAAGGGCCCAAGGCAAACGGAATGGCTTCGACCAGGATAGGAGGAATGGGAGAGAAAGTTTGTGGCCTCCGTAGTTTCACTTATTTGAATGGCTGGTCACCTGGGGGCAGAACTGCTTGAAAGGATCAGGAGAAAGTGTGTCACTGAGGTGTGCCAACAACACTTTAACTAACATATGCTGTCGCTAAGTATGAAAACCACAGATATCCAAGAGAACAGGAGTTCTGCATCTAATCTCCCTGCTTTTCTCTATGGCCAGGATCACTGAGGAGCACATTGGTATTCCAGCAATAAATACACAAGTACATGAGCAGAAATTTCCAGTTTACAAAGTGCTTTCAAACATATTATCCCTAGCTCTTTCAATTAGTAAAATATATACTAGTTTAGGCAATAAGTAGATTTTTAATATTATATGATTATATTATAATGCACTGGCTATCTATTGCTAAACAATAAGATAGTTTCTAATATTTTATTAAAAATACTGTGATTAGCGGTATGGTCACCCTTTACATGTCTCCATTCTGAATATTTTTAAAAATGGAATTGCTGATTCACATAGTATGGCCATTGTAAAGGTTTTTGATAGTACAAATTCTATATCTTAGGTTATTAAATAATCATTAGGGTAGGCAAGAATTTTCTGAACAGAACAATAACACAGAACTAGCCACAACTGTCAACAGATGGAGACTACGTGTAATTGAAGAGTTTCTACACAGCAAAGAAGCTGTCAGTAGAGCACAGGGACAGTGCACAGGATGGGGGGAAAGCCTTACCAGCTACAGCTCACACTAGGGCTAACATCCAGAACCTACCAAACACTGAAAAAATAAATACCAAGAAACTAAGATGGCCAGTCATTAAATGAGCTAATGAATAGATACTTAAAGAAAAAAATGTAACTAAATGGCCAATAACTATTTTTTAAAATATTTAACTTCCATAGTCATCAGAGAAATGCAAACAAAAACTACTTTGAGATACCATTTTACTCCAGTTAAAATGCCAATCATCAAGAAAATTGAAAACAAATGTTAAAGAGGATATGGAGAAAAAGGAAACCTTATTTTAAAAAAAAAAAAAACCAAATAGTCTTGATGCATTTTTATCTAAATATGAATAAAACTCAGTTTTTTCATGTGTGTCTCTAAAGAGATTTCTGTTTTTTCAGATTCCATTTATTCCTAAACCCAATCTGCCAGATTTCCACTCATACCACTCTACCAAGATGGTTTCACCAGCCTAGTGATTTATATCCATATTTTTGCACTCAGTGTGCCTGTTTGATTCCAAACCTTCATTTTCTTCTCAAGGCCATTTAACACTTACCCTCTCCCTTTCCAGGATCATTTCCTTGCCTCTCATGATGTGACCCTCTCGTCATTATTCTTCTGCCACTTGAACGTGTATGTAGCTTCCACGCTACAGACTGTGTCAGAGGCCCCCAGTACCAGCCTTAGGCTCAGCGATTTGCTGAGTGAAGCTACAAAATTTCAAAAGTTTTGAAATGTCAAAATTTTAATAATTAAGGTTGACAGGTCTATGTTTAAAAAAAGGAGAAAAAAAAAAAAAAACCAACATGGAGAGCAAAGCCCAGTGGAAAACAGGCTCAAAGCTTCCACATGTCCCTTTGTTAGTTTCCCCAACAATGATACGCATCAACACATAGATTGTGCTGCCAATCAGGGAAGCTCACCCAAACCATGCTGTCAGAACTTTTATTGGGAGTCAGTCCCATAGGCATGCAATGCTCTTGTAATATTGCAACTACACTGTGGCCAATTCCTCAAGCAGACAAACTCATACTAGAGTATTCCAAGGTCTTGGAGTTATTTCCCAGGAAGCCTGAAGACAAGCTTTTTGGTAGAATATGAATAGTTTGAAGAGGCCATCTAAGCTAAATTTTCACATGCACGGTTATTAAACAGTGGAGTTTCTGAAATCTTGATGGTAATTTGTCTTCTCAATCATCTTTTTCTGTAGACAAATGCATGTCACAAATTCATTTACAGTCGATACAATGACTGTTAGAAGAATTTTAATCCAGCAACAGGGCTACTCTGGCAAGGGATCACATCGGAAGATCTAGTCTGCTCCATCTGGCTGAAATACAGACGCCCTTAGTACACACCTTTAATCCCAAACAATGAAGGGTAAAGTTAGTTTGTAGAAGGAAAGAGCAATATTTGACAGTGACATCTAATTGAGGGGCAGACAAAGTGACCAATCAGAGAAAGATTTGATACTATGAGTCAGAGGCCACCAAGCAGTGGTGGCAATGCCTTTAGTCCCAGGATGTGGGAGGCAGAGGCAGGGAGATTTCTGAGTTCCAGGACAGCCTGATCTATAGAGTGAGTTCCAGGACAGCCAGGGCTACACAGAGAAACCCTGTCACAGGGGAGGGGATGCAGGGGGGGAATAGTATACACCCAACTCACAACTCTCAGGAGACTAGCACAGGAAAGAGAGGCTTCTTAAGAGCAACACAAGGGAGGAAGAGGTCAGTTCATAGAGCTCAGAGGCAGTTTATCCACACAGAGCAATTTAAAGAGAAACTGAGAAAAAGGACACCAAAATTGAACCAAGCAGCCAGAGTTCAGAAAGAGCTAGAAAACATGACATTAGAGGTTAGACAGAGACTAGAAGTTGAAGGCTTCATGGTCCAGTTTTGCAGATTAGATTGTATGTAGGCTAGAAGCTTCCAAGCCTTTGAAATCTAGGCCCTTCCTTACTTAGGAAAGGCTCCCCCAGCTCAGTGTGTTAAAGAATCCCAATCTCCGTGAAGATGCTCCTTGCCTTGCACATTCCCTGTCTTGGTGAATGGTGCTATTCACTGGGTTACAGTAGAAAGAGACTTTAAAAACAAATGCTGGAGGCTATAGAAATGGTTCAGCCATTAAGGGTAGTGATGTTCTTCCTGAGGACCAGAATACAATTATCAAACCCATATTGAATGGCTCATAATTTACTGTAACTCCAGCTCCAGAGAATCTGATGCCCACTTCTGGACACACATGGCAGACACCGACATAGTCACATACAGAGGTGGAAAGATGGCCCATAAGTTAAGAGCACTTATGCTTTTCCAGAGGACCCTGGTTCAGTGTCCAGCTCACAATGGTCTTTAACTGACGTTCCGAGGTATATGGTAGTCTCTTCTGACCTCTGTAGGCACAGGTAAACACACAGTATACACGTGTACATGCAAGGAAGAACCCATACAAAAACATTTTTTTTTAAATTAAGTGATAAATATATTTTTTCTCTATTGAATAGAGAATGGGTCATGCAAGCAAACATACAACTTATGACTCCTCCCATCCAGTCTTCTGCCAGGAATGGCGATCTAACACTTATAATCCTAGCACTTGGGAGGCTAAAGTAGAAGAAACATGAATTAAAGACGCTATCTCAAAACCGAAAAAAGAAAAATGTATTCCATTCTTTCAAGTTTGATTTCGCAAATATTTGTCCAGATCTCTGTGTAGCCTTGATTATCCTGGAACTCACTGTAGACTAGGCTGGCCTCAAAAAAGATCTGCTGGCCTCTGTTTCACAAGCTGGGATTAAAGGCATGTGCCAACATTGCCCCGGCAAACACATGTCTTCTATCTAAGATATTTGTAAGAAATAGTTTCGTAAAATGGTTAAGAGCAAGTGCCTAGACTGGCGTGGTAGGGGCACTTGTATCCTGGCACTTGGTTGATAGAGACATGAGGATTGGAAGTTCAAGTCTGTCCTCAACTACATAGCAAGTTTGAGGCCAGCCTAGGCTACTTAAACTCTTTCTTAAAAAACAAACTACATACAGCTCAGAAGCCAAATCAGACTGCAGCCTATTTCTGTGTGCTTCCAGAAGGGAATAATGGTTTAATAAACAAACACTTAAAATTGGGTAATGGGAAACACAGGGACTCCCAGTTAAGCAAAGTGTTGAGAGGCCCACCAAAAAGGTGATTAATTAATGTTTTTCAGTGCTGTGCACAGAACTGAGGTCAGTGCACATGCTTATCATTAGTAGATTTTTATTACAAAAATAATTGTACACACTTACTTGTCAATAACAATATGGTAGGGATTTGGAGCACAACTCACTGGTAAAATAGTTATCCCCCATGCTAGAGGCAAGACTAGTGTACCAAACACCACACATACAAAAAAGTGGAACTTTGATTTCTCTCATGGCAATTGTTAAGATCTAGGTAAAATATTAAAGCCTAGATATGTTAAGGCCTGGGTAACTGTGTACTGTCTAGCCTGCCATTTTGTGCGCTGTTATTATATTAGAAGGAAACTTTCTTTCTTTCTTTTTTTTTTTTTTTTTTTGCTGCCTTCGTGGTTGACCATACCAGCCTAATTCTTTCTTCTCTAGCTCTCCTCCACGGCTCTCTTCTCTGTTGCTGCCAAGATTCAAAGCCTGCCTGCTCTGGAGTTTTTCTCTCAAATTCTATAAATTTATCCTCATGCTTAAAAGAGAAAAGAAAAATTCCTTTGGTTATGAAGATATAATTTGGAAGGTATCCTTTGACTTTGAGAAGAGTCTAAAAGAACCTTTTGAGATGTGTTTTTCTATAAGGTATAGATAGCCCCTCTAGAGTAACTAGGCCCTTAGAGGAAAAAGGGGGACAGGGTCTCAGGTTCTGTTTATCTGGAGAAAGTTCAGAAGACCTTATCTGGAAACACAAAGACCCAGTGTAGAAGGAGACCGAAATAGACAAGGACTTTGTGTCTCTTTGAGCTGAGTAAGCTGCCTAGGATTCTTGGAAAATCATGAGAAGATTAGAAGCCAGAAGGAGGAGAGATGACTTCTAATAGACCATGTGGGAGGCTTAGACCACAACAGTGAACATTAACAGAGAGGCAGCTGAACACACGTGTTTCTCAGGTGCATGGACTCTATCATACCAGCTACTCTAGTATAAAAAGAGATCTTCTAAAAATCAAGAAGCTGAAAAGCACTTACTGTAAAACAAGAAACATGACTAATGAATTACACAAAGATAAAAATAAATGACATATCCCAGCACTTGGGAGGCAGAGGCAGGCAAATTTCTAAGTTCAAGGCTAGTCTGGTCTACAGAGTGAGTTCCAGGACAGCCAGGGCTATACAGAGAAACCCTGTCTTGAAAAACCCAAATCCAAAAAAACCAAAAAAAGAAAAGAAAAAAAAGTGACTGCATTTGTCACAATTGAGATGACCAAAGAAGGTAACATGATTGATTATGAAAGATGTGGAAAACATGTATTTCCAGAATCTAGAAGTTAGGAGTGCAACAAATCAGCATGATGCAACTTTTAAAGTGCACCATTTGAGAAAACAAACAGCAGTGGGGTTTCTGGGGATAATTACCCACTCACTCAAAGATTTTTGAACATTCACTGTAGCATAACAAACAGTGTAGCTGATTTGTGCACACAAAAGGCTACTGTGCATGGGAATAGCTGTCAATAAAAGAGACTGGTGCGATGCATTCCAGAAATGTGAGCGTCCTAAGATTTCCATTGTTCTAGTGTCTACATTATTAGATCACTTGCCACCTTCTAACTCACACGCCTACTCCTAGGTAGACCTAAATCACAGCAAATGCAGTAAGCTGTTCTAACAAGGTTGAAAAAAAGTGGCCAGAGCTGAAGAGAGATGCATGCATAATTATATTTCAGGGACTGAGGAAAGAGTACTTGGAGTTCCAGACCAGCCTGAACAGCATAGCATCAAACATACACACACACACACACACACACACACACAGAGAGAGAGAGAGAGAGAGAGAGAGAGAGAGAGAGAGAGTTAAGAATTTATATATAAAATATATGTATATTTTTATAATTGTAGTTGTGTGTACTTCTGTGGGGATATGTGCACATGAATTTAGGTGCCTACAGAGGCTAGAGGAAGGTATCAGAATCCCTGGAGCTAGAGTTATAGGCAGTTATGAGATAGCTGACCTACATGCAAGGAACCAAACTTGTATTCTCTGCAAAACACTATTGTAATCAGTGAAACATGTCTCCAGGTCCCGTGCCTCCTCTCCAAACCCCCAACCCTACACCCCCCCCACACACACACATACATAATAAGAAAGAAAGAAAAATAGGACTGTAACTTCCAAGCATACAGAAAATTTGACTTTTTTTATTACTATAAAGAATGTCTGGTGGCTGGGCATAGTGGTGCATACCTTTCACATCACTCAGAAGGCAGAGGCAGGTAGACCTCTGTGAATTCAAGGCCAGTCTGGTCTACAGAGCTAGTTCCAAGACAGCCAAGGCTACACAAAGAAACCTTGTCTTGAAAACAACAGCTAGAGATGGTGACAGCACAAGCCTTTAATCCTAGCACTTGGGAGGCAGAGGCAGGCGGATTTCTGAGTTCGAGGCCAGCCTGGGCTACAGAGTGAGCTCCAGGACAGCCAGGACTACACAGAGAAACCCTCTCTCGAAAAAACCAAAAAAAAAAAAAAAGAAGAAGAAGAAGAAGAAGAAGAAGAAGAAGAAAGAAAGAAAGAAAGAAAGAAAAGGAAAGGAAAGAAAAAAGGAAAGGAAAGGAAAGAAAAGGAAAGAAAAAAGGAAAGGAAAGGAAAGGAAAAAGGAAAGGAAAGGAAAAAGGAAAGGAAAGGAAAAAGGAAAGGAAAAAGGAAAGGAAAGGGAAAGGAAAGGAAAGGAAAGGAAAAGGAAAGGAAAAGGAAAGGAAAAAGGAAAGGAAAGGAAAAAGGAAAGGAAAGGAAAGGAAAGAGGAAAGGAAAGGAAAGGGAAAGGAAAGGAAAGGAAAAAGGAAAGGAAAGGAAAAGGAAAAGGAAAGGAGAAAGGAGAAAGGAAAGGAAAGGAAAAAGGAAAAAGGAAAAAGGAAAAAGGAAAAAGGAAAAAGGAAAGGAAAGGAAAGGAAAGGAAAAAAGAACAATGCTGGGTGGTGGTGGCTCACGCCTGTAATCCCAGCACTCTGGGAGGCAGAGGCAGGCAGATTTCTGAGTTGAAGGCCAACCTGGTCTACAGAGTGAGTTCCAGGACAGCCAGAGCTATACAGAGAAACCATGTCTTGAAAAACCAAAATCCAAAAACAAACAACAACAAAACCCAAAGCCACAAAAATACCTTACCTCACACATATCACCTTCTTTTTTGCTGTTTTATATTTTGTGAATATATATACTTGTTTTATCAGACTATTACCATGCATATACATTGTGTATTTTGCAAATATTCATCTCTGCCTTATGGGAATACCTGCACAAATTAAAACTAATAATACTCCTGCATACGTATCCAATAAAGTGAAGCGATTCCTTACATATTACAATATAAAGCATGTTATTGGTATACTATATAACCCACAGGGCAAGCAGTTATAGAAAGAACCAATTGTACCTTAAAAGAGATTCTTATTAAACAAAAAGGAAGAGTAGGGCTGGAGAGGTGGCTCAGTGGTTAAGAGCACTGACTGCTCTTCCACAGGTCCTGAGTTCAATTCCCAGCAACTACATGGTGGCTCACAACCATCTATAAAGGGATCTGATGCCTTCTTCTGGTGTGTCTGAAGATAGCTACAGTGTACTTACATACAATAATAAATAATTTTTTTTAAAAAAAAGGAAGAGTAAAATCCCCCAGGGACAGACTAAACAACGTGCTGTCAACTCTAAATTTTCTTAATGTTGTGAAAAAGGAGCAACAACAGGTGAGAGACAGTGGGTTATCAACAAAGCTGAGGGACAAGGCTAACCAATATGCTACAAGGATTGATGACATTAGAATGGAAGCCTATAATAGTTTTAAGATGGGGACATAGTTATGTTTATGTATCTATAGGGAATATTAGATAGTCCAACTTTATGGCTATATTTTGTGCAAAAACCATTAGAAATAATTTGTAAGTAATTTCTTCAATCTATCACTTACCATTATATGGGTGACATTTTGTTGGCTGATTCTGACAGATATTTTAGAGAATATGTTTAAGGTAACAAAGAATTCTGCCATGCTGAGGGTTACAGATTGCTCCCAGAACAAATACAAAAAGAAGATTCACTTAGTTATTTGGGTTATAAAATCAGTCAATAAAAAGTTCAACCACAGCTGGGCAGTAGTGGCACATGCCTTTAATTCCAGCACTCAGGAGGCAGAAGCATGTGGTTCTCTAAGAGTTTGAGACCAGCCTGGTCTACAGAGTAAGTTTCAGGACAGCCAGAGCTACACAGAGAAATCCTGTCTCAAAAAACAGAAGGGGGAAAAAGTTTGATCACAAACCACAAAACATATAGATCCAGAAGGTGTGGGAAGCCGTCCTGAGCTATTCAGATTTAATGCTTACTCACGGCCCTAAGGTGGTGGCTGCTGAAATATGAGAACAATTAACTAGAGCATTCCCCATGAGCTGTCGGTGTGAGAAGAGTTCGAGAAGAGTGTGAGAAGAGTGTGAGAAGAGTGCGAGTTCCTGTCCTAACTGTGGAATGTTCCTGCCAGCATTAACTCCGGGTGTCCCCACCAGTTGACCTCTTTACTTCCTGCTTCGATCACTAGGGGTGTCTCCGCCCTTCCCTCCTTTGTTCTTGTGTGAAGGTCAATTCCTTCTCTGTAAGCCTTAAAACTCATTTACCTCCCCGACATTAAATGAGACCTTGACATAAAGACACCCCAATTGCTTGGTCTCCCTTTCTTTCTCCCCCCTTTTGACCCTCAGGTAGTGCCTCTTCGGGACCCTGGAATATAACTGGACCTGCTGGACGGGTCAATAGGGATCATTACAAACTCAATGATTTTCAAAAATTAATGGGAGAGATTAACTGGCTGAGGTCTACAACTGAATTAAGTACATGTGAGTTAAGTAATTTGTTTCAAACATTACAAGGAGATTCAAGTTCAAAGGTAGAGTCCAAAGATGTGTAACAGATGAAGCAAACACAAACAAACAAACAAAAAACATTAACTCCTGTAGATCAAAGACTGCAAGAGACATGTGGAACGAATTGATCCCAAACTTGATTGTATTTTGGTCTTTTTACCTTCAACTCATTCCTCTACTGAGCTCATTATGCAGAGTAAAGAGAGTATTATGGAATGGATTTTCTTAGTTTATTTTTTTTATTTTTTTATTTTTTTTGGATTTGGTTTTTTCGAGACAGGGTTTCTCTGTATAGCCCTGGCTGTCCTGGAACTCACTTTGTAGACCAGGCTGGCCTCAAACTCAGAAATCCACCTGCCTCTGCCTCCCAAGTGCTGGGATTACAGGCGTGTGCAACCACCGCCCGGCGGATTTTCTTAGTTTATAAACAAAAGAAAAAAGTGAAGATATGTATAGAAAAAATTCTGAATTAATTATAAAAAGTAGAATAAGACTGTCAATTGTCAGGAACAATTGTAGCACCTCTTACAAATGCTGAGATTATGTTGTTATGGGTGATCAATGAAGATTAGCAAAGAGCTTGTAGTAAATACTTGGTGAAATTGATAACAAATATCTGAAAAGCAAACATACAATTTAGAAAAAGGACTAATTGGATTCTTCCATTTATTCTAAAGAGAACACCAATTCCAGAGGCACCAACATTCTATACTGATGCAAACAGGAAGGGAATGGCAGGTTATAAGTCAGACTAAATAAGGTGCTCAAATATCCATATACCTCAGTTTAAAAATCAAACTTGTATGTAACCCTTATGGTATTATTAGATTATCCTGAATCTCTTAATATAATCACTGATTCTTTGTATGTAGAAAGAGTTGTTTTGCATATACAGACTGCTGAATGTATACCTGATACCTCAGAATTAACCTTGTTAGTCATACAATAGCAACAGGCCATCAGAAGTAGAAACTGTCCATTCTATATTACTCATATTTGGTCTCATATATGTTTGCCAGGACACCAGCAAACACCAAACACAAATCAACAATGGCAGCTTGATCCAGTAGAAACCACGAGCCTCTGCAGATCTGTGATCTGCACTAATCCACTGAAGTGGCAAGCAGCCAGAATACCACAAGAAGTCCTTTAATGCATTTCTATGAAGTCACCACAAGTGAAAATCAGCAAAGACCAGCAAACTGTTCCAAGATGAACCAATGCAAGAGCATCAATGACTGTCTGTTTATACCTACACCCTTTCTAAACGTGTCCTCCCAAGCGTCCACTCCAGCAAAACATCGCATGCCCTTCCAAAAGAAGCCCATGTGTCTGTCTGTTCTCAGCAAAACATCCTCTCATAAGACAGTTTCCAGAAAAACATCACACAACAGACATGACTGAGTCTCCAAAGAAACCAGAAATTCCCACTTTACCACCCCTGTTACCCTCTCCTGTCTCCTTTCAACCTCCTACTCTTCTGATCTTTTCTGGCAGTTCGAAGGAGGTGCCCTCTGTATGTCTTGAACACTTGAAAATTTGGCTCCCAGTTGGAGGCCCTCAGGGAAGGTGACTATTGGAAAGTTGTGTCATGGGAGGTGGGCTGACCTGGGTTTTAAAAGCCCCAGCCACTCCAATGTGCTCCCTCTGTTGTCTGTGTGTGCATCAGGACATGCTCTCTCAGCTGCTGCTGCAGTGCCTTGACAGCCTGCTTGCTGCCAAGCTCCCTGCCGCATGGTGCTGGGTCCCTATCCCTCTGGAACTGTAAGCTACCGTTAAGTGCTACCTTCTAACTAGCCTTCTCTGTTTCTCTGTCTCTCTGTCAGTGTGTGTGTGTGTGTGTGTGTGTGTGTGTGTGTGTGTGTGTGTGTGTGTGCTGGTGCTCCTGGGAACTGATGGGAATTGAACTTGGAGCCTCACACATGCTAGGCAAGCACCATCCATCCCACTGAGCTATCTATATTCTCAGTCTGTCCCTGGCTTTTTATGTGAGTCCTGAAATCCAAAGTCAGGCCCTCATTCCTGCACATTATGCTTTACCCATGGAGCCATCTCCCCAGCCCCAGTAATTTCCTCAGCTTTTTAGATATTCTAGATAATGGTCCCTCACCTGTGTGTAGTTGGCAAGGATGCTCCCCATTTTGCAAGCTATCTCATCTCTCTGGTGTTTGTTTCCGTTGTTAGGTTGAAGCTTTCTCTAGTTTGATGAAATCCCATTTGCCAGTTCTTGAGGTGATCCCCTGTGCTATTGGAGTTCTCTTCAGAAGCCCTTGCACGTTGCCCATATCTTCATGGGTTTCGCCTGTGCTCCTCTCTAGCGGTCACAAAAGGTCAGGTCACATCAATGCCTAAAGGTCAGGTCACATCAATGCCTCTGATCCCATTTTGAGTTGATTTTTCCCCCCTCAGGCATAAGACATGGATCTATGTCAGTGGTTCTCAACCTCCCTAATGCTGCAATCTTTCAATACAGTTCCTCACTGTATTCATTACTATCTCTGATATTTGACACCCGTGAAAAGGTCATTTGACCTCCAAAGGGGTCGTGGCCACAGGCTGGAACCTGCTGATCTGGCTTTAGTCTACTGTATTCTAGTTTGTTCTATTCTTTACTCTACTTTATCCACTATAACTGGTGAGGAACATCAGCTGTTAATGTTTCTGTCTCCTTTGCTAAAAATTACATGTCTGCAGCTCTATGAGTTTATGCCTTGGACCTCTGTTCTGGGACACTGACATAAAGTCTGCTCCTGAGTCTGCACCATGCTGGTTTCATTACTATGGCTCTGTCCTGTAGTTTGAGATCAGGTGCTGTGGTAACTCTGCTTTGCTCTTTCTACTAAGAATGGCGTTGGCTATTCAGGACCTGTCATGGCTCCATATGAATTTAGTGGTATTTTGGACTGGTTCTGTGAATAATGTCATTGGGGTTTTCGTGGATACTGAGTTGCATCAATAGATGGCTGTTGGTACTACACTTTTGCAATATCCATGAGCATAGGAGCTCTTTCCATCTCCCACTGTCTTGAAATTCCTTTCTTTCTTTCTTCCTTTCTTTCTTTCTTTCTTTCTTTCTTTCTTTCTTTCTTTCTTTCTTTCTTTCTTTCTTTCTTTCTTTTTTTTTGTTTTTTTTGGATTTGTTTGTTTGTTTGTTTGCTTGCTTGTTTGTTTGTTGTTTGTTTTAGACAGGGTTTCTCTGTGTAGTCCTGGCTGTCCTGGAACTCACTCTGTAGACCAGGCTGGCCTCGAACTCAGAAATCGGCCTGCCTCTGCCTCCCAGAGTGCTGGGATTATAGGCATGCGCCACCACCACCCGGCTTTTGAAATTTCTTTTTCCATTAATCTTAAAGATTTCATTGTGGAGCTCGTGCACCTCCTTGACTAGATTTTACCCCTGGGTGTCTTACGTTCTGTTCTTTCTGAAGCCTGGGTATGGGATTTTTTTTCTTACCCCCTGATTTCTGTCTTAGAAAATCTGTTACTGATATGTTTTAAAAGCTACTGATTTTTAATGTTAATTTTGTATACTGTCTTTTGCTGAAAGCATTTCTCAGAAGACTAAGAGTTTTCTGGTAGGGCCATTTATATATGGATTATACTGTCTGCATATAGGCATAGTTGACTTTCCCTATACATACCTTATATTTTGGTGTTTACTTTTACGTTGTTGTAACATTCATTTACTTGAATGTGTGTGTCCATGCTTATATTTATGTGTGCATCTGTGTGTATGCCATCGTGAACATGAGAAAATCAGAGAATGACTTATGAAAGTCAGTTCTGCTTACAGGTTCCAGGAATAAAACTCCTTGGTAGCAAGCACTGTTACTCAGTCAGCTGTATTCAGCCCTCTCTTCCCCTTACCGACCTATCTAAGCTTCCCAACACTACACTGAATAAAAGTAGAGATATAAGTGTGACATCACACTTGTCTCAGTCCAGATTTTGGAGGAAATGCTTTCCTTTTCCCATTTAGTTTTCTCCACTTTGTAAAAAACTTGGCTCCAGGTTCATTCCATCCTCCCTTTATTATGGTATGGATATCTTCCTTCTATTTCTAGTTTCTTCAGGGGTTTTTAATCATAAAGTGATGCTGAACTTCCTCAAAGGTTATTTCTGCTCTAATCCATATATCTTTAAATGTGTTTATGAGCTGTATTACACTTATATATTTGTATATATTGAACCAAACTATTATCACTGAAATGAGACCCACTGAATCATAGGATAGAGTCTCAGTATGTTCTCCACTATACTTCACAAGAATTTAATTGAGAATTTTTATATCTACATTCATCAGGGAAATTGGTCTGAATCAGTTTTCCATATCCAATCTTGGTGTTACAACTTGCTAATAAGGTTGTAGTCTACCATGTCCAGATAGCTTTCCTGAGCTTGGAACAAAATAAAGGACTCTCTTTTCTTAGCAGGTCTTCCTCTTCTCCACCTGGTTTGGAGAACCTAACCCCAATTTCCTACCTGAGGAATGTCACATAATCTTGGCTAAATTATAGGTTCAATTCCCAGTAATATCCCTCCATGTAAATGAGGTATCCCCAGCTCTTTAAACCTCAGCCTATGAAACTTCACCCTAAGAAGAACCTCTTCCTACTCTTCAAGGTTCATATATGCAACCCTTGCTTCACCTGAATAAAGTATATGGGAGCTCGCTTGTTGACTATCATCTAAGAGAGCTGTAACTCTGAAATTGTCAGTGGAGACCTCCTCCCTCAATGTTCACTGCATGCAGGGATCCTGGGACCAGCCTGATCTGAACTTCATCCTTTTCCACCAGGTACATCAGGGCATGGACACCCCAAGGGAAGAAGCAGAAGAAGCAGAAAAACCACCACCTTTTGGTATTGGTATTGGAGTAATTTGGTATTTGGTACTGGAGTAATACTGGCTTCCTAGAACAAGGTTTGGCAATGCCTTCCCTTACTATGACATGGGACAGTATGAAGAATATTAGTGCCCTTTGTTGTGATCATAAAAAGAGAAAGAGGCGGGAGAATAAGTTCTGTGGAGGTGTGGAGAAAGGGGACAACTCAGCGGGCCCAGGATGAGGCCTCCCTTCCCCTGAGAGACCAGACACACGCAGGTATAGTATAGAGTTTATTCAGGGTATGGGAGGGCAGTTAATGGGATAGTGGAGGCAGAGAAAGGCAGAGAGAGGGAGAAAGTAGAGAAATGGAGTCCAGCCATGACCACATGGAAAGAGGTGGGTGAGGGGAGGAGAGCCCAAGAGGCAAGAGAGAAGCTGACAGTGAGAGAATAAGAGATGCAAGAGAGGTAAGGGGGGCGGGGGGGGGGGGGCTGAGCAGCCCCTTTTATAGTAGGCCAGGCCTACCTGTCTTATGCCACGTAAAGGTGGAAAGGAGCACAGCTGGCTGTTGCCAGTAACGGTAACTGTAGGGTGGAGCTTAGACAGAATCCTAACACCCTTCTTCTCAACACTTGGTAGAATTCAGCAATGAATCTGATCCTCAGGTTTGCTTCGGTAAGGATTTTTCCCATTACTGTTTCAGTCTCATGGACTGTTATGATCTATTTAGGTCAGCAGTTCTCAACCTGTGGGTCTGTGCGTCACAATCCTTTGGGGAGGTGGAACAACCCTTTCACATGGTCAAATATCAGATATCCTGCATATCAGATATTACACTACATTTTATAACCGTGGTCGGGCAGTGGTGGCAGACCCCTTTAGTCCCAGCACTTGAAGAAAGAGGCAGACAGATAGATCTCTGTGAGTTTGAGGCCAGATTGAAGTACAAAAGTGAGTTCTAGGGCTACACAGAGAAACCCTGCCTCAAAAAAACAAAACAAATAGTAAAAGAAAAGATAGGGGGAAAAGTTCATAACTAGCAAAATTACAGTTACAAAGTATGGTTGGGGGGTCACCCCAGGGAACTGTGTTAAAGAGCTGAGGTTAGGAAGGTTGGGAGCTGCTTTAGGCTGTTCATACCCCCTTGATTTAAGGTTGGCAGGTCACGTTTGGATACAAATGTATCGTCTTCTGGGTTTCCCGTGTTTGAGAACCCGAGTATCCAAAGACCCCTAGTGATGCTGAGGATGTAACAAGCAGCCCACAGCCTCCTTTGGTCCTTTTCTCTCATTCACTGTTCTGTCTCAGCCTGTAATTCTGGATGGCCTGGGATGTGCTGTTTAAACCAGCCTGGCCTGAAACTTTAAAGAGCTGCATACCTTTGTCTTCTGACTGTAGGAATTAAAGGCATGTGCCACCATGACCAGCTTTTTTCTTTTTATACAATATTTATTTATTTATTTTTATTCATATATTGTATGGTTTCATGTGCCACAGTAAGTGTGTACAAGTCAAAGGACAATTTGCAGGAGTCAGCTCTTTCCTTCCACCATTTCACCATACGGTCCCAAGCTTTGAACTCTGGAAGTCAGGCTTTGCAGCAAGCCCCTTTACCTACTGAGCCATTTCACTGGCCCACCCTGCTTTCATCTCAAATTTTACTAATTTATGCATTCCCTAGCTTTTTATGGTTAGTTCAGCCTAGGTTTGTCAATCTTGTTTATTCTTATTTATTTTTTTAAAGATTTATTTATGTTATGTATATATGCTCTTTTCAGACACACCAGAAGAGGGCATCAGGTCCCATTACAGGTGGTTGTGAGACACCATGTGGTTGCTGGGAATTGAATTCAGGACCCCTGGAAGAGCAGTCAGCGCTCTTAATCACTGAGCCATCTCTCCAGCCCTTTATTTTTATTTTTAAAGAACAAACTGATTAATTTTATATACATTGTTCTTTCAAAATCTGCTCATTAACTTCTATGTATACTATAGTTTTTATTTCTTTCCATCGTCTTCTTTTGAGTTTGGATTGTGTGTGTGTGTGTGTGTGTGTGTGTGTGTGTAAGCTGGAGGGAGGACAATTTTGCAAGTCAATTCTCTCCTACCTTGTGGGTTCAAGTGTAGGGATCACAGAAAGGAAGTCAGGCTTGGCCGGAAGCTCCTCTACCCACTGTGATGGTTTGAATAAGAATGGCCGCCAAAGGTTCATGTATTTGAATGCTTAGTCACCGGGGTGGGGGGTGGAGGGTGGGGGTGGGGGGTGGGGTGGATTGGAGGATGTGTGTCTCCTGGAGTGGGCCGTTCAGGCTTTTAAAATCCTTGCCAGCCAGCGTCCTTCCGTTCCCTCTCTTCCCTCCCTCCTGTCATGCACCCTGTCATGCTCAATGCCCTATGGACTAAACCTCGACAGTGCAAGCAAGCCCCTAATTAAAAACTTTCTTTTTAGAAGAATTGTCTTGGTCATGGTTCATAGCATACAACAAAGACTATGACATCCACTGAGCCGGCTACCTTTCAGGTTTTTGGAGTTTTTTGCAGATGCATTCTCTCCATACAGCTGTAGATAGCCTGGAACTCCCAAAGTTCCACCTGCCTCTACCCCGTGAGTGCTGGGTGGGATTAAAGCCTGCTGTGTAAATTTCCTCAGAGATCAAAACACCCCGTCCTTCCAGAAACTCCCTCACCAGAGAGGTAAACAGCACTTAAAAAATAGCTTCAAGAGCTCCTGAAACTGACCGGACTCACTATGCCCCTCCCTGCCAGAGTAAATAACAAAAACAGAGAGTCCCTCCCAGACTTGGCAGCTGCCAGGGAGACTCAGACTACATGAGCTGCCTGGAAGAGACTCGAACCGACTGTGGCGCCTGGAAAGAACTTTCTCCAAAGTGCTGAGCTGCTGTAGGCTGTACAGTGTGCTCCAGGTTCCCAGCTCTGTGAGTTGTCATCATGCTGGGGAGGGCAGCTGTAAGAAACACCAAAAAAATTCGCTGGTCTCCAAGCTGGACTCCGGCAGGATCCGCGCCTGGTCTGTCCCGGGCTCCCCAGATGTTTTGTTGCTTCACCCCAGGAAGGTTAGGCACAGAACAAAGCTGTGGCCCACAAGCCCAGCTCCCCTTTTTGAGATTTTTTTTTTTAAAACTTATTTCTATTTTATTGTTTTGTATATATGGTTTTTCTTGATGCCTGCAAAGGCCGGAAGAGGACATTAGATTTCCTGGAACTGAATTACAGACTATTGTGAGCTGCCATTTTGTGCCAGGACCTGAATCAGGGTCTTCTGGGAGAGGTCAATACTCTCCCCTTCAGTGTTTCTATTGAGTCTTTGCTCTTAGAATTCCCTTAGCTGTGCTCTGAAGATTCTAGTTATGTTTTAAATTACATTTGATTTCAGGCATTTTTAAAATTTCTTTTCTGGGTCGGGCGGTGGTGGCACACGCCTGTAATCCCAGCACTCTGGGAGGCAGAGGCAGGCGGATTTTTGAGTTTGAGGCCAGCCTGGTCTACAGAGTGAGTTCCAGGACAGCCAAGGCTATACAGAGAAACCCTGTCTCGAAGAAACCAAATCCAAAAAACCAAAAAGAAAAAATAAATGTCCTTTCTGGTTTCCTCAATGACACAGCAGACATTTAAAAGTATGTTGCTAGCCGGCATGGTGGGCACACATATTCAATCCCAGCACTCAGGAGGCGGAGGTGAGGCCAATTTGATCTATATAGCAGGTTTCAGGTCATTCACAGCTGCATAGAGAGATGGTGTCTCAAAACAAAACAAACAAAAACTGTTCTTGGGCTGGAGACATTGCTGACTATTTAAAAGTGCATTCCAGGGGGCTGGAGAGATGGCTCAGCCAGTAAAAGCACTGACTGTTCTTCCAAAGGTCCTGAGTTCAAGTCCCAGCACCCACATGGTGCCTCACAACCATCTGTCATGGGATCTGATGCCTCTTTTGGTATCTGAAGAGAGCTACAGTGTACTTACATGTCATAAATAAATAAAATTTTTAAAAAAGTACATTCCTCTGTGGGGCACATGAATAAAACTAAAAAGTAAATATATTTTCAACCCTAATGCACTTGAGTAAGGTCCAGAGTTTTGCTTCCTAGTGATTCCTACGTTTATTGAACTATGATCAGATCTACTCAAGAAATGGTTTTTGATTCTTTTGAATGTGGTAAGAACTTATTTGTGGCCTAGAATATGATGTGTTTTAGAGAATATTCCATGGACTGCTGAGAAGAACATGTATCATCTGTCTATTGGATGAATTATTCTGTATATATGTTAAGTATATTTAATTCATGGTATCATTTAACAATCTCTCTCTCACTGTCTTGGGGTTTTTGTTTGTTTATTTTTGTTTTTTTGTTTTTTAATAAGACAAGTTTTTCTGTATAGCCCTGGCTCTCCTGGAACTTGCTTTATAAACTAGGCTGGCCATGAACTCACAGAGATGTCCCTACTTCTTTCTAGGATTAAAGGAATGTGCTACTATAACTGACTCATTTAACTCTTTTTTTTTTTTTTTTTTTTTTTAAGGTTCTGAAGTTTATGAAGTTTTAATGGTGGGACTGAGGTACCAAACTCATCTATCCCAACTGTATCAGGATCTGTCTGGCATTTTGTGCCTATTGCTATCTGTTCTTTAAAACCAAGAGCCCCCAGGACTGGCTAGATGGCTCAGCAGTTGGACACCTGATAGACTGTTGCTCTTGCAAAGACTGGAGTTCTGTTCCCAGCAGCCACAGTGGGCGGTTTCAGCTGCCTGTGATTCCAGCTCTCCTGAACAGATGCGCTGAGCCCTTTCTGTTTATCATGGCTCCTTCTTAGGCTGGGTCACTTGGTTATGTTCCAGAGAACAGGGACACTGTGCTCATACTCTTTTTTAAACTTTTTGATGTTTGAATATAGCATTTTGTCAACATTGTCTTTCATCTCTGCTACTCTCTTTTCAAGTCAAGTCAGTTGATGATATTTCCCACTGTGTTTTTTATATTTGATTCATTGACTTTTTAATTTCCTACATTTCCATTTGGGTTTTTAAAAAAAAACCTCAATTACCTTGCTTTCTTTCATATTGCCAACTTTTTCATATGAAATACTTCTGTTGAAAACAATGTGTAGGCAGCATATATAGATATGTTTTATATATATATGTGTGATATAAATATATGATGTGTGTGTGTGTGTATATGTGTGTGTTTGTAGACTGACTTTGAACTCACAGTGCCAACAAGACACCCTTTAACTTTCAGTCTTCTCCTTCATCCTCCTTAGTAGCTGGGATTATAGCAGCAGTTAGTTATCAACCTGTGGGAGATGGCCCCTTTGGGGTTGCCTATTAGATACCCCAAATATCAGATAGTCATAACAGTAGCCAAATTACAGTTATGAAATAACAATGAAATAATTTTATAGTTGGGGATCACCACAACATGAGGAACTGTATTAAAGGGCCACAGCCTTAGGAAGGTTGAGAGCCACTGGACAGGCTTGTGCCACCAGGAACAGCGATTGGCTTGTTTTCTGTCTCTGTTTCTTCCGAACACCTTTCCTTTCTCCTGCTGGTTTGCTTTCATTGTCCCCACAGTGAAGACTTTTCTTGAATGAGCATGAGGCCTGTTGTATTTGAAGAATGAGGCGCTCGGAAGCCAATCAGTGTGGTGTGAGCCTCACATCCTGGCCTGGCCAGGAAACCTGAGCCCAGAGAGAGGCCTGCTCTTTGCTCCACTTCCTGAGTGATTCTCAACTCGTGGAATGCTCCGACTGATAAGAGTGTCTGTTTACCTGGGGGCCTCGAGCTGGGCCTGATAGTCTGCGCTAACAATGCACTTTGTAGTGGACACTTTGAGCCCGCAGTATCAGCTCGTGTTCAGGAGGGCCTGGGACATCAGCCGCACCCTCTGTGTCTCTCTGATCAAGCCCCAGTGAGAAAAATATTAAATACCAGGGTTCAGGTGAGTTCCCTGCCTGGAAGCAAGCCACCTGCTGTGCGAGATACCATAGCAGCTGGACAGAGCTGCATACAGACTCTTCCATTGTGGGAGGACAAATAGATGCTCCTTACTTAAAACAGTTGTGGACGATGTTGCAAGTGCCTCTCTTCTTGGTTATTTAATCTGCAGCCTTTGTTTTTTTTTAATAAGTTAGTATACATAACCTGAATCTAACTGCTTTCAATGGGTGCTGTGAGTGCTAGCAGGTAGGATATCAGTTATCAGATTACACGATTATTAGCTTTCTCAGGTATTGCTTGCCCAAGATGACTGCTATTATGTCCTTGGGTAGCTTCTAGAGACGCCCACTTACCTGGGAACCAGCAACCACACAAAAGAGCTTAGAAGAGGTTTCCCCTTGTTGAATCTTCACATAAGTTTGCAGTCCTGGCACTGGGCGGTGGTGGTGCACACCTGTAATCCCAGCACTCTGGGAGGCAGAGGCAGGTGGATTTCTGAGTTCAAGGCCAGCCTGGTTTACAGAGCGAGTTCCAGGACAGCCAGGGCTACACAGAGAAACCCTGTCTCGAAAAAACCAAATCCAAGATTACAGTCCTGGAAGGAAATTTGACCTAAATCTCATGAGAAATCACGAGCCACTGAGGTGCCCATCTTTTAGCCTTGCCTACAGTAATGAAGTGTTCTTTCAAGACCCTATAGTTTTATTTAATTACATTTTTAAAAGATGTATTTATTTTGTTTATATGAGTATACTGTAGCTGACTTCAGACACACCAGAAGAGGGTATTACAGGTGCTTTTCAGCTCTCATGTGGTTGCTAGGAATTGAACTCAGGACCTCTGGAAGGCTGGTCAGTGTCCTTAGCCACTGAGCCATCATCTCACTAGCCCATAATTACATTTTTTTAATTTTTAGGTGTACGTGTGAGCACCATGGTGGGTGTGTGGAGATTGTTAGAAAACAATTTTCTAGAATTGGTTCTCAACTTTCTAGAATTGGTTTTCTCCTTTCACCATGTTAGGTTCTAAGGATCCAACTCAGGTCACTGGGCTTGGTGGCAAGTGCCTTTACCCACTGAGCCAAAGTTTCCACACTGCTCATGGCAGTTTGTTTATGTCCTGGCTCTGATATAAGGTGATCTGGAGACCTACATATCAAGTGTAAGTGGTTGACACACAATCTGAGGACATTAAAAGGGGCCATTCAAATTATCTTTTCCACTGGGTATGGTGGTGTATACTTGGGACCTCAGCAGTCCTGAGGCTGAGGCAAAAGGGTTGCCATGAGTTCCGGGGCTGCCTGTGCTGTGTACTCTTCCGGTTTTTCAAAAGAAGTCTTTTGGGGCATCATTTGAATACCACAGATCGGCCTCATAAAGCAGGATCTTGCTTCTGGAGCCGTTAGTCAGCAGCCTGTGGTACTCATTCTTCTGCAGAAATGTAGACACCAAAGTTCTACTGTCCTTGGTTTGTTTTGTTTGTTTGTTGTTTTTTTGTTTTTTAAACTGGGAGACATTTCTTTTCAAAGTCTTCTGTCAGGTAAATAATAGGGAACAGATGGGACTGTGAAATATGTATTTGAAATACAAATATGTATTTGAACTCATAGGGTTTCTTTCTTTCTTTCTTTTTCTTTCTTTTTTTTCTTTTTTTCTTTTTTTCTTTTTTTTCTTTTTTTTCTTTTTTTTTTTTTTGCCAGTCTCATGTATTCCAGGCTGGTCTCAAACTCAACCTTGGCTTCTGATGCACCTCCCCACCCCTCCTGAGTGTGCACCACCACGCTTGGTATATGCAGTGCTGGGTATCCATTCTCCCAAGTGAACTACAATCTCCATTCCTGCTATCCTTGTTTGGAAATTGTTTAAATTACATTTATTCATTTATTGTCGGGGGAGTCAGTTGATGTGCACCATATCACGCATATGGAGGTCAGAGAACAGTTTAGGGGAGTCAGTTCCACTTGTGTGGGTTCTAGGAATCAAACTCAGGTAAATACTGTACCTCTATCTTGGTGGCCCTCAATCACTTTTCTTTTAAATGTAGAACTAAACAGTGTCCCAGAGAACAAATACCTAGATGCCTGAGTTCAAGGCCTAAAGCGAAAGAAAGAAGCCTGTGGCCTTCATTGGTTTCTGCATTGACATGTATATATCTCCTACACATATGTATATACTTTAAAATAAAAATATTAACGTCAATAAGAAAACAAAGATAACCCTCTACCAAAATAAAAAAGAGAGGCAGGGGAGTGTAGAAATGGCTGACACAGATATGAAGTACCATTTAATATTCTTGGCAATGCAAATGAAGAGTTACAGCACCTCTATGAGATAAAGATGGTTGATTTAATATTCAGATAATAGAATACTGTCCTTCTAAGAAAATAGCCTGGATAGCAAGGTCCTGAAGAAAGACAGTGAGGTAGTGTGGCCATTTCTTCTGCCTTCCGACTCTGCATCCCTCGAAGAACTTCCAGCATGGCATCTTGGGCCAGAGTATCCGGAAGTTCACCACCTCCATGGTCTGTCGCAGCCACTTTGAGGAGGGTCGGGGGAAGAACTTGCCATTATTACCTTCTGGTATGTCTGGACTGATGCCCTGAGCAGACCTTGGGCACAAACTCCTGCAGCCAGTCCCACATCACCCAGAGGAAGCTCCACTCCCAGGCACTCTAACATGGCCAGGATCCCAGGATCCCAGGATCCCAGGAGCTTGGTCACACAAGGATCTCAGGGTCCCAGAGGCAGCTTGACTATGAAGAGTTCTGATACAACCAGGATCACAGAAAGGACAGGCTCCAGTCGGATATAGCAATGACAGGTAGCACTAGAGATAACCAGATGGTGGGAGGCAAGTGTAAGAACATAAGCAACAGAAAACAAGGCTACTTGGCATCATCAGAACCCAACTCTCCCACCATAGCAAGTCCTGGATACACCATCACATCAGAAAAGTAAGATTAGGATCTAAAAATCACTTCTCATGATGATGATAGAAAACTTTAAGAAGGACATAAATAACTCCCTTAAAGAAATACAGAAGAACACAGGTAAACAGATTGAAGCCCTTAAAGAGGAAACACAAAAATCCCTTAAAGAATTACAGGAAAGCACAATCAAACAGGCAAAGGAAATAAACAAAACCATCCAGGATCTAAAAATGGAAATAGAAACAATAAAGAAATCACAAAGTGAGACAACCATGGAGCTAGAAAACCTAAGAAAGAGATCAGGAGTCACAGATGCAAGCATCACCAACAGAATACAAGAGATAGAAGAGAGAAACTCGGGTGCAGACGATACCATAGAAAACATTGACACAACAGTCAAAGAAAACGCAAACAGTTAAAAAAAAAAAAAAACTAAAGAAAGAGACTCCCATGAACATCCAAGAAGCCTACAGAACTTCAAATAGACTGGACCAGAAAAGAAATTCCTCCTGCTGCATAATAATCAAAACACCAAATGCACTAAACAAAGAAAGAATATTAAAAGCAGTAAGGGAAAAAGGTCAAGTAACATATAAAGGCAGGCCTATCATAATTACACCAGACTTGTCACCAGAAACTATGAAAGCTAGAAGATCCTGGGCAGATGTCATAAAGACCCTAAGAGAACTTAAATGCCTGCTCAGACCACTATACCCAGCAAAACTCTCAATTACCATAGATGGAGAAGCCAAGATATTCCATGACAAAACCAAATTTACACAATATCTTTTTACAAATCCAGCCCTACAAAGAATAATAGATAGAAAACACCAACACAAGGAGGGAAACTACACCCTCGAAAGAGCAAGAAATTAATCTTTCAATAAACCCACACAAACATAATTTTACCTCTAACAACAAAAATAACAGAAAGTAACAATCACTTTTCCTTAATATCTCAATATTAAAATTAATATTACCAACATATCCTAGTCAATTGAAATTCAAAAATATGAGGAATTAGAAATTTGTTGGCTGTTACCCAGTGGTCTCTAATTTGGTAATTGGAGAGATATGTCCAATATTGTACAATCCATATACACTTTCTGCTTGTTTGTATATGACCGTGCCTTGCTGTGTACCACATAATGGTCTTGAAATCATGCTTCTCTTCTCTCAGCCTCTCTATTAGTAGGATTGTTCATTTGATGTTTTGTTGGACATAACCCTGTGGCCATCAGTCTTATAGGGCCAGGCCCCTAGTGTTCTGCCTGGACTCCATCTCAACAGTCACCTGGCTACAGCCAGGTTTTCCCTGCCCCACAGTTACCTGGCAACAGCCAGGTGGCCTGGCCCACTATAAAAGGGGGCTTCTTGGACCCTCCTAGCTCTCTTACCCTTTCCTCTTGCCCTTTTCCCTTGTCTACACTTTCTCCCTTCTCTCTTGCCCCTGCCCTGCTCCCCCTCTCTCCCCATTCTTCTCCCTTTTTTCCACATGGTCATGGCCAACTCTCATCCCTCTATCTTTTCTTTCTTTCTCTATTTCTCTATCTCTTTTCCTTTTCCTACTTTTCTATAATAAAGCTTTAAAACCATGCACTGTCTCTTTTTATCTAAATCCACCATGTTGGAGAAATGGAACAGGCGTCATAGCATTCCCAGCCCACAGAAAGGACCAAGGACTTCCCTGCCTGGTCAGGCTTCCTCACAGGTACGTGGGCACTTGCCCTCCCTCTACGGGTACACAGGCCCCACTCATCTTCCCTACAATGTTTTTACACTATACTACGGTTTTCAGAACGTCTTACATATTTCAAAATTATTTATACAGTCAAAAGAAACATAGACCATGAATTTGGGAGGTGGCTTGTAAGAGAACAACAGAGTGAGACTGAACATTTTGCTTGATATTTATAATTATTGTATCAATTTTGAAGATGACCTTATAAGTTACTCTTTTTTTCTGAGATGAACGCTTTTCAAAACATCACAGCCAATGAACCAGAATCTTACCTTCACCTAATGTCTGTGCCACCCTCCAAGCAGAACTATTGTTCATTGAATGTTCATTCAGTTGAATGATGACTTCATAGATAGGCCATCTTAATACACACTCCATTTCTGAAATGAATGTAACCTGTTTCCTGTGGGCTGAGAATGATGATAATCACTCAAGTCAAATACTTTTGATTATAGCAGGAAATCTGTATCAAAATAATTGTGCCTACAATTTGTTCCTTGGTGCAGCAAGCTAAGGTGTCAACTCTTAGCTTAGCTACTATGGAGGTAAAATCCTTTGGTGATGTGAGGGACATTGAAGTACAGCTTATCACAATGAACTCCAGTGTCTAAAAATTGTCCTTATTTTGGGTTTGTACCACAGAAAGAGCCAAGATCTTAAGCTCTACTAAAAACAAAACAAACAAACAAAAAGACCTTATCTTTTCATGTTCATTTAATAACACATCCATCATTTTTATGATTGGTATAAAAATATATATTACTCAGCAACTTAAAACAATGAATTCATGAAATTTTTAGGCAAATGATTGGAACTGGAAAATATCATCCTAAGTGAGATAACCCAATCACAAAAGAATACACATGGAATGCAATCTTGATTAGTGGATATTAATTAGCCCAGAAGCCCTGAATACCCAAGGCACAATTAGCATAACAAATGACTCCCATGAAGAAGTAAGGAGACGGTCCTGATCCTGGAAAGGCTTGATCTAGCATTGTAGGAGAGTACCAGGACAGAGAAAAAGGAGGGCGGTGATTAGAGAATGGGTGGAGAGAAGAAGGCTTATGGGACATATGAGGAGGGGGGAACTGGGAAAGGAGAAATCATTTGGAATGTAAACAAAGAATATAGAAAAAATGAAAAAAATAAAAAAGTAAAAATATATATTATGTTGAATATAATAAAAAAAAAGATTTTACCGTTTTTAGTGGAAAACAAGCGGCAGTTCCTGGCTATGATGCCTGTGTACTTTAGATCTGTATCTGCGGATCCTTTCTGTATAGTAAGGCACCAACTACTTAAAAAATAAGGATATTTAATCCATCCCTTTAACAGAACGAAGAAATGTTAAGGGATATGGTCTGAAAATTGGATTAAACTCTTGAACTCTAATACTAGAAAAAAATTTAACTGAACTAATGACATAAATAATTTTTTTAAAAAAGAAAAGAAAAAATAGCCTGGCCTGGTGGTGCATCGCTGTAACCCTAGCACTCAGAAGGGAGAGGCAGAGGATCCAGAGCTTAAGCTGACTTGGGCTGTGCAGAGCAAGATCTTGCCTCTAAAGGGCCAATGGCCAGGCTGCTGGGACTCCTTATGACTGGGGCCCTTGAGCACAGACTCAGTCTTGTCTACCCAGGGCAAAAACTGTACAAGTATACATGCTGAAGATTGTTATCTTAATTGCATGTTTGCCGGGTTTTGTTAAGTGTTCTAAGTGGTTGACTGTAATGGAACTATTTCACCCAAGGGCTGTGTATAGATAGTCCTTTATCCTGGGGCTTCACTGGCTGCCTGGAATGCTGTTCTGCAGAAGGTCCTTCTAGACAACAGTAGGGAATAGGAGAAAGAGTTTTGCAGTCTGGGTTCTTGCTTTCTTTCCCCAAGCCTAGAGCATTGGTTCATTGGTTCGCATCAAGCCTGAGTTGAGGCAGATGCGGAAACACAGCAGGAAGGAGCCAATGAAAGGGCCTCTGGCCTGGCGCCATGAAGAACCCCCATCCATTCCCAACCCCACCTTTCCCTGCAACCGGACTGGGGTTGCCCGGGCTCCCTGAGAGGAAGGACAGACCCTGCAGTGCAGAGATCAAGCCCTAGGGCACCTTGGCTCTAGGACCCAGGCTCTGCCAGTAAAATCTGCCTCTTTCTGGCTAACTCAGGGCCTTGGCCTTCTTGATCAGCTTGTCTGTTCAGGATGAAGTGCCTGCCGATTTTCTCCCCTTCCCAGAAGGGCCAAGAAGCCCAGGGCCAGACATCCAAGCTGCGCCTTACCCACCTGTCCTGAGGACAGCACTAGCTCACACCCAATGCTCCTGAAGTGAAAGCTTCCAGAAACCAGAGTTCTACACACTCGCCCACAAGGCCAACCCGATGCAGTGCCTTAGCATCTCAGCTTCCTTCTTTCCCTCATTTTGACTGGAGCTCCTTTTCCCAGCTGGGACTCTGGACATTGTAGGGATGTGTAGACACTGTGGGTATTCAAAGACTCTGTGCGGATGTCCAGTTACTGTATATTTGCGATTGGAATTTTTTTTGAGACAGGGTTTCTTGGTATAATACTGCCTGTCTTAGAATTTGTTCTGTAGCCCAGGCTGCCCTCAGACTCAGCGATCTGCCTGCTTCTGCCTCCTGAATGCTGGAATTAAAGATGTGTACCACCACCTCCTTGCTGCAATTGGAAATATTAAAGATTTATCCAACTATCTGAAAAGATGGAGGGGGTATCTAAGAATACAGATAGATACATACATATAAAAGGCATGAATCTTGGAACACATTTCAAAATAAAACAAGAGAGATGGGGAATGATATTATATTTTAATTTTAAAAACAAAAACTTTAAAGGAAGGTAAGTGCCAGGTGGTGGTGCCACACACCTTTAATCCCAGCACTGAGGAGGCAGAGGCAGGCAGATCTCAGAGATCATGTCCAGCCCATGCTACAGAGTGAATTCCAGGACAGCCAGGACTACACAGAGAAACTATCTCAAGAAAACATAAAATAAAATAATAAAATAAAAAATAAGATAAGCTAGGATATTTAGATGACTTGTTTAGCATATATTAGGCCCCAGGTTCTATTCCTAGTCCTGTGACAATCAATCAGTCTCTTCCTCCTTCTGTGAAGACACATGAGACAAATACATGTGTGTCCCAAAGCAAAAGTAACAACACATACAGAGATTCTAAAACTACAAGCTTTTTAAAAAGCATGTGGCTATCATTAGAGTGAGAGTGGTGAAAATCGGTGTAGAGACAGTGATTAGGAAGGAAGGCTGGCAAGTCTGCATTTCCTGCCTTGGATAATGCACTCTAAAATTATTGATTCTTATGTAATTTATATTTTATGTATTTTCTTATATGCCTGCTGTATTTAATAATTAAGAGATTTGCCAGGCAGTGATGGCGCATGCCTTTAATCCTGGCACTTGGGAGGCAGAGGCAGGCGTTTTTCTTAGTTCGAGGGCAGACTGGCCTACAGAGTGAGTTCCAGGACAGCCAGGGCTACACAGACACAGAGAAACCCTGTCTTGAAAAAACCAAAAGCCAAAAACCAAAAACCAAAAACCAAAAACCAAAATAAAATTAAGAGGTTTATTTCTGTATGTTAACCTTCGATAGACAGACAGACAGACAGACAGACGGATAGGTAATAACCGACAGATAAGTGTACTGCCTGGGATTGAACTGAGAGACTTGCCCACGCGAGGCATGCTTCCTACCACTGAGTCGCACCCCTAGCCCTAGTGACACTTTCTCCTCTCTTGTGTTTTCTTGGGTTGAGACTGAGTTTCATGTGGCTTCAAAATCACAATGTAGCTAAGGCTGCTTTGACTTCCGGATCCTCCTGCTTCATCTCCTCAAAGTTGAGGTTACAGGCATACACCACCATGCCCTGCTCCTTCTGGCACTTCTAAAAGAGATACTATCACTCTAGTACAAAAGGATCCTGTCTCTAGTAGCTATATTTTTAAGTTATGGCAGCAATATGGAACAAAAATGTCTCCTTGATATGCAATCAACGTGCACATTCATGTACCATTTGATGAATGGATGGAAGTTTAGCATGCAGAGCTTTTCAGCATATGGTAATTGTATAAGATGAAAGCCTCTGTTAAGACATCTCAAATGAATGCTTCACTATGTAACTTATTTTGCATGCACATATATGTGGTCACATGCATGTCTCTGTATGTGGAGACCACAGGCCAACTAGTGAAGTTGCTGCTCCCTGTTCTCCTTGTGATTCATGGGAACTAAACCTGAGTCTTCAGGCTGACAGCAGGGTGTCTCCCAGGCCTGGTCTCATTATGACACTTTCAAACAAAAAGTGCTTTGAACATAGGCAGCCTCGTGCCCTCTCCTACTACCCATAAGTCCCCTCTCTACTTCACTTATTTTTCTTTTTTGTTTTGTTTTATTGTTTGTTTGTTTGTTTGTTTGTTTGTTTTTTGAGACAGGGTTTCTCTGTATAGCCATGGCTGTCCTGGAACTCTCTCTGTAGGCCAGGCTGGCCTTGAACTCAGAAAGCCACCTGCCTCTGCCTCTGCCTCCTAGAGTGCTGGGATTACAGGCGTGTGCCGCCACCTCCGGCTCACTTACTTTTCTAAATACCTGGTAAGACAGGAACAACTGTCTATTCATCCCACTTCGGGAACTCACAATGGAGCAGAGTACAGAGAACACTCAACTCCAACCTGGTGAACCAATGAGTGTTATGGGGGTTCCTTACAGGAGGGTGGGTGAGGAGTACTTTACAGGAGCAGAAATAACTCACAGACTGGTGCATTGCCAAAGCCGACCACAGCACGAGTGACAGCTCATGAAAGCTGGAATCCTGGATCTCACTGCACACCCTGCTCAACGGGTTGGAGAATGTTCTCTCTAGGCAGCTGAGATGGTCTGAGCCTCTTCTAGACGACATAGCTTCTGTGAGAATGTCTCTCAGTAGGTCTTACTGTTTATATATGATTGGGAAGAGAGGGGCAGTGAAGCTACTCAGTTTCAAGGACTTCCTGAAACTGTGGGATTGTTTATGGAAGCTTAAGGATCTTCCGCAGGACTGAATATTTCACCTCCCCTTGAACATCCTGTTGCTTTGCCTTCCTGTAAACATCCTGTATCTTAACCAGCTCCCATGTATATGCATACGTACACACACATATATGTGTGTATGTATGTATGTGTGTGTATATATATGCATACACACATATATATGTATACATACACACACATATATTGCCAAGGAGATGCCTTAGTGGATAAAGATGTTCTTTGCCAAGCCTAAAAACCTGATTCCAATCTTTTGAGAAGCATAAAAAAGTTCCTACAAGTTGTCCTTTGGCTATACACACATGTACATACACATATATAAATTTCTTAAAGATAATCGTGAAGTAAATAATGCACTCTATGCATACCATTGTATCATCTATTGATGACAGAAACCTTACTGTAGAGACAAAAAACAAAAGCCAAACTCCCCACTCTAACCTGACTGCTCAGAGCCTGGTTGGGTGCCTTGTGATGGCTTAGGCAAACAGCTGGGGCTTAACTCCCAATGACCTCTGCTCCTGCATTAGTTACCTTTCTTTGCTGTGATAGAAAACCACAAGCACGGCAACTTTTTTTTTCCTTTTGGGTTTTTCTAGACGGGGCTTCTCTGTGTAGTCCTCAGTGTCCTAGAACTGTAGGAAGGAGTTTGTTCTTAAAGTCTGTAATGGCAGGGCCATATAGGAAGCAGGTGGCAGGCATGGTGGCAAGAACTGGAAGCTGAGAGGTCACATCTCAAACCTCAAGCCCAAAGGAGAGAGTGAGCTGGAAACAGCACAAGGTAATCAATGTCAAAGCCAGACCAAATCAGTGACAGACTTCTTCCAATAAGGCTGCACACCACCCAAATGTCCCCATGCAGTGCCACTGACTGGGAACCAAGTATTCAGACTTAAGACTATGGGGGACATCATTCAACCACCACAGCACCTTACCCCAAATGGCCAGTCTCAGGACGAACAAGTTGGATCAGAGAATATTTGACTGCCGGGCAGTGGTGGCACATGTCTTTAATTCTAGCGCCCAGGAGGCAGAGGCAGGAAGATCTCTGAGTTCGAGGCCAGCTTGGTCTACAGACTGAGTTCTAGGACAACCAGGACTACACAGAGAAACCCTGTTTGGGTTGCGGGGTAAGGGAAGAAAAACTTGACCTAAGAATATAATAAGCAGTTTGTCTATGTACATAAAGATGAACGACTCCTCATGAGTGGTCCATGAGCTAAGACAAAGTCTCTTCTTCCAGCTGATACAAAAGGAACCGTTCCCTCTCGCGGCTGTCATTCTCTTTTCTGGAAGCTCTTCCACTGCCTTTCTATGTACTGTGTATATTTATATTAAAACTTATATATCTCACACATGAGGGCTGGCAGCCATAGCCCATATCGGCAGGTCACCCTGGGGATGGGGGTGGGGGCTAACTCTTCTCCCGGCACCGAAGAGATCAAGAAGACTCTACACAGCGTGGGCATCAAGGCAGATAATAACCAGCTCAACAAGGTCATTAGTTAGGTGAATAGAAAAAAGGGAGGCTATCATTGGCCAGGGTGTTGGCAAGCTCGCCAGTGTGCCGCTGGTGGGGCTGGGACTCCCTGTGCTGCCCCTGGCTCTGCAGTTCTGCAGCTGCGTCTGGTCCACTGCGGCAGAGAAGGAGTGTGAGGAATGAGATGATGATGTGGATTTGCTTGTTTGATTAAATTCCTGTCCCCACCCCCCACAGATAAAGCCTTTTCATGTATCTTGGCTAAAAGAAAAATCTATCTCTTTAACTGCACTCCTTGGGCACTTACCAAACATGAGAAACATGCGAGGCCATAGTGCCTGCTTGCCACGACTGGCTGCTTTACAAATGAGTCCCATATCTTCTTTGCTTTGTAAGTTGAAAATATAATTATGCGTTTCTACACATTTTATAAATTCAATTTATGTAGATTTTAAAACATTGTATGTTTCTGTGGAAACTGTATAAATACCCAGAATTTCACTCCGGTAAATTTGCAAAGCTTGTGTATACTTTAATTCCAAGATGCTTAGTTTTTAAGTGAGAGAAAATATTGTGTATTTTGTGGTTTGCTTCCATGGCATAATATAAACTCTCTTGGCAACAAGCGTTAATAATAAAATGTTCTAACAAACCCTGACATACTAGAATTTCTCCTGGGTAATAGTGACAGGAAAGGTTGATCATGTAGCCATATTGGCAGGACTCTAAGGAGACCCGAGTGCCTTGTTAGCTACAAGTCTTGAGACTATAATGGGTCTCAAGAAACTGGCAATCACAGGCAGGGGAAAGAAAGAAGATGAAACCTGGTGCTGGACAGTGGAGGAGCTGCCTCCCAGGAAGAGATTTCTGACACCCTGTGGTGGGTGTTAGCATTCCTTCTAGGTTCTGCCCCACAGTTACCTGGCAACAGGCTCCTGGCCGACCTCTCCCTCTCCCTCTCCCTCCCCCTCTCCCTGTCCCTCTCCCCTTCCCCCTCTGCTTTCCCCTCCCCTTTCCCCCTTCCCCTTTCCTCCTCCCCCTTCCCCCTCCCCCTTTCCCCTCCTTCTCTCCCTCTCCCTCTCTCTCCCTCCCTTTTTCCTCCTCCCTCTCTTCCTCTTTCCTTCTCCTCCCTCTCCCTCTCCTCTCTCCCCCTCTCCCCCTCTTCCCCCTCTCTCTCATCCTTCTCGCCCCTCCCCTCTCCCCCTCTCCCTCTCCCCCTCCCTCTCTTCCCCTCCCTCTCTTCCTTGCCTCCCTCCTTCTCCCCCTCTCTCCTCCTTTTCCCCTTCCCCTCCCCTCCCCCTCCCCTCCCCCTCCCCTGCTCCTTCCCCTCCCTCTCCTCCGCTTTCCCTCTCCCCTTCCCCTCCCCCCTCCCCCCACTCTTCCCCCTCTCTCCCCTTCCTTCTCCTCCTCTTTCCCTCTCCCTCTCTTCCCCTCCCTTTCCTCCTCTTTCCCTCTCCTCCCTCTCCCTCTCCCTCTCCTCACTCTCCCTCTCTTCCTCTCCCTTTCCCTCCCTCTCTTCCTCTCCTCCCTCTCCCCCTCTCTCTCTCCTCCTTCTCACCCTCTCTCTGTCTCCCTTCCCCCTCCATCTCCCCCTCTCCCTTCCCCCCCCCTGCCTTTCTCTGTCTCTACCTCCTCTTCCCATGCCCTAAATAAACTCTCTTCTGTACTATATCTGTCATATGGCTGGTACCTCAAGGGAAGGGATGCCTCAGCATGGACCCACAGAGGCACCCCCTTCTACCTCACCATGCTGAGCTTCTCCCAAACATATCCTGGCTCTTTCTTTTTTATAAAACAGGAAAGTGGGTGGGCATATGCCTTGACCAGCCTGCTTAATTGTGCATATCTCTTCCCCTTGAATTAACCCAAACCTGCTCTCAGTGTCAGGAACCTAAAAATAGAGTGGGCATTCAAATGAACATCTCTCTCTATTCTTCTTCCCAATGTGACCCCACTGAATCAACCTCCTTTCTGGGATTTTCACTTTCACACATCTCTGCAACCATCCCATTGAGGAAGGAAGCCCGTGTCTAGCTTGTGAGGACTGCCAGGGCCGGGAGTTCTGACACTAACACCACAATTGACATTAGCCAGTAACTAAACATCTGTTAAAGCCTCTGCAGGTACAGCTCTGGAAGGAGGCTGAATATAGAATCTTTCAGGAAAGTTGTTTTATGTGCATGGATGTTTTGCCTGTATGCATGTCTTTCTGTTCAACACGTGTATACTCGGTGCTTGTGGAGACTATAAGGAGGTGTCAGGGTATCAGACCCCCTGAAACTGGAGTTACAGATGGTTCTGAGCGGCCATGAAGTTCTAGGAATTGAACCCAGGTCTTCTGGCTCGTGCTCTTAACTGTTGATATCTCTCCAACCCCTTTTTCATTGTTTCCTTTTGAGCCGGGGCCTCACCCTGTAAACTCTGGCTTGGAACTTGATATGTAGACCAGGCTAACCTCAAACTCAGAGACCAACCTGACTTTGCCCCTCAAGTGCTGGAATTAAAGGCATGCTCTACTACCCCTGGCTTAAATATAGGGCCTTAATAAGTATTGTAAGATAGAGATGATGTCATGGACACATCAACTAATTATATGAAGAAGTGATAGAGATTCCAAATTAAATAAACTACTGACCTCCTTGAGACAAAGAGAATAACATTTTTTTCTTTCTTTTTTCTTTTCTTTTTTTTGTTTTTTGTTTTTTTTTTGTTTGTTTGTTTTTTTGAGACAGGGTTTCTCTGTGTAATCCTAGCTGTGCTGGAACTCACTCTGTAGACCAGGCTGGCCTCGAACTAAGAAATCCGCCTGCCTCTGCCTCCCAGAGTGCTGGGATTACAGGCGTGTGCCACAACTGCCCATTGAAAATAACATTTTAAAAAGCTTTGGGTGTACCAGGTAAAGATACACACCTTTAGTCCCAGAACTCAGGAGGCAAAGGCAGGAAGATTTCTGTGAGTTTGAGGCCAGCCTGATTTTCAGAGCAAGTTCTAGTACAGATAGGGCTACATAGAGAAACCCTGTCTCAAAAAACAAAACAAACAAAAAACAAACATAAATGAAGATTGAATTAGAAGCGTGGTCTTCATATTATCATCTTATTTTGAGGAAAAGCCTCAATATATAGATCAGGTTGTTCTTGAACTTGCTATTCTTTTGCCTCAGTGTCCTGACTTCTGGGGTAAGAAATCATGCTTATTATTAAAAGTCTCCAGTGTTGGGCTGGGGTGGTAGTGCAGTGCCAGGGAGACGTTAGTGATCCCCCAAACATAGACAGGAGCCAATCTGATGCAACTCACAGCTAGATCCCCCCCCCCCAACGCACCACCACCACGCAGGACTGTTTTGGTGGTGGGAGAGCCCTGAATGTCTATCAGGGCAAGGCTTTATAGTAAGCAGCAACCAGATGTAGGTGTGCAAGCATCTAATTGAAAAGCTACTGTGGCCTTTAACATAATTGGCTGGTGCTGGGAGTCATATCATAAACTTAATTTCTGCTCTCCTCTGCATTGGTGGTTGTTAGGCAAGAGGTGGGCTTGTAACCTGGGGGTACAGGTTTGTTGGGGGAATAACTTGGAGATTCTGGTCTTGTTGAGGGTGTAACCTGGAGACACTGGTCTTGTTGGGGATTAGCCTAGAGACTGGAGCTAGGCTTGGGTTTTGTTGGGGAGAAACTTGGAAACTAATGCTAGGTACCAGCCTGTTAGTTTACCTGAGTTCAAACTTAGGTCAAGTTCTCTAAATTGGAGTCTGAACTTAAAAGATTTGGCCTCTCAATAGCTCAGGTATTAGAGTGTTTGCCTTGTGTGAATGGACATGCCTTCGGTTCTGTCATCAGCCACACGTGGCACATGCCTATAACCCAGCAGTCCAAGGTCATCCTCTGTTACCCAGAGAGTTTGGACCTGGCCCAGGATAGAGAACCGATCTCGAAGTAACAAACAATTGAACTCTCTGATGCTTGAAATGCTTCTAGGAGGACTGAGATGAAAACTGGAGTGTCCCATAAAATCTGCCACTTGGAAAAAACCATCAGAACAGAAGTCGGTTAGATCATTTGACTTTAAATCTGGGGACAGAAGCTGGGGCCTTGCAAATACTAAGTGTGATACTGAGTGATATCTCCAGCCCTAATACTAATACTCTTAATTTTCATTTTGGAGACAGTCTCTTTCGTATTGTTAGGTAGCTAGCAAGCAGTAACAGTTCTGGATGCTATTAAGGAATGACCCTTCTCTCATGGTCAGCTTTGAACCCCATCCCCTATTTCACTATTAGTACTACTATGATGACTAATCTTGGTTGTCGACTTGACTACATCTGGCGTCAACTAAAAGTCAAGCAGAGAGACACATCTGGAAGGGGTTTCTCTTGGCTAGATTATTTGAGGTGGAAGACCTACCCTCAGTCTGGACCACAACCACACCAGTGGCAGCCCATATAAAAGGACCTGGGAAAGGAAAGTTTTTGCTTTTTGTTTGCTTGCCTTTGCTCTTGATAGATGCTATCCTGTTGCTGAAGCATCCTCGTGCTGGTATTAGAACCAATTTCAGAATTCCAGGGGAGACTGAACAGCAGCAGCTCTACAGGATTCCCAGGAGCTGCGGCACCAGATTAGGACTGCCCAGACATCCAGGCTTAAGGAATGAACTACTGGATTCTTACCCATTCCCACTGTAGGCAATCATTGTTGGACTACTTGGACCACAGGCTGTAAAAACACTTTAATAAATCTTCTTTAAACAGATATTCAGTCACTTCTGTTCCTTTAGAGAACCCTGACTAACACAACCAGAGTGGAAGGATCAATTTCACCTCTCTTTAAAGACTTAAAATAGGGCCTGGCTGGGTGGTGGCCCATGCCTTTAATCCCACACTCCAGAGATCAAGGCAAGTGTTTCAGGACAGCCAGGTCTATGAGTCGCTGTCTCAAAAATACACACCTAGTCAGACATGTTGGTACATGATACATGCCTTTAGTCCCAACACTTGGAATGCAGAGACATACAGATCTCTCTGAATTTTAGACCAGCCTGATCTACATAGTTTCAGAACAGCCTAAATTTCATAGACTTTGTCTTAAAAACTAAATAAGCAAGCTAATTAATTAATTAATTAATTAGGGTCTGGAGAGATGGCTCAGCAGTTAAGAGCTCATGGCTCTTGCAGAGGACCTGAATATTCCCAGCACCCACGTCAAGTTGCTCCCAGACTCTTGTAAATCCAACTGCAGTGGATTCAACATCCTCTTCTGGCCTCTTGTTACCTCCGTGCACACATGAACATGCGTAGATAACATACTTTTTAAAATATGAAAAGATGAAGCTGGCTGGGCTTTGTTCAGCTCAGTAAGGAAAAGCTGCTTCCTCTTGGTCAGATGTTTTCCTCTGGGTTCTACCTCTGACTACTGTCTCCTTTCAGAGTTAGTCCAGCCAACCCTGTGGATCCCCTAGCCTGGAGACCGCCCCCCTCCAGAAAACTGATTCACCTAAAGACATGCTGAGGAAATGGTAGTAATAATTATCTCCTTATTTATAATGCTTGTGTCTCCCAGAAGCCCCTCCCTGATGCAGTTGTTTGTAGAACTTGACTACTAAGCCCACCCCAGGCTTTTGTTTGCTTTGGGGGAGAGGCCCGTGCTTGGCATGGTGCCATGTGGATGTCAGAGGACAGTTGGGGGAGCTGCTTCTCTCCTACATGTGGGTTCCAGGGAACAAACTCGAGTCACCAGGCTCAATGGCAAGTGTCTTTACTACCTTTACCCATTGGGCCATTTCGCTGGCTCATGAATTCATTTTAAAATTCTTTCACTAATGAAATTAAGAACCCACAAAAGGAAGTCCTGATTTCCCCAGTATCTGTAACTCTCTGGGGCTGCATAAAAAAACATCTATTCACCCCACAAAGAGAAAACACACAGAGACAAAAGAAAGGATTCCATCCAAGTCCAGCCCCGTGAATGTGAATCAGTTTACTGGGGTTACTTACAGGAGGCTGGGTGACTCACAGTCAGATGCTCTGCCAAGAAGCTCCATTCCCAGCATCCTTCCACGTCCATATGCCATAGCACTCCCAAGTATATTCCATATGCCACAGGAGTGTGTGCCAGGAAGACAGGGGTGGGGGCTAGAGTCTCAGGTGAGGGGCTCAGCAAGAACTGAGTCTCATTGCTACAACCCTAGACTGAGCTATTGGCATGCATATGTAGATAGATATATAGATATGGATATGGATATAGATATAGATATAGATATAGATATAGATATAGATATAGATATAGATATAGATATAGAGATCCCTAGCTGTCCTGAAACTCACTCTGTAGATCAGGCTGGGCTTGAACTCAGATATATGTCTGCCTCTGTCTCTGTCTCCTGTGTCCTGGAATTTAAGTTGTGAGCCACTACCACCACTGACCAACACTATTGGCCATATTATGTTGATATATATATATATATATATATATATATATATATATATATATGCAAAGTTATTGTAAAAGAAAATAATCTAAAAATAATAAAATAATTTTAAGTTTTTTAAGTTCGCTGATAGAAATGCAAAGAGTCTGTATTGATAAGATAACCCAAACTAAGCTGGTAGGAAGAAAAAGGAGGTGTAAAGGTGGCTTCTGAGTGTCACAGGTCTGAGAAAAGGGTTGTAGGGATAAGTCCATCTGATAGGTCCTAGACAGAGGAACAGGCAGACAAATGGGTGGTGGGCCCAGATTTGTGAACAGGCAATGGGAAGACAGCATTCGGGAAGACCCCATCAACTGCAGGTACTAAGCTGAACTGAAGACCTGGGAACAGTCAAGAATTCTCTGCCTGCTGGTCCTTGATGCTCAGATCAAACAGTCAGATGGCAGGTCAGTGAGGAAGGGGAGGGGGTGTCTCCATCACTGGGGATCCTGTTTATTAGGTCCAGGTGTGTCTGATAAGTTCTGAAGCTTGCTTTCCCTAATATGATTTTAATGTGCCCATATGTCTCCAACTCTCAATTCATCCTGATAACTTCACAGAGTGTCATTCTGTGTCCCAGAAATAAGTCATTATCAGTCTGAGCTGCATGGCTGACGCCAGACAGTTCATGCTGGCTCATGTGCCCTCTGATACACAGTCATACTCGCCCTTAAAAGACAGTCAAAAGCTGCTTGTACAGTGGAGTCTCTTAGAGCAAGACAAAATCCGGGAGACCATTGCCTGTTCACCAATCTTGACCCACCACCCATTCGTTCGCCTGTTCCTCTGTCTAGACCCTATTCTACCTTCTCATCTCTGCAGATGGACTTATAATGCAGAGTAACTTGGGACATAGTACAGGCAAATCTCAACAGTCACCGTGTTGTAAGGCTGATGTTTTATTGTAAACAAAGGTTTACAGTCTGTTCATAAGATTCTCAAAAAATTCCACATTTTTATCTGGAAAAGGAATAAATTCATAATTCAGTGTCACACACACTTAGGACCTAAGCATGGTTTGTTTCTTTTTTTAAGATGTATTTATTTATTATATGTAAGTACACTGTAGCTGTTTTCAGACACTCCAGAAGAAGAGGGAGTCAGATCTTGTGTCGGATGGTTGTGAGCCACCATGTGGCTGCTGGGATTTGAACTTCTGACCTCTTGAAGAGCAATCAGTGCTCTTAACTGCTGAGCCATCTCTCCAGCCTGGTTTGTTTCTATTTTAATGTGCTTATTTGAAATGGCCTCTAGGCAAGGGGAATATTTTCTCTGTGCACTCGACCCTAACACCAAATGTTAACTGTGCTGAAATTCATGATTCTTTGCTGACAAGAGGCTCTGAGGTGATGGGCTGGTCTCCCTTTCCAAGCACATTTGAAACTTCTTATCTTTCTGTGTTGCTTGAGTCTTACTTGCAAAGATTGCTTCGTTTGTTAGACTCTTTGATTGGAAAATTCTTGGTAAACTCTCATGGTCCAGACACAGGTTTAAAATGCCTGTCATTCAGCCATTGACTGAACGGTTGTTTGGTTACTTGACAGGAAAGCTCAGTTTCTCTTTGGTAGAGAAGTGACTGTTTACTTTTCAACACAGCATGGGTGGCATATGTATATTTAGATCATGCATTTCTGAATGCACCAAACAAAGGACATAAACTAGTAGATTGAACCAAAGCTCAGGAATGATCGATCCATTTGCTATCTCCAAGAACTGCATCTCACTGTAAGACACATTACCACAGGGTCAAAGGATGGTGCACTGGCTTTCTTTTTGTTGTAATAAAACAGTGGTCAAAGGTTAGATAGGGGAGGAATGGGTTTATTTCAGGTTATACTTCCAGGTCACAGTCCATCATTGAAAGAAGTCTGAGGGGCTGAAGAGATGGCTCAGAGGGTTAAGAGCACTGACAGGTCTTCTGAAGGTCCTGGGTTCAAATCCCAGCAACCACATGGTGGCTCACAACCATCTGTAATGAGATCTGATGCCCTCTTCTGGAGTGTTTGAAGACAGTTACAGTGTATTTTACATATAATAAAATAATAATTTTTTTTTAAAAAAAGAAAGAAGTCAGGGCAGGAGCTCAAGCAAGAACTTAAAGCAAACGCTGCAAAGGAACGCTGGTTGCTGGCTGGCTTTCAGGCTCGTGTTTAACCTGCTTTTTTATACAGTTCAAGACCATCTGCATAGGGAGGGGTAGGGACACCCACAGTGAGCTGGGCTCTCCTACATTAATTACCACGCAAGACATTCTCACAATAATAATTCAGTGAGACTGCCTTCTCAAATGACTCCAGGCTATGGTTAAATTAGCCACTGAAGATAAGCAGTATGCCAAGTGGTGGTGGTGGTGGTGCAAACCTTTAATTTCCACACTCAGGAGGCACAAGCAGGCATATCTCAGAGTTCGAGGCCAACCTAGTCTACAAAGCAAGTTCTAGGACAGCCAAGGCTACACAGAGTAAACCTGTTCTCAAAGAAAAAAAAAACTAAATAAATAAACAAGCAATTATAACCAAGCTACTCTGAGCTTTGTCTCCCTGACACACAAACACATTACTTTTAGTCATAACTGTTTATTCCTTGTTCCCTGAGATCTCATGTTAATGGCATAATATAAAACACTGTCCAAAGTCTAAAAGTCTCACAGTCTTTAAAATTTTCAAGCCGGGCGGTGGTGGCGCACGCCTGTAGTCCCAGCACTCAGGGAGGCAGAGGCAGGCGGATTTCTGAGTTTGAGGCCAGCCTGGTCTACAGAGCAAGTTCCAAGACAGCCTGGGCTACACAGAAACCCTGTCTCAAAAAAACCAAATCCAAAAAAACCAATAAATAAATAAATAGATAGATAGATAGATAGATAGATAGATAAATAAACAAATAAAAATTTTCCACACTTTAAGAATCTATGGTCTGATTAAAGATCTGTTCTCCTTCCAGGTGGTGGTGGTCAAGCCTTTGATCCTATTACCAGGAGGTTAGAGGCAGGTCTACAAATTGAGATACAAGACAGCCAAGACTACCCAGAGAACCCCTGAGATCCCATAACAGTAAAAGATAAATAAATAAATTTAAATTCTTCCTGTTTTAAAAGGGAAGAACTTTGACATAGAAATAGTCAAATGAAAATAAGACCAAAATCCTGCCACGTTCTGAGCTCAGCATTCAGATCTGGGGTTTATGAGCAACTCTGATGCCGAAGGCTCAGTCAGTCCCTGTTCCCTGGTTCTGTTGCACCACACACAGCTCACCTCATAGGCTTAGGCCTGCTCAACTAGACAACTGCCACCATCTTTGAGGACAGCCCAAGGCCCTGGAATTTCTAATATCCACATTCACCAATGGTTTCTTCTAGCCTCGCCACACGGCCTTGAACCCCTCCACATGGTTCCAAGCCTCAACTGCTCTCCAAGACCCTTAATGCATTCAAAACCAGTACTGCCTGGGTGACTCTCACATACTATTTGTCAGATTCAGTGAGTTTGAAATGCAGCCTGCTTTTTTTTTTTCCTTCACCACCTGTATGAGCTGACCCACCCTAAGGAAATAATATCCTATTTTTCCAATGACACACCAGATTTCACTTCAACATCATTGATTTCTTATTCATCACAGCTGATCAGTACATACTGCTTGCCAGAATGTTGAACAAATGGCCTCTTTCTCACTTCTGATAGAATCCTTACTCTTGGTTGAAACCTCACAACTGAACATCCACATTTACCTTCTATTTGTGTCTTCTAAGCTCCCAAAAGCATGGTCCAAAAGCTCTTCCCACAGCACTTAATGCTTTTTTACAAGTTCAAATGCTTCCACAGTCTTCCAACAAAACAGTCCGGAAGTGCCAGGTGTGGTGGCTTATGCCTTTAATCCCAGCACTCAGGAGGCAGAGACAAGAGGATCTCCGCATTTGAAGCCAGCATGATCTACAGAGAGAGAGAGAGTTCCAGGGCAGCTAGGGCTATACTGTCATAAACAACAACAAAAACAAACAAAAAGGGCTGGAGAGATGACAGCGGTTAAGAGCACTGACTGCTCTTCCGAAGGTCCTGAGTTCAAATCCCAGCAACCACATGGGACGGTGGCTCACAACCGTCCATAATGAGACCTGACACCCTCTTCTGATGTCTGAAGACAGCTACACTGTACTTATTTATAATAATAAATAAATCTTTGGGCTGGAACGAGCAGGGACTGAGTGAGCAAGGTTAACTGGAGCAAGCAGAGGTCCTAAATTCAGTTCCCAGCAACCACATGAAGACTCACAACCATCTGTACAGCTACATAAACTGTACATATACATAAACTACATCTGTACAGATACACAAACTAAATAAATAAAACTTAAAATAAAACCCAAAAAACCCAAAGGCATGAAAAGTCACAAGGCCAGGTCTGTCACAGCAACATCCCACTTTTAGGAGCAATTTCTGGTCCTGTTGATGTGGCAAAATACTCTGACCAAAGCAATCTCAGGGAGGAAAACGTTTATGGAGCATGTACATCACTGAGGGAGAGCAGGGCAGGAACGCCAAGGTAGAAATCATGGAGGACGCTCGTTCCTGGCTCGTTCTCAGGCACATGCTTAGTGAGCTTTCTTATGCAGTCTCTGGGTGTCTGTGCAGGGATTGGTGCTGCCCATGGTGGGCAATCCAGACAGCCCTACATATACAGGCCTACAGGCCAGGCTGACCTCCACAGCTTCTTAATTGAGACTCCTTTCTCAGGTTACCCTAGGCGGTGTTGAGTTGACAGTTACAGCAAAGTAGGACACATGCAAAAGGGTATTCGAAGAACATGGCCCTAGGAGGCAAGCAGGTCACTTCTACCGTCTAACAAAACAGATGGAAACTAAAACTAGCAATTAAGGGAACAGGCCACACCTGAAGATTATAAGCATGCATGCCCTCAAAAGAAAACAAACCTTCGGGGCTGGAGAGATGGCTCAGCAGATAAGAGCTCTGACTGCTCTTCTGAAGGTCCTTTGTTCAAATCCAGAGACCACATGGTGGCTCAGAACCATCCTTAATGGGATCTGATGCCCTCTTCTGGTGTGTCTGAAGACAGCTTCAGTGTACTTAGATATGATAATAAATAAATCTTTAAAAAGAACAAAGAAAAAAAAGAAACATTCATGCCCTGAACACAAGTTACACAATTTCATAAAACAAATACTACTAGATGTAAAATAACAGATCTACCCCAGTGCAATAGTAATGGGTGACTGTGGAGCCTGAGAGCTGTGGCCCCTAGGGAGCTGGCTGGGTCAAGGGTGGAATGAAGGTATATCTAAACCCCAGAAATTTTGTCCTGAGATCAAGAGGAGTTCAACTGACTGAATACCTTTTCACCTTGGTTTCTGGTGCTTGAGACATTACTTTCAGGCACAGCATACTCCAGGGTTAGCCCTTGGGCTGCCCCTTTAAGACACTGTCCTCGCTAACAGATCAGATCTACAGCCATACCTCCTCAGCTGCCCTGATTCCTATCTTCAGCAGAGGCAACAGGAATTCATAAACAAACATGCTCTTTCATCTCTGCCTCTGCAGCTCTGAGAATGACTATCCTGAAACTGGCTCTGGGGCTATGGCCGGCTCCACACCCTGGGGGATAGCTATGAAGAGCTCCCCCCGCCCCCCCTCCACTTGCTTAGCTCCTCATCTTCCACTCTGTGTCTTTCCACCCACCCCCACCAGGCCTTTCTGACAGCAGCTCTTTTTCTTTAAGCTAGCACTCATTTTTTTTTTCAGTTGTTATTTAGCTGTGTGTGTACTATCCTGGAACTCATTCTGTAGACCAGGCTAGCCTCGAACTCAGAAATCTGCCTGCCTCTGCCTCCCAAGTGCTGGGATTAAAGGCATGTGCCACGATTGCCTGGCAAAGGTATCTTTTCTTTTTAGATTTATTGATTTATTATGTATACGCGTTCTGCCTGCCTGTATGCCTGATCTCATTATAGATGGTTATGAACCACCATGGTTCTGGGAATTGAACTCAGGACCTCTGGAAGAGCAATCAGTGCTTTTCACTTCTGAGCCATCTCTCCAGCTCTAATTTAATATTATATGCATAAGTATTTGCCTATGCATGCACCACATGTGTCTGCATGGTGGTGCGTCTACAGGAGGCCAGAGGACGATGTCAGATTTCCTGGAACTGGACTTATAGGTGGGTGTGAGCCTATGTGTCTCCCTGTGGATCCTGGGAACCAAACTGGATCCTTGCAAGAGAAGCAAGCGATCTTAACCACTGAGCCATTTCTTTAGGCCCTACTCTCTAGATGTAAAGCAAAGTCTATGTTTCTCTTAAAGGCCTCACATGATGTATCTCCCACCTCAAGGTCCAATCATGACCACCCTCCCACCCCATCCCTCACCCTCTGTGGTCACAGGTCTTTCTTAATAAAGTTCCTTTTCTGAAGGGCAATTTTGTGTTAGCTCCTTTCCAGAATGGGAAGGAGTCTGATTTCTAACAAGACCATAATATCACTGAAAATTCCTCAAGGCTGACTTATGAGGAAAACATACAGGAAGAAGATATAAGTGAGATCCTATGATAAAGCCCTGGTGTGAAGAGAGACAGTCCTGGGGCTGGAGCGATGGGGCTGTCCAAGAGCACTGAGCCGTGTCTCCAGCCCCTCCTTTACTAATTTTTGTTTCTTAATTTCTTTTTACCTTATTTGTTATATTTATGTGTTTCTTTGTAAGTTTGAGGAGCACTGGAGTGCACCCCACAGGACACGTGCAGAAATGAGAGAACAGCTTTTGGGAGTTGCTTCTCGCCTTCCACCATGTGAGTCCTGAGCCTTGAACTCAGTCGTCATTTTTGGCAGCAAACTTTGAAAAAAAATTGAACAAAATCTCAGGGGTACAGAGATGGCTCAGTGATTTAGGACATTTACTGATCTTACAGGGGACTCTGGTTTAGTTCCCAGTGTCATAAAGAGCCACCAGAGATGACCAGTTTACAGCCAATTGAAAGATTTTATTTGGGGCTGGAGAGATGGCTCAACGGTTAAAAGTAGTAACTGCTCTTCCAGAGGTCCTGAGTTCAATTCCCAGCAACCACATGATGGCTCATAACCATCTGTAATGGGATTCAATGCCCTCTTTTGGTTTGTCTGAAGATAGCTATGGTATATTCATATACATAAAATAAGTAAAGCTTTAAGGAAAGAAAGAGAGAGAGAAGGAAGGAAGGAAGGAAGGAAGAAAGAAAGAAAGAAAGAAAGAAAGAAACAAAGAAACAAAGAAACAAAGAAACAAAGAAACAAAGAAAAATAATTTATTCTAGCTGTCTGGGAACACACTCAGGTAACTGGTACCCAAGTGTAGGCCAAAGAGTTTAGGGTAAGGAGTTTTTAAAGATAAAACCCGCATCCTGGTACCTTAATTGGAATCTGCAGGAGGAATTTAGGGTAAGGGGTTTTTAAAGATAGAGCCCACATCCTGGAATCTTGATTGGCATCTGCAGGAGGATACTTGCACAAGCAGTTTAAAAGAAGCTAAGGCAAGTTAGCTGGAGCATCTTGATAGAGTTGGATAATTTTCCATGGGATTCTTCATCAAGGAGATCAAATTCTAGTTAAACCTAAAATAGCCTTATTTATAAATGTAGCTTTTATTTCCCAGATGTAACTGTTGTCTCTGAGGCTTACTGCTGAATAAACTCACCCTTTCTAGCTCTTTCTGAATTCTGGCTGGCTGGTTCAACTCAGCTGTTCTGGCTCAAATTCCTCTCCAAGCTGACTGATTCAAACTGTCTTCTGCCAAGGCCTGCTGGTTAGTCAACTTGGGAACCATGACTGGGGGAGTGAGGATGATTATAGGAAATACAGAAAGAAGATGCAAGAGACAGAGATGGGAGGGCTGCGGTCAATACCATGCCAGTAAACAAGTGCACTTTCTCGGTGTCTTTTAAAGACAAGCCACACAGAGCATGACCAGTTCCAGGAAGATAAAGGATGACCCCAGATCCTTACATGGTGAGTTTATGGTACAGTATCTATGTTTGACTAAGGCCATTTGCTTCAGGCTAGGACATTCTCTCAAGGACGTATGCATGAGCAGAGGAACTTGTCAGGTTATAACACACTTCTTAATTAAAAACAGACAGACATCAGCAGACTCATTCAAGATTAATCATAAGCAAGAAGTCAGTCAGATAAGTTAACTCCGGAAGTGCTCCCCACAGGCTTCTCTCAGCCTCTCATTGAATTATTCTGCTTGGTTCAAACTAACTCTGGCACTTTGTTTTAATCTTCTGACTCCTTCTTATTTTCTGGCTTCAACTGCCTCTGCTGACTTGCACTGAACCGCATGGACTCATGAATGAACTCAACTCCACTGCACTGCCCTCTTAATTCATTGACTCAACTGAACTGAACAGAACTCACTAGAACTCAGAGATCTGCATGCCTTTGTCTCCTGAGTGCTTGGATTAAAGGAGTGGTCCACTATGCCTGGACTTAAGCTTTTCTTTTCCTGAAATTTGCTCTATACCAAGATGGCTTTGAACTCAAGAGATTGAGCTTGCCTCTGCCTTCTGGGATTAAAGGCATGTCTGTGTTCATCCTGATGACCTAGAGGGTCTTTGGCTATGCTTTCTTGCCAGAGCAGCCATGTTGTGGAATTAAAATTCCTCTACACTTATCAAGAATACAAGATGGAGAAACCTCTGCCCTTGTTTTCCCCTGGTTCTATGGGCATGAATCAAATCATTGACTCATCCTATCTAGAGGGCCCTTGTTGGTCCTAAAAACAAGTAACTTAAGTGAGTTTATTCTCTTGTTTAATATAGTTGGCCTTGAAGTTGAGAAATCAGGGTCCCACCATTAGCTTGACCTGAATAAGGGTTAATGGTCTGGCTAATGTTGACAGAAAGATGTTGAGCCTTGGGGACCAGGTAAACAAAAACTGACACCAATTATCTAATTTGTGACCCCTTTCTTTCCTTTCTCCACTCAGAGCTTCAAGTGAGTTTTAGACCCTTTCTCCTGGTCTACTTCCCCTATTTCCTCTCTGTTTCCCTAAGGGCAGTTATCACTTCATTGGAGACTTTCCCTGTCAGTCTTCAGCTGAATCCTCTCAACTGTTGTAAACCTCCTGAGCAATTTCCAAATATTGAGACCTATTCATCCCTTTATTTCCCTCCAATTCCTGTAGCATTCTAATTATTCCCAGGGTCAATAAGTCTCATAGAGCCTTTCTAGAAACCCAGCAGGCCATTTATCAGGTCCTTCAGTGACCTGACTTACCTTGAATAAATCGGATAAGTTGCCTTTAATCCCAACAATGTTGTACCTTAAAAGTTTTGAGTAGGTTGGTAATGAAAAGGGAAGGATTTGGGTCTCCTAATTATACAAGTCACTGGTAGAAAGGAGAAGAAAATCTATGAATGGATGAGGACGTGAACTTCTACTTTTCCCCAGGTATGACTGGGGAACCACTTCCCCTTTCCCCAGGTGCAACCATCTGCTTAGAGCAGACCAGGGAAGGTGCCAAGGATCAGCCTTGGCTTGGAAAGGGGTTCTGAGGAAGGGGTGTTCAGGAGTGGCAAAAGAATAACTCTAAGTCAACTTCGGGGTACAAGTTAACTTCCTCTGGAGATCTCCAGATAGCTCAGCTCTCCAAGACCAAAGCCCAATCTTTTATTTACATGCCAATACAGTCATTTACTCCAGGTTCCCTTTATCCCACGAATCAGCATTCCATGACCCAAACCACTTGGTTCTTAGAGACATCAAGCACATTTTTTAAAAAGATTTATTTATTATTATATCAAAGTACACTGTAGCTGTCTTCAGACACACCAGAAGAGGGCATCAGATCTCATTATGGATGGTTGTGAGCCACCATGTAGGTGCTGGGATTTGAACTCAGGACCTTCAAAAGAGCAGTCAGAGCTCTTAACCACTGAGCCATCTCTCTAAGTCCATCACATTAAAAAAATTAAAAAATGAATTCAGAGATCTGCCTGCTTTTGAAAGAAAGACAATAAACTAGCTGGGTGGGATCCCATCCTGAGATTACCATTCCTACCACAATTGAGCCAAACTAGCTCTGTTCCAGTCTGACCTTGAACTCAGGAATCTGCCTGTCTTTGTAAGAACAAACAATAAACTTATCTAGATGGGATCTTGTCCTGCAATCACCTCTCCCCAAATCTCTTTATCTCCTTCCTTCATATCTTTCTGAAAACTAGTTCATAGCACAGCTGTCTTTGTCCTTTTTAGGGCAGTGAAGTCCTCAAATAATTCATACTGTATCCTTATATTTTGTACAGTTGAGAAATTATATTATTTTTGAACTCATGTTTTCGGGGTTCTTTACCACAGCCTTAAGGGATATCCTGAAGGTCACAATGTTTACCATTTTTGTTGAGGACATAAGCGCACTCTTGTCTTCCTGGCTCATACTGTCCCAACAACTGTCAACACTCATGAAGGCCCATGCCCTAATGGCTCTGTTCTAGGTACCGTGTCATGCCATCCCTTCCATGACTATGCAGGACTCAGAAGTTCTGTAAGCTTCTTGGTTGTAAACTTCTGTAAACTTGGCCCCTTTCCACATCCCCTTCAGGGAACAGGACTAGGACCCTGTGACCATGAGCATGAGTCAAGTGACTAAATAAGTCAGAAGTGAGTGCTCTGGACTGGGAATTGGGGGTGGGGGTATCAATTTCCTCTGGTGGAGCTGAGAGACCAGACAAAGGTTTTGGGTCTCCTACCACCGCCCAGCTGGGTCTCTCTGGGCAACCTGGCCAGGTCAAAAGGATGTATGTCCCCAATAAGAGGGCACAGGTCTTTTTGTTGTTGTTGTTTGTTTGTTTGTTTGTTTTTTGGATTTGGATTTTTTCAAGACAGGGTTTCTCTGTATAGCCCTGACTGTCCTGGAACTCACTCTGTAGACCAGGCTGGCCTCAAACTCAGAAATCCGCCTGCCTCTGCCTCCCAGAGTGCTGGGATTACAGGCATGTGCCACCACTGTCTGGCTAAGGGCACAGGTCTTAAGATAAGGTGGGGCAGGTCTCAAATTAGAGAAAGCCATCTTAGCACTCAGGAGGCAGAGGCAAGCTGATCTCTGATTTCTGAGTTCAAGACCAGGCTTGTATATAAAGGAAGTCTCAGGATAGCAAGGGATACACAGAGTAACCATGTCTTTGGGGGGAAAAAAGATAGAAAGATAGATAGATAATTGATAGATGATAGATAGATAGGTGATTGATAGACAACTGATAGATAGATAGAAAGATGATAGATAGATAAATAGATGATAGATAGATAGATAGATAGATAGATACATAGATAGAAAATTGATAGATAGCCGGGTGGTAGTGGCACACGCCTGTAATCCCAGCACTCTGGGAGGCAGAGGCAGGCGGATTTCTGAGTTCGAGGCCAGCCAGGTCTACAGAGTAAGTTCCAGGACAGCCAGGGCTACACAGAGAAACCCTGTCTCAAAAAGACCAAATTCAAAAAATCAAAACAAAAAACAAACAAACAAAAAACCCCAAAGATAATTGATAGATGATAGATAATTGATAGATGATAGATCGATGATAGATAGATAGATAGATAGATAGATAGATAGATAGATAAGAAATACAGATAACTGTTTAGCTGGAGCATGCAGTTTAACAGAAGCTAAAGCAAGTTAGCTGGGGCATCTTAACCTCAGGTTCCTAGAACAGAGTTGGATAATTTTCTAAGTGATTCTCTATCTGGGAGATCAAATTTCAGTTAAACCTGAAATGGCCTCAACAAGGACACAAGATAGAGGACCCTCTGCACTGTCTTACCCTATCATATCAGCACTCACAGCCGATGGCTCACAACCATTCATAAGTACAGCTCTTGACCACCCTCTATCACCTGCAGGATGTGGTACATTTTAACTCACACAGGCACACTTACACATAATTACACCTTTTTTTGTTTTTTTTTTTTTTGTTTTTTTTTGAGACAGGGTTTTTCTGTATAGCCCTGGCTGTCCTGGAACTCACTCTGTAGATGAGGCTGGCCTCCAACTGAGAAATCCACCTGCCTCTGCCTCCCAAGTGCTGGGATTAAAGGCGTATGCTGCCACTGCCTGGCTAAATACACTTTTAAATGAACAAAATTTCAAATAGTATTTTATCCTGTTGCATGTACCAAAGTTAAAAGATATTATATTGTGTATATTTCAATAATATTTTGTTACAAACATAAACTTTAAGTTTAATGATTCCATAACAGACACCCTAACTTTAACATTGACAATTTATGAATAATACTGGGTTTTCCTTGATAGTTTTACAGTGTGTGTATATATATCACATAAAATTAGGTATTAAACTATATAATCTCATAATACTAGTTACAAGAAAAAATTCATTATATTTATTATAATGAATTTATTATAAGTTATCCCAATAGAAGAATTAGCCCAAGCGAACATTGACAACATGTGGAGCGTAGGTAAAAAATTATATAAGAATATCTCTACTTACAGGCTAATCCTAAAATTAATATTTTAAAGGGATTTATGCAGGTGTTAGACAGCTAAAGAGAACAGGTGCAGATTGACTTCATCAACCCGGATCAGACTTCAGAGAGTGGTTTATTGAAGGCATATTTAAGCACAATAGAATTTGGAAAATGATTTCCAGGCTACAATAATTCCCATAATCATTTCAATTCCAGCTGTGTAATAAAGCTTAATGTGTGACTACATAGAAACTCTTTCCCAAAGTACATGTGACCATGAGGGTGGGTCCCAGAGCTAAAGGCTTAGAATCCAATATGGCTTCTGACTGGTAAGAATGGAGCTCAGCAGGCCATAAAGTACGTGTGACATCTCCCCTAAGACTGGGTGATGGTCTAGGGAAGGAAGGGTCTGGAATAGTCATTCTGGAGAATTAGGGTGAGGTCTGTCCCTTTAGATAACAAGTGGTTCCCCCATCCCCACTCTCAGTTTTCTGGATGGCATGCAGTTGCCTGATTTTATCTCCTCAATTGAGGAGAAACCCCTATGATAAGGAATCCTGCCTCTCGTAGGGCTTCTCTGTGAGCAGGGCCCTACACTCTTAAATTTACATTTTAAGTTTTCCCAGCAAAAAGTAACATAGAAAACTCCTGAGCACTTAATAAACGCATATTCTTTGCAATTTAATCACCTTTTTTTTTTTTTTTTTTTTTTTTTTTTTTTTTTTGTATTTTCGAGACAGGGTTTCTCTGTGTAGCCCTAGCTGTCCTGGAACTCACTCTGTAGATCAGGCTGACCTCGAACTCAGAAATCCACCTGCCTCTGCCCAACAAGTGCTGGGATTAAAGGTGTGCGCCACCACCCGCCTGGCCCAATTTAATCACTTTTAAAAGTCAACATATTCATTTGATTTTTGAAGTCTTTATGACAGAAGACACTTTTCTATGGCATGTCTACATTGTCTAAGCGAAGGTACAGTAAAGAAATGGCCACTCCATGATTTAGGGGAAGGTTTTTATTGTGAGACGGTGGGACAGAGGGAGGGAGGGAGGGAGGGAAGGGAAGGGACAGAGAGAGAGAGAGAGAGAGAGAGAGAGAGAGAGAGAGAGAGAGAGAGAGAGAGAGAGAGAGAATTAAATCCAGCAGAAGAGCAAGGAAAAAGAAATAGAAATAGAAAAAGAGAAAAAGAAACAGAACATGGGCAGGGTCGGGAGGCAGGTGTGGAAAATCATCTGGCTGTTGAGGAGGAGGAGGAGAGCTGGAGGGAGAAGGCCTGTGCACTGGCACAGCCTGCATTTGGGGTAAAGGAGAAGGTAAGAAAGTCCAGAGTGTTAACAGGGACTGAGCTAACATGAGCTTCCATTTGTAACTACAGATAGACATATGGAAAGGGAGGTGGCCCTTCCAGGCTGGCAGAAACCCATTTCGAAGTTTCCTGAGGCATGCTAGCTATAGGCGCTTAGCAGTCCTTCTGCCGTCCAGCTCGCTCGAGCTGAGCCAGGCTGTCACTTCTGCACACATGCAGGGCCCCCTGGGGTTTCCTTGTGACCTGGCATGCTGATCCTCAGTGACATGGTTGTAGAGAATACATGGCTTGTTACTTCTCATTATGAAAAGAAAATTTAAAATTAAGATTTCTGACAAAGATGCACATTCAACATTTTACATGCATCACAGCCTTAATACAAATTTCATAGCTTACATTTGCATGTTAAGAACATTCCTGGGGCCAGGCTTGGTGACACTTGCCTTTAATCTGAACACTTGGGAGGCAGAGCAAAAGCAGAGATAGGAAAACTAGGAGAGTATGAGGCTAGCCTGATTTACACAGAGTTTTAGGCTAGCCAGAGCTATACAGTGAGATTCTATCTAAAAAAGCAGGCAGTTGTGAAGACTGCAGAGATGGCACAGCAGTTAAGAACCCCAACTGACCTTCCAGAGCACACAAGTTTGATGCCAAGCACCTACATGGCAGCCCACAACTGTGTAACTCCAATTCCGGGGTTTCTAGTGCCTTCTTCTGGTCTCCTTGGGCACTGCATCACATACATAGTACACAGACACATACAAGCAAAACACCCTTACACATAAAATAGAGAAATAAAAACATTGGGAAAAAAGAAAGGAAGAGAGAAAGGTAGGGAGAGGGAGGAAGGGAAGGAAGGAAAGAATTAAGGAATGAGCAAACGAATGGACAGATAGACAGACAGAAGAAAGGGAGGAAGGAAGCAAGAAAGAAAAGTGCGAAGCCTGATGACCAGAGTTTGATCCTTAAAACCCAAAACCCACGTCATAAAAGGAGAAGATAGACTGTGAGCTGTCCTGACACCTACAGGGTCATCCTCACACATGTGCACCAACACACACACACATACACACACACACACATACACGCACCAACACATACACAGATATACACATACATACACATACACACATATACATATACACACATATACACATACAACACATACACACATGTACACACACATATACACACACAACACATACACACATGCACACACATGCACACATACACATATACACACATACATACACATACACATATATATGCATATACACATACATACACGTACACACACATATACACATACACACACATACATACACACATATACACATACACACATATACACATACACACACATACACACATATACACATACACACATATTACACGTACACATATACATATACACACACATGGTTAGTAAGTAAAAATGTAATGCAAATTAAAAAACACTGGCAAAATGGCTCAGCACATCAAAGGACTTGTTACACAGCCTGGAGAACACAGCCTGTGTGTTCAATTTCTGGAACACATAAAAAAAACCACCTGTGGTTTCAAACATCTCTAATCCTGGCACTCCTGTGATGAGAGGCCTGGTGGCCACGACCGGCTTGTTAGGGCTACTGAGTCCTATGATCCCAACAATTCCTATCGTTATTTTGATGATTTATGGCCAAGAATAAATACGCATAAAACACCTGTGTTCTTTCTCATGGCCACCAGTCCCTGACAGGATAATTAAACAAATGATGCTGAAAGCAGAAAAGGGAATGCAGTCAACGAGGCTGTTGGGAAGATGGAAGCTGAGTGTCCCGGCGCCTCCCTGCCTCCCACAAGCGCCCTCAAGTCCATCTTCAGGTTTCCTGACACGTTACTTAGAGTTATATAGAGGTCAGGGATGTGCAGAACTAAGCTGTCCTGATCAAGATGCAATCCTGCCTCTATCTCTGCTCTGGTCCAGGCTTCTCCTACAAGGTGATCTAAAAAGCTGACAGAACTTTGACATAAAAAATTTATTTATAGAAGACAAATCTTCCCCTCTGGCTAATACCAGGGTCCCAGGTTTCCCCTTCTCCTAATATGAGCCTCCTGTGGAAATTGTAATTGTATGGGACCTATTGTTTTAATTAATTTACTAATTAAATTATTATTGAGTGAGTGTGTGTCAGAGGTCAGTTTCCAGGAGCTGTTTTTCCACTGTTTGCCGTGGGCTGTAAGGTCAAATGTGGATAGTCAGGCTTGCGTATAAGCACTTCTGTCTACTGACACACATTGCTGGCTCCGAGGTCCATTGTTTCAATATTTGGATAGCCAAATGGGGAAAGAACAAGACAGCCTTAGAGTACCTCCATACCTTCCAAAAGGGTTGTACTACAACACCTGGCTCCCCAGTGAAACACTAGCAAAGTGAGGTATGGTATCAGGAGCTGGAGACAAATGGATCCTATCACAAAATCAATCTTAGGGCTGGGGTGATGGCTCAGCAGGTATGAGCACTTGCTGTACAAGCTTAAAGACCCATATTCAAAGCCCAGATTCCAGGTTAAAATGTGTACATGGCCAAACTCATTTCTGTAATCCGTGGGCTGTGAGGCCCACAGAATAAGGCTCGTTGGAGCTTCTCACCACCAGCCCCACGCCAGGCTCAGTGAGAGACCAGAGCATAAGATGATCAATGATAGAGATGGGATCTGACTTCCTTTAGGGACCTCCATGAGTGCTCATGGGTGTGTGTACCTGCATGCATACATGAATGTATACTACATACATCACACACACCCACACACACACACACACACCCACATCCCCCCCACACACCCTTCAGCCAAAGCAAAAGAAAACTATATCTTGTCTATACAGTTAAGTTCTAATAAAATTCTGAACACTGGGACTAAAGAGATGGCTCGGTAGTTAATAGCGCCACTCTTGCAGAGGACCTGGGCTGGGTTCCCAGATCCCACATGGCATCTCACAGCCATCTGTAACTCGAGTTCCACAGGCTCCCATGCCCTTCTCTGGCCTCTACAGAGGAAACACATGACACATAGACATGCACACAGGCAAAACCCCACCCATACACATAAGTTAGAAATAACTCTAAATTAAACAACAACCACAAACATTCTGAACAATGATGCCTGGGTAGTTTCCCTAGTTACCAGGAAACCATGCATATTGTCACACATAAACTCAAGAAATGTAATAAATATTTAGTCTAGAGGAAAGAGATCAAGGGTGTGTCAAAGAGAAACACTGTCTTAAGCTAGGTATCATTACACCTCTTTTGATCTAATAGTAAGGAAATGGACATAAATGTATAAAACATTTCAGGCCACCTGTGGTACACAATGAGTTTAAAGGTTAGTTTGGAATCCATAGGCCCTGTCTCAACAACAACAACAATAACACCAACAACAACATTCTAACTATTTAAAGATTGGTTTCAGTTTTAATTCTAGAATAGGGTAACATTTATTCCATAAAAAAGAGTACATGATCCAGTTAACTAACCAGAATAGGCAAGATATATAAACAGGAAAGGATGAGGTAAACACAAACAAAAGAGGAGATTTGTCACCTCAAAATTAATTTCTCAGTAAGACAGGGACAAGAGCAGCAGAAAAATAATTGGCTGACCATCTTAGTTAGGGTTTTATTGCTGTGAAGAGACACCATGACCAAGGCAATTCTTATAAAGGACAACATCAAAGTGGGGCTGGCTTACAGGGTCAGAGGTTCAGTCCATCATCATCAAAGCAATACGAATGGCAGCGTCAAGTAGGCATGATGCTGGAGAAAGAGCTGATAGTCTACATCTTGTTCTGCAGGCAGCCAGGAGAGGACTGTCTCTGCTGCAGCCAGGCAGGAGAAGAGCCATCACCCCAGGTTCCTTTCCACATTAGGTAAAACTTGAGCATAGGAGCCCTCAAAACCTACTTACACAGTGACACACTTCCTCCAACAAGGCCACACCTATTCCAAAAGGCCACACCTCCTCATAGTGCCACTTCCCATGGGCCAAGCATGTTCAAAGCACCACACTGGCTAATAGTGAGTTACCGCAAAGGCTGTGTGTGTTAAGACTAAGGCCAAAGGGATTATTCCAACTGAAACTGGCCTGCTTGAGAAATTTGCCTATTGTTGCTCTCATTCTGTTTTCTCTCAAGGACAGACACATGGCTTACTTAGTTTGAGCCTAGTGACATGAAATGTGGGCATGAGTGGCTTTAGCCTAGTGTGCTGGATTCTAGTGCAGAAGCTTAATTCAAAACCATGGGGTCCAGTAATTTTTATTTATCAGGCACTTCTTAAGATTTGGCTCTATGTGCTTCTTCATGAAACAGTGTACTGGAGACCCTAAAACAACGGCTTCTGCCATTGGCTTTGGTTGCTCTGTGGCTGTTGCTTTGTCTAGCACCTTAGCTATCAGAGCTACAGGCACATGAGATGAGAAAGCCTCTGTATTCTCTTGGTGATATTTAGAGAGAAGTGTAGGTGCTTTTGTGTATCGGTCTGTGTCTTTGATAATTGGCTTGATCGGACCTGAAAATTTGTGGCTCTAACAACAGTCCCAGTATAGATTTATCTACATAAGGGTCCCCTTGAATCCTTAGCAAATGCACCCTCTGGCCTCTAGGTGATTCTAGGTGACTACCATCTTAACCAGGACCTGGAGTGACTGGTCACATTAGTGTCTCAGGAAAACATACCAGAGTATACCCCTTCTAGAGTTGGGAAGAAACACAGTAGGTTATCCAAGAGATGCCAGTAACAGTGGGTAGGTTACTCTTTACGCTCTAGTTTTAGAGAGTCTTAAGACACGTGAGAATACCTTCCCCAATGTCTGTTTGGAAAGAAATCTCCATCCACTCTCACACATTATGGACCCAAATGCTTCCCTAGCTCTCTTTGCTCCTTCAGCCATCAAGATGCGCTGCTAACAGATGGGCCTAAAGTCTTATGGGATGAAACTGAATTGGCCTTTCCTAGAATTCCTAAAAACACTTGGCCAATGTACTACATGCTTGCCACTTTCTAACTTGCAGGGTAGTAAAGTCATCCTTGGAATGCCTGATTTAAAATGCACACAGGTGCTGAACCTCGAGCATTTTCAGGGTTCTGAATGCAAAGGAGCAATTGGCTGAAGACTGATTATGATTTGGGGTTGTTAGCTCAGCCAGGTCTGATTGAAATGTGAAAATGTAGAGCTTCACTGGTAGTCGAACCATTAGGATCTAATTCTGAAACCTGAGAGGGTTTCAAAATGGGTCATTTATAAACCCGATCCCAAGGTTGGGGAGAGAGAGCAGTTGAGACGGTTGGCCTTGCAAACATGAAGACCTGTGCTTCACTCAAAGGACCCTGTAAGGTATGGGGAACTAGGGAGATGGCTCAGGAGTTAAGAACACTTGCTGTTCTTTTAGAGGATCTGAGATCAATTCCAAGAATCCATGTCAGGTGGATCAAAACTGCCTGTAACACCAGCTCCAGGGAAGGCAATAATTTTTTGGATTCCATAGGCACCCACACATATGTGATAAACATAGACAGACAGAGACCCATGACATGTGCCTAGTGACATGAAATTTGGGCATGAGTGGCTTTAGCCTAGTGTGCTGAATTCTAGTGCAGAAGCTTAATTCAAAACATACACCTAAATAAACATGATAAAAATAATATAACTTAGCCGGGCAGTGGTGGCACACACCTTTAATCCCAGCACTTGGGAGGCAGAGGCAGGCAGGTTTCTGAGTTCAAGGCCAGCCTGGTCTACAGAGTGAGTTCCAGGACAGGTCCTGAGGTGTGCTTTGTAATCCCAGCAGCAGTGGGACAGCAGAGACAGGATGATCTCTAGGAGTTACTGGTGAGACACTTTACCTGAGTAAATAAGAGGTCCTCGATCAAAGAGGGTTAATGGAATTCCTCTAGCCTCCTTTTACCATCGAAAGTTTGAATTCTCCATCAACTGTGATAGTTTTGCTGGGTAGAGTGGCCCAGGTTGGCAGTTATAGTCTTTCATCATTTAAAAGAATCTTTCTGTGTCCTTGAGGCTCTTCAAGTCTCTGTTGAGAGATCAACTGCTGTCGTGACAAACCTGCTTTTGTATGTGACTCAGTGTTCCACTCTTTCAGCATTCAGTGCATTTTCTTTTTTCTGTATATTTCATGTTTTAACTATATCATGATATGGAGTTCTTTCTGGTCCTATTTGGTGTCTTCTATGTTTCTGTACATTCAGAAAATTTTCTGATACAATCAAATTGAGGATATTTTCTATGCCTTTGGTATGAAGTAATCTTTCTTCTACTCCATACTTTGTTGAGTTAGTCTTTTCATGGTAACTTAAATATCTTGTACATTTTACTAACTTTTTTAAGTGTGTCGTCATCCTTGACAGAATGTGCCGATTTCTCTACTTTGTATGGAGCCCTGATCCTCTGCTCTTCTCATGACACATTCCATTGTTGAGGGTTTCTGCTGCATTCCTTTTTGCGGTTCCACTTATTGAAGTTTTCATTTCCAAAAGTATTTATTTTTTAATTGACTTCTCTATCCTGCCCTAAGTTCTCTTCTCTCCTTCATTAGTCATGCATCTATGTTCTCTTGGAGTTCATTCGGGGGTTTATTTACACACTCCTTTTTTTTTTTTACACACTCTTTTATTTGAAAATATTGATCTTCGTTATTTGAATTCTTTGGGATTTTACCTAAGTCACTTTCATTGGGGGCCATCGCTCTGGAGCTGGTGGGTTTTGGAGGAGACCCATTTTGCTTTCCATATAACTTGTGTTTTGCTGTAGGTACTTGCAGATCAGGAGCTAGATCAATGGTTGGGAAAATATTTTTACTTAGGCCACCTTTCTTTTTGCACTTAAAAATGTTTGCCATGTTCAGAGAGACTGGGTTGTGGTAAGATCGGGGTGTTAGTTTCCAGTATTAGACTGCTGTTTAGTGCTCTAGGCTCTACCGGAGCCCTCCCTGCTATACTCACTTTCTCCAGGGAGATCCACTAGTTATTGGATTCCCATGTTCCCTCCCAGCCACTGTGGGGTTCTCTGCGGTTGGTGGCCCTGTCCTTTTGAGTCTTCCTTTGGCACTTATTTGCAAGATTTCCAATGCTTTATATCCAGGACTTTCTTGGAATACTGTTCAATTGTTACTAATGATTACAAAAGAGTTAACTTGTTTGTTTGTTTTGTTTTTGTTTTTGTTTTTTCAAGATAGGGTTTCTCTTTGTAGCCCTGGCTGTACTGTAACTCCCTCTGTAGACAAAGCTGGCCTTGATCTCAGAAATCCACCTACCTCTGCCTCCCAAGTGCTGGGATTAAAGGCATATGCCACCACTGCCCAGCAAAAGTTAACATTTAAAAATGAATCTAATATTATTTTTTTTGTTAATTTTGTCAGGCTGGTTTTTTCTTGTTGCTTTGTTCATAGTCAGTGCATCATGGTACTGTTCCCCAACAAGGACAGTTAACACAGTCAAGAATTCACTGAGGAGCTTGTTTGCCTCCTCTTTAATTTCATTAATCATTCTTATCATCATTCTTTTAAATTCTATTCCAGGATTTAATCTAGTTCACTCCCTTAGAAAGACATTGCTGCTTGGTGGTAGTAGCACATGCCTTTAATCCCAACACTTGGGAGACAGAAGCAGGTGGTATCTGTGAGTTCAAGGCCAGCCTGGCCTACAGAATGAGTTCCAGGATAGCCAGTGTTACACAGAGAAACCCTATCTCAAAAAAAACCCAAAATAAATAAGTAAATAAATAAACAAACAAAATGCCTATTAAATAATTAACAATGGTCAAAAAAGATAATGTGATAAACCTATATTAGTTCTAAACTACCTCCTCAGACAGTCTTTGTTTCTCAGTGGAGTGGATTTTGAACACTTTTCTTCCCTGTGATGCTTCATATATCAAACTTGGCTGGTGAGGAAAGGTGTGATTTTCATTTCCTGTTTAAGTCTGTAGTATGTGCTACCCAAGTGGGCTCTAGACAGTTGCCTTTGGACTGAGATTCTGGCACAGTTGGGAAAACTTGCTGCTAAGGTCAAAGGGCAGAAAGCCCTGAGCTCAGTCCAAAACATCAGACTCCCTTTGTCAGTAGGACTTCTTCTCTGACCTTGTCTGGGGAGCCCAAAACACCTGTACCTCCTACCTGCAGAACATCACATAGCCTTGGTTAGGTTACAGGTCCAACTTCCTTTCTCCCAACAAGATCCCATTCAGCAAGGCCCTCCGATTTCTGGAATGCCTCCTCATGCTAATGAAGTATCTCAGTACCTTAGCCTTCAACCAATGACTTTTGCCCGCCCTGGATATTCCTATCCCCTTCCCTAAAAACTATGTAAGTCTTGATTTTCACCCTGAGTACAGTTGATCTGTCTCCCTAAAGCTAATGTTGTCATTTTCATTTGTACTCATAGGGCTTCTGAACTCCCTGTCCATCGCCCCTGCTCCAGTTCTGGCCCAACTGTCAATCAATTACTTTGCCAATCTCTGTTTCCTCATTTTGTTTGAAATACAGATGTGCTAAGGCAATGGGCTTTATGGATGTCTATTCCTAATAATATTCCTATGTTTGTTTTTTGACTTCTGTGTTGGAGTTTGGTCCCTGTTGCGATGTTCAGAGGTAGGGCTCTGGGGAAGCCACTGCCATGAAGAGCCACCTACTCAGTGGGCTAATCAATTGGTGGATACATAATTTGTCAGAAACTAGGAAGTGGGTTAGGAGTCCTTGGCTGGTGAAAGTGTTGCCAGAATTGTTAGGGTCAAAGCCTGTGTCCTGAAAGCTGTACAAACTTGGCTCAATATTCCAGAAACAGAGAAAGGAGATTTATTTAAAGTATACACATTGGAAAGATAAGCAAATAGAGAGATTTAGTGACCTCCCCCAAGACCATATTTGGGGGTCTGACCTGAGGTTTAGGTTTAAACAGGCATTAAGAGGTGTACATAACGAAGTGGCCCACCCTCTTTGATCCATCATTGTCTCTGCTGCCAACTGGCCTGGTAAGTTGTTAGAACCATTGTGAACTCTTGTCTTGGGAATCAAGTTATTTCTCTGACTGACGACAGGCTAAGGCCTCTTCCTTCTCTGAGCATGAGGTTCCTGTGGAAATGCCGCATTCTTGGGGACCATAGCTGTAGTAAGGGTCTTAGTTTCTTTCAAAACACAGTTATGTTACGTGAACATGTTTTTGTCTTAATCCAGATGTGTGGACTAAGAGGCTGCTTTCACAGCTGGTGTTTATGATTTGCCTTGTGCACTAGCATGGGACTGATATTTGCCAGCTGCAAATCGTTTAATTCTGAGGACTCTAAAGGGTATAAATGTAGAACCCCGAGAGAGCCAGAGGCAGGCAAAGAGGAAGGAGGCTGTTCTTCCCCATGTTCCTTCTGATTGCAGTCAGTGCAGTTTGTCAAGTGTTCATGTGCAAAGAGACAAGAAGTAGGAGTTATCCTTACAACAAAGCTTGGGCTTTCCCCAAGGACCCAGTGCCCCTATCAGCAGGAAGTAGCATATAAAGATTTATGTCCCCTTTCCCCTCTAACCTTCCTTCTTTCTCTCCTACCTAGTGTTGTGGGGTTGGAAGGGATTATGGTGGACAAGGGTTGAAAGCCAGGTAGAGGCATAAGAACTTAATAAAAATAGATTTAAAAAATAGTACCTACACATGGTTTCAGTAGTATAATAATCAAATAGGGGCAAACAAGTGTATCTTCCTGGGAGGGTGGTAGCGAAATCTAGGGCCTTGCATGTTCTAAGCAATTGCCATACCATTGCCACAAAGGCCCTTTCATGTTCTAAGTAAGCGAGATACCATGAAAGCATCTCCAGCCGGGCGGTGGTGGCACACACCTGTAATCCCAGCACTCTGGGAGGCAGAGGCAGGCAGATCTCTGAGTTCGAGGCCAGCCTGGTCTACAGAGTGAGTTCCAGGACAGCCAGGGCTACACAGAGAAACCCTGTCTTGAAAAAACCAAATCCAAAAAACAAAAAAAAAAAAAAAAAAGAAAAGAAAAAAGAAAAAAAGAAAACATCTCCAGCCTCTAGTTTTGGTCCTTTTTTCTGGGAAGTTTGGTTTGTGTGTTTGTTTTTGCATTAGGCTGTTTGCATTTCTCCAAATAACAGGGGATCTGGAAAGAACATCGGGCATAGCAAATTCTGTGAATTAACCCTTTAAACAGTCTTATCAGGACTGGAGAGAGTACTCTGTGGTTAAGAAGCTCTTGTTCTTGCACAAGCTTTTGCCAGAGGTTCACACCATCTGTACCTCAGGATAGGGGGATCTAATGCACTCACTTATCTCTGAGCACATGCACTAATGTGCCCTAATGCACATACCCACATACAGGCATACCATGGTCTATGTTTACATAGCGACTAAGTGACAATGGATAGCCACCTCCAAGAATGATGATACATACCTTTGATCCCAGCTCTCAGGAAGCAGAGGGAGACAGATCAGATGGCTGAATCCCAGGTCAGTTAAGGCTATAGAATGAGACAATGTCTCTTAAACAAAACACCTCCTGGGAGCTTAATTTAACCACTGGATTATCAGCTTTTCTCATAAAAGCTTTGCATTCCATTATTTATAGTATTTATTGATATTATTATATAGTGGTTTATTTATTTATTATTTGCTTTGTTGTGTAAGGGTCCAAAAATCGAGGAAAGAAGACCCCAGACTCAGATAGTATGCAAAGATGGAAAGTATTTATTCTGCAGAAGCACCCAGTATGCAGGGTTCAACCATTCTTTAAAATGTCTACTCCAGATGAAAGCATGCAGCCCTTCTTATAGGGAGCCAGAGGAACTAACTAGAAGGATTAGGTAATCTAAAATTTCATTGGTTCCAGGTGCTAGTGGGTCCCAGATGATCAGTGGTCTACATTCCTATGTCATGAGCATTCAGTCATGTGATGAAATAGGGCTGTCCCGCACATTCTCCCCATTTTTGTGCTTATCCCCAGCCTGTTCTTTGGGAGGGGGTTTTATGATCTTGTTCTGGATTTTGCAGTCTGCTCCTAGAGCTGAGGACTTATGACCTATTTTCTGGAACTTATGGTCTATCCCTGAAGCTGGTGCCTTATAGTCATTCTTGAAATCAGGTCTGGTCCTCAAAATGAAGACAAATGGGGTCCTTAAATGGGGACAAATGCGGTTTATATTGTCCTTTCAGTCGCTGTGCTGGGGATTGAACCCAGGGCCTTATTGTTATGATCTAAGCAACAAGATTCCACAAAGTCACACCTTGTGACAAATCAGTCCCTCATGGGAGATCTACTGGGAGAGGGGAGCATGCAGAGGCTGCTCCTGAGCAAGGGTAGAGGGGATTAGGATGTAGAGAGGAGGAACTGGCTTTACGTAGGGTGGGGGGATGGGTCGAGAGCAGGGAAAGCTCATGGCAACAGTGGGAGTGTCACATCCTGGCTTCCGGTGATGACCACTCCCCGAGGGCAGGCTGGTTGAGACGCTTGCTTGCTCATGCTGGCAATAAGGCCCCTTCCACATCCAGCCCCACCTGGCCATGACGAGGCCGTCAGACCACCCGGGACAACAAGACTCATCGTTAGCTGCACAGAGAGTCACAGTCCCTTTGTCGCCTGCTGCATGTTCCCCTGCACATGTGCAACGGTCCCTATAAAGACCCTCCTTCCTCCCACCCCCTTTCCCTTCCTCTCCTCCCAAGAGGCACCATGTGTCCCCCTCACCTCTCCCTTTTAATAAAGTTCCCATGTGAGACCTGTCACATGGTATTGAAGAAGTCAACTAAAGACTGTTGGAAAATTCCACCAGGCCTCAAAATAGCCTAGGCCCCTCCCTTCCCAGGAGAGAGAAGTCAATGGAGCACGTAGGCACCCCTCCTATCCCGGAAGGAAAAGCTAATTACATTCCTCAGAAGGATCGAGCATTTACCACCTACAGACAAGGGAAGTCCTTACTACCTCATTCCCTAAGGACCAATCAGTTTAAAAGTTACACTGTTCTGCCAATCACATTGTGCCTAGTGGCTATTACTCCATTCTGCCAGTGCGCTGGAACAATAAACTCCTCTTGCCTTTGCATCGATCTCCAGCTCCACAGGGTTCACTTGGGGGGTCCCTGGTAGCTAAGGCTTGTCAGAGTCTTACAATATGATGTGTCTGAACCTGCCAACTAGTTCCATCAGCTGACACTTATATTTTGTTTTAGGGTATCTATTGCTATAAAGAGACATCATGACCTGGCAACTCTTATAAAAGGAAAACATTTATTTAAGCTGGCTTACAGTTTCAGAGGTTCAGTCCATTATCAACATGGTGGAAAAAATGGTGGCACACAGGCAGACATAATGCTGGAGAAGTCAACAGTTCTACATCTTGATCTGCAGGCAGCAGGAAGTGAACACTGGCTTGACAGGAGTGTGGTAGTTCTATCACCAGCTCTAGGAGTTTAGATGTTAATCACAGCTGATAGAGAACCAAAGATGAGTTTTAAACTAATTCATTGCCTTGTTAGATTAATTCTGGTGCAGGATTATGTTGGTAGCCACACTGATAGTGAGACAGTAGAAAAAGAAAGCTTAGAGAGCAGAAGCTATGTCTGTCACTTAAGATGAGTTCTGAACTCATGACAAGTGGCAATGGGTACAAGAAGGGGATCTTGTGGCGTGTTCAAAGTAAGTGGATGTTAGTTGCCTAGTGACCACTTGGGTAGAAATGGATGAGAGAGGGGTCAAAGACAATAACTAAATCTGAGAATCTGTGGGACGTTCAGGTGGAAGTGTCACCTGCCATGACTAGACAAAAGATACACGTGCCCTTCCCCCATCCTTGAGCAGGTTAAATAGGTCTTAAGTGTTTGCCACAGCTGGTCTTCTGCTGACCTAGCCTACCTGGGGTGGAGTCTTCCGCCTTGCCCCGCCTGTAGTTTCCTACAGGAGCAGACTGCCTGCTGAGCTTGCTTTACAATATAACCCAGCTGAAGCAAAGCAACATAATCCATCTGAAACCAAGGATAGGTCTGTGGGCTTTCCCTATACAAATACTGTGTTAAATATTAAACCTTGAGCCTTGATCAGAAGCCTTTGACTTGGCTTCATCCTTCTCTTGCTCCCCATCTTTTTTTTTATTTCCAGCCTCCCTTTCAGGTACCCAGTTATCCATGGCTGCTGGACAGATGCAGATACAGAGCGTATCACTGACAGTGGGAATAGATGGCAGGTTAGATGACCCAAGACAGAGGTTTAGGGACCCACACCACTCAAGAAACCAGTTAATGGCACGTGGTCTATACAAGCCCATAGACCGGCAGAGCAAGTGGGAAGAGCATTAAAACATGCTAGAGAGTAATAAACACTACCTGGATGTACAAAGCCTTGTGGCAGCTCAGAGGAAGATTGCCACTTAAGATGGCTGAGTCTTGTTAACTTGACTGTAAAATCTGGCTGAACTAAAAGGTCTCTGAAGTACTTTTTATCTTTAAACGTTTCAGTCTATTCAAAATTTAGCCTGTGCTCATTCACATGATAGATGCCATTATACACGGGGTACAATCTCTTCTCTAGGAGCCTAGACTGACACTCACACAAACATGCAAGCACACGTGTACACCCACACACAGGCAGACACAAACACAGACACATACCCATGCACATGCTACACACACACACAAACACACACACAGGAGATGAAGATAATTTATGACAAAGGGAACAAAACGAGTGTGTTGCAAATCCAGAGGAGAAGGCAGAGTACTGAGCACTGAGCCTACAATACTCCATGGAGAAAATGGCCGTGGGATGAGGTGACGGAGAAGGGGAGTGAGGGCATAGGCAAAGGTCTGCATTTACTTACTGACTGAACTGCATGGTCTTTGCTGGCAACTCATGAGAAGTCAGGTTTTAGATAGGCAAGATAAATCCTGTCTATCTTGTAAGCCAGAGAATGGAGAACTACTCCAGACCCTTTGACTGGATAATATGTTATGCCATAGAACACCACTTTTATTTGTGTTTATATTGGTCCTAGGGATGAGCCTTTCACGTGCTAACCACATCTTCTGCCATTGAGTAACAGCTCAGTTATGAAATACAGTTACTTTCAATTTTATTATTATTATTAGATAGAGATATTTAGGGAAAAAAATAAACTCATTCTGTAGCCCAGTCTGGCTTTGACTTGAGAGCAATCCTCCTGACTGTGCTTCCCCAGTGCTGGGATTATAAATAAGTGCCACCTTCCTGGATGTCATTGTTATACAGTGCTGGTGACTGAATCCAGGGCCATGTGCATGTCAGGCAGAGCTCAACCGCTGAGCAACGTTGCCTGTCATAGATTTTGTTTTGGTTTTGCTCTGCTTTTAGACAAACAGGGTCTCATATAGCCTGGGCTGGCCTTGAACTCTTGGTCTCCTTGCCTTCCTGTCTCAAGTGCTAAGACTACAGACACCCAACTACCACATTTTTTCTTTTTCTTTTTCTTTCTTTCTTTCTTTCTTTTTTTTTTTTTTTTGAGGCAAAGTCCTGGCTGTCCTGGAGTTCACTGTTAGACCAGGCTGGCCTTCACAGAGATCTGCTTTCCTCTGCCTCCCAAATGCTGGGATTAAAGACTTTGCCACACCACCATAGAAAGTGCAGCTGACAGCACTAGAGAAATCAGAATTATTAGACACAGAGGCTTTGCTCTTCCTCGGGAGGGCTGCTGCAGGCCTGTTTTGTCAAAGCCTGAGAACGGAAGTGTTAATACCTGGTGAGCTTTTCCTATTCTCTGAAGCCAGCCTTCCCCTGTATTCTCCCCCAAATCCTGAGCAATCCTCTCAATAGAACCTTTTGTTTATTACAAATCCTTAGGAGGAGCTTGTCAATAGAACCCATTCTTATGGTAAGGTCACAGGTGTGAGCAGGGTGTGCTCTTAGGGGAGTTTGACTGTAGCCTTGCCTGAAATTCTATTGTGATGATTTCAAAAGTTCTATTGTGTTTAAATATGTATGAAAACTGTCTTTAATCCCAGCAGTCAGAAGACAGGGGACCTCAGTGAGTCAGTCTGGATACAAAGTGAGTTCCAGGATAGCCAGGGCAGTTACATAGAGAAACCCTATCTTGGAAAAACAACAACAAAAAGGCTTGGTCAGAAGCTTTTCACTCAGCACAGGCTTGAGTTACATTTTTCCCTCACAGAGATTGTTGCCCTGCCACCACAACTATTTTTCAAATATGTGTGTCTAATATATATCAAAGTAAGTGTGTAGAGATCAGAAGACAGCCTATGGGAGCTGGTTATTCACAGTTATTTCTCTGCCACCAGTGAAAAGAGCCATTCCAAGCCAGATTCTATTTGCCAGTACTCTGTCTAGACTCCACCCCACAGTCCTGGCAACAGCCAGGTATGCTCCTCCCCACAATTACCAGACAACAGCCGGGTAAGCTTGGCCCATTATAAAAGGGGCTGTTTCCCTCCCCTCTCTCTTACCCCTTACTCACTTACTGTAGCCCCCTTTCCCTTCCTCCCTCCCTTCCCCGCTCTGTCCATGGGGTCATGACCGGCCTCTACTTCTCTACTCTCTCCTTCTTGCTGCCTTTCTCTGCCTTTACTACTCTCAACTCTCCTCTCCATGCCCCAAATAAACTCGATTCTATGCCATACCGTTGTGTGACTGGTGCCTCAGGGGAAGGACATGGGCCTGCAGAGACATCTCCTTCTCACACACCTCACCACACCCCCACAGAGCATATTCTTACACATATTTCTCTTTTTATCATCACAAAAGTATTAAAGGTAGGTCTACTGGGAAGTAGCAAGTTCACTGGGCCCACAGACTGAGGCCAAAGGAGTTGTCATGGGACAAGAAAGAGAGAAGGCAGAGGGAGGGGAAGAAGAAGATGAAGAAAAAGAGGAGGAGGAAGGGGGAGAGAGAATAATATTTGGATTATATAGGAAGAGCATCTTGGGGAAAGTTCTCGGTTGGGGGCAGGATATGCCAGGTAGGGATTGAGGGACATCCGCATAGCTAAAATATGCACCTCAGTCCTTGTCCTGGGGGGGGGGGGGTCCTTTTTTTTTTTTTTTAACATGAGAGTTCCAGAGATTGAATTCAAGTTTTCATGCTTGATGACAAACAACCTAACCCTTGAAGTCATCCCCGGCTGAGCTTTTTTTTTTTATATTGATGTTATTTATGTGTATGCATGTTCCCTACCTGCATGTATATATATGTACCACATGTGTGCCTGGTGCCACAGAGGTCCGATGAGGGGTGGGATCTCCTGAGACTGGAGTTGCAGATGGGTGTGAGCCACCGTGGAAACTGGAAACTGAACCCGGGTCCTCTGAAAGAGCAGCCAGTACTCTAAACTGCTGAGCCATCTCTCCAGACCCCACTAGCCCCAGCTATCTTTAACGCACCAAATATCTTGTTACACCTGCTCTTACTTCCAGTCTCACCAGTAATGGCTGCTGTGGAGTGCTTAACAGTTTACCAGGCCCCAGGTCTGAAGCTATAAGACTCGGCCAGTCTTAACTTACCAGACGCCCTGAGTGGACCATGCGGAGACGATGCAAAACTCAAGAGGAATTTTTATTAAATTCAGCAAGCTGGAGCTGTCCTGCACACAGAGAACCACCAGCACTCCAGGCAAACCACCCGCACTCCAGGCTGCGCAGGCCTTTTATACAGTTCTTGGGCAGCTGCCCTTAGGCACTCTGTGATTGGCAGAACAGTGCTACTTTTAAACTAATTGATTGTTAGGTGATGAGGTAGGTGGCCAAGGTCAGGTTGGTCTCCCCATCCCCTTTGTGGTCTGAGGAATGTTACTAAGCCTCTGACCTTTTTAAAGTTCCTGAGTTAACTCTTTCAAAGCATGTGAGCCCACAGTTTCCCTTGCCTAAAGAGAAGAAAGCCTTCTTGTCCTTCAGCTGCGTTGAAATCCACAGTCATTGAGTGGTTAATGGAGCTCGCAAAGGCCCAGCCTCCCTACCCCTGAGGAGAGACACCAGAGCAACATCTTAGCTCCATGGCTACTGGAAGGAACTAGAAGGGGCCTTCCCACAGTATAGCTCGGATTAGTTTCTTCTCAGCCCTCCCTCCTTGGCTCTCACACTCTCTAACAATCAACTTCCTGCATTTGTATTTCCACCTCAGAGTTTTTTTTCCTGGGGAAATTAATCACATAATTACAATTTTCATGTAACTTTTCATTTTGCAACTTAACAATTTAAGATTTTATGATTCGTTTACAGCAATGTTCCTCAGTAAATTTTGACATCTACAGTGCTAGACTCCAAGATCTTTCTTGCTGTTGGTTGGTTATGTGCTTGCTTGGTTTCTTTTTTTTTTTTTTTAGATTTATTTATTATTATATGTAAGTACACTGTAGCTGTCTTCAGACACTCCAGAAGAGGGCATCAGATATCTTTAAGGATGGTTGTGAGCCACCATGTGGTTGCTGGTATTTGAACCCATGACCTTCAGAAGAGCAGTCACTGATCTTACTTGCTGAGCCATCTCTCTAGACTGCTTGGTTGGTTTCTTAGTGATGGAGATCAAGTCCAGGGTCCTTGCAAGTGCTGATGAAGAAGTCAACTCAAGAACTTTGGAAAGGTCGTGGATCACTTGCCCTTCAGGAAGGGAGAGGCTAATTAACATTTCTCAGACCCCAGGGTGGGTGGGAAGCAACCTTGGGTGGGGACACATTCTGCAGGATGGACCATTGGCCAGCTACCTCATTCCCTAATGACCAATTAGTTTAAAATTCACACTGTTCTGCCAATCACAGTGTGCCTAATGGCAGCTGCCCTGAGGACTGTATAAGGGCCCGCTTCGAGGGCTGTGTGTGGTCATTCTCTCCTCATGTGCAGGGTGACTCCAGCATGCTGGACTAAATAAAATTCTTCTTGCTTTTTGCATCGATTCCCATCTCCATGTTGTTTACTCAGGGGTCTCCAGTAAGTTAGGGCTCGCCAGAGTCTTCCTCTGGGCTCCCCTAACACTTGTAGCCTCATCCCCAGTAAGATGGTGGCACCTAAGATCACATATCCCTTTTGGCAAGACACGTCCACTTAGATTACTGTAGCAGAGGAACCACGATCAGTTAGGCATTCATCGTGCACACCAATGAAAAGAAAACAATGAACCGGTGTCCACTGTATCTTGGAAGGACATGTGTTGCTGGACTTATACAGCACTCACTGGAAGCCCACGAGTATATGTGGGAAGCCATTAGAGACCCTCACTTTGGCTGACAGGGCAAAGGCCCCGAGATAAGCAAACAAGAGCCTCTCCCGCGGGCATTGGTTTAGCCATTGTCTCGAAGATAACTGCAGAATGATCCTGCCTGCATCAACACCCGCTGACTCCGGTAATTGTGGTGGAAGGAAGTCCTGAGATAACTGCGGCAGGCTCCAGCCTGTGCAAACACCTGTTGTCTCCACGGAGGACCCTTATTTCTTCCTGCTGAAACTGCTAGATTGCCCTTCCTTCCTTTGTCCTTGCCTTGGGGTACGCCCCTCCTGAAAGCCTTAAAACCTGGGTACCCCAGAACAATAAACGAGGCTTTGACACAACCCAGATTGACTTGTCGTTCTTGGTGCTTGGCCTCCTTCCTTCTCTCCCCCCTTTTGACCCGCAGGTAGCACCCCTTCGGAACCCTGGAATAACTGACCCGCGGGACGGGTTACAGTGGTGCCCGAACCAGGGACCCGAAGTACGGTCAACTACCGGACGATGGAGGAGAAATCCCGGGAAAAGGAATGAAGGACTCCACAGACCGCATAGCTCGTGCGTCGCTGGAGGGGCAGGTGAGTGGCCAAACATTGTCGTCCGATTGTCATTGGGGAAAAAAAGAGGCTAAAGAGGCTTGATTCATAGGAGAAATCAAGCAATCATTCAGGGAGAGAGGAGTAAGAGTTAAGAAAAAAGATTTAATTAAGTTCTTTTGTTTTGTCATGAGAAATGTCCTTGATTAATTTTAAGTGGACCTGATATTCACCCGCTAACTTGAGATAAGGTTGGCAAGGAAATTAATAAGATTTTAAAAACAGGTACAGGTGAACCAATGTTTGATACATTCTTTAGTTCCTGGAGGCTTATTCAGAGTGCCAACGAGGACCCTGCTGAATATTGCCTCCGCCCTTTGTCTCGGGCAGCTTCTGTGACCTCGCTTTCCCATAAAAAGAACTCTCCAAAACCTTCCTTGGTCATTATAGACAGGTCTGAGTCCCCGCAATCCCGCTCCTGTAACTTCTCTTTATCCTCCGCTCCCGAGGGACCCATCCCTTGCTGATATGCCATTAAGAGAGCCCCCGGGGAGAAAGCCAACTTAGAGGAGAAAAGCTGCAGAGAGCAAGTAGCCCTCTTAAAGGAGCTCCGAGGGACAAATGGTCATTCTAACTTCAAGATTTATTTCAAAGTCAAATGCCTAGAAAAAGCCAGATCCAAAACAAGCCCCTCCATGTGGCCCACCACCCTATACCCAGCGATAGGCATGCAGCGTGGCTCCTCTCAGCCAGGTCCCTCAGACCTTTACTGGGTTCAGGCAATCACCAGAGATCATCCTATACTCAGCCTTAAAATAAATGGTAAAAGTTTTGAGGGCATCTTAGACTCAGGTGCCGATTCTACTGTGATCTCACAAAGTGCTTGGCCCCCCCGCTTGGCTTTTGCAAGCTTCTCTGACCCATCTGCAGGGGATTGAACAATCAAAAAAATACTCTCCAGAGCTCAAAGTTGCTGACTTGGGAGGACAGAGGGAAAAACTGGCTCTATTGAGCCCTTCGTGGTTTCTGGTCTGCCTGCTAACCTCTGGGGAAGAGACATTTTCTCTCAAATGAAAGTCCTTATGTGTGGTCCCAATGAGGTTATTGCTCAACAAATGCTCTCCCAGGGCTATCTCCCTGGACAGGGACTAGGCAAAAATGGACAGGGGAGACCCATGCAGGTAGAAGTCAGAGACTGCTGCTGAAGTGGCCGGAGAAAAACTGCTCATGGGCAGCATGTAAGACCTGGACTGCAGAGAAATTCCTGGGCTCTCCTCCCCTCTCCACAGGTGTGTGTGTTCGACTAGGCATCCTCCTTCCTCCTTGTTAAATCTTAAACAAGAGAAAAAGCAGGTTGCAGACAAGCAGTTTTTCCATGTGTAGGACACGGTATCAAAAAAAAAAAAAAAGAATGGTTAGAAGCTATTTCAAAACTCTCCTGGAAAGGAGAAGAAAATGGGAGACGTCCTGTTTTCTCTCTGAAACCTACTGGAGATCTCCTAAGTTCAGGTTAAGATATTTGGATCTTTTGGGGACATCAAGTTCCCTCTCTGTCTATTGTACGTCTTTGGTGCACCAAAACTTGTCTATATGTGTGTCAATTCATGTTGTCTATTGTTTTGTTTGGCTGAATGATTGGTTGTTTTTATGTTTTATGTAAAAAAAAAATGGTAAAAAGGCGTTATCTTGCTGGCAGTCCTGCCAATTGTGGTTTACACAGAGGAGGCTAATTTGAAGTGCCTCACATTCTAAGGTAGGAGTCAAAGACAGCTGGGAAAAAAAGCTGCTTCTTAAAGGGCCAGGAGCCGGACAAGTGGAAATGGTTAATTCTCCTAGAAAAATTTCTATCATGATGATGATTGGGTTCAAAGTGCTTTATTCCCCTGAAGTTACAGCTAGAAAAAAAAATGTATTTGGTTTAAATTTATGAGATTTGTATGATCACTTCATTCTTATTTCTAATTAGTCTTAAAGGTATAAATGTTTTACATATCTTGACGATAGAGTTATAAATTAATTGGTTATGATTTAAAAGGTATAATGTTATTAAAAAAAGGTTAGTTTAAAACTGGTGATTCAGTGTCGGAGCCATCTTAACTAGGTACACGTGGCATGACACAACCCAGGAAATACAGGCCTCTAAGATGCTTCTAAATTAGCATGGTGATTTGTGTGAATCTTGGCCTGGAGATTGAATTTATAAGAAATACGATTTAAAATAATGTCTCTTCAATAAGTTACACTGTCATACATTCAAACACAAAATGATGGACAAACTTTACAATATGAAAATAATGTGTTTGTCATTAATTTTAAAGAGAAAAGATTGTTTAAAACTGGGTTTTGCTTTCAACAAATTGTAGTTATGCTTTGATATTACAGGGGAGCTGACCCAAGGTAGCCGGTTTAAAGACGGGCAACTTCCTCCATCCCCTGACCAACCTAAGACATGGAACCTTGAGGATGACAAGGTAATCCTGTGACGGGTAAGGCTGAGGGATTAGAGAGGTCGATCCTAAGACAGAGACGGCTACACATTATCGGTCTGGCCCCCTTGCCCAGTATTTTCCCCAAACCTTTCCACTTCTAATATAAGGAAAAAGGGGGAAATATGGGAAGCCATTAGAGACCCTCACTTTGGCTGACAGGGCAAAGGCCCTGAGATAAGCAAACAAGAGCCTCTCCCGCGGGCATTGGTTTAGCCATTGTCTTGAAGATAACTGCAGAATGGTCCTGCCTGCATCAACACCCGCTGACTCCGGTAATTGCGGTGGAAGGAAGTCCTGAGATAACTGCAGCAGGCTCCAGCCCGTGCAAACACCTGTTGTCTCCACCGGAGGACCCTTATCTCTTCCTGCTGAAACTGCTAGATTGCCCTTCCTTCCTTTGTCCTTGCCTTGGGGTACACCCCTCCTGAAAGCCTTAAAACCTGGGTACCCCAGAACAATAAACGAGGCTTTGACACAACCCAGATTGACTTGTCGTTCTTGGTGCTTGGCCTCCTTCCTTCTCTCCCCCCTTTTGACCCTCAGGTAGCACCCCTTCAGAACCCTGGAATAACTGACCCTCTGGACGGGTTACAAGTATACTACAGAGGAAGTCCACACTTGCAGTTTTCACACAGTATCATTTAGGGGCAAAAGGGAAGTGTGACATCATTTGGTTTTTACTTTTGTAGTTAGCTTTGGTTTTGAGACAGGATTATATATAGCCCAGGCTGGCCCTGAATCGGCTGTGTGACTAAGGATGTGCTCGAACTTCTTGAATCCTTCTGCTTCTACCTCCTGAGGGTGGAGTTACAGACCAGCACTGCTACGCTAGCTAGTGTTGGGAATTGAACCCAGGCTTTATGCATTCTAGGAAAGCTCTCTATTGAATTGTATTCCCAGCCCCCAAATATCTTAGCATCACTTATCCATAAATTACTAACTATAGCAGTAGCAGATACCTCTCCCCTTAGGACACTGCACCCTTTAGTTCAAACGTTTTTTGTGAATGCTAGCCATGGCAGTATACACCTGCTGTCCCAGCATTCAAGACACTAAGGCAGGAGGATAACAAGGTTGAGCCAGCCTGGGCTACAGAGCAAGACCACTTCAAACACAAAGAAAGATCCAAGAAAAAAGTTCTGAAATAAAAACAGACAACAGGTTCTTGCTGATTACAGGTGATGGTTTTTCAGAGAGAAATGGATAGAAATAGCAAACTTGATGATCAAAATTGTCAGAAATACCCTTCCTGGAATATATACATATATACAACTAGAAGGGCAAATAATATATAATGCTCACTGAAATGTTCACTTTTTTTTCTTTTTCGTTTGTTTGTTTTTTTTGGGGGGGGGGTTGGTTTGTTTTGTTTTTTAAGACAGTGTTCCAGTGTGTAGCACTAGCTGTCCTGGAACTGCCTCCTTAGACCAGGCTGGCCTTGAACTCAGAGATCAACCTGCCTCTGCATCCCAAGTGCTGGGATCAAAGGCATGTACCACCACTTCCGGCATGATCACATTGCTTTGTTTTTATTGGTTCTGGGATTTTTGAGACAGGATCTCACTATGTAGCTCTGACTGTCTTAGTGTAAGAGTCCATGATTTTTCAAAGAATGATACCCTGGACTCAAATAGTATGCAAAAGCAGAGTGTCCAGCCTGCTGGGTCTACCATTTACCACCAAGATGGAGACGCCCAAGTGAACTAAAAGGCCCAATTTAAAGCACATTAGGGGAATTCCAGGGATGGAGAGGTGACTTTTATCTTAAATGCTTGGTTCTGTATCTAGGGAAATTCCAGAACCATTGCTGGGGTAGGTGGTGGGGGATATGCTAGAAACTGCTGCTAGGGAAGCCTGGAAACTGTTGATGACCCATTGCCCTTGCCTCAGCCAGGTGGTGGGCAGCTTCTGACTGTGACTGCCCAAAGCCTGGGGTTTTGTTTTTGTTCTGTTTTGCATTTTTGTTTGTTTGTTTTTCTTCCAGTAACTGACTTGCCTGGACTTGCCCAGTTCTGGGAAACAGAGATGTAGGCCTAGTCTTCTGAACTGCCAGTTTGAAGCCTGTCATGGAGTCAGCCTGTCTCAGTCCTCTCATTAGAACTCATTATATAGAACGGGCTTTCCTTGAACTCACAGAAATTCTCCTGCCTCTGGCTCCCGAATGCTGGGGTGTGCATCCCTACGCCTGGCTTTTGTGATCATATTTCTAAGTCTCAAATGGATAAGTTTATGTTTTATTCTTTAATCTATGTAAAACGGAAACACACACTGAACACTGGGTCTGCCATGGACATGCTGCCAAATAAGAGCTTCTAGTCTGTGCCGTATTGTATTCAGCAGTATTGAACAGCAGAAGAAGATAGCAAAATAATAATTATACCAATTACAAATGATTAGTTACATTAACACAAAAAGATGTTCTTATTGTATTATACTAACATACCACAAGAAATCTCTGAGGTTTGGTGTTGGAGAGATGGCCCAGGAGTTAAGAGTTCAGAGAGCTCTTGAGAGGATCCCAAGTTTGTCTCCCAGCACCAACAGCACTGGGTGGTTCCCAACTGCCTGTAATTCTAGATCTTGGGAAATACAAGGGTGCCCCCTTCTGGACTCTACAAGCAACTGCACTCCTATATGCACATATCCATACACAGACACATATATATATATATAAATGTGCATGTGTGTGTATGTGTGTGTGTATGTGTGTGTGTATATATATACATATAATCAAAAATAAAGCAAATCTCTTTTTTTGACACAGACTGTTTTTTTCCACATCCATCCATAGAAACAATAATTTTTCTTTTTCTTTTCTTCTTCAAAATTTTACTTATTTCTTTATTTAGAAACAGGATCTGGTCTCACTCTCCACATAGCCCTGACTATCCTAGAACTCTCTCAATAGTACAGGCTCACCTCAAACTCAGAGATCCAGCTACCTCGGTTTCCCTAGTGTTGGGATTAAGGAAGAGCGTGTGATACCCAGCTTAAAACAAATCTTTAGAACAAACCACTGATATTTAATCTTTTAAAACAATATTTTTAAAGCTAGTCATGGTGGTATATGCCTTTAAAATCCCAGCACTTGGGAGGCAGAGACAGGCATATCTCTGCGAGTTTGAGACTAGCCTGGTCTGTAGAGCAAGTTCTAGGACAGTTGCACAGAAAAACCCTGTCTTCAAAACCCAAACAACTAAAACAAAAAACCCCACAGCTAATAATAGTAATAATATTATATTGTTATTGGGGCTGAAGAGATGGCTCAGTGATTAAGAGCACTAACTGCTCTTCCAGAGGTCCTGAGTTCAATTCCCAGCAACCACATGGTGGCTCACAACTACCTGTAATGGGATCTGACGCCCTCTTCTGGAGTGACTGATGACAGCTACAGTGTACTTACATCCATAAATAAAACAAGTGTTTAAAAAAATTGTGATTGATTATATTCAATGACTTCAGAAGGAGGTTGAAAACCAGTGTGATTTTTTGTTGTAAATTTTTATGTAGTTGTGCTAATTTTCACTGTTTTTTATGCTACTTTGGTTCCCTTTTATAATTAAAGTATTATGGTGTATGTATGATGTCATCTGCATATCTGCCACAGCATGTACAAGGAGGCCAGGGAACATTTCCTGCGGCCAGCTCTTTCCCTCCAGCTTCACATGGAATCCCAGAATCCTCCTCATTAGCTCAGTATTCCCTGTATTAACGGCCTTTCTTTCCTGTTGGCTTGTGCAGTGAGTCATGTCATTAACACAGACAGACCTGCTTTTGTATTTTCGCAATTCATTGTTCCACAAGCTGACATTGTGGATTCAATTGCTATTTGCTAAATGCATGGCAGGAGAGATGGTTCAGTGGGTAGAGCCTGCCCTTGCACACTTACTTTATGTCTAGCATCCATATCAGTTAGATCACAACCACCTGTAACGCAGCTCCAAGGGGAATCTATCACCTTTGACCTCTTGCAGGCACCTGCACTTGAGTGCAGATAGACACACGTACCTAGCACCATCCACCAGGGGCTGGACCCTCCCACACCAATCACTAAGAAAATGCCCTATAGGCTTGCCTACAGCCTAGTCTTTTGTTTGTTTGTTTGTTTTTATTTTTGCTTATTGGATTTGTTTTTTTCTAGACAGGGTTTCTTTGTATAGCCCTGGCTGTCCTGGAACTCACTCTGTAAATTAGGCTGCCTCTGCCTCTCAAAGTGCTGGGATTACAGGCGTGCGCCACCACAGCCCGGCTAAGGAGGAATTTTCTTAATTAAGGTTTCTTCCTCTCATATATCTTTAGCTACGTCAAGTTGACACAAAAGTATGCAGCACAGCACTTTCAGAGGACCTGGGTTCTTTTCCCAGCACCCACGTGGCAGTTCATAACTGTCTATAAGTTTAGTTCCAGGGGATCCAAAGCCTCTTCTAACTATCTCAGGCTCCAGCACACATGTGTTATGCATACATAGATTCAGGCACACATACAAAAGAAAATAAATATTAAAAATAATTTCACAAGATGCATCAAATGTATTGCCACCCTCCCCATCTCCACTGAGGATTGAACCCAGGACCTTGCACATAGCAAGCAAGTGACATTCCACTGGGCTACTCTTCCTTTTCAGATGTCCAGGCAGCATCTTATTAAATTACCCAGGCTGCCATGCAACTTGAAATCCTTCTGCGTAAGCCTCCCAAGTAGCTGGGCTTATAGGAGTGCACCACCACATAAACGGTTGTTGGAGAAAATTCACAAGAACTCTAGATTTTGCTTAGCAGTCTTCACCCCACCAATTTATTTCTTTTATTCCATCCAAATTTTAAATACCAGCATTGAAAACTTTCATACTGCACATTCCACTTTGCCTAATAATGTTTAGTTCACAGAACATCTTAGGATTGAAGAGGCCACAGGGTCTCCGGGGCCTGCTAGAAGGCAGAGGCAGAGTTGGTGCAGTACAAAACAAGTCACTGCAGGATGGATTTAAGGAGCCCATCACAGAGGCCATGGCCAGAGCTGTCAGGTTGTAGGGAGAATCAACTGGGGCGGCAGGGCTGAGGGGAAACCTGGGGCAGAGCTCTGAGCTGATGCAGCAATTCATTTACTAGGTGGTCGTGAGGAGCTGCCACGCCCTGTCAGGTGCCTGTGCTGTTGCTGTATGGTCCAGGTAGTGAGTGAGGCAACCTCAAACACTGGTCTGGTGTGTTACTCACAGGCCTGGCTTCTCCAATACGATTTTGGTGTATTTGTGTGCCTGTGTGCTGCTGATTTAATTTTCACGAGTGGCAACTTTCTTATTTACATTAATAAATTCTTTGCCAGTATATTCTCCTTGGTGTGCATTGGATAGATCATGGTTATTTACGTGCATGAACAAGTTGCAGAATTAAACAGGGGTGGAGAGGTGGCTCAGACATTAAGCTGATTTTCCTGAGACTCTGGTTTTGATTCCAAGAGCCCACATGGCAATTCACAATACTCTGTTTTAACAATGTTGCTTTTAATTTCTCAGATGAAATGGTGAGAGCCTTACTCAACCTGTGTGACTACACAGTTTGGGCCTAGCCCAGAGCATTTCCTTCTCTGTTCTAACTATCCTTAGGCCTAGGTCTGGAAGTTTCTAGCCTCTGTACAATCTAATTGTCCAAGCTGACTGATTCAGCTCAGCTTTTCTTGGCTTCTGACTGAATTGCTCTACCTGGCCTCATACTAACTTTGCAATATGTCTTAATCTTTTGGCTCCTTCTCATTGCTTGGCTCCTTCTCTTTTTGTTATTTTGTCATCATCATCATCATCATCATCATTATTACTGGAGCTGAGGACCTAAGCTAGGGCCTTGCACTTGCTAGGGAGGCACTCTACCACTGAGCTAAATTCCCAACCCCATGGCTCACTCTGTGTTGTAGTGCCAAAGAAATGTTAGTGATAACCTCCCAACCCCTGGGGGGAAAAAAAAACAAAAAAACCAGACAGGAGCACATCTGATGCAATTCACAGCAGGATCTTTATTCTATTCAAGGTAACTTCCCCCACCCCCAACGGACCATCATCGTGCAGGATGTTTTGATGGAGGGGGCCCAAATGTCTGTCAGGGCAAGGCTTTGAGTAAGCAGCAAGTGGGGGGATGAGTGTGCAAGCATCTAATTGGAAAGTTACTATGGCCTTTAACATAACTGGATGGTGCTGGAAATCAAATTGTAAACTTAATTTCTGCTTCCCTCTGCATTGGTGGTCATTAGGGACCATTAGGTCATTAGGCTTGTAACTTGGGGGTATAGATTTGTTGGGGGAATAACCTGGAGACACTGGTATTGTTGAGGGTGTAACCTGGAACCACAGGTCTTGTTGGAGATTAGCCTAGAGATCAGAGCTAGACTCAGGTTTTGTTGGGGACAACTTGGAAACTAATGCTAGGTATCAGGCTGTTAGTTTACCTGAGTTCAACCTTAGGTCAGGTTCTCTAAAATGGAGTCTGAACTTAAAAGATTTGGCCTCTCAGTATCTAGCTTGTTCCGTCTGTAACCTGTCTCTGTAGAACTGCCCCAATAAAACTGTCATACACAACATACACACACACACACACACACCCTTCTTTCTCTCTCTCTCCGTTTAAGTAGCCTCTCTTTCCTATGCTGTTCTTGTGTGAGTTGGGTGTATCCTATCTCTGACTCATTCTGTCATTTGACACAAATTGTTTCTTTAATTCATCACTTTGCCCCTCAATTATATGTCACTTTCAAACATGGCTCTTCCTTCTACAAACTAACCTTACTTTCATTGTTAAGAATTAAAGATGAGCCGGGCAGTGGTGGCGCACGCCTGTAATCCCAGCACTTGGGAGGCAGAGGCAGATTTCTGAGTTCGAGGCCATCCTGGTCTACAGAATGAGTTCCAGGACAGCCAGGGCTACACAGAGAAACCCTGTCTTGAAAAACAAAAAACAAAAACAAAAACAAAAACAAAAAAAATAATTAAAGATGTGTACTAAGAGCATGTCTGCATTCTGGCTGGACCATGGCTTCGGATGTGACTCCTTGCCAGAGCAGCCACATTGCTGGATTAAAACTCCTCTACAGTCTGTGACTTCAGTCCCTCACTTCTTCTTTTTGTCTCTTCAGGTACTGAATATAAATGGTACACATACGTGCAGGTAAAGCATCCATACACAAGACTAAGTTAGAAGATGCAGAGTCATTCTGCCTTGCATTTGTATTCAGCACTTGAGTATTACAAACTGTTGCTTTATAAAATCGAGTCACACAGGGCAAGGCAGAACCTGCAAGCCATGGTTCTTTACATCATGAAGTAACTCAGAGCAGGGCAGGGCCTGAACCCACAGCTTGATGGGAATTCACTGTATGGCACAAGATAAGTCATCACAGCCCAAGCACAGGATTCCTGGTTGGTGAACTGTGGAAACCAAGGGTGCAATTTGTACTGTATACATAGGTTTGGTACCTTTTTTTAAAGGACACGTGCCCTAAGTGAATAGTTTGGTTGGAAACTAGGAGATTAGGTGAAGCCAGTTAAAGTTTTATTATAAAATTATGTTACAATAGGAAGCTGGAGAAATGGTTCAGTGCTTACGAGGACTGGTCGTTTTTTCCTAGAGGTCCTGGGTTCAATTCCCACATGGCCACTTACAAGCATCTGTGTGTCTAGTTCCAGGGGATCTGGTGCATTCTTTTGGCACCTGTGAGCACCAAGGAGCAAGCAGTGCGCGGATGTTCAGGTAAACATCTGTGAGTGGGCAACAAACAAGCAGAGCAAATAATAAAGGGCGAGCTGACGGTCCCTGCCCTGCGAACGAGACAAGCTCTGGAGCAGCTACCTCAAAACCATGAAAAATTCAACCATGCAGAAAGACACAGGAGGGGTAGCTTGAACCTGGACGATACATTTAAAGAGAGCTTTTAAAAAGTTTATTAACAAACAGGAATTTGTTGGCTCATTCATGGTTCTGAAGACTAGGAAGGACTTAGAATCTAGTGAGCATCTTCTTGTTCTGTTTTCCCATGACAGAAGTACAAAGAAAAGGAAAAGGAAGGAGTGATGGAAGGAGAGACAGAGACAGAGAGAGACAGAGGGGGTGCTCATGGGGCCAGAGTATAACTAAATGGTATAATACTTGCTTCTCTGGACTCACAATCTCACAATGCCATGGGTTCAGTCCCTAGCACTCTGAAAAAACAGTTCTCCCTCCAGCAAGCCTGCAGATGCTAGCTGTTAGTAATGAATTATTTAACCCCTATCTTTCAACAATTCACAACAATGTGCTCAAGAGCTGTCAGCTTCTGGCAAATTTCCAGGCCAAACCATGTCTCAGACTACTAAAAACATCCTAATTTTCTCACTAAGGAAATTATACCATAATGAATACAACAAGTCTACTCAGGCATGGTGACACACACCATTAATCCTAGCACTCAGGCACTCCAAAGACAGAGCCGGGTGGATCACTGTGAATTCCAAACCAGTATGGTCTACATAGTTAGTTTCAGGCTCAGTCAGGGATATAATGAGACCCTGTCTCCAAAAACAAACAAAAATGCCCATTATACATACATACATACAACACAGAGAGAACACACACACACACACACACACACAAATATATACACTAAAGCAAAAGAAGATAAAGAAGATAAAACACAGAAGGTACAAGGGTGTTGAATGGATTATCTTTTGCCAACTAAGAGAGAGGGGTTATCTCTCAGCCGCAGGAAGACCCAGTTCGTAACAGGCAACCGTCTTCAACTGTCAGGTTCCTCCTTTCATTCTGCCTATTCTGATAAAACTGTATCCAGTTTAATCAACATTAGCTACAGTGCTCCACCCCATGACAAATGTAAGACACCTCCCCAGGAGACCAAGGCTCCAGCCACGCCTCTAAACCCGAGGACTAATCTATCCTTTCTCTGGAATCACATCTGTTGACATAGCTGCCTCTCTCTCAGGTTGCTCACGTTCAGGATGGAGGTCTGACTCTGCCCGTGCCGCGGACTCTTTGCATAGAGGAAAGCCTGAACTCGAGAGGAGGAGACATAAGAGAACCAAAGAGTAGCAGATGAGAAACGAACACCAGAATTTACCTGACAGCCAGCTTCGCCTGTGTCCTCCACAGCCAAATGAGCCAATTACAGCTTACAGGGAATTTTAAAGTTTAAACTGTCACCACAAAGAGAGTGGCAATCTATGGAAGTGCATTCTCAGAATAGCAGAAACGAGAGCTAATGTAATATGGATAAGCCCCAGGGCACAAAGTACGGTGAGACAAAAACATACAGGCGCATTCGTTAATAAGTTACGCAGGGTCTCATCAGTTTGACTTACTGTGGGTGTGGATGTTGCTAGGGATGGGACCGGGGCTTTGTGCATGTCAGAGAGAGCACTGCCGCCGAGCGAAAACCCCAGGTCCTGTCTTATTTAATCTTTGATTCCATGATATCTAACAAAATTTTTATTGAAATCACAAGAAGTACGGTGTTTCTATCTGTAATATGTATACAAACAGTACCATCCGGATTCTAGTGCGGGCCGCGGACACCCACCTGGCACGTGCAAGGTTTTAGGTTTGAACCCTGGCTACCAAAAAGTAAAAAAGACATTCTCCTCAGTATAAAAGTTTTGGCAAACTTTGAGTAACTTTTCTTCTTTTTGCTAGCATTTTGTTAGTTTCAGAAAACAAACACCAACTTTTTTTTCTCTCTTTTTTTTTTCTTTTGGTTTTTCAAGATAGGTTTTTTTTTATTTATTTATTCGATATTTTTTTATTTACATTTCAAATGATTTCCCCTTTTCTGGCTCCCCACGCCCCGAAAGTCCCATAAGCCCTCTTTTTTCCCTCTGTTCCCTCATCCACCCCTTCCCACTTCCCTGTTCTGGTATTTCCCTATACTGCTGCACTGAGTCTTTCCAGAACCAGGGGCCACTCCTCCGTTCTTCTTGGACATCATTATGTCTTGGGTGTTCCAAGTTTCTAGGCTAATATCCACTTATTAGTGAGTGCATACTATGATTGATCTCTTGAGACTGGGTTGCCTCACTTAGTATGATGTTCTCCAGCTCCATCCATTTTCTAAAAATTTCATGAATTCATTGTTTCTAATGGCTGAATAGTACTCCATTGTGTAAATATACCACATTTTTTGTATCCATTCCTCCATTGAGGGACATCTGGGTTCTTTCCAGCTTCTGGCTATTATAAATAAGCCTGCTATGAACATAGTGGAGCATGTGTCCTTATTGCATGCTGGGGAATCCTCTGGGTATATGCCCAGGAGTGGTATAGCAGGGTCCTCTGGAAGTGTCATGCCCAGAATTCTGAGGAACCGCCAGACTGATTTCCAAAGTGGTTGTACCATCTTGCAATCCCACCAGCAGTGGAGGAGTGTTCCTCTTTCTCCACATCCTTGCCTACACCTGCTGTCTCCTGAGTTTTTAACTTTAGCCATTCTGACTGGTGTAAGGTGAAATCTCAGGGTTGTTTTGATTTGCATTTCCCTAATGATTAATGATGTTGAACATTTCTTAAGGTGCTTCTCAGCCATTCGAAGTTCTTCATGTGAAAATTCTTTGTTTAGCTCTGTACCCCACTTTTTAATAGGGTTATTTGGTTCTCTGGGGTCTACCTTCTTGAGTTCTTTGTATATATTAGATATTTGCCCTCTGTTGGATTTAGGGTTGGTGAAGATCATTTCCCAATCTGTTTGTTGACGTTTTGTCCTTTTGACAGTGTCCTTTGCCTTACAGAAACTTTGTAATTTTATGAGGTCCCATTTGTCAATTCTTGATCTTAGAATGTAAGCTATTGGTGTTCTGTTCAGGAACTTTTCCCCTGTGCCCATGTCCTCAAGGGTCTTCCCCAGTTTCTTTTCTATTTGTTTCAGTGTGTCAGGTTTTATGTGGAGGTCCTTGATCCACTTGGAGTTGAGCTTAGTACAAGGAGATAAGAATGGGTCAATTCGCATTCTTCTGCATTCTGACCTCCAATTGAACCAGCACCATTTGTTGAAAAGGCTATCTTTTTTTCTACTGGATGTTTTCAGCTCCTTTGTTGAAGATCGAGTAACCATAGGTATATGGGCTCATTTCTGGCTCTTCAATCCTATTCCATTGATCCACTTGCCTGACATTGGTTCTTCATAGAGTTAGAAAGAGCAATTCTCAAATTCATCTGGAATAACAAAAAACCCAGGATAGCTAAAACTATTCTCAACAGTAAAAGAACTTCTGGGGGAATCAGTATCCCAGACCTCAAATATTACTACAGAGCAATCAAGACAGGTTTTTTTTCTGTGCAGCTTTGGCCCTACTAGAATTTACTCTGTAGACCAGGCTGGCCTCAAACTCACAGAGATCCACCTGCCTCTGCCTATTGGGTACTCAGATTAAAGGAGTGTGCCACCACACCCCTCTCAAACATCAGTTTTTTCAACCTGTCAACCAACCAGTTACTATCTGCCGGTTACTATTGTATTAGTTTCCTACTGCTGCTGTGACAAATTACCACAAACTGAGGCTTAAGTTAAAACAAATTTCCTCCCAGCTCTGGCTGTTGAGGCCTGAAGCAGATCTACAAAGCAGAACTCCTTGGGAATTCTTGTAGACAGACCTGTTTCTTCAGCTATCTCAGTCTCCAGAGGCCACCTTGCATTCCTTGGCCTAAGGTTCTCACTCATTTCCGAAGTCAGCAGATCATTACTCCCTGATTTCTTTGCTTCTTACCTGTCTTTTGTAAACACCCTTGCCATTACTTTGTGTCTACCTAGGTAATCCCAGAAAGGTTTTTGACCTAAGGACTAGGGTCTGGTCATCTTCAGGGACCAGTATTAAGCCTAATACAATTATCTACTTGTAAAAGAACATGAAAGATAGCAGTTAGACAGGCTCCTGTGGTGCAAGCAAGCTTTAGGTATGCTGAGAAAGTGGACAGGCCCGGTGGTGCATGCCTTTAATGTCAGCACTTGGGAGGGAGAACCAGGTGGATCTCTGAGTTTGAGGCCAGTAGGAAGTCTAACTAGTGAGTTTGAAGATAGCCAGAGCTATGTAGAGATACTGTTTCATAAAAACAAAAATAAATAAATAATAATAATAAAAGTCACTGTTTCTATGGATGGATGAAGGTAAGTCCCCAGTTAAAAACAAGCTGAATAAAAATGGGTTATGGTCTGTTTTAATTTCACTGATGGTTACAAAGCCTATCTTGGGTGCAGTCCCGGGGGGTGGAGGATGGGGGGTGGGGGGGGTGGGAGAAGCCCATAGCTAACTTTTAGGGAACAAAGGGCTTAGTATATTCTGAAGGTTCTGGCAAGGCTGGTAGCCAGGCTGTTTCTCACATTTGTTAGGTATAGGTAATGGATGAACTGAGAATTTTCTACTTCTTAACACACCAGGAATAAGACTGAGCGGATTATTTCCAGAGGATGAGGGAAGGGAGAACGGAGAACAGGAACTGCCAAGGTGGGGCTGGAGTAAGCCAAGTGTAGGTCAGAGAGGAGCAGGCTTCTCACCTTCTCAGTGAGAACGATGGGGATAATTTAGTGGGTAACTTTGTGATAGCAACTGTTACTCTTTCAGTCTGAAATGGCTGCCTCTTGAGCATGTACAGATACAATCCTAAGAACCTCTTTCATCATTCTCCTTGGCAGACTCTCTTTACTGCTTCTCTGTATACACACTCTGCAGTTGCTCTTTGACAAGTGATACTAAAGGTGAGTGAAAAAAAAAAAGAAATAAGGGGCTGGAGAAATGGCTCAGCAATTAAGAGCACTGACTGTTCTTCCAGGAATCCTGAGTTCGATTCCCAGCAACCACCTGGTGGCTTATAACCATTTGTAATGAGATCTGGAGCCCTCTTCTAGTGTGTCTGAAGATATCATGAGAGTGTACTCAGATATATAAAATAAATAAGGAAATCTTAAAAAAAAAAAAAAAAGAAAGAAAAAAGGAGGACATAGTAGCACCTAGAAAGGGTAGAGAAGGTTTCCTGTAGATATGAGGGAGTATAGCCAGAGGACACTGGGAGAGTTCGGAGTAAACATGACCCTGAGCTGTTGGATGTAAAGAAAGGGGGAAGGGGAGCTGTAGGACACCAAGAAACCAGGAGGGTAAAGAGTCAGAAAGGGCCAGCATAGCCAAAATAGGTAGATTATATCTGGAAGAGACACAGAAGAGCAGCCCAGCCCCATGCTGGAGAGTTCAGATATGGCAGCCATAGCCTGCAATAGGTAGGGACTGGGGAATGCTAGAAGAACCGGATGGTCAGCTCCGCTTTGATATGTTAATAGGCACCTGAGTTAGCCATCCATCCAGTGTTGAGACCTAACAGAAGGAAATAATGTCAACACCTCAAAGTCAGCAAGACTGTGCCCTGTCACACTTGTCCACTAATGAGGTTTGTATGCAGAATCTTAGTTTAAAATAAATTTGTGTATGAATCTGAAGGCACAGCTTCATTGTCTTCCTGCCTCCCAAGTGGCTTTGGAGAAATCCTAGGGCATCCTAATTCTTTTGTTTTTAAAACTGAGTCTCACCCAGAAGTGGTGAAATATACCCTTAATCCCAGTGTAAGACCCCAACCCTCTGTGGTCAGTGATGCTTACTTCACTGTAATGGCCCCGAGTGAGACACAGATTGATGCAAAAGCAAGAGATTTATTTTCCCGTGTGTCGGGGTCAACCTTCAATCAGTCCCTTGAGGTGAGTGATAAGGTGACGTGGAATGGCTATTACAAGCAGTTTTTATACTTTTATACTTTTTATCAGCAAGGTTAGTTACAGCTCAAACTTATTGGCTAAGCATATTGACCTTTAAATCTTTTGGCTAGCAAGCATGACATACATTTGAACTCTACCTGGGGATTTCCAGAAGGTCAGGTGACTATCAGTCAGTACATTCTGAGAGTTTTTTAACTCAAGAATGTTCCTGTGGGTGGAGAATGGAACTTAGCCTACCCTTGTCCCCAGGCAGGAGGGGGAAGCTGTGAGGAGGCTGTGGGACTGGGAAACCCCTTAGGGTCCCTCACTAGCACTCAGCAGAAGCTGGTGGATCCCTGAGATCAAGGCCAGCCTGGTCTATCTAGAAAAACAAAATAAAACAATAATGCCACGCATCATCATTGTAGCCAAGGATGGCCAGCAACTTGGGATCTTCCTGTCTCAACTGTTGAGATTATAGGTGTAATTTGTAAATGCTGCTTTTATGTTCTCTGATGGAGTGATGAAATGAGAGTCATATCCAAGTTCTATGAATGCATGGTTTGGGCTGAACCCAGGGCACTCCTATCTAACTATCCCTAGGCCTAGACCTGGAAGCTTCTAGCTTCCATACAAATCTAATTTTCTGCAAGCTCAGACTTTGAAACTTCAGCTTCCACCCCATTTGCTAACCTAGACCTAGATTATTCTAACCTTTTAGATTTACTGCTGAATGAACTCACCGTTTCTAGTTCTTTCTGAATTCTGGCTGGCTGGTTCAAGTAAGCTGTTCTAAACCAAACTCCTCTCCATGCTGACTGATTCAAACTGGCTTCTCTTGGCTTCCAACTGAGTTGTTCTATTTGGAAAAATAGCCTCTGAACTTCACGAACTGAACTGCTGCACTGATTGCATAAACTGAATAGAACTTCACAGAACTCAACTCCCCCTTTTTCCCTGCCCTGCTCTTAAATTGCCTGTCTTTCCTGTCTGCTCTCATGAGAGTTGGGCATATCTTACCTCTGACTCATTCTGTTAAATCTGTCTCTGATTCGTCACTTTATCTGTATCTCAATTAGATGCCATTGTTTGGAATTAAAGAGGTGGATTAAATATGTGTGCTAAAGACATGTCTATATTTCAGCTGGATTACCAGACCTAGGCCTTTGGATATAATCCTTGGTCAGAGAAGCTATGTTGCTGGATTAATATTTCTCTATAATTCACTGTTGAATAGCCTGATTATTTTCCTTTTCTTTTTTTCTTTCATTCTGATCTTTTCCTTCCTTCCTTCCTTCCCTCCTTCCTTTCTTTCTTTCTTCCTTCCTTCCTTTTCTTTCTTCCTTCCTTTCTTTCTTCCTTTCTTTCTTCCTTCCTTCCTTCCTTCCTTCCTTCCTTTCTTTCTTTCTTCCTTCCTTCCTTTTCTTTCTTCCTTCCTTTCTTCCCTTCTTTCTTTCTCTTTCTTCCTTTCTTTCTTTCTCTCTTTCTTCCTTTCTTCCTTCCTTTCTTTCTTCCTTCCTTCCTTCCTTTCTTTCTTTCTTCCTTCCTTTCCTTCCTTCCTTCCTTCCTTTCTTCCTTCTTTCCTTCTTTCTTTCTTTCTTTCTTTCTTTCTTTCTTCCTTCCTTCCTTCCTTCCTTCCTTTCTTTTCTTTTCTTTTCGAGGCAGGGTTTCTCTGCATAGCCCTGGCTGTCCTGGAACTCACTCTGTGGACCAGGTTGGCCTAGAACTCAGAAATCCACCTGCCTCTGCCTTCCGAGTGCTAGGATTAAAGGCATGTGCCACAACTGCCTGACTTTTCATTTTTCTTTTCTTTTGTTTTTGTTGCTGCTGTTGTTGTTTTGTTTGTTTTTTGTCTTTCCCAGACATGGTTTCTCTGTGTAGTCTTTGTAGTCTAAAATTTGCTCTGTAGACCAGGTTGGCCTTGAACTCAGAGATCCACCTGCCTCTGCCTCCTGAGTGTTGGAATTAAAGGGTTGCACCACCACCACCACCACCACCACCTGGATAGATAGTGTGATTCTTGATTCCTCCTATGGAGAAGTTTTCTACCTACTGAAAGTTTATAGGATTTTCTTTTGTGCTTGGCATTCTAAAAATGTAAGCAACTATGTTTTAGAACCTGTCTATTTTCATCTATTGTACTGGAACCTTTTGAATAAGGATATTCATGATGTAGAGTTTGTAAAGTTCCCAGAAAAAGCCATATCCATGTTTGTAATTATACAAGGCATAAAGATTCACTAGGACATGGAGACTGGAAGTAGCAGATGTGAGCCAGATCGCCTTGGGCTGCTCTGGGTTCCCTTTACAGCAACTTCCCTCCCACCTCCCCATCTGATCTAACCTACTGAAACGTACAACAGACTACGTGTTTCTACCAACCCCAAAGCCAAGAATGTCCTCAGGTCACCTCTAACACATCTCAGGTTTTTTCAGTTCATGCTAACTAACTTTTGTGATGTTCCCACCAATGTAGGTAGTAAAAGCACTATTTATGACTTTCTCTTTGCCCTGTCACTATGAGAACTTCATGTACCCACTTCCTCATTGAAACTGTCATTCAAGCAACTTGAATCTGTGTTTCTGCTGCATTCTCACTCATGGTTGGCCCAGAAAATGCTTATTTATTTCCTTTGAAGTTAGGCCCATGTTTTGCATCAAGAGGCATTTTTAACTGTCTTGTTTATGCATTCTTCCCCTCGGCTTTCTCATTTCTTGAACCTGTCTATTGAGTATTGGTATTCTTTTTTGTTTGTTTGTTAGTTTTTGTTTGTTTTGTTTTTTTGTTTTTTGAGACAGGGTTTCTCTGTGTAGCCCTGGCTGTCCTGGAACTCACTCTGTAGACCAGGATGGCCTCAAAATCAGAAATCTGCCTGCCTCTGCCTCCCAAGTGCTGGGATTAAAGGAGTGCGACACCACTGCCTGGCTTATCTGTGTTATTTTTAGAAAGGGTCTTGTTGACAGAGGAGAAAGGTCCAGAAGGCCTGATAGGAAGGCTGCAAAGTTAGCCCAGAATATGACACTCTATAGTCATCAAATAGTGGGATAATCTTTTTGTGCACTCTGTAAATGTTGTCTTTGTATAATTAAAATATTGATTTATGTATTAGCAGAGAGTTGAATACCAGGCCTGGGCTTGGTATTATTTTTATGAAGCATCACCTGTCTCAGTATTTCATAAACATTTTCTTCTATCACCTTCTGATTGGTTCAGTAGAGAGCTGACTGGCCTACAGCAGGGCAAGAAGGGAAAAACAGAACATCTGAGCAGAAATAGGAACACCAGGAAAGAGTTAGGCATGGGAGATTGACCAGCCAGACTGGAAGGAAAGGACAGGTGTTGAGACTGAAGGAGAGGCCATGGGCTGTGTGGCAGAACGTAGATTAGGATAAATGGGTTGTTAAGTAATATGAGCTAGTTGGGAACAATTCTAAGCTGTAAGGCCTAGGCTTCATAAATATATATAAGTCTCCACGGCATTAGGAAGCTGGCAGGTTGAGACAGTCCGGCAATATTTGGCCCCAAATACGGGGATAGAAAGCCAAACTTAGGCAGATTCAGGTATTAGGCCAAGCCAGGCACAGAAGCCCAGTAAGCAGCTGGGAAGAAGGTCTCTTAGCAACCGAGCAAGCCAGCAAGTGGCGGGGAGAGGCCTACTGTGGTTCCTTTAAGAGCCCTGGCTGAGCAGTAAGGCAGGTTCCTGGATGGGGAGCAGGGAAGCAAAGCCTCAGTGCACAACCTCTGCCTCTCAAGCGGAGGTCTGAAGTGGAGATGGCCCAGCCCAGTGTGGCAGCACGTGGGTCCAGGGCAGGCATCAGCAAACTGTGGGAACAACCTAAGGAATGCTGTGTCTGTTGCTGTGCGGATAGGCAAACCATGGCTGCAGCCAGAGTTAAATGGTAGACAGAACCCATGAGCTGGTGACAGACACAGCAGGCTAAGTAAGTCCCCTCATGGAAGCCTTGCTTTCTACAACGACAGAAGCACGCCTTCCTCCCCTTCCATCCCTTCTACCCCTTCTCTGTGAGCAGAGTGGCTGCCAGAGGGTAAAAGCCTACACACCCGTGGAGAGGGCAACCGGCTGAGAATTGTAGAGCAGGCAGGCAGAATGCCACAGCCAGGGCTGGCAGAAGCAGAAACCAGCAAGGGCAGCCTGCTAGATGGAACCAAGGGCACAGAGCCAGCTGCCATAGACACACGCTGGCCTGAGGAGCCTGCAGACAGACAGAAGGGCTAAAGAAACGTTTCCTGGAGCTGCAGTGTGACTGAGAAGGCCCAAACTTCTGAAAGGGGAAGGTATTAAGTTTGGAAACAGTGCAAGAGAGAAAGAAGGAATCTGGGTATTAAAAAAAAATAATTGTCGCATATAACTTTTCTCTACCCTGCCTATGCTCCCGGAAGTAAGCCCTGCTACCAGCCCCCACCCAGCTTCACTTAAATCCATGGATAAAACACACACACACACACACACACACACACACACACACACACACAGACACAGTTGTTTGTTTTCAACCTGCCTTCTAGGCACAATTGCTTCCTCCCACCTGGAAAAGTGTGTCCATATTATTCTTTAATTTTTTTTTTTGATTTGGTTTTTTCAACACAGGGTTTCTCTGTGTAGCCCTGACTACTGATAACTCTTAGCTCTGCACCTCCCATCTGCCCTAACTTCAGTTGGCCAGTTGAATCCATGCTACAAACAACAGAACAAAAATTACACAATCTTAGCCAGGTGGTGGTGGTGCACACCTGTAATCCCAGCACTTTGGGAGGCAGAGGCAGGCGGATTTCTGAGTTCGAGGCCAGCCTGGTCTACAGAGTGAGTTCCAGGACAGCTAGGGCTATATAGAGAAGCCCTGTCTCGAAAAAACCAATTCCAAATATATATATATATATAATCCTTTGAGTCATAAATAATTTTCAGAGGAATTCAATATATAGAATTCATATATCACTTATACCACTGCCTTGTGACAAGACTGCAAAATGGCAGTCCAAATTCATTAAAAACCCTAAAATGATATTTTCCAGCTAGGATAATGGAATTAGATGCATATGAAAAATATATAAGCTTTTCAAGAATTTCAATGATGGCCCATAGAGGCACTAGGCTTGAAGAGCTTTAAAGAAGTAATGATGACCCATGGGTTACATTCGCCATATGTAAAACAGATAATAACTAGGTCATGCAAAATTGTAAAATTCTAAAAGATTGGAGAGATCTGATGACAGACATCTTAGACCTCAGCTATAATGGCTAACATGGTTTGAACGATGAAGCTTCAGGTATGGAGCAATGAATCAGAATCAGAGGTATTCATACTGTCAAAGATCAGGAGAAGGTCAGTATTCTGAATTAAAAGTAAAGATTATGTTTGATGATGCCATCTTAGAACAATGTCATACAATAACTTTAAATGCTTGGGACAAGGTTGAACAACATCAATGATCAGAATCATACAAAGATAAACCCAGGATTCAAAAGTAATTTTCACTGACTTTTTACAAGCTTAACTACAGCTCTAAATAGAGCAACATCAGACACTCTGTGAAATTTTAGTTGAATCTTTAGCTTTTTTTTTTAAATTTTTTAAATTTTTTTGTTTTTCGAGACAGGGTTTTTCTGTGTAGACCAGGCTGTCCTGGAACTCACTCTGTAGTGACAGGCTGGCCTCGAACTCGGAAATCAGCCTGTCTCTGCCTCCCAATTGCTGGGATTGTTTGATTGTTTGTTTTTTGGTTTTTCAAGACAGAGTTTCTCTGTGTAGCCCTGGCTGTCCTGAACTCACTTTGTAGACCAGGCTGGCCTCGAACTCAGAAATCTGCCTGTCTCTGCCTCCCAAGTGCTGGGATTAAAGGCGTGCACAACCACTGCACAGTGAATCTTTAGCTTTTGAAAATGCTGATGATGAAGCTGGAGAGATGGCTCAGCAGATCAGAGCACTGACTGCTCTTCCAGAGGTCCTGAGTTCAATTCCCAGCAACCACATGGTGGCTCACAATCATCTGTAATGAGATCTGATTCCCTCTTCTGGTGTGTCTGAAGACAACAACAGCATACTCATATACATTAAATGAATAAATTAATCTTAGAAAGAAAAAGAGGGCTGGTGAGATGGCTCAGTGGTTAAGAACACTGTTCTTTCTAAGGTCCTGAGTTCAAATCCCAGCAACCACATGGTGGCTCACAATCATTTGTAATGAGATCCGTCACCCTCTTCTGGAGTGTCTGAAGACAGCTACAGTGTACTTACATATAATAAATAAATAAATCTTTAAGAAAGAAAGAAAGAAAGAAAGAAAGAAAGAAAGAAAGAAAGAAAGAAAGAGAGAAAGAGAGAAAGAAAGAGAGAGAGAGAGAAAGAGAGAGAGAGAGAGAGAGAGAGAAAGAAAGAAAGAAAGAAAGAAAGAAAGAAAGAAAGAAAGAAAGAAAGAAAGAAAGAAAGAAAATGCTAATGATGAATGCAAAAAGGCTGTTAGACCTTTAAGGGCCAGTTCTGCACCTATTTATAAATGGATTAAAACTACTGAGGCTATTGAGTCTAATGCTCATAACTCAAATGTGGATGTGGTTAAACACCAATTACAAGAGATACAAAAACTCAAAATGGGGGCTGGTAAGATGGCTCAGTGGTTAAGAGCACTGACTGCTCTTCCACAGGTCCTGAGTTCAATTCCCAGTAACCACATGGTGGCTCACAACTGTCTGTAACAGGATCTGATACCCTTTTCTGGTGTGTCTGAAGACAGCTACAGAGTAGTCATAAAATAACAAAAACAAAAACAAATCTATTTAAAAAACAAAGTAAACATGTCAAAATGGCCATTGCTATAGCTATAAAAGATCCATTTCCTAAAGGACTGTAGACAAACAGCTCCTAAGAACAAATTCTTCACTAACAATAATGTGGCTATTTCAAAGGGTGTCTACACAGATGCAAGGAACTGGGACACTGTCTCAGGTAAAACGAAGTCTGAAATGGATTAAAGGCATCGGACCAGAAGGTCAAGTAGGAAAAGTAAAGCCATATGTGGCAAATACAGCCATAAATTTATAGGGAAGAGATCTGTTACTACAATGGGAAGCACAGATTAATGTTCCTCCAACTTCAAAGCCAAATTGTAAAAGAGATGTTCTCAATAAAGATATTAAAAATGTTGCCAAAGGCAGTTACAGACTGACCAAGCTGTCCATAAGCAGGACACAGCAGAAGTTGGCTCTCCAAGTGTAAAGGGGGAGGGGGGAGCACACCAACTGCTCTACCACTAAGTTGGTTAACCAGCACGCCTGTCTGGGTAATCAATGGCACCGAAATGAGGAAAAGTCACCGGCGTTAGAATAGTTGCTGTTTCTCAATACCTCCTGAGAAACAAGATAGAGATTTTCTTCCACTGTGCCCACATTTAACCACACCATGCCAACTAAGTGGTATTCATTGGAAAGTCTTGCCACAAGGAATGTTATACAGTCCTGCCTTGTGTCAATACTATGTTCAATAACCCTTAAAAAATAAATCATGGGGGGGGGCTAGAAAAGGGGAAGTCATTTGAAATGTAAATAAATTATATCGAATAAAAAAATAAATCATAAAGTTTCCTCAGTCTATAATTTATCATACTATGGATGATATTTGACTGGTTGATTCAGATGGAGATGCCTTAGAAAAAATGTTTTCTTAAGTAAGAAAATTTTGCCTTGTTAGGAATTTCAGATTGTTCCTGAAAAAAAAAAGAATACAAAGAGAAGATTTCTATTAATTACCTTGGATATAAGATAGATCTACAGAAAATCCAGCCAAAGAAGGTACAGATCAGAAGAGAACAATTACAAACTCTTAATGATTTTCAAAAATTGTTGGGAGATATTAATTGGCTAAGGCCCACAAGTGGATTAACTCCTCAAGAGCTAAGCAATTTATCTCAAACCTTACAAGGTAATTCAGACTGAATAGTCCAAGAAAATTACCAGTTGAGACTGAGAGAGAATGGCTATGGTAAGAAAGAGATTATAGGATACAAAGGTGGACCATTTGGATATACCCTGGATTGTATTTTAGTTATTTGCCTTCTATTTATTCTCCCATAAGAATTCTTATACAGAGAGATCATATCTTAGAATGGATATAAAAAAAATTTAAAGCCTATAGGAAAGATTTCTGATTTGTTTGTAAAGGGGAGAATAAGACTTTGTCACTTAGCAGGAATAAACCCAGCAGAGATTGTAGTGCTTCATACTAATGCTGACATTACTTCATTATGTGTAGTCAATGAGGAGTGACTAAAAACTTGTAATAATTGTTTTGAGAGAAATTAACAACAGATGCCCCCAAAACAAGCAACTTCAGTGAAAAGAACTAATAAGATTCTTCCTTGTATAGTGAGAAGAGCACCAATTTTTAAGCTCCTACCTTTTATACAATTCCAATAAATGCCAATAAATCAGGAATAGCAGGTTATAAATCAGAAAGTATAAGTAAAATAATATAAAATCTACAGGCTTCCATTCAGAAATCAGAACTCTGTGTTATGTTCATTGTGCTGTTGGCTTTTTCAGAACTACTTCTTCTTTTTTATTTATTTATTTATTTATTTATTTATTTATTTATTTATTTATTTATTTTTGAGACAGGGTTTCTCTGTGTAACCCTGGCTGTCCTGGAACTCACTCTGTAGACCAGGCTGGCCTTGAACTCAGAAATGCGCCTGCCTCTGCCTCCCAAGTGCTGGGATTAAAGGCATGTGCCACCACTTTAAGCTCCATACATAAGCTTTAATGTATGTATGTGTATATATATATATATATATATATATATATATATATATATGCTTTAATATATATATTAAATATATATAAATATATATAAAACCATATTTGATCGCATACAGGTTTGCCAAGACCATTAGCCTTAGGACATGAGGGGATAGATAAACTATTAATAGAAAATGTAGGGCTGGAGAGATGACTCAGAAGTTAGGAGCACTTGACTGCTCTTCCAGAGGTCTTGAGTTCAATTCCCAGCAACCACATGGTGGCTTTCAATCATCTGTAATGCGGTCTGGTGTCTTCTTCTGGTGTGTCTGAAGAGTGTGTGCTACAGTGTATTCACATTCATAAAAAAATAAACCTTTAAAAAAATAAAGGAAAAAAAGAAAATGTATTAGAGGCTTTGAATTCCCATAAAAGACATCATGTAAATAGTAGAAGTTTAAAGAAAAAAAATTGCTACAATGTGACAATAAGTCAAGGAAATTATAAAGAATTGTCCTATTTGTTCTTTGTATAATCAATCTCCAATACCTTCTGAATAACCCTAAAGTTAATCAAAGAAACAAAATTTGGCAGACAGATGTATTCCATTTTGCAGAGTTTGGAAAACTAAAGTATGTGTGTCATACAGTTGACACCTATTCAGGATTCCAATGGAATTCTGAAGAAGCTGATTATGTAATTATACATTTATTAGAAGTGATGGATATATTAGGAATATCTTCACAAATTAAAGTCATAATGCTCTGGCATATGTATCTGATAAAATATAGCAGTCATTTAAATACTGTAACATAATGCATATTATGGATATACCTTGCAATCCTACAGACAAGCAATTGTGGAGAGATCTAACAGGTCTTTAAAAGAAATGCTCACTAAACAGAAGGGAAATATAAGAACTCTCAAAGATAGAATAAATAATGCTTTATTAACTTTAAATTTTTTAAATGTCAATGAGATAGGTAACACAGCTGCTGAAAAACACTGGGTTTTAGGAAGGACTGCTGAATTAAACCAGCCTACATGTTTTAAGTGTTAACTTCAGAACGGATGTCAGGAAATGTGTTGTGTTGGGGGACAGGTTATGTGTTTGTTTCAATAGGAAAAGAAAAGCTGTGGATTCCTTCAAAATCAGTGAAGATTAGATTTCACCAGACCTGAAACTCTTGACTGCAGATAAGAAGGAAGCGACCAAAAAGAAGAACAACGCGTGTGATGTGAGTGCTAAAGCCTCCACACGGAAACAACGCTGAGACTGGCTAAGACTAGAAGATCTCAGCTGTGCAGTGGTGGCGTATGCCTTTAATCCTAGCACTTGGGAGGCAGAAGGAGGCAGATTTCTAAGTTCAATCCCAGCCTGGTCTACAGAATGAGTTCCAGGACAACCAGGGCTACCCAGAGAAACCCTGTCTCAAAAAATCAACCAACCAAACAAACAAACAAAACAGTATCAGAAGAATGGTAGACAACCGACAAGGTGCTCACATTCTCCTTGTCCTCCAAATCGTGTTCTAACACGACTCACTGTATAGTGGCCAAGAACACTGGGCCCTTCATTGACCAGAGCCTCTCTCTTTTTTTTTTTTCTTTTTTTTTTCTTTTTTCTTTCTTTTTTATTCGATATAATTTTTTATTTACATTTCACATGATTTCCCCTTTTCTAACCCCCCACTCCCCAAAAGTCCCGTAAGCCCCCTTCTCTTCCCCTGTCCTCCCACCCACCCCTTCCCACTTCCCTGTTCTGGTTTTGCCGAATACTGCTTCACTGAGTCTTTCCAGAACAAGGGGCCACTCCTCCTTTCTTCTTGTACCTCATTTGATGTGTGGATTATGTTTTGGGTATTCCAGTTTTCTAGGTTAATATCTACTTATTAGTGAGTGCATACCATGATTCACCTTTTGAGTCTGGGTTACCTCACTTAGTATGATGTTCTCTAGCTCCATCCATTTGCCTAAGAATTTCATGAATTCATTGTTTCTAATGGCTGAATAGTACTCCATTGTGTAGATATACCACATTTTTTGCATCCACTCTTCTGTTGAGGGATACCTGGGTTCTTTCCAGCATCTGGCAATTATAAATAGGGCTGCTATGAACATAGTAGAGCATGTACAGAGCCTATCTATTATCCACAGGTATTGAAGGGTGTTCAGGAATGGGGTTTGAAACAAGAACTGTATTTGACTGGGAAAGACTGGAAGATCTGTGACTAATTAATATAATGTCTTGTTGGCTACAGAGTCCTCAGGACTTAGTATTACATGCTCTCTTTTTATATGACATGGATGGAAATTTTTATTAAAGTTTGGTTATACAATCCAAATGGACTTACAGTCTTTGATGCCTGGCCTGCTCAAACATGGAGCAGAGAATCATCTTTAGCTGATGTGTGCACACTGCACATTCCATACATATGTTAATACAGAGATGTAGATCACCTTTAAAATTTTGTGTGTGTTTTTTTTAGCCGGGTGGTGGTGGCCCATGCCTGTAATCCCAGCACTCTGGGAGGCAGAGGCAGGTGGATTTCTGAGTTCGATGACAGCCGGTCTACAAAGTGAGTTCCAGGATAGCCAGGACTACACAGAGAAACCCTGTCTCAAAAAAAATAAATAAATAAAAACAAATAAAAAAAATGTGTGTTTTTAGAGCAGAAGGAATAGACATCAATGAAGACAACAAGACAAGTAGCCCAGGTGATCCAGCCCCACAGGCTGCCTCAGTAGCTGTTCCTTCAAAAGTCTGCATCCAGTACAACTTCAAAGGTCCAGCCCCAGAGATTGTTCCAGTCAGGACTTCAGTTACATCCTGTTTCCTATCACATAGAGACTGGACAGCAAATGATGCAGCTAGCTCTCCCAGGACTTTGGCCAATATCCCAATGTTTTTAGAACCTCCCAAAGATGTCACTGCTTGCCCCCCACCCCCACCAACAGGAAGCAATCTTAAAATGATGCTCCCATTCCCAAGAGGTAGGGTGGGTGGGTTTTGGTTGTTAAATAGGTAATGGATGTTTGTCATTGTTTAAGGGTGGTTGGTCACAAGTCCTTAGTGGTCTTGGTCAGGGAGGAAACAAAGTAAAGGTGGTTAGATTCAGGGATCTCTTTCTCTAGTTCTTTTCTCTTTCCCATTCTTTCTCTCCTATCTAATTTTAGGGAGAAAAGAGGGGATTGTAAGAAAAAGGGGGTATATAGGAATGATAGGTTAAAATGGTAGATTATTGGATCTTCTTTTAGACTAGAAAAGCAACAACATGCCAAATGTTTTTATATTGGCCTGGGTTTTTGTATATTGGTTAAAATTTATGGTTATTTTTATTACAACATATTGTATATATGTTTTAACTCTTGTTTAAGGTATTGTACCTATCCAAGTCACTTTAAAATGTAATGTAGCCAGGTGTGATAGTGCATGCCTGTAATCCCAGCACTTGGGAGGCAGAGGCAAAAAAAAAAAAATGTGATGTAGAGTTCTAGTCCTTGAAAGTTACTATTACAAACTGTTTAGGAAAATTAAAAAATACAAGTTAGGACTGGAGAGATGGCTCCGCGTTAAGAGCACTGTTTGCTCTTCCAGAGGTCCTGGGTTTAATACCCAGCAACCACATGTTGGCTTACAAGCATCTGTAATGGGATCCGATGCCCTCTTCTGGTGTGTCTGAAGGCAGCTATAGTGTATTCATATACATAAAATAAATAAATAAATAAATAAATAAATAAGTCTTTAAATAATGCAAGTCAGTCACTCAAACTTATGGTCATGTTAGGTATTAGTGTGTTAATTACAGAAATAAGCTTTATTTAGCATCCTGTAGATGTTTTCAAAGTTAAACAGATAGTAAATAGCCAGAAACAAGCAGCATTTGCCTATTCAGTTATATTTTAAATAAACAATCTTCAAACACTTAAATGTTCTTTGTTTGTTTGTTTGTTTGTTTCTCTGTGTATCCCTGGCTGTCCTGGAACTCACTCTGTAGACCAGGCTGGCCTTAAACTCAGAAATCCACCTGCCTCTGCCTCCCAAGTGCTGGGATTACAGGCGTGCGCCACCACCGCCCAGCTCACTTAAATGTTCTATAGGACATGACATTTAAGATGTTTTAATAACGTGAGGCTTTTTGTGACAGTGAGAGTCACCAGCTTCTGATAGCACCACATACTACTCCAAAGAAGATGATGGGCCCTGAAGAACTTCCATATGGAGTCTGCTTCAAATGTGGCAAAGCTAAGCACTGGGCAGAACCTGATCTTGCCTGAACTGCTAACAGTATGCTGTCCAAACTGTAGACAAATAGCAAACTAGGAAGTCAGTCGACAAACTTTGCAGAGTCAAGGTAGGACAGTCCTTTAATATTCCTGCTTCACAGATAAGTCTGAGAGATATTCTGAGCCTTTGGGCCTGAGTCAGACATCAGCCAAAACTTCATTAATCATCCAGTCTCCATAAACTCCTGCTTTAACTGGAATGACACAATGTTTCTTGGGATAGCCTGGAATCAGCGTCAATTCAGAACCAATCAAGTGGCTAAGATGTCCCGTTCTGTGGACAGTCATCTCCCTCCCCAGCCATCCCTGTCCTTGCCCAGTGGGCACATGAACAAAGTGGTCATGGTGGCAGGGCTGGGGCTTATGCTTGGACTCAACACGGACTTCCACTCACCAAGGCTGGCCTGGCTACAGCTGCTGCTGAATGCCAGAGCTGTCAACAGCAGAGACTAACACTGAGTCCCAGATATAGCACCATTCCTTGAGGTGGCCAGCTAGCAACCTGGTGGCAGGTTGACTATATTGGACCACTTGTGGAAGGAACAAAACAATGTTTGCTCTTACTGGAATAGATACTTATTCTGGTTATGGATTTGCCTTTTCTGTACATAATGCTTCTGCCAAAACCACCATCCATGGACTTACAGAATGCTTTATCCACGGTCATGGTATTCTATACAGCATTACTTCTGACCAAGGAACTCATGTCACAGCCAAGAGAAGTGTGACAGTGGGCCCATGATCAGGGAATCCACTGGTCTTACTATGCTCCCCATCATCCTGAAGCCTTTTGAAGACACAGTTACAGTGTCAATTAGATGGCAACAGGATGGAGGGCTGGGGCAGAGTTCTTCAGCATATGCCTTGAATCAGCAATCGATATATGGTACAGTTTCTCACATAGCCAGTACCTACGGGTTTAGGAATCAAGGGGTTGAAAAGGGAATACATCCACTTACCATCACTCCTAATGACCCACTATGAAAGTTTTCTCATCCTGTTCCCACAACTCTAAGTTCTGCTGGCCTAGAAGTTTTGATTCTAGAGTGGTTAATGTTCCAGGAACCACAAAAAAACATTTCATTGAACTGGAAGCTCAGACTTCCACCTGGTATTTTGAGCTTCTAATGCCCTTAAACTAATGGGCTAATAACCCGTCCCGCGGGTCAGTTATTCCAGGGTTCCGAAGGGGTGCTACCTGCGGGTCAAAAGGGGTGGGGAGAGAGACGGAGGCCAAGCACCAAGAATGAAAAGCCACTCTGAGTTGTGTCAAAGCCTCGTTTAATGTTCTGGGGTACCCACGTTATAAGGCTTTCAGGAGGGGCGTACCCCAAGGTAGGGACAAAGGAAGGAAGGGCAATTAGCAGTTTCAGCAGGAGGAGATAAGGGTCCTCCGGTGGAGACAACAGGTGTTTGCACAGGCCGGAGCCTGCCGCAGTTATCTCAGGACTTCCTTCCATCGCAATTACTGGAGTCGGTGGGTGATGGTGCAGGCAGGATCATTCTGTAGTTATCTTCGAGACAATGACTAAACCAATGCCCACGGGAGAGGCTCTAGTTAATTGTTCTTATATTTTAGCAGCCACCACCTTAGGGCCATGAGTAAGCAATAGTCCGAATAGCTCAGGATGGCTTCCCACAGGCTAAGAAAGGAATAACAGTGTTAGGAGGGGTGATAGAGCCAGATTACTCTAATATCTCCATCAGTGCACACCCCTTGGGACCTAGTGTTTATGTACCAGGTTCTGCCCCTTAACGGTTCCACCAACCCTTGTTAGTGGGGGAATGAGCTCTGATCCATGGACTTTTGAAGGGGACACACATCGAAGATTCACATTACAACTTTTGCCTCTGGCTTCAAAGGCTCATGTCCACTTCACAATGCAAAATGTATTCAGTTCTTTGCCAAGAGTCACCAAAGATCCCTTGCTCCAAAATCCAGGTTCAAAATCCCTTCGGAGCCAGGCGGTGGTGGCACACGTCTGTAATCCCAGCACTCTGGGAGGCAACGCAGACAGATTTCTGAGTTGGAGGCCAGCCTGGTCTACAGAGTGAGTTCCAGGACAGCCAGGGCTATACAGAGAAACCCTGTCTTGAAAAAAACCCAAATCCCAAAAAAACAAAAACAAAAATAAAAAACAACAAAAAAAAATGTGAACAAAATCCCCTCCGGCAGTCAATACTTTCAGTTCTGAATGAAGCACTGTGAAAATCAGGTTACAAGCTTCCAAGATACAACAGCGAGAGCCAAACATTCCCATTCCCAGTAGAAATGGGCGCCCAGAGGAGTCCAGAAGGGAGGGCTTAACTAGAATTCTCAGAAATATAAACTCAGTGTGTGTCTGTGGGGGTACAGAGGGCTGGAGAGATGGCTCAGCAGTTAAGAGCACTGTCTGCTCTTCCAGAGGTTCTGAGTTCAAGTCCCAGCAACCACATGGTGGCTCACAACCATCTGTAATGGGATCTGATGCCCTCTTCTGGTGTGTTTGAAGACAGCGACAATGTACTCATATAAATTAAGTATTTTTTAAAAAAAGAAGAAAGAAACTTAATGGGGCTAACATTAACTTAGGGCTTGGAGACTGGTAATAGGGTTCCCAGCGGTGTGGCATGTGCTCCAAAGGTCATAGATAGTTCCACCCCTCTTGTCTTGCTGGTTGCAAGCCACAGCCAGTCTCAGATTTGGCAGGTATTTCTCCCCTACAGTTTTGGCCTCCCGCCCAGCTTCATGCTTTACCACCAGGGGTTGCTGTGGGGCGTGACCCAGCCGCTCTGCAGTCTCAGGCTTTCTTCCCTTTTAAATCTCATGCCAAGCCTCTACAACACCTAACTCCTGCATGTTTTAACAAAATAGGCGGAAGAGTAAATGGTGGTGGGGTTGACTGCTCCGGGCTGGGGGCTGGAGGCTGGGGGCTGGGGGCTGAAAGTTGGGGATGGGACTAGTGTACTAGTGTACTAGGGTGGTGTATTAGTTTGGTTCTCTAGAGTCACAGAACGTATGAGCAGTCTCTATATAGTTAGGGAATTTGTCGATGACTTACAGTCTATAGTCCATCTCCCCAACAATGGTCAGCAGCAGCTGTGGATGGAAGTCCAAGGATCTAGCAGTTGCTCAGTCCCATGAGGCAAGCAGGCAAGGAAGAGTGAGTAAATCTTCCTTCTTCCAATGTCCTTATATATCTCCAGCAGAGTGTGTAGCCCAGGTTAAAGACTGTAGGTCTCCAACAGAGGGTGTGGCCCAGATTAAAGGCGTGTGCCTCCATGCCTTTAATCCCAGATGATCTTGAACTATATCTGGAATGAACTACAATCTAGAATTGGAAGGCTCACCTATGATCCTAATCTGGAGGCTCAGAGATATAAATTTCTGACCTGGATCTTGGCATAGAGATCTTGAAGCATAGTGACTATGATTAAGACAAGGAGATCTGGAGTTCAAGATCTCCTTGAACTTGGGAACAATACCCTAGATGACTCTGCAACCAGGGTGTTCCCGGGCTCTTCCTAAAGTCTTTGACATTAATTTATATTGTGCTGCCTTTGAGGCTATTATGGAAAATCACTTCAAAGAGGGTTTTTTGTGAAAAGCACCTCCTTTGAGCTAGGGTTTCACTCTGTAGTCTAGGCTGGTATCAAACTCACACCAACTCTCTAAGTGCTGGGACCTCATGGTGAGCAACCACACAGGACTTTCCCACACCCTTTGAATGGCACTAATCTGTCAGTAATTATGCATTCCTTAGGCAGGACTTTTAAACATGCTGCTTTTCTGGCCAAACTACAAGGTTTCCCAATGCTCTGTTCCACTCTGTTGCTCCTGATTCTCACTATGAAAATGGCTACAAGTCAAAAACATCTAGGCTAAAACCTGAGCACTCTTGCCTTTTGCCCGTGCGAGGCTTAAACACAGCCTCCTGCGTCCCTGAGCAGACTTTCTCTAACAGAGAGCAGCCTCCACTACAGTGATGTGGCCAGGGAGAGGAAAGCCGGAGTGGGAGAGTGAGGCTGAGCAGCTGGGGAGGGAGTTTAGGTAGAGGAGGTGGGGAGGGGCCAGCATGGGCTTTGAGGTATATAACAAGTATGTATGAATATGAATAGGCACTGAGGGGCCCGGGGAGGCCAGCAGGCTTTGATGCAGCCACAGGTATATGTCAAATGAAGAGAGCCATATGTTCCTTCTGTCAGAGGCAGGGCAAGTTCCTGAGAAATGCTGGGTTTTACCTAACTGCCAACAAACCCTCTGCAGTCCAGCTTGAGGGAGGTCAGGACTGTCATTGCTGGACACAGGCACTGCCTATTGCAGTTTTGGGAACTGGAGTTTCCTTTGTACCTGACACTACCGCAAACCTGAATTATCCTACTATCAAGGGGTCACTGCAGCCTCATGACTTCTGACAATCGTTACATTGATATCTGACATTAATTAAAACACTCCATCACAGAGAAAGCGTTTTCTTGTGTAGTCCAGTCCAGGTGGGACACTATGAAGATCTGAGCTACTGGCTTTGGCTGTACTGGTCTCCTGACTACCTTCACCTCTTGGTAAAGGGGCTTCTGTTGCCATCAATGACCCCTCATTGACTACAAATACACAGTGTACGTGTTGCAGTACAATTCTGTCCATGGCATGCTCCACAGCAGTCAAGGCTCAGAACAGGAAACTTGTCATCAAAGGGAAGGACATTTTCGTCTTCCAGCAGTGAGACTCCACCTTCAAACGGGGAGATGATAGTGCTGAGTATGTTACAGAATCTACTGGCGTCTTTACCATCACGGAGAACAAAGCCCACTTGAAGGGTGAAGCTCAGTGTCATCTATGCCCCTTCTGCTGATGTTTGATGGCTATGAACCATGAGAAGCATGACTAGCTCAGGGCTGTAATACCTCTGGCATCACCAACTGCTTACCTCCCAGCCCCAGCACGACTAAGGGGCTTAGGACCACAATGTGCACGATCACCACCACCTAGAGGACCACAGATGTTTTAGGTCACAGGACTGCCTAAAATATCATCCTTACCTCGTCTGGCACTACTAAGGCTGTAGACATGGTCATCCCAGAGCTAAACGGGTAACTCAATGGTATGGTCTTCTGTGTTCCTTCCCCCAGTGTCCACTGTGGCTCTAATACCATACGATACTGCCAAGTACGATGACATCAATAAGGTGAACACACGAAGGGCACCCTGGGCTGAGGACCACTTTTGACGCAGCTCCTTTGTCAAGCTCATTTGCTTCATGGCCTCCAAGGAGTACAAGTCCTGAATCAGCCGTCCCTGTGCCTCCAAGGAGTACAAGTCCTGAATCAGCCGTCCTAGCAGGAGCAGAGAGGGAGACAGAGGCAGGCCTTCTGGAGGTACAAGTCCAACTCAGTACAACTCAAGTTAGACTTGAGTACAAGTCCAACTCAGCCCCCAATACTGAGCATCGCCTACTGCAGCTGGCCTTTGCTACTTTGTGGGTTCTTTCTCCCACCTTTTATCCTTCTGGGCTTCGCCTTTATCACTAGTTAGAGAAAGGGGAGAGAGATATCCTTGAATCTAATTTTAATTCTTGCTTCTTCTTCGAGCATAACTAATAAACCCCAACCACCACCGGGCCCTAGACTTTATATCCTTGTGAAAAGTTCCCATTATTCCAAAGGTCACCAATCGCAGAAACTATTTGCAACTGGCAAAACCACACCTCTGCTAGAGCACGAACAAATCAGTTGCTTCAAAGCAGCCCCATGACCCACACCTGGGATTAAAATGAAAACATAAGAAACCAAAATTCCAGAATTATCACTACAACTATTTCTATCAAAGAACTCCAGAAGGAAGTCTCATTCCTTTGAACACCATCAATAAAGTTCACTGTAGCCACACACAAAAGTGCTTAGAACTCTAACTTTATTCAACAAAAAACACAAACTCAAGGTTCCCAGCTTCTTGAACACGTTGGAAGCTTTAAAATAAAGGAGCTTCATTAGAAAAATTGAAGTCTTAAAAAAAAAAGACTTCTGCTGCTATAAAATGTGACAAGATTATTCTAAATTCATACTCACTTTAAGAACCCAGGTTTTTATAGCTATGAAAATAGCAACATGTTGACAATCTTTATTTTGCTAAGACACACATAGAAGCAATACAACAGTTTACATAGTCCATGGTCTCTAAACATGTGACAACCAACAGTCGCTCTGACGAGTCCCCTGCTGGCTCTGCAGCCGCTTCTCTTCTGTGCTGCCTGCGCGGCCTGCGCGGCCTGCGCCATTAGAAGTCTTGGCGGATGTTTTCCTTGTTGGCCTCCCCGTGCTGCTGCTTGATTTGATAGATCTCGTTCTCCAGCTGCACAATAGTCCGTTCAATCTCATAGTTCTTACTCACCAGTGACACCCAACTAGGAAAGAAAACCAAAGGAAAGAGAGAAGAGGGAAAATGAGTTAGTGTAAGATTTCTTGCAGGGTTTATCCTAAACATGTAGTTTCACTAAGGGCACTAACATTTGTAACTTTCCATTAGAAACAACGTGAAGCACTTTATGGGAGAGCAGGGCAAGGGTACACAGGGAGCGCCTTGCATTCCGTCTTCTAATTGTAAGGGAACCAACAATTGTCTGATGATAGCTTACCGTAGGAAATAAGCAGAACTGAGAGAATTAGGAGACAGAAGAGACAGGAAGACAGCACAGGATCAACAGAAAACAGGGCAGAGGTTTACATAATGGTGGACAACATTCTAGAATTAACAAAACAAACCACCACCACCACCACCAACTTAAGTCACTTCTTCCTGTAAATAAATCTCCAGGACAAACGTAAACGGCCGAACTTGGGGAGGGCTGTGAGAGGGCGCCTGCCTGGACAACACTCAAGATGGAGAGGGTGGGAAGAGAACGCCACGGGCAATGGAGGAATGGGGAAGCAGAAATGACGCCATCACTCTTCACTACACTTCAGTACTTAAGCTTTTTTTAAGAGACGGGGTGTCATTCTGTAGCCAAGGCTAGCCTTAAAGTCACGATCTTTCTTCCTTATTTCCAGCATGTGGGGACTCAGGTGTTTCAGGGCACACACAGCTTGTAGTTAGGGATTTCTATAAATCTGTGTGTGTATGTGTAGGTAGAATATTTTTAAAATACACATTAACAGGGGCAAACAAACTAAGGCACATACTAGGCACAGTATGGTCTTTTTCTTCCTACAAGACTGCTGGACTGGGGCTGCAGTGCCAGCACTGAGCAGCGACTCAGCCCTTGCTGTGGTCAGTCACTGAGGCGTCTCCTCCTCAGCACACAGCAGACACATCAATGGCCCTTCTGGGATTCCCACGGCAGCCCACGGACACACGAAACACTTAAACATGATGGTCAGCCATGATGGACAGACGGACAGACTTGCACTCACTTTGACTCCATTTCTCTCAACTTAGACCCAGCTGTGAGCTGCATGTTCTTTCGCTGCCAGTTTAAATCCTGAATATGTTTCCTGTAAAAGTGATTATACAGTCCAATGACAATTTGACCCAACGAAAATCAACAGAAGATAATAAACACCTTTAAACTCTTCAGTGCTCACAAACACAAACACAGCTAATTCTAGGAATTAACTTTATCTTAACTGTTTTCAATTAAAAATTTCATAAAATTTATTCATTGTGGGAGGAAACAAACCACCAACCAACCCACAAACACAGACATAGACTACAAACTCCTCCTTCCTGGACTTTCCCTGGTAGCAGCTGTGGAGTTGTCCGTGAGCACTACACTTCAAATGCTTATGCTGACAAACATTCACACTGGAGCTCACCAGCAACTGAGAGAGAGAGAGAGACTAAGGGCATGAGCTGACCCCACTACAGTGGTTAGAGGTAGACTTTAAGGTGGTGGTTTTATTAGATAAGGTTATCAGAGCAAACTCCACAAACTGAATGAGTAGCTTCCTAGTTACAGACTAGAGCTCACACAGGCAGCCCTCTGGTCTCTTGACATGTGATTCTAAGTACCATGTTGGGATCTGACCTTTTGGAGTTATCAACAGACCCAGTTCTTCAACCCTAAATTTTCACAACTATAAGTCAAAATAAAGGTCTTTTCTTTCCACCTTACCGAGCCTGTGGTATTATCAACAAGAGGACATGGACTAAGTGTGTGCCCTTCCAGGTTCTTTCCCGTCTGTGCATACGTGTGCAGTGTGTTATCCTAATGTCCTGCCTAACTCCCAGCGTTCTTTCCAGGTCTGCAGATTTGTGAGCTGTAGAGAGCGTTTTCAGGCTTCAGGCTTATTTTTTACCTCCACTTTGGTACCCCAAACTCAGTGCCAGATGCTAGACACAGTAGATCAAAAATATCACAGTAAATTCTATTAACATTACATAGTATATTAATAGCTATTTGGCCTACCTGCTGTCTAAAACCAAAACCACTTTAAAAACAAAAACACAAAATGAAAACAACGTCTTGTGTCTGTAGTATACTCAGCAAATGTATCAGTGTGTACGCAACTCTGCACGATGCAGCTGTTTGGTCCTGCCAGCCCAAACCTACAGCCTTTAGACAAGGAGTGCCTCTCCAAGGTGGTTCTTCCACACTGTAACTGTGAAGAGCGTCGGCACCTCTGGTTGGAGACCCAGTCAAGTTCAGGTTTCCTTGTCAACTGCTCAATGACCCCTGCTGACTCAAGTATGCTCAGGGACAAATCCTTCAGACCACAATTATGTTTCCCTTGATGGCTTTTCAAACAGTCTCTCACCATGTAGCCAGGCTGTAAGGCTCAAACTCCTCCTGACCCAGCTTCTGAGGCACCAGGGCTACAGCTGTATTCCACACCCCCGGCTCAACCTATTCTTCAGAGGTTTCCTAACCCACTTCTCATAAACCAGCAGACATTCAAGGATGTCTCTCCAAAGCTTCCCTTCAGCACATACCACAACATACAAAGGTTCCTTTCAATACATGCCACAACATACAAAGCTTCCCTTCAACACATGCCACAACATACAAAGCTTCCCTTCAGCACATGCCACAACATACACAGGTTCCTTTCAATACATGCCACAACATACAAAGCTTCCCTTCAACACATGCCACAACATACAAAGCTTCCCTTCAACACATGCCACAACATACAAAGCTTCCCTTCAACACATGCCACAACATACAAGGCTTCCCTTCAATTCATACCATGAGATACAAGTTTTGATTTTTTGTTATTCCTTAATATCTACCTCTTAGAATATGAATTTCTATTTTCCTTAAAGGTAACTATTTTACCCACACCAACAACATACATGATTAAAAATTACTTAACGAAAGTAGAATTTTACTCTCACAGGACTATATAGTATTGATAGTTTTTCTTTCCCTCTCTATCAGAGGCTCATCTAAATTTTATTCAAATAGAAAAAAAAAAAAACAACTTACCTTAACTTCTGAAGCTCTTTCTGTGCATGTTCAATCATATGAACAAGATTTCTAAGGAAGGAAGGCAGACCAAGGCAAAGTGAATTGCCTATTTATATACTAAGTCAGGGTTTCCTACTAAAAATCTAAGATCTGGAGATCTGTGTCTAGAATGTCAGATAATTCATAGTTTGTTTAATCCAGTACTTACTAAGTTTGATTTTAGATAATGATGCAACTTATTATTTTTCTAGACAGGGTTTCTCTGTGTAGCCCTGGCTGTCCTGGACCCTGTAGATCAGGCTGCCTCTACTTCCAAAGTGCTGGGATTAAACGCGTGTGCCACCACTGCCTGGCCTGACATTACTTCATCAACTCTCAGGGCCTCTTCTGGAGACAGTGTCCTACTATGCTCTCCAGCCTATGTTAAAGCAGCCATGGAATTAAAGATACAAGTCTCCTACCACACTAACTTTCTCTTATGACAGCAGATCACCGTCACCTAAGCCAGACCCAGTGTGGACGGTGCTGGCACGGACACCAGGACTCCTCACAGTGGATTTGGTGTGGCTCACATTCTCCTCTAATGTGTTTCGTCATATAGCTGTTTCTTCCTAGTTCTCACCCTCTGCTCCTCACTGAGGTCTCACAATGCCCTCGTGTTGGAGAGTGTCATTTTAGTGCTCGATTCTGGCCTCTGATCGTTGAAAAAGATGTTTCTGTTCGAACTTTCTTCTTGAAACTTTACTTTGATAATATCTGCTTCCTGTGGAGAAGTAGCTACTGGGTTTGGAAGAGGTAAAATATGCTCTGAATGTTCACAGAGTGCTGTGTGGTTGAAAGGCAGACAACTGATGTGCACACAGTTGGTGAGCTAAAGAGAAGCAGAATAGGAAGCTATGTTCTTTTCAATGTAAGGCTTACTCCTCTGTTCTCCATACTGTCTGTCTCTCGTCTGTGGCAAGTTTCCACTATATAGTGTAGACACAGCTGATACAGCTGTTACCGTACCTACTTTCCTTGCTGTTTTAAGAATCCACCTCACTTTTGCATGTGGGTGTGGGTGTTAGGTATCAAACCCGAACGGCACACTTGATGCACTGTACCACTGGGCTACCATGACTCCACCATTCTTTTTCAATAACATCTATTTGAGAAAGGGTCTCAATCTAGTTTGGCACTGATTCCTGGTCTTCCCAGGTGCTTGCGTTGAAGGTGCTAACTACTAGGTCCAGTTCTACCATCTTTTTAAAATGACTTTCTTCTTTTGTGACAGGGTCTACGACATAGACCAGACTGGCTAGGAACTCACACAGATCCACGCACCTGGCTCTGCCTCCCAAGTGCTAAGCTTATAGGTATATATATAGGCGTGTAGCTCCATACCTGGCTAATGATCATTATTCTTTTCTGGTGCAGTTACATCTGCCCAGGAGGAAGCTGAAGGATCTGGGTGTCCTCCCTCTCTCACTGAACCTGGAGCTGAACTGGTGGCACTAGTAAGCCTGACTCAGCAGAATCCTTTCTGGCAGAATCTCTTTACAATTCTGATCCTCATTATTTGCAAATTCCACTCTGCTGAGCTAGCTAACCCACCGTTTACTCATTTGTAGCAGTTCATAAATATGTGCACAGCCGTGAACAATTTGGGCTGCTGGCCCGTAGCTAAGGCTACACAAGGCCCACTTCACTTTTTATTTTTAGCTCTCCAGTGAGCACCACCATGTAGAATTTAAGTGCTGGGTATTAATCTATTAATAAGACAGGGACTAACTCTGTGGCCAGGGAGGCTGTGTGTATCTAGGCTCACCTCAGATGCACAGCAATACTCCTGTGTGCCCAGCCCATTGTTTTTAAGACTTAAAAGTTGCAAGAGGTAGGTGTGAGGTGTGTGCACATGTACAGACTTCCCCAAGGAGAAATGGTATAGTATTCCCCGATTCTGTGTTCAGGGGAAATTTTTTGAGGCAAGATCTCACTCTATAGCCTAAGCTGGCCAGAAACTCCTGGTAATCCCCACACCTCACCTCCCTGGGCATTGCTGGACTATAGGTGAGCAACCATCCTGGTCAGGACTTTAAGTAGCATGACGTGTGAATAGGAGAACCCATTATTTAAGCATCTACTCACTAAGGACTGCACTCTATCACATGGTACTCTGCAGATCACCCTCAGAGCTCTTGTCTTATACTGTACAGGGAACGTGGTAGCTAATGCTGCGGGACAGCTCAGTATTAGTGAACTCTAAGGTTGTTGTACTTTTTTTTTTTTTAAGATTTATTTATTATATGTAAGTACACTGTAGCTGTCTTTAGACACACCAGCAGAGGGTGTCAGATCATGTTACAGATGGCTGTGAGCCACCATGTGGTTACTGGGATTTGAACTCAGGACCTTCAGAAGAGAAGTCGGTGCTCTTAACCACTGAGCCATCTCTCCAGCCCTCGTTGGTGTACTTCTGATACAATCCCAAATCAATCTAGCATTATTGTTGTTACTTTGGATACAGGGTTTTGCTATATGAGCCTACTATGACGAAACTCAAAATATAAGCCAGGCAGGCACCCTCCACACCTCAGCAAACCAAACCAGGTGCTGGAATTATAAACATGTGCACACCAAACTTTTAAAGACACTAGCGACCCTGGGTGGGATCGGTCAGAGAGAAAGCCCGATGCCTCTTACTCATTGTACACCTTCCAGGCGTTACATCCATGCTGTGACATCAGCTCCAGATTCTCAATGCGGACCGCCTGGTGCTCCAACTGAGCCATAGAATTGTTCACACATTCTTGCCACGCGGTGATGTCATTTTTTTGACCAGATGAAGGGGCTGGAAGTTCATATCTGAAATTACACAACAAATAAACAAATGTACCTTGCAAAGCCTTGATCACTCCTTCCAACAGAATGCCCATGGACATATGCCCTCTACGTGAAGACAAAGACAAATTATCAACTCCTGACCACACATGCACAGAAGACCAAGGATATAATGTAGACCGGTACAAAGAAACCTATTAGTTTGGAAATTGATTTACAGAAAAAACATAGCTGTATACGGTAACAAAAAACTATTTCCATAAATGTGAACCAGTTAAGTAACCCGTGGCAGTCACAGAGGCTCTGCTGTCTATTGTCCCTGTCAGCTATCATGGCCCTTCTTAGTCTGCTTATAAGCTTTTTAAAAAGTTGCTTAAAAATACCATATTATATTTGCTAGCATTTTTTAAAGGCTGTCGTCGTCGTAATCATGATTACAGTGCATGGCACTCTTTTATTCCCACTTTCTACACACTCTTCACAACCTCTGGCAATGCTGTGGTTCCCACAGCTTTACCTTATCTTACCGTTTCATGCTGAGTAATTCAATCGGCTGCCGGGCGGCCAGTCTTTCAAATTCATTTCTCATTATGTCTGTCTGATGCACAAACAACACAAAGAATTAATAACAGGATCATGCTGAAAATAATGTAGTTTACTGAGATTTTATACTTTGTACTACATATATACATATACTTTGCACTCAATTACTCCTCAAAAAAAGGGGAGGATATTAATATTTAACCCAGGACCACTATGCGACACTCCCACACATCCCAATTGAGGTTAATCCTATCTAGAATTTGAGGAAATAGGCATACTCTTTAATCCCATATTCTGCCTTGGCACTAAAGCAGGTAGACATAAAGAGCCACCTGTCTAACCCTAAATCAGTAGGTTTTTTTTTTTTTAAATATTTTTATTTTCTATATTCTTTGTTTACATTCCAAATGATTTCCCCTTTCCCAGATCCCCCTCCCCATATGTCCCATAAACCTTCTTCTAAATCAGTAGTTTTTTGTTTTGTTTTGTTTTGAGACAGGGTTTCTCTCTGTAGCCCTGGCTGTCCTGGAACTCACTCTGTAGACCAGGCTGGCCTCGAACTCAGAAATCCGCCTGCCTCTGCCTCCCAAGTGCTGGGGTTACAGGTGTGCGCTACCACTGCCCGGCTAAATCAGTAGTTTTTAATGTACCACGATCAGTTGTGGAGCTCTGAAAACAATATTAACCCCTGCCCCATGTCACTTGTAATTCACAACATACAATAACAGTCTTAAATCATTTCAGGACGTCTCCAGTGCTGCATGACGGTCTGACACAGTGTAAATTGTGAAGTCACATGATGTAATATGGACCAGAGCTGGGCTCTGGGTCTTGATTTCCAGTTAGTTTTTGGGCTAGAACTTTTTACTCTTGCCAAGGTTCTTGCAGATCCCACATCAGTTATGAAATCCCTATTGAGGAGTCACAACCCAGTTTAAAAACCCAGGATCTAGATCTGACGGCAGATGGATGGAGCAGACTCCTTTCTGCCTGAAAGTGTTTCTAACAACATCTTCGTATAACAGGGGGAAAAATTCTGAACAGGTATAGACTGAAATGTCTAGCAGAATTCATTAATCTAGAAATGACACCTTACATGTATTGATTAGGGCCTAACTGGTGTTTTGGTTGCACTTGTAGGACAACCATTTAAAAGCAGTCTGCAGTTAGACATGCTTGTTCAGGCATTCATACACCTGCTAACTACCTGAGTCTTGGTATAAAAATCTCCCTCCAGGGGTGACAAAGAGTACAGGTACTTAAGATTATAAATATTAAAATCTCGTGAGCAATACCTGGTTTTGGACCTTAGAGAATAAAGGGTCCTTTTGTGAAATGTACTATGACTCTATTAACACACACACGGGGTGAGGGCACACTCTTAAACAAATCTGCAGAAACCAATAAGGAATTTCCCGGGTTCTTGTAGTACAAACCCTGTGAAAAGCTCATCTGGCGATTTTGAACCGACTGATAACCTACGTGACACTCAGTATGAGCAGCAAGCACCAGTTAACCTGGAAGGTGACGTTCATTTTACACAGCTAAAGCCCCCCATCCGATATCAAAGTCTGCAAGCCTCCTGGTTGGAGTGCTGGGCTCGGGATACCACGCTTACTTCAAAGGCAGAATAATCCGGGGCTGTCAGGTAGCTCAGGTAGTTCTTGGTAGGTCGGTATCTGCGTGTTTCCTCCTCCACCAGGGCCGCCGCCTACGAACGAAAACAGGCCTGGGTCGCGGCGGGAAAGGGCAGCGTGCCTCCGGCGGCCCCGCCGCACATGCCCCGCACTCACCGCTTCCCGCACGCCGGGCGCCTCGTAGCCTTGGTCAAAGTATGGTAGCGCATCCACCACCACCTCCCCGGCTACCAAGCCCGTGCCCGCCATCGCGCGGCACTACGCTCCAAGAGCGCCTTCTGAGTCTGCGCAGCCGGTTCTATTCCACTGCGCCGGCGCCTGGAATGACGTCACACACGCCGGTGGCTCTGGGTCTTCGATTCAGGCGCATGCACAGTTGGTAATTATAGCCGCCGGGCTCTAAGACTAGGCGTCACGTGCTGACATGCCTGGGTGCCTTTCTTTGTAAGGGTACCGTGCGCATTTCTTTAGAAGGAGTGGGTAGGGCAGACTTCGGAAGAGGCGGTGGCTGGACTTGGTTGGAGGGGAAGAAATAAATTTCCAACGTCCTTCCATTGTTTAAACTCGCATAGTGCTAGGCTTCTAGCGCTCCCTTGCTTTATCCTCATTTAGCAGCCCGTCCCTTAAGAATGTTCTTTTATGCCGGCCGGTGGTGGCGCACGCCTTTAATCCCAGCACTTGGGAGGCAGAGGCAGGCGGATTTCTGAGTTCGAGGCCAGCCTGGTCTACAGAGTGAGTTCCAGGACAGCCAGGGCTACACAGAAACCCTGTCTCGAAAAAACCAAAAAAAAAAAAAACCAAAAAAAACCAAAAAAAAAAAAAAAAAAAAAAAAAAAACCAAAAACAAAAACAAAACAAAGTTCTTCTATAGAAACTTGAAATATGCGCCTATTTACCAATTAAATTTTTAGATTTAACAACCTGAGGGGTTGCGGCTCAATGGCAAAACTAGGTCAGTCCCCAGCACTGCAAACACCTCATCCCTTCCAGGACTGTAATTATATCTACAAAATGCCTCATTTTAGAAGCTCTACTTTGGAGCAGGGGCAACTCTGGGGCAAGCTAGAAACCTAAGAAAAGGGAAACTCCCAAGAATGTATGAGGATTACACTAAGACTTGAAGCAACAGGGGATATGGAACCTGAAATGGCCACTTCCTGGAACCAGGCAAGACTTCCAGTGGGGAGATGGGGACACCAATCCACCCACAGAAACAAAATTTGCCCTGCTTACAAGATGTGTGGGGATAAAGATGGACTAGAAACTGAGGGAATGATCAATGACTGGCCCAACTTGAGACTCATTCCATGAGAGAGCCCACGCTGGCACTAGTAATGTTCTGTGATACTTACAGACAGGAGAGGCTGCACCCAACAGCTGTTGGAAACAGATGCGAAGAGCCACTGCCAAACATTAGGCAGAGCCCCGGGAATCTTGTGGAAGTGGGGCAGGAAGGACTGAAGGAACAAGAAGGGTCAAGGACACCACCACAAGAAAACCTACAGAGTCAACTACCCTTGTCCTGTAGAGGCTCACAAAGACTGATCCACCAACCAAAGAGGATGCGATGGACAGACCTACACCCCTTACACATATGTGACAGATGTGCAGCTAGATCTTCATGTGGGACCCCTGACATCTGGAGCAGGGGTTATCTCTGACTCTCTGGTCTGTCTTTGGGCTCCTTTCCCCTACTGGGCTGCCTTGTCTAGCCTCAACAGATGTGCCTAGTCCTACTGCAACTTGATATGCCGAGGCTGATTGATATCCATGGGAGGCCTCCTCTGAGGAGAAAGGGAGGGGGAGATGGGGATAGGAGAGGTGAGAGGGAAGGAGGTGGACAGGAGGGAGGGGAGGCTGTGATCAGGAGTAAATAAACATGAACAATTCTGCCATTTTTGTCTTTGGGGCCTATATAAAACCCAGTCATTTTGCCTTTAGGATTTGTGGTAATAGAATATTACTCCATGCTGGCTCTCAACCCTCAGGCTGTAGTTAGTATACATTCTCTGTAAAATATCTTCCAGACTAAGAGGTAAATGCAAAAGGGATTGTTAAGACTATATAAGCTATCCAGTGTGTGTTTAACCAAGGCTTAGCTGTTAAGAGCTTTGGAAAAGTTGATCACGGTTATAAGCCTGGTTAATCTAAGCGGATTTGAGTGTTTATGACTATACATTACGTAAATGTGCTGTCTACAGGTTTATGTAAAGTGCAGTATGTTCAGTGCTGTGATTTGAGAACTTCCTCATTCATAGGCTTAGGGATCTGAGCGCTCAGTCTCCAGCTGGTGGCGCTGTTGCAGAGGTTTAGGCTGCTTTTGCGTTGCCCTTTGAAGATGTGAACTCTCCGCTCCTGCCTTCACATTGGTGCCATGCTTCTCCTCCAGAATTGACTCAGCCCTGGGATGTAAGCCAAGGTAAATGTTCTTCTTTAAGTTGCTTGGTCAATGTTCTATCACTGCAACAGAAAAGTAACTACTACACATCTTCAGTGCATTTATTTTAAATTCTCCAAGAGATCTGCAGGATTTTTTAAAATGCCTTTATTCATTAAAGATCTGTAAACATTTGATAGAAATACTGAACAATTCTTTTTACAAACATATTTAGAATTCACAACATTTACAAAAACAAATGCTAAGAAACTCAAAGAAAGGAAGCAGCTTTAGATTGTCATAAGGTAAGACTCCCAAAAGCAAAGTCTCCCTGCAGACAGTCATGTTTGACCATAGTAAACCCCCTTACTCCATCTTATAAACAATCATGAATTGTTCCATGGGGGTTGGAGTGTAAGAAGAGAGAGAGCAAATGAGAGGGATGTTTGGGAGGAGCTCCACTGGGGTAAGCTGCATTAACATTTTAAAAGACAGGCTCAGTTCTCTTCCCCGACCCACATCTAGGAACTATATTGCACAGCACCGGTCTTAAATGGATTCATTCATTCACACTTATATGGGTGACAATGACAATACAAGTCAGTCAGTTGTATGAATGAATATTTTCCATGCCAGGTAAAGTCCTGAGCAGTTACAGAAAACAACTGACATTTACCACATCATCTATCACTTATCAATGAAAGCTGCACCCTCACTGACAAACTCCCTTTCCCAGGCGCTGCTCCTATTTTAGATTTTCAGCATCTGGTTGATGAAGAGGTATAGGCTTAGGAAACACTAAAAACTCACACCAAAGTAAAAATAACCAGCATAGTAGAGCACACAGAAGGCCCTGGGTTCTATCCCCAGCAGCAAAAGAAAGAACAAACAATCAAACAAACCTTGCCTAGACACCCATAACTTAAAATCTCATCAGAGCCAAGAGGACACTCTAGTGTGCTCCACAGAGAACTTTAAACATCAATATAAAGAGTTCGTTTACATCTGTAGGACTAACCAGCTTTGTATGTGTTCATAAGTCAAGTGTTTGGCTTAGCTGTCTTATATGTAACTGGTCAATTACTTAGCTTCTCTGAACCCCAGCTCCTTGTAAAGTATCATGAAGCTGGTCAAAAGCTTGAATGGGATGACATGTAGATTGTCATAGTGCAGCAAATTACAGACACCAAACTCAAAAAGCAATCAGCTGTGTCCTTAAAAGGACATTTTCATGTTGGCTTCATTCCATAAGGCATAATGCTGACATGTGAGAAGCAAGCTATCCCAGCAGGTATTGTATCCTGAGGTCCTGCATTCCTGCACAGTGTCTGCTTTAAGTTCTTACATGAGTGTAATTCTTCAAGATAGGACATGGGACCAAAAGGTGGGGGTTATGAAAGCACAAATGGTCCATGGATTTAAAGCAACCTAATGCTTCAGTGATGAGAATTGTGTGACACGGTGTCCTCCTCAGTCCTCCAGGTCTGTCTCTCTAGTACCCGTCCTCCTCGGTCCTCCAGGGTCTGTCTTTCTAGTACCCATCCTCCTCGGTCCTCCAGATCTGTCTCTCTAGTTGCCGAAACTCATTATTCTCATTGCTTTGTTAATCTCACCTTTGCATTGTTTTTAGAAAATGCAACACCAAGTATTTCTGAGTCTTTTTCTTATAAAGGACGACTGCTTTAATAGACTAAGCACAAAGCAGAGCTTCTTGTACCCATCAATAACCAAAGATAAAACACCACAGTAAAAATAACGTGTCCAGGCATGGTGGCTCATGCCTTTAATCCCAGCACTTGGGAGGCAGAAGCAGGCAGACCTCTGTGAGATCTTTGAGATTTGTGACATCAGGATTTGAGGTCAGCCTGATTTACAAAAGGAGTTCCATCACAGTTAGGGATATATATATATACCATGTCTCAAAAAACAAACAAACAAACAAACAAACAGTCCCCAAATCAGAAAGAGAAGAGAGCACACTGGTTCTAGACTGCTCCCAGTTGTCTGCAGCAACAGGAGAGCCCTCCGATAGTCTTTCTCCTTTCACAATTACAAGGATGTTACAGGAATCTTCAGAGCATCCAGATCCTTGGGAAAATACTGTCTTTGGCACTTTCAGTTATGCTTAGAATGAAGCCAGAGATTTCACTTCTTGTGAAGAAATCTCATTTTGCTTCCTGGAAAGAGAAAAAGTCTTCGAACTTACTTCATTTTGATCTGTTGTACACCTGAGCCAAGGGACATTCAGAACCACTCAGGAGGTTAGCTGCCTTGTCAAGTGCTGTCTAAGTGTCATTTTTGTATAAGTGTCTCCCAAAGTCCTATATGTAAGAGTTTGATCCTCAGGCTTGTGTCACTATTGGAAAGTAATGAACCTTTAAAAGGTGGGGGCCTAGGGCTGCAGAGATGGCTCAGTGGTTAAGAGCACTGACTGTTCTTCCAAAGGTCCTGATTTCAAATCCCAGCAATCACATGGTAGCTCACAACCATCCATAATGGGATCTGATGCCCTCTTTTGGTGTGTCTGAAGACAGCTACAGTGTACTCACATATAACAATATAAACCTTGGGGCTGGAGTGAGGGGCCGGAGTGAGAGGGGCCGGAGTGAGCAGAGGTCCTGAGTTCAAATCCCAGCAACCCCATGATGGCTTACAACCGTCTGTATAGCTACAGTGTACTCATATACATAAAATAAAATAAATAAATCTTTTTAAAAAAAAAGGTGGGGCCTAGAAGGAGGAGACCAGGTCATGAGTGTGTCTTTGCAGACTTGGTCTGCTTCCCAGCAGCCAGGACACAAGCGGGTTCTTCTACCTGTGTCTTGCCACAGACCCAAAAGCATCAGGGCCAATCAGCCATGGGCTGAAACTCCCCAAGCTAGGACCCCAAATAAGCCTCCAGAATAGTGGCCTTCAACCTTCCTAATGCCGAGATCATGTAACGTTGTGGTGACCCTCTAATCAGAAAATGTTTGCTATTTCATAACTGTAATTTTGCTACTGGCATGGGTTGTAATGTAAATATTTTTGGAAACAGAGGTTTGCAAAGGGGTCGTGACCCACAGGCTGAGAACCACTGCTCTAGTGCCTCACTCGGTCACTTTAAGCTTTCGGGTCCACTAATGGAAAGCTATTAGCTGATGGGTTTAGCCACTAAAAAACCCCCATGAATGTCTAATTGTAGAGGCAGAAAAGAACTCAAGACATCACCTAATACAAGTGGTTTTCAATTGGACTAGAGTTTCAAATTACCTGGCTCACTCCCTGGGGATTTCTAAACGCTCGAGGGAAACCTTTCTAAAGTCCCTAAAGATTATCATCTGATCTAATCTAACCCAGGGTGTGGATGAAATCACAGCCTGTGGCATAATTTGCCACAGCCTCTCAGCTACTTAAGGACAGGGTCTAGGCAGGGGCATACATTCCAAAGCTCAGAGTTTAAGTCTTGTGACAGGCACACCACTGCCCTCACATCATTCCGGAATTTAAAAATTATAAAGACCTATGTTTATAAAATGCAGAATTAGTCTGAGGTGCCCTCTTCTGCTTCCCAGCCCTCAGGAAGTTTAAGTCTGAAGTCCTTGGACACCCTAAAATTATATGCAAAATTTATCTATATTTAAATACATTATTTTCTGGTAAATAGAACTTCTTTTGAAACGTATCCCCAGAGAGTGCAGCCTGGAGAAGCTTCGTGGCCATGACTTGGGAACGTACACCACAGGGTAATTATCCAACAGGCCAAAGCAACTCACCAAGATTCCGTAAAATTCTATTCACCCCGCTGGGTTCTGATTCAGGAATGGTTTCCAAATATTGAAGAGCCCGGACTTCAAACAAACCTATGAAGAAGACATCAGTGAGAGTGTTCAATACTCCAGCCGGAAACCAATTAAATTAACCCTTTCCTTTTTGTGATGGCTGTATATGCTTGGCTCGGGGAGTGGCACTTGTTGAGTAGGTGTGTCACTGTGGGCATGGGCTTAAGACCCTCACCCTAGCTGCCTGGAACCCAGTCTTCTAGCAGCCTTCAGATGAAGATGCAGAACTCTCAGCTCTGCCTGCACCATGCCTGCCTGGGCACTGCCATGTTCCTGCCTTTATGATAATGGACTGAACTTCTGAACCTGAAAGCCAGCTCCAATTAAATGTCATTATAAGAGTTGCCTTGGTCATGGTGTCTGTTCACAGCAGCAAAACCCTCTAACTAAGACACTCTTCTTTCTCCTTTTAGAAGTATTGTGGGTAAACTCAGGTCTTTGAACACTCTAGGCAGGCTCTTTACTACTGAGCTATAATATACCCCAAGCCCAAGGTGGGCCTTTTCTTTAATGATCTTATTTTTACTTATTTATTTACTTAACTGTGTATATGTTCATGCTTTTATGTATGTGTGTGTGTGGTGGGCATGTATATGTGTGTCTGTTCTCTCCTTCTATCACCCTGAGCCCAGGAATAGAGCTTGGAGTGTCAGGGATAACCCATCTCTGTATCTGTAATCCTGTTCTTACTTCAGTGTGTTGTTCTTAAACAGTATTACAGATAATCCTGCAGTAATGTAGATGTGCCTTGATAGTCTACACATCTTATTTATTATTCAATCCTTCTAAGAATTCACCAAATGTGTGGTCTGAAAGAAAATGACATGCACAGGCTCACTCGCAGCACATTATTTGGAGATGTGGCCTTGCTGGAACAGGTGTGGCTTTGTTGGAGGAAATGTGTTTCAGTCTCTTGCTGCTGTCTGCTGATCCAGATGTAGATGTCTCAGCTCCTTCTCCAGCACCATGTCTGCCTGCACACCACCATGTTTCCCACATTTCCCACCATGGTGATCATGAACTAAATCTAAACTGTAAGCCAGCCCCACTTCAATGCTTTCCTCTATAAGAGATGCTGTGGTCATGGTGTCACTTCACAGCAACAGAACCCTAACTAAGGCACCAGATAAGGGGTAGCGGTAAACCTACCTTTAACTCCGCTTTGCCGAAGCTCCCGGTCCTGGACAAATCCTGCAAACATCTGTGTCTCCATGAAGAGATCTAGAAAGTGGCGGACACTTCGGGAAGTGTGGGACTTCCGGAATGGCTCCCTTTGGAACACACGCTCCCCACGTTCTGTGACGGTCATATTCAGAGAATAATGCCCCACGAGCTCCACAAAAAACCTGACAAAAGCTTCTGACACCAGAGAACTGAGGGTCACATCTGTTTCAAAATGGAAGAAATAAGGGGAAAATCTTAGTTTGTGTGTGTGGGAACCATGACACTAGGAAGCCGCATGGAAGCCATGTCTAAAGAGTCAAGGGACGCTGAGAACAGATTTAGGAATGTGCATCCCTAGCTTGCCCATGGCATGCGGAAGGCAGACGGCTTCAGCCACGACTTTCACTGTCTCCCTCACACTCACACACACCGCAGCCTGCAGCCTGGCCTCCACTCCATGACCTCAGACTCTCTCAGGAGCCACTTGGGAGAATGCAGCTGCAGCCTGCTTCTCCACGTGGGCCTCCTCAGTCCTGCTACAGCTGTGCACTGCTGCACTCTCACGGCCTCTGGCTCCCGTCTCGACCCTCTAGACTCTGTTTTCTCTTTCTCTTCATCCTCCTTTGATGACTTCCTAGTGTCGTCCTTTAACCACTTCTCTTCAACGTTCTACTCTGAGCCTTAAAATGCCAACTGCTAGTCAGGTCTGGCGGCTCACACCTGTCATCTTAGCACTCGGGAGACGAAGGCAGGAGGGTCAGGGGCTCCAGATCATCTTCAGCTCTACCGTGAACTCTGAGGCAGGCCTGGGCTACCTGAGATCCGGTGCCATGCAGGAGCAGCACAAACAAGGCCGACCGGCACCGACAGAGCCGGCTGTGCAATCCAAGTCATAATCTGCAGAGCGGCGCTTCACCCTCCTGTTCTCAGGCTGTCTATGGCTGGCGTCGTTTGCCTGTCCCATTATACATTGCATCATTTATAAAGTGCATACATTTCATTTGTCTAAAAGTCACCATATCAGAAAACCTAACTCAGTAGGCTGTGAGTCAACTAAAATAACATGTCACAACACAAATGTACTGTACTTTTCTAGAAATCACTAGCCTTCCCCATCTTCTCACCTCATATTGCACTATGATTTATTGCAGTTAAAAATTTATTGAGTATGCGGTGCACTGGCACTACACCAAGTGCTCTTTAAAAGATAATAATCAGAAATACTTCCATTGATCTCTAGCTACTTGTCTGTCCAAACATTTTTATTTCAATATGCACCTCTTTCTCTCGGCTCTTTCTACATCACCAGGCTGGGCTGGTCTCAAACTTCAGATCCTTTACAACCTCCCAAGTGCTGAGACTACAGGAGTGAATGTCTATGCCTGGCAAATAACACTTCAGTTGTGTGTGTGTGTGTGTGTGTGTGTGTGTGTGTGTGTGTTTTAAGACAAGCTTTCTCCAGGCCGGCCTAGAACTCACTATGTAGATCCACCTGTCTCCCTCTCTGAATGCTGGGATTAAAGGCTGTTATCACACCCTGCCTCAGAACAAGGCTTTCTCCCTCCTCTCATGCTGTCCCTCCCCCCTGCTCCTATCAGTAGACAGCCCTATTCCCATCTGATATGCCCATAAGGACACCGCTTTTCCTCGTTTTCCTTTTTTGAGACAAGGTCTTATTACGTAGTCTTTGTTGGCCTGGAACTCACTGTGTAAGCCAGGCTGGCCTGGAACACATCGAGACCCAGACTCTGCCTCCCAAGAGCTGAGATTAAAGGTGCACGTCACTATGCCGATGACACACACTTTACAAGAGCTGTGAGGAGGGGCGGGAAGAAATAAGCAAGTACTGGTGATGGAGGGCTTCTTTTTTTAAAGGACAGGACTAACTCAAAGAGAAAATGACATGTGAGGCAGACCTATAGGAAGAAAGCATTCTACAAATGTAATTTTCAAAGGACCTGCGACAGAAGGGGGGCTAACACTTTGGGCACCGGTAAGAAAAGGCGTGAATTTTCAAGGCACATTACTTTGGCACATCTTTTAACTGCGTGCTGGGCCTGCGGTGAGTGTTTACCACTTTAACCTTTAGTCCTCAGCCCGTATGACTCACACCTTGTGAAAACCGCCGTTCCTGGGCCAAGACTTCATCTCGGTCTTCTAAAATCTGCACCAAGGCAGCTTGAAGTTTAGGTGGCATAATTTCATCCTCGTCAGATACCTGAGAGAGAAGCGAGCCTGCATGAGCCTTATGAGAGTGTAAAACTCGGACAAGCTACAGCCCCCTCCACAGAGCCACAGTGCATGGTTTACAGTGTACTTTAACTTTAAAAAGTCAAGCAACATCTTTTTTTTTATTTATTTTTTATTTTTTTTTTTATTTTGTCAAGCAACATCTTGTACAATTCTCTGGTGCTTTCCTCCAAAACCTCTCATCTACAAGCTTCCATCCGTGCCTCTAAGGCTAGTCCCCAACAAATGGTTTAAATGTGAGGAGGAACTGGTCCTCACAAGGGACCCGGTCTGCACGCCCAGAGAGCTGCTCTGAACTCACTGCTCTCCCGCTGCCTTTCTCTCGAGCATCCATCAGACGGGACCACCTCTTTCCGCGCCAGTATTTCTCGTTCATTGCTATTACACCATCTCTAAAGCACCATGGAAACACCTTATATACCAGACTCTGTCTTACTCGTCTTTAGATTCTAACTGCCTGAGAATCTACAAATAGTTTGTAAGTGTTCTTCTCTGCTCTTCTCTCTCTCTCTCTCTCTCTCTCTCTCTCTCTCTCTCTCTCTCTCTCTTTCTCTCTCTGTGGTGCTGAGTTGGACATGGAGTTTATGTGTCTAGACAGGTGCTCTACCACTGAGCTTCTTCTCAGTCCAATCAATTTTACTAACTTAGAGGCTTAAATGCCAACCCGTCTGGAGTTGAAGGGATGGTTACTTCTTTTGAGAAAGGCTGGTTCCTCCTTCCTCCTTTGGGATGGACACCGATACACTCAAGCCAAAATTTTCAGGACAATCTTGTATGGTTAGCTGCAGTGTCAACTCAGAGATAGGTATGAACTGGAAGTTCTTTCTGAGTCATACTCTCTAAGTACTTTCACATATTTTCTGTCTAGTTATAATTGCCTACAGAGACACCTATGTCCCCAAACATTATGTAACCATCTCCTTTGTCACTCACCTCCTGTAGGAACCTGTCTGCACAGAGATCAACTATCAGCACCTATGGAATAAAGGAGGCAGGCAGGTTAAACCAGAGACGCTCACGGACAGATCAGGCACTGCCGGACCGGGATGGGCTTTTTGATTCTTTCAGGCCATGGGAATAGTTTCAAACAAAATTAACTTAATGTTGCAGTCAATTTAAAAGTTAATCTATCAAAACAACTAATGAATTTAAAAAAAGAAAAAGACGTGCACAATTACATATTACAGGGCTTTACTGGGTCACTGTGGTGAAATTGGAAGAACCACCTTCTCAGCTAGAGACACTGAAGAGGTGGGTAGCTCCAGACGCGGGACTCCCCAAGTCATCTCTACACCACACTATTTGCAAATGGATGAAGTACAAGGTGGAGTCAGAGACGAAAGTCACAAGCAAACTAATAGGGAGGTGCCAGGAGGGCATCTTCTTCATAAGTCAATGTGAAAATTCAAGCTGCTCATGAAAGCATTAGCCATAAATGAAAAGATTGGCATCTTAAACACAACAAAATGAACAACTCCCCTGCATAAAAAAAAAAAAATGTCATTCTGGGCTGAGTATAGTGGCACGAGATGAAACAGCAGCAGTCTGGACCCCGTGACAGGATGGCTTCCAAGTTCCAGCCCAGCCTGGAGAAACAGTGACCTTTGCCCCCAAATCCAACAAAACACATACACCACAGAAAACAAATTCAGAGCATTGTTTTGGAAAACTCGAGGCCAAGCCTCAGGGCTGGCAATGTAGTGCTTGCCTCTGTGCAGAGCCAGAGTGTGAGCCTTTGCACTGAATAAGCCAGGTGTGCTGCCTAACCTCAGAACCAGGAGGACGGAATCAGATAATCAGAAATTCAAGCTCATGCATAGCTACCGAGTGAGTGTGAAGCCAGCCCGACCTTCCTGAGACCCTCAAAACAAAACAAAACAAAACAAAACAAAACAAAACAAAATAAAATGAACAAACCGAGAGGCTGACTTGGTTTGGACTGTAGCTCAACTAGATAGCCTGGGTTTCATCTCCAGAACCATCACACAAAATAAATAATAACAACAAGGACATCTTACAAATCATGGAGGATAAATAATCCAGGGGAAAGATAGAAAATAATTTATAATAAATGATAATCAGTGGTCGATAAACACGCCTCAGAAGCAATCTAGGAACACCAATTAAACTACAGTGAGCACACAGCTCCTGGGTCACCAGCCAGGGGAGGCTACACTACACAAGCTGACGGTGTGGTGATGTGTGAAGCTTGGGAGAGCAGAGAGAGGAGGCCATGGGGTGGGTGGATCACACGGCCATGAGGACGGCCTGGTGAAGTACAAGTGGCCCGGGCAGAATATGGAAGGGCTATCTCGGGGTTACTAACAAGAAGTAGACAAAATAGCATAGAGGCCTGATACCTGCCCTGCTCTAGTGCTATGAGGCTTATTATAAACATAAAGGTTCTGAGTCTTTTATTTGGGAACTAAATGATCTAAGGTGGGGTAGAATCCCTCCATTAAATGTTTTCTACATCACAGATAAGTACTGTAAGAGTGAGGACAGTGGTGCCCTTTTTTGAGGCATGCGGAAGGGACCACGAGATTAGGAGACTTTTGCTGTAATATCCATTTCATATAAGTACTCACTTTGTAATCATACTTCCCTGAGACAGACTCTGTTTAGGGCGCTTATCCACACATGTGCTATATTTCAAACTTTTTTTAGTAAAGCCAGAGGAATTTTGTGTTGGTTTTAAAAAAGAAAACAAGGGCCAGCAAGATCAGTCTGGATGCCGTGTGCTCCATCCCAGCTGCCCACACACAAGTGAAAGAGAGAACTGACCCACCAAACTGTCCCCTGACCTCCAGGTGTGCCATGGCACTCCATTCATCACACCCGCACGTGCACACATACACACAAATTTCAAGTATTACTTTTTGAGACAGGGTTACTCTGTGTAGCCCTGGCTGTCCTGGAACTTGCTCTGTAGACCAGGCTGGCCTTGAACTCAGAAATCTGCCTGCCTCTGCCTTCTGAGTGCTGGGACTAAAGGCGTGTGCCACTAACACCCAGCTTAGAAAAAAGGTAGCAGAAGCCAGAGACTTTAAAACAGATCAATGACTCACGGCAGCCAACATTTGCAAGTGAAGATGTGGGCCACACGCTACAGCTCCATGACAAGACCTTTTTTTTAGTCTATCCTATTTTATTTTATTTTTGTCAGGGGGAGGTTGCAAGGGCAGAGAGCAGATGCAAAGGGACAGGAATATGACTGGGACTGGGCGTATGGTGTGAAATTCACAAAGAAGCAATAAAAAGGTTTTTATAAATAGATGAGTCCATTGCTCACTACTGTAAAGAGGGGGTTAGATGCAAATGTACCCCGGAATTTTTTTTCATTTATAGAAAGATATAAAATATGACAGGGTAAATTATCAACTATCAATTATCATATCGTTAAAACGCTCTGATTCATTAATCTATCTCATAAGTCTGAGTGTTATGCTCACATGTCTGATTGTATCATGTGGGTCCTAGAACTGGAGCTGTAGATGGTTGTGAATTGCTATGTGGGTGCTGGGAACTGAATCGTGGTCCTTTGCAAGAACAAGAGGTCTTAACTGTTGAGCCATTTCTGAAGCCCAAATAATAAAATTACTAACTTAATAGCCATCCTACCCCTCTTAAAAGATCATCTGATTGCCGCTGCCTACACGCCAGTATCCCCACAGGTCCAGCTCATCCCACCTTACCTCTTCAATGGGAAGGCCCTGGAGCTGGGGCAAGGAGCAGGACAAGATCCCAATGAAGAACGGGGTAGGCGAGCACACTATGTCAATCATGGATGCGGGCAGCACTGGGATGTAGGTGTGCTGCCAGGTGAATGGGTACAGCGTAGCTACCACAGCATGGCCACATTTTGAAAGGGTGCTAGACAGGAGAAAGCACACGATGTCACAGGCGAAGCAACAGAGAAGGAATTTCAGATATTATGTCAAAGAACTACACAGTGACTGCACTGGCCTTCACAGATCAACAACCCTGTGAAAATGTAATTTTTAACAGAGTTGTCTCAGTCTGGTTTACTATAATTTATTATGCAACCCCCCCCCCAACGTGTAGATGAAAACCAATACTGGTATTTTAAAGAGATTTGGGGGACAACCCCAGGCTATTGTTGAAGTCCTGGGCTTAGCCTGGCTCTTCTGCCTCAGGTCTCCTAGATGAGACCACCAGTGTGAACCAAAAGCTGGAAGTACCTTTGGTTTTCCGTTTTGTTGCCTGTTTTTCTTTTGTTTGTTTGTTTTGAGACAGAGCTTCCCTATGTAGCCTTAGCAGTAGGCCTTAATCTCAGAGATCTGCCTACTTCTGCCACCTAAGTGTTCAGATTAAAGGTGTGCACTAGTACATCCAGCCATCTTTGTGATTTTGTACACAAATCTTTTCAATTTCTTACTTCTGTTGGGTCTTAGAAACTAACCTGGGCTCTTTGCAAGAACAAGTACTCTAATTAATGAGCCAGGTCTCTAGCCCTAGTTCTAATATTTTAAATATATTTCCATTGTAAAAAAAAAAAAATAAAAGCAAGCCAAACACCAGCGTGAAGTAACATCTTCCACTCATTTCTTACCTTAGGCTGTTGGCAACAAAGATTACCCTCCGCTCTAAAAGGAGAGAAGCACAGACCCGGATGAGGTGACGCACGCTCAAGCATTTGAAAAGACATTCAAAATCCACATGTTCCAGTCGTGAATCGAGTGGTCGGCAGAGTTCAATGGACTGCAAGGCAAGGAGAATCCAGGAGCTGAGGCTGGGCGAGGCCAGACCGTCCACACAGTGGCAGTATTAACAGTGAGCTCTTTCTAGTCTGAGAAGGTCTGTTATTTGGGCCAGGTACGGTGGCACACTTTTTTTTTTTTTTTTTTTGGATTTGTTTTTTTCGAGACAGGGTTTCTCTGTATAGCCCTGACTATCCTGGAACTCACTCTGTAGACCAGGCTGGCCTCGAACTCAGAAATCCACCTGCCTCTGCCTCCCATAGTGCTGGGACTACAGGCGTGCGCTACCACTGCCCGGCAGTGGCACACTTCTAATTCATTAAATCATAGTACTCAAGAGGCACAGCACAGGCAGGTGGATCTATCTCTGAGTTCGAGGCCAGCCTGGACTACAGAGGGTTCTAGGACAGCCAGGGCAGCAAGTGATGCCGTGTGGTGGCTGGGGGAGGTCTGGCACAAGGAGTTCATGAAGCTGCTGTTAACTTGTGGAGAAATCACTCCATCTGATAAATACATATATACACAGGTGTGTGAGTGAGATTTATTATGTTGAGACTGCCAGCACAGAGGGACCAGGGATCAACTAACTACCTCACATACTCAGTCAGGGTTTCTAGGAAATCACACATTCCTTGACAGGTAAAAATGGTTCCTCCCATGAACAGGCTTCTGGCAACCAAGCCTATGGCAGCAAGGCTGGTTTTGACGCGGTCACTAACCCTCAGGAGATGAACTAACTTACCTCATCTCCAGCCCCAGGGAGGTAGCTCTTCACTGTGATGGTGCGGCCAGGGGCTGGGAAAGGGGCCTCCATGACACTTCGCATGAAGGGGTGAACAAGGGCTGGAGACATTTCTCTCCTCTTCTCCACTTCATCCAGAATCTGCATACGGGCACGCACAGACAGACAAACACACCCCACAGTTTATTAAGGCCTCAGACCAGAAACACACAAAAAAAACCTACTATGAATAAATTACAGCAGTAGATTCAAGACAGACAAGCTCTGCAATTCATGAAAGCTCAAAACACCTCATATTGAGGATATCTTTACACCCCTAAATTATGTAAGTCAACTTATTTAGGAACTGTTTTTCTTCTTTTTTTTTAAAAAAAAAAACAATTTTATTACATTTATTGAGTGTGTGTGTGTGTGTGTGTGTGTGTGTGTGTGTGTGAGTGTAGGTGTGGCATGCCATGGTTTAAGTGTGGAAGCCAGAAGACAACTTGTAGGAGTTGGCTGCTTTCTATGTAGGCCCTGGGGACTGAACTCGGGTTTTTGGCTTGGTAGCAGGGGCCTTTACCATGTGGCCTTCTTAGCAGCCTCTGGAGACCATTTTCATTTCACTAACGGGAAAAGAGTTACAGTGACAATCATATCCTACCTGTGAGTTGGGTCTAGAGAAAAGCAAGAGCAAGCTATACTTTAGGATACGTTCTTTTAGAACTCTTAGTCTGGGGGGCTGGAGAGTTGGCTCAGTGGTTAAGAGCACTTGTTACTCTTATAAACCTTAGTTCAATTCCCAGCACTCACATGGCAGCTCACAACCAGCTATAACTCCACTCTCAGGGGACCTGACACGTTCTGGCCCCATGAGCACCATGCATACTGTTGTACACAGACATGTGTGCAGCCAAAACACCATATACACAAAATAAACATAAATCTTTAGAAGAAAAAACCCAAGCTGGTGTCCGAGTGCACACCTTTAACCCCAGCACTCACAGAAGCAGATGGAACTCTGTGAGTTTGAAGCTAGCCTGGTCTACAAAGCAAGTTCCAGAATAGCTGGGGCTGTCTTGAAAACCCTGACTTGAAAAATGAACAAAACAAAACAAAAACAAAAACAAAAAAGCAGACCCGGGAGTTTTTGCAAACTAAACCGTTAATGGAGGAACGTGATCAGTTTAAGCCTTTGAGCCCATGGGTGATTATTTTTTCATTGATAAACGTGTTGGGGAGGGACACACACATGCCACAGCACACATATGTAGGGAGACACGCACATGCCACAGCACACACATGTAGGGAGACATGCACATGCCACAGCACACATATGTAGGGAGAGGACACGCACATGCCACAGCACACATATGTAGGGAGAGGACATGCACATGCCACAGCACACATATGTAGGGAGACATGCACATGCCACAGCACACATATGTAGGGAGACACACACATGCCACAGCACACATATGTAGGGGGAGGACACGCTGGTTCTTTCCTTTCAGCATGTCGGTTCCAGAGCCAAACTCAGGCCTTCAGCCTTGATGGAAAGTTCTTTACCTGCTGAGCCATCTCAAGAGTGTGAGCCCGTGGTTCTTAACCGACAGAGGGGACAGAGGGGAACTTTCTCGGGTAGTTCGTTCAAGTCTGCACGGCTTAGTATTTTCCAGTGAAGCCACCAGTAACAAAGCCACCTCAGACCAGGAGGGCCGTCCCCTCGCCCACAGGGCCTCGCTTCACTCACCTTTGAGAAGAGGTTGAAGCAGCCCAACCGACTAACCATGCAGTACACCTCAGGGAGCCGCTTCCCTCTGCCTTCTGGCTGCAAAAACAAAAAGCCAAGCAGAGCAAGGATTTACTAATTTTAACTATTAATATTTATTTAGTGGGCCTCTCCCTACAGTGGCTAATGCTTGCCCCAAACTTCTTGGCTCTTACTTCAGACCCCGAAGTATACAGACTACGGAGTGTGCCCAGGCTTCTTTCTCTAGTGTTCAGTGGGAGCAGGAGGTGAACCTTTCATCCTGAGTGAGCTTAAAGGTTGGGGAGTACTCATGGGGAAACACGATCTATCCAGGCTTAGTGCCTAGGCAAACAGCGAGGCCTATGACGGGTGACAGGGACTCAGCTTGTTCCGCCGCCTCTTGGAACACTCTTCAAATGTGCTGTACTGACATTCAATCTCTACGTTACTTTCTCTACTGCAGAGAAACAAGTCAGTGGAACCCGCAGCCTTTCTATTCTGGATCATTCTATGGCCGACCTTTACCTTGCTCTTGCTATGTAAAGCTAGCATAACTTTTTAAAAACTTTATTTTAGGGGCTGGAGAGATGGCTCAGTGGTTAAGAGCACTGACTGCTCTTCCAAAGGTCCTGAGTTCAAATCCCAGCAACCACATGGTAGCGGACAACCTTCTGTAATGAGATCTGACGCCCTCTTCTGGTGTGTCTGAAGACAGCCACAGTGTACTTACATATAGTACATATACATACATACACATACATACATCTTAAAAAAAAGAAAACAGACCTTTATTTTTGTTTGATGTGTACAAGTGTTTTGCCTACATGTATGTCTATGTACCTTGCGTGTACAGTGCCTGTGAAGTGTCAGAAGAGGGCACCAGATCCCCTGGGACTGGAGTTATATATAGATAACTGAGCCACCATTCCCCATGGGTGCTGGGAGTGGAACCTGGGCCCTCTGGAAGGCCAACCGGGATTTTTAATCACTGAGTTATGTCTAGCCCTAATGTAGCTGCTTGGTTGTGCAAATAATTAAGGAGTCCTTAAAGTCGCGTAGAGAAAGTACATCTCAAGTTGCTAGTCGGCCGATCTTGTTCCTTAACCAACTCTGTGTCACCAATCTGGAACTCACCAAAAGCTTCTTACAGTAGCCAAACCACCGACTTCCATCTTCCCCAGTCAACACGAAGGAGAATGTTTCACTGAAAGCAAAATGAAACGCAGCTGCTTAAGGCATTACTCACTGAACAAGTAAAAGGAGGCATTTGTGATCTAGGAGGAAACAGAAATTCCCACTTCTTTCAAGTCACATTCCCCTGAAGAGGACCCAGGCCTTGTACCGGTGAATGGGTACAGGACAAGTTGTTGGTGTTGCTTTTCCCCTTTTCTTATTTACGTTCACTAGCTATTACTCTGCCGCAGTGGCTCCAATAGACTCTGTGAGACAAAGTTTTACAGACTGAGACGAGAAAAGTCTCCTGGAGCCCTCCAGAACACCTCTATTGAGAAGCCGAAAATCTCACTTGGCAAATTGCTTTGATCCTAACCCCCCCCCCCCCCTTCTTAGTAGCCGGGACTAAGAAAAACCAAGCAAATTAAGATGTAAAAGAATCCATCTTGGGGGCTGATGAGATGGCTCAGTGGGTAAGAGCACTGACCGCTCTTCTGAAGTTCCTGAGTTCAAATCCCAGCAACCACATGGTGGCTCACAACCATCCATAATGGAATCTGACGCCCTCTTCTGGTGTGTCTGAAGATAGCTTCAGTGTACTTACATATAATAATAAATAAATCTTAAAAAAAAAAAAGAATCCATCTTGAATAAGTCACTAGCCAGAAAATCTGCAATTTTTCTCCAGTCATTTACGTAATTTCATTTACCTCCCAACAGTATATAAATGAAGTATGGCTCTGACACTATGGTATGAAAAGCATTAATTAGCACAGTGGTATAAATATATTTCAAATGTCTTGACTGTATATTGGCTTATAGGTCATTGAACATAATTTAAAAGATATACTGTTATTAAGAAGAGGTTAATTTAACCAGTGACACATGAAAAGTACAAGTTTCTTTTGTTTTTTGACCCTCACAGTCACCCTTGAAGGACAGGAGGATTTGAAACAATAGGTCCAGACTAGAAGATATTTATACAATACAAAGGTGGGTGTTGGGCAAATTAGAAAGAATTTACATTTGAATTGGTGTAAAGCTCAGAGCTGCCTCAAAGGAAGCTTGTGAGGAACTGCTTTTGACTTGCAGACCCCACCTAGGGGGGGGTCTTTGGCCAAAACAACATTCTTAACTTATCCAGGTGTGTGATTCAGGATGTAGTTCATACTTATTACTTTAAAAGTTTATATCAAGAAGATTGATGTTGTCTGTGTTCGCGCTTCTAAATTTGTTACACGGGAAAATGTTTTGTTTTAGGTGGTTTTATACTTTCTTGTGCCAAATGGTTATGCTAATTGTTCCTTGTGCCTGCTTTACATTTCTTTTACATATCTTTTGATATGTAAATATCAATCCCTCATGTTTAAAGGCTCATGCCTCAAAACAGAAAAATACACTCAGATTCAAACCGTTGTGTCTGTCTGTCATCTCGCTGAACCTGTGCCTTTTCCTGAAATCCAAAAGTTTCCTCTTGGATTTAAATCTTCTGTGGCATTACTCAATACTGTTTCCCCTTTGTTGAACATTTAATTTAGCCAAACACACAGGTAAGCAAGCTATAAAGGGTCTTGATGATGTCATTTTCTCCCTTGCAAATTCTTCGGTTTGGTTCTGAGAGACCATATGGAGTAGTGACAGAAAAGATTGCATCCTGGGCTGAGGAGATGGCCCACTGGACAAAGTGCTTGTCACACTAGTAAGACCTGGATACAGACTGCAGAGCTACACCAAGCTGGATGCAGTAGCATCTATAATCTCAGCTCCCTACAGTGAGATGGGAGGCAGAGACAGGAGACTCCCCAGAAGGGGGATTAAGGCCAGCTTGACATAAACAGTGGAGACTGCCTAAGAAACCCTGTCTCAAACACAGCAGAGGCAAGGACTGACACACTCTGTCCTTTGTCCTCCATACAGGAGCATACATGTCAATCCCCCCTCTCACACACAAGATAGGAAAAAGATCCTATTCCTAATATATACAAATCATAGAACAATATTACCCCCCTCATTATAAATATGGGCCAAAAATGAGCATCACTTTCAAAATACCCAAATACCCACTTGAAATTTTATTAATAACCAAAGAACCTCAGATTTAAATAATGAATTGATGTTTAAATTTATTTTTTATTTTCTGTGTATAAGTGTTTTGCCAGCATATTTGTCTGTGTAGCACTATGTACAGTGCTCACTGAGACCAGAAAGGGGCTTTAGATCCACTGAAACTGGAATTTTAGATGACTGTGAGCTCCTAGGTTGACGCTGGAGTCAAACCTATGTCCTCTGCAAGAGCAGCGAGCACTCTTTAACCTCTGAGCCATCTACCCAGCACTGATGAATCTATATTCAAATGTGGTCAAAAACTATTGGAAAGGAATATTTACAGTGGTGACTTCTGAGCAACAGACTGTCTTTCCTTTTTATTTCTTCTGCATTTCCTAAATATTCTAGAACATACATAATGCAGGAGGAAGAGGCCAACCATGGAACAGCTGGGTCAACAGAAGACACTGCGTCCACAGACAGTAGGTGACAAAATGGAGCATCAACATTGACAGCTAAGAGATGGAGTTCTGTGACCAGGCTCAGTTGGTTCTGGAGGTGAAGCAGGGTACTGGGGCAATCACTGAAACCACCATCTAGTAGGTCATCAGCATAGGAATGGTTCATTTATATAAGCTTTCTCACCTATGTGGCATAATTAATAATGACAATTTCATTTTCCTTGCTTATTTATTATTTTAAGATTTTTTATGTGTAGAGATGAATGTACCGCATTCATGCAGTGCCTGTGGAGATCAGACCCTCTGTGACTAGAGGTCTAGCTGGTTGTGAGCTGCCATGTGAGTGCTAAGAATCCAACCTGCGTCCTCTGGAAGAGCAGCAGGGAGTCTTAACCACTGAGCTCCCCCTCCTGCCTTTTGCTTGTTTTGTAAACAAATTCTCACTATGTTCCCAGCCTGGCCTTCAACTCTTCGACTCAAGTGATCTTCTTGTCTTAGGACCCTGGAGTAGCTGAGAGTACACAGTACAAACTTGTTTTAATTAGTATGCCCAGATTACAGTTTGAATAAAGAAACCTACTTATAAAAGTAGGATTTAATCCCAGCATTCGGCCTACTGACGTAGGCCAATGGAGTTCTGGGAGTTTGAAGCCACCCTGGTCTACATATCAGACTCCAGGCCAAGCAGTGGTACATTTTTCTTTTCAGTCTCAAAAACAAACAAAACAAGCAAGATCTGGAAAAGATAATGGTTTTAGAAGTTAAAATTGGTAATTTCCTCTAGACATCTTAAATAAATTCCTTTTAAAACATTTTTATTATTAGTGTGTGTGTGTGTGTACATGTGAGTACCAATGCCCTTGGAGAACAGAGGCGTGGAATCCTCTGAACTTGGGATTACAGACAGCTGGGAGGCACTGGACCAAAGGTCCTGAGACCCAAACTCAGGTCTCTGCAATAGTACTAGTTTTTAACTACTGGGCTATCTCTCCTGTCCCACAAGACTCTTTACTGCTTCAGTCACCCACACCTCTCAGGCTGGGGTCTCCCTCTGTATAAGACCCACACAGGAACACAGAATCTGGGCTGTGCTTTTTCTGACAACTTAAAGGAGAAATAAGACAACTACAATTGTTCTGCTTCACTGTTTCTAGGGTTAACAGCGTTATTTGGGCCATTGTCTTACTGAAGGCGATGTGGACCTATTTTCCAGGACTGGTAAACTAAGGAGATTCATAAATTTGCTTCTCTTTAACACTGAAATCAGTGCTTTCCTTTCCTGAGCTCTCACAAGAAATGTTCTAATTCTTCCCAGCCCCACTGCAGCGTGGTCTGCTCCTGTTCATTCACGTGGCTCCCTGCTCTCTACGTTCCATTTGTCAGAAGGGGATTCTAGACAGTTACAGCAAGCTGAAATCAAAAGGATGGATTTACCTCTTGAGTTCTAAGGTTGGTGCACAGTCCTCTGAATCGGGAAAACAAAACCTGGGTATGACCTTGAGCCTCTCTTCCGTGTCTTTGGACTGCTTGTAGCCATGGTCACCCTGGAAGACAATAGTACAGAGCATCAACCCATGAAAATGGAGAGCAGAAGTTACAAACCTCAGCCTGGTCTTGCGGAAGCCTGAAGTGCTATGCAGAGCTTTCTCTTGGTGAAGCTTGGTGCTAAGAATAAAGACCCCACCTGACAGACAGAGCAGTGAGGACCCACAGCCTGGAGCAAGGGGGGCAGTGCTCGAGTTCCTCATCCAGAGGAGGATCTAGGCTCAGTTCTCAAACTGGTGGGAGGCCAATAAAAATCCCTTCTATTATACGACAAAAACCTAGCCAGCTGAAATTATTATCGGATTAATAATCAAACATGTTTAGAAGAGGTAGGTAAAGGTTATTTGGAGATACACTTTTAAATGTTACCCTGTATATAATCATTCCCTTAGCTTTGCTACCTAATTATAGGTTTGTGACTTCCTGTAAACTTTGAGCACAGAGAGTCTTCTTCTCTTTAAGGCGTGGTCTGAGCCTGACAGTGCTGCCCACCCACAGCACCGGCTTTTGGGAGGTGGAGACAGGAGAGTTAGGAACTCAAGGCTAACCTGGGCTACACAGGGAGCTCAACGTCAGCCTGGGATACATAGACCCTGTTTCAAAATAACAAAACAGTGATATTGTACTTCAAAAGGCAGTCTAAATGTAGTTAAACGAAAGGACATGAAAAGAAGTTAGTAGAACGTTCTATAAACACAGCACAGAAGTCTCACTGGGATACAGCTTTTAAGAGAATAAATCAAAGTTCTATGTCAAATTATTTTTTTAAAAAATATGCACATATTCGATGTCATCCGGACGCTCCGCTCTGAGAACAGCAGGGCAGCCTCAGGACTGGGAGCTGAGGTTCCAGAGCACCTGCCTAGCGTGCAGGTGGCCTTGATGCCAGCGCCACACGTGGAAAAAGGACCCAAAATATTTTGTTAGTTGTAACACACAGTGTGTTCACAGCCATCTTCAGCTGAGGTGTGCCACAACAATCCAGACAGGGCTCCACAGGGCTTTCTCCAGCCCCACAACTGACAACATCTGGCACAAAAACAACAAGCAATGTACCTGGAAGCATTTGTTTTTATTTTTAATTCTGTGTACGCCTGTGCATCCCCGTGTGGATATGTGCGCATGAGTGCAGTTGTCTGTGGAGGCCAGAAAAGGGCACTGGACTCTTGGGTAGTGGAGTGACTGGTGGTTATGAGCCGCCTGACAGGGGTGCTGGGAACTGAACCCTGGTCCTCTGCAAAAGCAGCAGTTGCTTTTAACCATTGTGCCAATTTCCAGCCCCACTGAAGGTACTCTCGGTGCATCTGCCCACGTAAGTACGCCCTTCTCTGCTACAACACCTATTAATTCAGGCTCAGCTCTGCTATAAAATTAATTAAAACTTGGGAAGGGGGAATGTGAAGGTCTTCCTGAGCTAGACAAAGTGGCGCAGGCCTGTAAACCTCATACTTGGGAGGCTGAGGCAGAGGGTCATGAGGTCAGGGCTAACCTACTTTACACCGGGAGTTGACGTCTAACCTAGATTACAGTGTAAGAATGTTTAAAAGGAAAAAAAGCTCCTCCAGATAGGAAATGTGATTACTCACAGGATATGTATTTATATTACAGTAGTATTTGACTGCAAATTGCTGAGACATGGTAAGTCCTATGTAACACTGAAGAACTTTATGAGAAATTTGACTTGTACAGGTATACACTATGGGGATGTTGCTAAGATCCCCTTCTCTCCTCCTGGTTCTTCTTAGAAACACAGTCTTTCTATGTAGCTCAGGCTGGCCTCAAACTTTTGATGTTTCTGCCTCTGCCTCCAAAGTGCCAGGATTACAGGCGTGTCACGATACCTGGCTGTGTTGAGGCCATCTGCAGAAAATGTCTCTTAGATCCCAGTACAGTTGTGCTTCCCTGACTCTGGTGAAACACGCAATTCAGGGTTAGAGAGCCCAGTCCTACAGTGACCAAGCAGTCATCCAATATAAGAAGTATTTTCGGGCCACTGAGACTTATGTCTAAAAGTCCCAGTATATGGGAAGTTGAGGCACAAGGTCAGCCTAAGCTACATAGTAAGTTCCAGGACAGTCTGGGCTACACAACAGAACTTTGTCTCAAAACAAACAAACAGCCCTAAGAAGTGCGGTGGGGCAAGTAACAAATGGAGAGTGGAGCGGATGGGCGAGCGAGTGAGTGAGCGTGCGCGTGTGCGCCAAGGGTCCCTCTGCGCGGCGCTGAACATGCAATTCACAAAAGAGGGTTCTCTGTGCAATGAGTGAGAAAAATTAAATATAAAATAAAAAATAACTTTAGGAGCCAGTGAGATGGCTCAGCAGGTGAGGGTGTTTACTGCCAAGCCTGGTGAGCAGAGGCTGATCTCTACAAACGTTGTGACAGAAGGGGAAGACTAACTCTCATTTTAAAAACACATTAACAATAAAAAGTACCCAAAAACCAAACCAACAAAACCCAACAAAACAGACTAAAAAAGAATACCAAAAGTAAAAGGTTAAAACAAAACCCCTTTCCTTTCATGTGTGATCTTAGAACTGCTATAATTTTATTCGCTATTTCGGGGCACAGACCCCCAGCCAGTGCTGTAATAACTGATTAAATAGACGAATGCCTTTGTGAGTGAGACAGGCAGAGCAGACCAGAGAAGATTGTTAACAGCAGCGAGGCTGGCTTGGTGGCTCCCAGCACTTGGGATGCTGAAGCAGGAGGATTGCCCATTAGAGGAGAACCTGGGTAAGATCCTGTCTCAGTGTTGGTAAAAGCTGGCAGAGACAACAGTAAATACGAGGAAACGAACAAGGAGCACCCAGGAGCCTTGGGGGCCTCGAGGCACCATGCACCTACCTTGCCAGGGAACTGCTGTATGACCTGGGGACTGTACCCTGACGGCTGCTTCTGCAGAGAAACCACCACGAAGAGCTCAAAAAGCTGCTGCTCCTGCAGCTCAATGAGATCCCGCTCCAAGGTCTGGTAGTGGGGGTTCCTCCGGGAAGACTGCTGCAGCTGTGCCAAGCGCTTGTGGCGATCTGTAATGAGGTCACAGTGTCAGGTTCCCTGGTTCCCTAGGCCTATCTCTACCCGCACAAGCCGTAGCCCTCCTAGGGAGAATCGTTTGTGGTCATTTGTTGGATGAGCAGATAACTGTCTTCTCCACAAACATCCCAGTTTGGGCTATGACATGGGGAAGACATGCTCAGCAGTCCTATTCTACCTCTAGCAAGCACTGGGACTCACATCCATGTCCCAACTGATATACACGCATCTGCAGCACACACTCTATGTACGTATTATAGATATCCCTCACGGCAGAGCACCAGGACACATGCAAAATGGCTAGGAAAAAATACTAGCCTGCCTATAGATGACCTTTTTGGTAATGTTGTGAAAGCATGAAGGATTCAATAGAAGAACAGGGTCCTACACAGAGACCAAGCACAGGCAGGGCAAACCAAAACCAAAGTAACCTTTCAATAAAGAGCCCAACCTTTCCCGTTCCTCCTTGGCACACGTTACTAATGTGGCTTTTATCAATGATAGCTGGAGAGGACTCCGTGGTTAACAGTATACACTGTTCTTCCAGATAACCTGAGTTTGGTCCCCAGCCTCACGTCAGGTGCTCCAGGGTCCCTGTCACCTCTGTCTCTGCAGGCACCCATGTTCACATGTACTTAGGCCCACATTGATAGAAAACAAATCTAAAATAATTTTTAAAAACTAAACATACAGACCTCTGGAATAGAAGGTGTAGCAATAAAGCCAGAAGCTGCAACGTCCTGATTCTGGACAAAGGAACTAAACACACGTCAGGGAAAGAAGAAGTCTCTTTAACAAGGGATGATGGGAAAACTTGTGGGCTATCAATCCCATAAGAGAGTCTGAAACACGACTCTACAACTCCATAAAAACCAATTCAACTAGATCAAAGATTGTAATGTAAAACAAAGTCTTCCCTAGGGACTGGTGGTGCATGAATTTAATCCCAGCACTCAGAAGGAGAGGCAGGCAGATTTCTGAGTTTGAGGCTAGCCCTGGTCTACAGAGCAAAACCAAAACCAAAGGAAAGCCTGGGCTACACAAAGAAAGCCTGCTTGAGAAAAAAACAAAAACAAAAAAAAACCAAAAAACAAATCCTGAGCCTGATGGAAGACATGGGGGAAAGACCCGATGACACAGACAACAACTTTGAATAGAACACGAATAGCTCAAAAGAAAGAGCAAGAATGGATAAAGGGCCTGAAAGGCATTAGAAATCTTCTGAGCAGCAAACGGAAAAGTGGAGAGAGCAGTAGAACAGGGGAGAACCTCTGCTGCATACCCACCTGACAGAAGAGTGATACCTAGAACACAGGAGAACAGAACAGACAACAGCTCAATCAGTGAGCAGGCAACAGACTGAATAGATACGTTCCAAGCCAAGAAATATGTGTGGAGAAAGTAAGTATGTGAAAGAATGTCAGAAGAATATAGCTCACAACCGCACTGAATCTGTTATTCCCTCAGCCAGATACCATGGCTTTCGCCACTAAATGTGTTACACTGTGGACTAAGCGTTCAGCACTATCTAAACATACAACCAGGAACGGTTCCCTAGAAACACCCAGCTTACTGAATGTTCTAGGAAAAAGTGTGCTGACCCTCCAAAGGGCTGAGTTCAAGTCAAGACACATTTGCTCTGCTTCTCATTAGCAACTGCAATAAATCAGTCATCCTTCCACAGCAGTGCTGAACCCGGGACGCTCCCGGTTTCATCTTTAGTCAGCTACAAAATCTAAAACCTGGAGCAGCTTAGGCCGGTGGGGAGCACAAGGCTGTTACTCATGAGATCAGGGTGACAGAACTGGCTCAGCTTTGATACCTTGTGACTCTGCTCTTTGTGGTGCTGTGCGTCAGCCAGTTTAACAAGAAACAAAGCGAAACCTGCTATGACAATTCATCTCATGAAGATGCGGGGCACATTAAGTGCTTGTACAAGTGAGAGCCAGAAAAGCGAGGATTCTGTGCCCCAATAGGAGCCGAATAACCTGGAACAGAAGTAGTGATATGTAAATATCTATCTCCTTTCTTAACGACAGATGGAAAATGCACTTAATAATTGCGCTTGAAACCAGCCATGTCAGGCTAAGTGCTTGCAGATGAGGATCATTCACACACTCTTCTGGTATGTGCACACGCCTCGGGAAGTGGTGCAGGCCTACGGTCTCCAGAACTCGTCCTCAGAACCATCCTGGTTTACCTCACTCCACTAGAGGAGATTTGTCATGCTGTCAAACAGTTGAATGTACTGTTTAGCTCTGCAAATCTCAACAGAGTCTGAGAGTGAAGCAATGGCCCACACCGTGAACTTCACATAGGGAAACGACTCTTAATCACAAAGGCAGGCGCTGCTCCGCCCGCGGCTGGGATGGCGGCCGGGAGCAGCTCTCTGACTCACTCACTCTTTGGCAGGTACTCAGCATCGCTCTCGTTCCCACTGGCTTCACCTGGAAAAGGGGAAGAGAAGACAGCTTCCGTTTGTATTGTCTCCTATGGGAAGCAGGAGGGTAAGAACAATGGGAAACTACCACAGTCTCGGGCCCCAAAGAGGGCCGAGGGCAGAGTTAACAAAGGTCAAATTAGCCAAGCTATTGAAAGAGAACATGGGATCTGAAGCAGGGTACCCAATCCTACATACATGATGAGGTTTCTGGTTTTGTTTTAAGTGTGAATGTGTGAGATCATTTATAAATTAAACACAGTAAGAAATTAATAACTTATGTCAAAATACAGCAGTAATAATACAACACAAATGAGAGTTCTGTGAATATGTCTCTCTCTTCCTACACTGTAACAATGCTGGGGCGATTTGGGGCTGAGGGGTGTGTCCTGACATGAATCGAGGGACTGGAGAAGGCTCTGTATGCAGCAGTAGGCTGGGACCAAAGGGCTTGAGCAGAAGCACTGTGACTCAGGGAGCTGTCTGCGTGGCCACTGATGGGCGGCACACAGGAGAGCCACACGGAGGCTGGATTCACATTCTGAGCTAGAAGCAGGCAGAGGGCAACTCCACGTGCTATTCACAACAGCGCCAACCTGTCTTTCTGAAGATTTTCTTTCTGAACACTTTTCACAAGGAGTGTTGGTATGCGCGCGTGTGTGCGTGTGTGCATGTGTGTCTCTGTGTGTATGCATGTGTGTGTGTGTATGTGTGTGTGTGTGTGTGTACAAACAACTGAATGTAGGGGCTTTGCACCCTGGCTACCAATGAAGTATTCTATACCATAATTCTAAAAATGTAATTTGCCAAAAGTTAAAAAATGAAAAAATATTTTTAAAAATGGCAAGGGACTCAGGAAGAGCACTGCCCTTATATAGAGTATGTGTAGATAGATCCTCAAAGGGGGTTTTAAATAAGTAAAGTAAAACACTTCACTGGGTATGAAGGTTCATGCCCTTGATTCCAGCACTTGGGAGACAGGCAGGTAAATCTCTGTGCATTCCAGGTCAACCCGGACTACATAGAATTGCAGGCCAGGCAAGAGCTCTCCATTATGTATAGTGAGGCTCTTCCTCAAGAAAAGGAAAAGGCTGGAGCCCTGACCCCAGGGCTGTGCGGATAATGGTTTGCTCTCAATTGTCCTCTAATGCCCAAATCCACACCACAGCAACAATGCATCACCACCCACAATGCAGAGAATAAACAAGATGTAATAGTCTTTTTAGAAAATTCTAGATTAAGTCTAAAAGAATTAAATCAAATAGAAACTGCAAAAGAAAAGAAAAATCTTTAAATGTATCAAGAAAATCAGAGCCTAACATTCATAAATTTTAAAATAAGTGTAACTTTGATTATATAACATTTTGAAATTCAGTCAGGCCTGCTAATAAAGACCAAAAAAAGCTTAGTAGTAAATTAAAAAACTGAAGTCTGGGGGTCTGATGAGATGGCTCAGCGGTTAAGAACACTGACTGCTCTCCCGAAGGTCCTGAGTTCAAATCCCAGCAACCACATGGTGGCTCACAACCATCCGTAATGAGATCTGACCCCTCTTCTGGTGTGTCTAAAGACAGCTACGGGGTACTTACATATAATAAATAAATAAATCTTAAAAAAAAAAAAAAACAAAAACCTGAAGTCTGTTTACTGAAGACATAAAAACTTTAATTTTTTTTTGAGCCAAAGTATCTTTGTTCACTATGTAGACCATTCTGGCCTCAAACTCACAGAGATCCACTTGCCTCTGCCTTCTGAGTGCTGGGATTAAAGGCATGTACCACCCTGTCTGGCTCAAAGTTTTCTAATATTCAAATAGCTATTACAAATCAAATGGGAAAAGGGCACATGGTCTAGCAAGATAGCTCAACTCATAAAGTTCTCACAGCACAAACATGAGGTGCACCTGGGTTTCCTCCCCAGCATCCATATAAAAAGCCAGCTGCAGAGGTATGTGCTTATAATTCCACTACTGGGACTCACTAGCCAAACAGCACAACCTACTCAGTAGTGCTAGGACAGTCAGAAACTGTCTCAAAAACCGAGGAAGGCTGGACCAGCTAAAACTGGGCTCCATATATATGTGCACAAATGTACACACACACACACATACACACAAAACACACACACACACACACACACACACCATGAACATCCACATATGTACATATATACACATAAGAAAAACATTGCATGGCAGAAAAAGTGGTAAATGGTTATGAATAGGCAATTCACAAAACAGATTTATAAATTATTGGTAAATGTGAAAACTTTCCCAAATTCATAATGAAAATAAATAAGTTAAAGCAAAATATAAGATGATAGATTTTAACCATAACAAAAATTATTTCATTATATCAACTTGATGAAAACTATGGAAAAGTATATTCATGCTGTTTGTAGGACAATAGCTATAAAAATGTTTTATTTTAGTTTTTTAAGACAGTCTCACTCTGTGGTTCAGGCTATTCTGGAACTCACTAGGTAACTCAGGGTGGCCCTGAGTTTGCGTAATCCTCCTGCCTCAGTCTCTCAAGTATTAGAATCACAGGTATGAGCTGCACTCAGCTGCTAGAATAACTTTAAGTCCATACAGTCTTTGGTCAAGTGAGTCTATGACAAGGAACTTAGTTTACAAGTACAACACTAAGTAAGCACAAGAATGAGCACTACAATATTATTTGAATGTGTGTGTGTGTGTGTGTGTGTGTGTGTTTACAGATAGTTTACCTCCATTGGTTAAGAATGTTAGAAACATCAAAAATGTCTACCACTTATATTTTAAAAATTGAGGTGCTGGGGCAGAATGAGGGTCTCAGTGAGCAGCTCAACCGTCCACAATGACTTCCATTTCCACACGTGAAGTACAGGAGAGCTTTCAGGGTCTCTGTGCTGATACTGAAAGAGTTGGAGTATATGAACTAAGTCTTTTAAAAAGAAAAGCACAGAATAAAAGTCTGAATAATATAAAACGACTTAAACAGAAAAAGTTGTTGGGGCCGAGGCGATGGCGCAGTGGTTATGAGTACTTCCTGCTCTTCTAGAGGATCTGAGTTTGGTTTGGTTCCAAGTACCCATGTCAGGTGACTCACAACCACCTGTAACCCCAGCTCCAGCGGAGTTACATCCACTTTAGTCTCTTTGGGAATCCTAAACATATGTGGCACACATACAGACACATAATTAAAAATAAAGTCTGTTTTGTTGGTTTGAGACAGGGTCTCACTATGTAGCTCTGGCTGTCGTGAACTCACTAAGTAGACCAGGCTGGCCTCAAATTCACAGAGGTCATTTTTAAGCTGGACAGGTAGGGTATGCCTCTGCCGGGGATTAAAGGCATACCTTACCATGTCCAGCTTGAAAATAAAATCTTTACAAAAAAAGTATTATCCTTAGAATCGAGTATTCTTGTGAGCTTGTGAAGTTTACAGAAAGAAAGCCAAAAGGGGAGACAGAGCAACTCAAGTGGCAGAGGTCTTGTCAAAGGTCGTTGACAGGCTTGGGGACCTGCAGCCATCGCAGAGAGACACGTTCAGGGCCAGGGAATGGGGCACCAAGAACTTGCAGGAGTAAGACCCGCCCTGGGCTGTCTCTCTTGATTTCAACACATGCACTTATACAAAGCCGAAGAAAGGCAGTGTCATTTTGTAACTGAGACTGGAAGTTAAGAAATGTCCAGGCTGGAGGTAGACGCGCCGCTGAAGCGCAGAGTGAGCATGTCCAGTTCCCAGGCCCATTAGGCGGTGAGGACTACAGGCAAAAGCACAGGAGAAATGAAAACCAGAGCTCTGCGGACAGAGCCTGGAGCTCCTCACACAGAACTCACTCCCCTCTGGCTCCCCGGAGGGTCTGTCACAGAAGGGAACGATAACTTTCTTCAGGTCCCGCGGGATGTCTAGGGACTGTCAGTCTGTTTGGTTTGGGGGTTGGTGCTAGAAGTTAGCAATTTAAGCTGCTGAAGGAATTTTTTCCCAATGATATCATTTTTTTTAGAAAGTAAAATCTGATTCCTCAGACCCTGTCCTCGGCAGGTGTGCGTGCCTGCAGCCCTAGAGGCCACATGCTAGATGCGCTGTTTGAGCCTCAGCGTCTAAGGGCAGGGTGGTCAACACAGAGAGATCCCTCTCAACACGCAAACGTGGGCTGGCGAGTCAAGTTTTACTAAAATCCCATAAGCATAAAAAGATAATTACTCAAAATGTGTTTACTGAAAGCAGTTACCAATTTTAGACCATTATTCATTTCATTTTTTAAGTTAAAAAAGTTTTAAGCTATATCATACAATTTTTAATTAAATTAAAAGAAATCATTTTGTATGTGTGAGTTTGTACACTGTAGCACTCAGGAAGCAGTCAAGGATAAGCTTTTGTGCTGGGCGGTGGTGGCGCACGCCTGTAGTCCCAGCACTTGGGAGGCAGGCGGATTTCTGAGTTCGAGGCCAGCCTGGTCTACAGAGTGAGTTCCAGGACAGCCAGGGATACACAGAGAAACCCTGTCTCGAAAAACAAAAACAAAACAAAACAAAACAAAAAGAATAAGCTTTTGTGAACTACTTCTCTCCTTCTACCTTGCTGTTTTGTTCTTTGGGGGCAGAGTCTCAGGTTGCCTGTTACTGCACTGCATACTCCAGGCTAGCTCTGACCAACTATATACTCCAGGCTAGCTCTGACCATCTGTCCTGTCTCCCCACCTCCTATCTCACTGTCAGAATACTGGGACTGCAGACACGCACCCCTGCACCCAGCTTCAGCAGGGCATATTGGAACACACCTTTAATGCCAGCTCTTGGGAAGCAGAGCCAGGTGGGTCTATGTGAGTTCGAGGCCAGCCTAGTCTACAGAGTGACTCTAGGACAGCCGAGGCTATGTAGAGACCCTATATTTAATATCCATAAGGTTGACTTATAGCACCCAGATGTTTTACTTCTGGGGTTCCAGGAGTCATATGCAGGCCATCAACCTGTCTGGCCAGCACTCTTACCTTACACTAAGGCATCTCCCTGAGCAGGGATAATGGAGGTGATTTGCAAGCACTTATTCTGGCCACAGTGTCTTTGAATTTTATATAACTTGCAACTTAAATTTAAATTTTACTTCCTTTATCTATAAATCATTAATATCTGCCTCACAAAATTTAGAAAATTAACAGTAATACATTAGAAAGAATCTAACACAGTGTCTTGTCTCAGTTTCCATTTTCTATATCTAGCTCTGAATTAGACTAATGAGAAACCCTTTGGTGATGCCTTTGCTTGAGATAAAGAAACACAAGAGACAGCTGTTTGAAATTTAGTGGGGACATGGAGAGAGACTGCCACAGAGGAGAGAGGGCGCCTACAGTCTTGGCTCTTGACTCAAACCCACACTTCCTCCTGTGGCTCAGCTTCTCTGGCTATGACACGGTCGTGCCTAACTCCTAATGTGCCATTACAGATGGCACAGACTGGATACAATCATTTTATAAAATCATTGTTTTATTAAATAAATATTAGGTGTTATTGATGATAATAGCCAAAGGTATTTCATGCCCAAAGGAGAATGAAAAAGTCTAAATATTTCCCTTTGAAACAGGAAAACATGGGCTGGGGAGCTGGCTCAGTGCTGAAAGCACTTGGCACACAGGTGAGCAGCCTGGTGTCTGGATCCCAGAACCCCTAGAATGCCAGGCGGTGGGGACAGAGCACCTGTAACAGCCTCAGGGGTGGAGACAGAGAGCCACACCCCATCAGCCCCCTCTGTATCAGAGGCCTGGGCTTCATTAAGAGGCCCTGCCTCAAAGGAGTAAGGCAGAAGAACAGAGGAAAGGCATCAATACTGGGCCTTCACCCAAATGTACATACCTGTGCACCCACACACGTGAACACACATACACACATGCACAGCACACCTCCCAACACATAAAAAAAAAGACACTAGGAAAACACATTAAACATGGTAACCAGTTCACTGTGCGGTTCTGCATCAAAACCAGTCTTACACAGTAAGAACAGTCTTTGGAACCCCAATGATTTTATGTTTACACAATTAAGTTGTTTCAATGTAGAGTAGATTGTAAGTGAATATGGGGCATTTCTCTGTAAATCTCTGACAACAAGAAACAGTGTCTATCTGCTGACAGGGCCTTCTCACTTGGGAACTGTATGAGCAAGAACTGAAATTGCTAAATTCTACAGATTTCTGTTAGACAAGCAATCTGAGACCTCAGGAAGCTGCTTCATTGTGGCAAGGCTGGGTCAGAATCCCAGGCCTCAGGGAGGCGGGCAGGTGCTCGGCAGCCCTCAAGGGTTTGTGAGAAATAACACCTTCCTAGAGAGCCTGGGCTGCCTGGAGCTGCAATCCTCCTGCCTCACCCTCCCTAGCGGCAGGATTACAGGTGTGCACTACCACACTGAGAGTTTTTATGAAAACACTTATAATTTGTTGTGAATACTTAACGTTTCTGAACTAAGTTATAGTATTTTTGTATTTTTTTCTAGCCATCTGCATGCTAAACTACTAAACTTCAGAGCTGTGGTACAAGTCGGGTACTGCATGTCTGTACCCCAGCACCTGCGACCCTGAGGCAGAAGGACTCCAAGCTCCAGAGCAGCCTGAGCTACAGACCAGGATCCTGTCTCAAAAAAGGAACAAACAAGAGATCAAAGTGGAATAACAAAATAATTACTTTAAGAAATGTAGTCTTGCCGGATGGTGGGGGCGCACTCCTGTAATCCCAGCACTCTGGGAGGAGAGGCAGGAGGATTTCTGAGTTCAAGGCCAGCCTGGTCTACAGAGTGAGTTCCAGGACAGCCAGGGCTATACAGAAAAACTCTGTCTCAAAAAAACCAAATCCAAAAAACCAAAAAAAAAAAAAAAAAAAAAAAAAAAAAAAAAAAAAAAAAAAAGGTTATTTAAAAAAGAAAAAAGAAATGTAGTCTCAGGGCTGGAGAGATGGCTTAGTAGTTAAGAACACTGACTCCTCTTCCGAAGGTCCTGAGTTCAAATCCCAGCAACCAATGGTAGCTCACAACCATCTGTAATGGGATCTGATATCATCTTCTGGGGTGTGTGAAGACAGCTATAGTGTACTTACATGAAAGAAAGAAAGAAAGAAAGAAAGAAAGAAAGAAAGAAAGAAAGAAAGAAAGAAAGAAAGAAAGAAAGAAAGAAAGAAAGAAAGAAAGAAAGAAAGAAAGAAAGAAGAAAGGAAGGAAGGAAGGAAGGAAGGAAGGAAGGAAGGAAGAAAGAAAAGAAAAGGAAAGAAAGAAAGGAAAGAAATCTTTTCTAAAAAGAAGAAATATAGTCTCATTGTTTTATTTATTTATTTGCATTTTTTTTTTTTTTACTTTGAATTAAATAAGAAGGAATTGAAAATGGCCCTTGAAGCACTTGGTTTGAGTGTGGTGGCTGTTGTCTGGAATTCCCTAAGCTGGAAGTGTCAAGCAGAAAGCTCACCACAAGCTCATGGCCAGCCTGGGCTACATGGTGAGTGCCAGGCCAACTAGAACTCGAGAGTGAACTCTGTGTAGTCAAACACTAACTTATGTAACAATGCTCCCTTTATGTGCTGTTATGGTTTGAATCCAAAATGTCCCCAGAGACTCATGTTTTGAATGCTTGTTCTGTAGCTGTTGCCAATGTTCTGAGAGCTTTGGAACTTTAGGAGGAGGGCCTAACGGACAGAAGTAGGCTATCACCCCAGCCCTGGCCTCTTCCTTTCTCTGTTTCCTAATCTGCACACAATCGCCAGCTGAAAGGACTGACAGAGACCTCTGAAACCACGAGCCTAAACAAATCTGCCCACTCCTAATTGTTCCTATCGGATATGCTGGCCACAGCAGTAGGAAGCTAACTCTTACACTGACAGCTACAAACGGAAGAGCACGGACTGTTCTTACCTTTTGAGGAGGGCACTTCTTTTCCAGTGTAGGGCTGTAACTTTACCCTCTTCTTCCCTCTCTTAGATTCAAATGTATCATTTATTTTCAAAACAAGCTGTTAAAAAAAAAGGCAAGAAAGTTACAAGTCAAAGCCATCACCACCAATGCATTGTGGCATTGACATTAAAACATTAAATTCTCCTTAGAGGAAGGAGCCACTGAGTAATAAAAACCTTCACATTTTTCCCATTTTGGATTAAAATGGTATCATTAGATGAGGTCTTCTCATACCAGTGTGTCTACAACCCAGGAAAGAAAAGTGCAAAGGCCGCCGCCCTTCCCGATGAACCCAATGCAGCTTCTAGGAGAGATTCTATGTCACTCCGTGCCACAACACGCAGGGAATGCGGCTGCTGCACACCCTACTGTGATTAAGACTGCTCAAGTTTTCACTTGCTGCGAACAGGAAGGGGAACAGTCACACTGCAGGGTGGGGCTGGTTATTTCTGCTCTTGGGAGTTTCTCCCAGGAGGAGTAATCTCGCTCACAGAGCTTTGGTCAAAGGGAGCGCATGCAGCCAGAGTGGGCATAAAGACTGCAGCTAATTTTAGAGCTGTCATAAAAATGGGAGATTCATTTTACTCCACACAAAACTACGCCTCTGCCTGTTCCACTCATCGACCTGTGCCTCAAGCAACTGCAGCCAGATCATGTCGTTTTAAATGGTTTCATCCCAGTTTCCATTCAGTAAGAGATACTCAGAATTCTTTCCCAATGCTGGGGAAGGTATGTGTGTATAACAGAGACACAGAGATACAGACTGTGGAGAGACAGAAAAAGGAGCAGAGCAGACATTGGCGGACGGTTAAGACAAGGGGCTGAGTAATTCTCTGTGCCTACTTTTCTTTTTCCCTAAGGTTCCAAGCTTAAGTATTCATCTTGAGGTAACAGTGCCAGAGGACAGTTAAGCCCACCGCAGGATGAGTTAACAGACTGCTGAGGAGAGCACTCGCTCGTGTTCTTTGTCCAAGTCTCTTTATCGAACCAGCAGGCAAGCCAGTCCACTACAGCGAGGGCAGACCTTCACCATGTCTGTGCATGAGTTTGTTCTCTTACAGGATTTCTGCAGTGGTCATTCAAGTAAAGATATTGTCAGGGTTCCTCACTGTTGCTTTTACAAAAGAGCAAGCAGGAGAATCCAAAAGAGAAATGTGCTTCTGACTACAGAGACTTGGGAGCAAACAAGTTTTAGGTACAGAAACACCCATGATAGCATAAATATTAAGTGGATTTACAAAGTAGAATAAAAAGTACACCCACATATTTTGAAGGCCTACTGTTCTGGGAATATCAGAGCAAGTCGCAACCTAAAATCCCAGTTCAGAACCAGGAGCAGGATCCTACACTTACTCTGCAGCTGCAGCAGACACTGCAGAATGCTCTAAGAAACGGCAGAAAGCAGCCACCACTAGCAATCGCACACAAACACTACAGCATCAGGGAAGCCACTAGCAATCGCACACAGGCTTCCAGAGCTGAGAGAGGAAGGAAGGGCGGGCACCAGGCATATGGACTAGGTCTGAAAGTCATTTCCCTTCCAGGAACAGCTGGAGCGACAAAGAGGACATAAATGAAAACTGCTTTGCTTATGGAATATTCCTGAAGATGTTCAAAACGCCAACATTTGTATTGCATATGGGACATCCTAAAAGAACTTAAAATATTTTTACAAGATTCTGTAAGATTTTGTGGTGGACATACAGCTTTAGCAGGGCATGGTGGTGCATGCCTTCAGTCCCAGCTCTCAAGGGGCAGAGACAGGTGGATCTCTGTGAGTTTGAAGCCAGCTTGGTCTACAGAAAAAGTTCCAGGGCAAACAGGGCTACACAGAGGCTCTGTCTGAAAACAACAACAATAACAATAACAACAACAACACCTCATCTTCAAAGTGACTCGGAGACCAACCTGTGATGCATGAGACCTAGCTCACTCTTTTGTCTTTCTTTCTTTCTTTCTTTTTTTTTTTTTTAAGAAAAGGAAGAGTTGAAAGGGGTAATCCTGTCACCTATTGTTGGAAAGCGGCTGGTATCACACTCAGCAATGCATAAAACAGCACCCACCGGAAGGAAGCAGCACTGGCAGCCCCCAGAGTCTCCTCAGCGCTCTGCTCTCTTGCTTGTCCCTTTGTGATGGAGAGGTCTAAACATGCAAGTGGGACAACAGCTTTAACCCTGAGCTACACGCCAGCTCTCTTCTGTCTCCTTCAACCCTACACCCACAATCCTCTGAAACAGTTGCTAATGCCATTTCAAGGCAAATCTTTTTATTTTTTGGTTTTTCAAGACAGGGCTTCTCTGTATAGCCCTAGCTGTCCTGAAACTCACTCCATAGACCAGGCTGGCCTTTAACTCAGAAATCCGCCTGCCTCTGCTTCCCGGGTGCTGGGATTAAAGGCATGTGCCACCACTACCAGGCTTCAAGGTCAGAAATCTTAAGCAGAACCCCTTAAGAGTCTGCATCCTTGTTTTATGAACACATAATCTGCTAGTCACATGGAAGCCTCAGTGGATGCCAGACCCATCTTCCTGAGGAGAAATCTCCTGTAGGATGCCTGCCCAAGAGTCAGAGCAGCAAACAGACCAAAGGATTAAATTAACTATGAAACACAAGATTTACCAAGGACCCAATCTGTTCATAGTCACTAACCCAAGAAACAGGGTCGACTTTTGTTTATGTTAAAGTCAGGTACAAAATGTGTGTGCTAAATGAATATATGACCTAATTCACCTGGCATTATGGAAGGAAAAACACTTCAATCATCTGATTTCATTATGTATATATTGTGCCAATCCTGAAAATATCTTCATGTACCCTCATAAAAGTCTCTCCTAAAAGAAGATATAGCTACAAGAATGTGTGTGCTAAATGTGTGTGCTAAATGAATATATGACCTAATTCACCTGGCATTATGGAAGGAAAAACACTTCAATCATCTGATTTCATTATGTATATATTGTGCCAATCCTGAAAATATCTTCATGTACCCTCATAAAAGTCTCTCCTAAAAGAAGATATAGCTACAAGAAATCTCATTAAAAAATATTCTGCTTAGTGATAGTTCCAGTCAAGATGGCAGAGAGGGCACTTCTTGCCTGTCCCCTCCCTTGAGAGTAAGGCCATTTACTTCATATGGCTTCTGATAGTCTCTAGTGCCAAGTAACAGTCTGGTTTCCTTTTTTCCACCTCTAAGTAGATATTTTACTCCAACAAAAGGCACATATTTCATCATTACTGAAAACCTGAAACCCTGGCACAAGGCTGCACTTGCTCTGGTACATAAATGAATTGGCATAGACAGACTCTGCTGTTGTTTGAGTCTGGAGTTTACTTGAGATAGGCAGCTGATTTTCAGCCATAGTCAGGACAACAGAGGCTCTTCAGGTCTCACTCCAGCAGGTAAGTTCTACCCTGTTATTCAGTTCAGCCTAATGTTTGTTCATTCCCCTTTATTAAAATGCCGGGGCAAAATCTGAAGACTGAGTGTGCTGGACTCCTCACCCGTGGGAGATTTCTCTTTTTCCTGTTAGCCACTTCTCCAGCTCGGAAAAGTTTCCATTCTGTTAAGGTGACAGGCAAAGTGGTATCCTTCGTGAATTTTGATCGCAAATATGCTTGAGAGTTCTTCAGTTCCATTGTCTTCCGCTGAAGGAACTGGGGTTTGGGAGGAAGCTAAAACAGGAGACACACTGGTCAAATAAGATCTCTAGGAGATGCCTAGGCTTCCAAACAAAGTCAAAGCTCCCCTGGAAAATAAATGCGTATCTTTCCTTTAAAACCATCTCAAATGGGGATTCTGTAATTCCTTCTCATCCCAATAATATTGTTTCTTTGTTTTCTAATCCAAAATTCTACCCTGTGCCACGACCAAATTCTCAAGGGATAATAGCTCATCACCTTGACTGACTCCAGCTATGGGTCTGAGTTCCAGGGAGTGGGTGAATAACTGAGGCCCAGGCTGACAGGAGCTTAACAGGGAGCACTGGGAACTACAGAGGACTGAAAAGCATGGCCTGTCTGAAGCACGGTTACTTAGGCCATGGGCTGTGACAACAGTGTGACTGAATGGGGGAAGTCGTTACAAAAATCAGTACTAGTAAAAGGTTTCTTAACAAAAAAATTAATTGAAATCCGTGAAGAGTCTAGGGTGGTTTGGGCAGTGCTCACCAGTGCTGCGTGGTGACTGCACGGCAGCCTTGGCTCTGAGCACACAGCATGTGTCCTTTGCACTGTTAGACAATGCCAGCACACGCCTGGCTCAAACTCAAGTCTACTGCATGTTAGAAACTGCAGTGTTCTCATTTCACACACTCAGTATTCTTTCTGCCTTTGCAAACATGATGGTTTAATTACAGAAAGCAAAGACTTTAATATATTCCTGCTTTTGTGTCTCAGTGTGTGTGGTTAGTGGATTCTATTGTGTTAGAATATTTGATATTGGGGCTGGAGAGATGGCGCAGAGGTTCAGAGCACTGACTGCTCTTCTAGCCTGAGCTCCCAGCCAGCACATGGCGGCTCACAGCCATCTGTAATACGATCCAGTGCCCTCTTCTGGTGTGTCTGAAGACAGCAACAATGTACATAAAATACATACATACATAAAATAAATAAATAAATCTCAAAAAAAGAAGAAGAAGAAGTGCCTCAGTGGTTAAGAGCGCTTATTGATGTCAAGAGGACCTGGTTCAGTTCCCAGCCCCCATGTTGGGGGACTCACAGCAGTCGGTACCTTCAGATCCTGTTGCCATCCAAGCACACTGCATTTATGTGCACATACCCTTGGGCAAATGATAAACACCCATATACATAACAAAAAATTTAAACATCATGTAGTAAATGTTGGTTTAGATTAGGAGAGAATTTCCTATCTCTGAAATAGCCATAAACATCTACCATTCTATATTACAGCATCAAATACACAGTAAAGAGTTCATCCTTTTTCAGGGTGGGACAGAGGCAAAGTGGAGACAGGGTCTCTCTCACTATCTAGCCTTGGCAAGTCTGGAACTCACTATGTAGGCCAGGCTGGCCTCAAATGCACAAACATCCCTAACATACACCCAGATTTTTTATGTAAAAATAAGTACACCCATTTCATTAGTATGCATATTTGCTTTTGTCTTTAATAAATAACAAAATTACATGATATATGTCTTATAAAATACATTTGTTCATGATTTATTGTCTGCAAAGTTTTAATTTGTATACTATTTACATATGATATACCTGTGGTCATGTAAAAATTTCTTGGGTGGATGGGCATGGTGTCATACAACTTTAATCCAGTACTCTAGTACTCTGGAGACAGAGACAGGCAGACCTCTGTGAGTTCAACGCCACCCTAGTCTACAAAGTGAGCTCTAGACTGTCGAGGGTTACATAGTGAGGCCTGTCTCAATTTCCTGCCTTGGGTGGAAAGGGGTTGCAAATAGAAAAGTTTAAGGACCTCTGGCCTAATCTTACTTATATGAAGTTGTTTTTTAAATACTAAGATTACCCAACCAATATCAAAGCAAAGATGTTTTTAAAAGGAACCAGTATACCATCTTTAAAAGAAAACACTCCCACTGACAATAAAATCTGCCTTCAGTGCCTCTTAGTTTGGGCCCCAGCTAAGCCACTGTAACCTTTTATATGACCATACACAAGAGTCTGTGTGCTCCAGTGAAGCCTCTGCTTATACCTTGGGTGTTCGGAAGGCGCTCTTAGCAGGTGGCAGCCTCCATGCTGAAGGGGATCTCCAAACGGGGAATGACTGCACTGGGATATCTTCATAGGGATTTTCCTTGGCTGGATCTTTAAAAATCATGTAAACACTGATTAGAGGAGCATAATTAAGTGGGAACTGTGACTATAGCTAAAGAGAAAAATGATTTTCTTCTACGTCCTCATGGGGATGTAAGGTTGTAAGACCAAGGGCATTTTAAATTTATACATCACTCCAGTGTTCATCCAAGCTAGAGAACTTTCAAACACTATACTGCAAACATTTCCTTTTCAACTGAGTCATCCATAATACTAGTTGTAAAACCCATTAATGATGAGAAAATGTATACACCAAGTGTTTCCATATTAGAAAAACAAAGTTAAAGCAAGATTATGTTTGATTATAAAAGACCCCTGAACAATGATGAGCACCACCTAACATGAATTAAGTTTAACTTCAAAGCATGAATACTTACATATAATATCCTCATAGATATTATCCTCGGACTGTGTGTAATAAAGTGCTGAACCAGCATTTCTTCCAAGTTCTTCATGAATCTTCCGTGAGTTCCGAAAGTGCTGAATATCTTCAAATTCAAAAGATTTCCTTAAGAAAGAAGATATATTTTAAAGTTACCCCTTCAAAACTTTGATCTCTAAATGATAAGATAGAAATGAAAAGACATGTGTAAAATTTATCCCACTCAGGAGGCAGAGGCAGGTGGATCTCTCTGAGTTAGGGACCAGCCAGGGCTACAGAGTGAGTTCCAGGACAGCCAAAGCTATACAAAGAAACCCTGTCTCAAAAAACCCAAAGTTAATAAATCTTGTTTGTATTACGGTATGTTCTGCCTACATGCATGCCTGTGTGCCTGGTGCCCTCAGATGCCAAAGAGGGCATCAGAGCCTCTGGGACTGGAGTTACAGATGGTTGTGACCTACCCCGTGGGTGCTGGTGATCAAACCTGGGCCTTCTGAAGAGCATCCAGTGTCCTACCTGGTCAGTCATCTCTCCAGCCCCATGAATTACTCCCTAATTAAAAGTGAGGCTGAAGCTAGTATGTCCCAAGTGAAGTCAGAGAATGGACCTGCTTATCAGAAAGCTGTTTTGGTGGTTGTGGAAAGGGATAAGACAATGTCTTGCTATGGAGCCCAAGCTGGTTTCTAAGTCACTATGTAGCTCAGACTAGCCTCAAAATTGTGTTGATCCTCCTGCCTCAGCCTTCCTGGTGATGGGAATCTACTCAACCTTACAGATTCTTGAAGATGCCACTTGGAAAGTCTTCCTGTGCATTAGGTGGCAGAATGTCACAAGTATTCGCTATACTTCTACACTTCTGCTTTCTCCTCCTCTGACTCTGTGCTATCAATATTTCTATGCTCAACTGAAGCCGGTGTTCCACGGAGGGAAAAGAAACTTGGACTGAAGGGCAAAGCAGCTCAATGCCTCTGCACTATAGTCATGGACTGTAAGGTGAACACATACCTTTTGGACCTCCCTCTGATCTTCCCGCCGTATTTCTTGGGTTCAGGATCCTGAGAAGAGGCCAAAGAAGAGTCCGCACAGGAAATACTTTCACAGTACTTTTTGTCACAGCTCCTTTCTTTATATGGCATGCCATCAGATTCAGATAAATACCTGAATGTCCTACGGGGTTTGGGCAAAGGATTTATAGAGAGGCCACATTCCTGCCCCTCAGGTTCATAATAAATATTTTCCAAGCTCTTGGTGATTCCATAAGAACTATCCAGAACACTGAAATCCGGTTCTTTTTCTGTAGAGTCACAAGGTGCTAAGGGCAAATTTAAGACTTTACCTGGGGAAAGGCCTTCTATGCTTTCCCACCGTATCTGTGAGGTATAGAAGTTTCCTGGAGGGAATGAAGCCTCTGGATCGGCAGCAACAGCTTGGCAGCTTTCGATCTGTTTGACCCGAGCACACACCCGGCTGGAGTCCGGCTCGACTTCCGAGGGCGGGGAGCCTTTGCACTCTCGACGCTGGCTTTCAGCCTCACTCTGGTCGCAGCTTTTGGTGGCTGTGTTTCTGAGTAAACCCCCATTCCTTTCCTCGCCAGTGGGACGCTTATGAGGGGGACGCTCTTGGTGGTAGTTATTATACCTCACTCCGAAGTCCTTTGGGTAAAGCTTAGCTGTCTTGGTTACACCGTTAGCTCGGCCTTCCCACTGGGAAATCTTTTGCTTGATGTTTTTGCAGTGGCTTCTGGACAAGGTCTGAACAGCAGACCGTGTAAAGCCAACATCCATGTTCCCGGTGGGGTGCATGACAAGAGTCACTCTTAGAAAGGTGCCATGACAACTTAGCTGGAAAATGCTGTGTTCCTTACTTTGTCAGAACTGAGCCGATCCCAGTGCTTTCCTGTCATGTTTAACTTGGAGGTGTCCTGTTAAAAATAACAATTTTCATCACTGAACTTTGTTGGAAACAACTACAACTGTATCATGAATGATCCTATCAAAACGAGACAAGAATATTAACTTATGATTTTTTTACTTTATTTTATTATTCTTTACTTTAAACTCCACTGAACACTGCCTACCCAGCACTAAATAATTTACATCGAATTTGTAAAAACTGTGCCTATAAAATCTGTGTGAGTTCAGCTCCAGGAAGTCAAGCCAACTAAGAGAATATTCCCGGCGCTATTTCTCAAGCTGTGAGCTTTAACACTCTGATATGTTTAATACCCTGCAAAATAAATACGCTATTTTGAAATGAACCAATTTTTTGTGTATGTGTGTGTGTGGTATGAGACCAAACCCAGAGCCTTATGTGTGCTAGATAAGCACTCTATCACGGAGCTCTATATACATCCTGTCCATAAATCTATTCTTTATGAAGCGTTTTTCTTAATAAAACAAGAAACAATGTAATATTACAAAAATCACACAAAATTACAAAATTACAAAAAGGCTGGGCATAGTGGCGCATGCCTTTAGTCCCAGCCCTTAGGAGGCAGAAGCAGAGGATCTCTGTGAGTTCAAGGCCTGGTCTACATAGTAAGTTTCAAGACAGCCAGAGCTACATAGTGAAACCTTGTCTCGAAAACAAACACAGAATCAGAACAGCAGCCCATTATTATAAAGTGTATTTACAAGTCTAGACAGGAACCAATTCACAAACACATCGCTAGCTAGCTCCCTCCTCCTGTCTTCTGTTACTAGGTAACATCAGCCCTTATTTAGTTCAGCTGACCTGTACAGAGCCATATTGGGGCAGTCTTGCACTTGGTCAGAGTTTGACTTTGGTCAAGGTTAACTTCTCCCAGTTAGCCAGGATTCTGCTCCACCTAGGGTGGAGTGCACGTAGTAAAGGTTAAGTTCATTGTTCTTCCTGGTATAGGGATTCCTGAATTAAACAGGTGACCCACCCAGCTGCCGGAGCAGTCAAGACGAAGACCTCCAAGAGAAGCTAGACAACTTCCACCGGAACTCAGCCTGGAGTCTGGGGGGAGGGTTTGCCCAAACTGTTAAAAGGTCCGGCGCCATTAAAGTTTACGGCTTTGATCAGTGAACATTGACTTAGCCGTTCTTTTCGCCGCTCTTCCCTATGACCCCAAAATTCTCTCAACAGGTAACCCAGTTTACATGTAGCTGCAGGCGGCTACATAGTGGCGCCTGAACGTGGGAAGACCTGGCACGAGAGAATTTCTTGAGGTAGCCCTATCCAGCGAAGCTTCGCAGAAAAAGGTGAAAATTAATGGTGTCCGCACGGTAAGCAACATAGAGGGCAAAACTAGCGCTAGTGAATTCGTGTCTATGGTTGTGAGTGCAGGAATGGATACAGTTTTTCAAGCATACTGCGTGGACCCAGCGCAGGACTGCTTGGGTTGATAAGATAGGGAAATATGGGGAAGGAATTTGGTAGGCATTTGCCCAAAGCTCGTAAGAGCTGATTTCGGCGAAAAGAAAGGGGTTTTTAAAAATAGGCATATGTCCACAGCTTCTAAGAGCTGTTTAAAGAGGAAAATGGATGCAATTGCTTAACAAGCACGCTTAACTTTCTGTGTATCTTTCCGTGTTTGTCCCGGTGCACCGACTGTCTATGTGTATGTTTATGTCCTCTCTGTGTCTTTGTGTGAATGACTGTTTCATGTTAAAAAGAAAAAATTGGTAAAGATTACATCTGCTGGTAACCTCTTGAGCTAGCCACAGTTTGTGTGGGGATTGATTCAAAGCCACGCCGCGGCAGCGTAGCTCACTCACCCAAGACAGAAACATGGCTGGGGAAAAAGCCGCTCTTAAAAGCCCAGAAACCTCGAGATTTGGGAAGACCTTGGTTTGGCTTGTGAAATTCATGTAGTCGCTTTATACATGTTTCTAATTGGTTTTAATGATATAAGGCTTTACATTTCTTGACTAAAGAGTTATAAATTAATTGGTTATTATGTAAAAGGTATAGTGTTATTAAGAAAAGGTTAGTTTAAAACTGGTGATTCAGTGTTAGAGCTATCTTAACTAACTACACGTGGCCTAACGCCACTCATGCTTTGTTCTTGTTTATAATTAGATTTAAAGGTATATTTTGCATGTCTTGACTATAGAGTATTGGCTTAAGTCACTGCACATGATTTAAAAGGTATAATGTTATTAACAAAAGTTAGGTTAAGGCTGGTAGTTTAGGGTAGTCGCCATTTTGAACACGTGGCATGATGGTTAAGGCTGGTAGTTTAGGGTAGTCGCCATTTTGAACACGTGACATGATGGTTAAGGCTGGTAGTTTAGGGTAGTCGCCATTTTGAACACCACATGGCATGACGCAATCCAGGAAATACAGGCCTTTAAGACGCTCCTAAATTGGCATGGTGTTTCATGTGAATCTTGGCCTGGAGATTAGACTTAATGAAGATTAAGATTTAAAATATTGTCTCTTTAATAAGTTACACTGTTATACACTTGAACATAAGAACTGGCATACAAACCTTGTGCTGTAAATATGTGTTTGCCATTAATTTTAAAGAAAATAGATTGTTTAAAATTGGGATTTGCTTCCAAAATTGCAATTGTGCTCTAATATTGCAAGAAAACATTGAGTTACAATAAAAATCAGTGTGTCATTGGCTGCAGTTTTCAGTTTGCAGGCTCATAATTCTTAACATCTTGTAATTAAGATAATTTTAAGAGTGATACAGCTGTCTCCAAGATTAAAAAGGAGATCTCAGTGGAAATGTATTTGATATCAAGCAGGTTCCTTTGACCGTGGAATTACAGGTTTCTTTTGTTTAATCCTTAAATTGTCCTTGTAGGTTTGGGTCTGGTCTTAGTTAAAAGGCTCAGATTAGAAGATATTTACATTTGAGGAATCTCATACAATGTCCTTGCCAAGGACTCAGGGTGGATCCTAGGGCAGAATTTTTACATTTGAGTTAATGCAAAGCTTAGAGCTGCCTCAGGGGAAGCTAGTGAGGAAGCTTGAGAAATTGTTTCTGCCTTACAGGCCCCACCTAGGGAGTGTTTGGTTTTAAAAAAAAAAAAAAAAAAAAAAAAAGTTTTTGACTTATCCAGGTGTGGGTTAAAATGCAGTTCAAATCTATGAAAGGTCAAGGAGGCTATAAAAGCATTAACATTTGGCCTGTCTACTCCCTATAAAATTATTGTAAATTTAAAGGGTTGGTTTTTTGCTTTACATTCTGATAATTATAAAAGCATTTGCTTCTAATTTTAAAGAGACAACAAAACAATTTCATTAGAAAGTTTTGCCTCAAGGAATGGCTAACAGCCTTATGTCTTGTGAGAAAAAATGTTTGTCTCTGTTTCAATACTAGAAGTTAAGATCTTAAAATTTTCAGTGTATAATGTTCATAGAATGTTTGTTACAGGCCCTTGCTCCTATAGACTTTTAGAATTTTTAGGTAAATGATTTTCAAAGGTTGTTAAGATATATTAATTGGCTTTATCTTATTTACCTCATTTTAAGCTTGCCACAGAAGGTCTTAAACCTCTGTTTTCAAGGTAGGAAACGTTTGTTCCTTGCTTCAAGCAACAATCAAATTTATTATTAATGGTTGGTCTATTACATGGTAAGCATTTTTAGGCAAAATTAATAATTGTTATCCAAAAGATAATTTATACTCTCAGATCACATGTTTATTCCTTTAAGTTTCTCCCTGCTTCAACACAGATACCTGAATTGGGTGCTATAGCAGCTATTTTTAAGATGTTAAAGGTCAAGCTTTTAATAATAGTAGATATACATAGCTCATGGTTTATAATTGCTTAAAATTGGTCCATTTTTAATACTGCTAATTCTTAATTTCTACAGTTTATACAAATGTGATTCAAATTTCTAAGAACAAAGGATATGTTCTCTAAATGACTGTCCTTTAGGTATTTGAAATAATTTTATATTTTGTACACATCAAATTATAAAGATTTGTTCTTGATGTCCTCAATTTCTACCTCTACCACGTAATGGTGTTAATCCTAGAGGACTTAGTTATTACAGATAAATGATATTCATATTTCTAATTTAAAAGATTAAAAAAATATGTACATGTGACTAATGATTCATTTTTAGGCTGTCTAGTTGCAACTGCTCTAACAGAAAAAGCAACTATATTTTATATAATTACATAGTTATTGCCTATGTTATGGGTTATACTTTGTGTTCCAACTTAAATTAATAAAACAATATCTTCTTGGAAGAAAGAAGAGAGGGGAAATCGTGTCCCTGTACATATAATTTAAATTATGCTTACATGTTTTTAAGAAAATTTTAAAATTTTAAAATTTAGATGCCAAGAAACTCCTTGCTAAATGTATATGACATCTTGTAATTAGACATATTGATGTCTAGGTGAAATGAAGGAATTCACTTACTAACATATGCCATGATCCTGATTTAATATTGGGGGAGAAGGCATGTCCTCTGTTTTTTCCACAGAATGCTGCAGAAGATATGCTGACTGTGTGCTTGCTGAATGCCCAGACCATGGTAACATAAGAGCTATATTGGATATATGTTCTTGACCTACCTCAATTGTTAAATGTCCCAGGTTAGATAAATTGCCTAGCTTCAAGCTTTTAGACTTTGTGGGACAGAACATGGAGACTGTTATGCTAGCTTAGGAAAAATTAATTAAGAAGAGTTAAAATGACTCTTCTCCTTATTGTGCTCAGCTGACTCAACCATAGACTGGTCTAGAAATAATTCCAATATTGAAGATTCCAATTTTGAAGATGGCTAACAATCTTCAGCCAGCTGTGTTAATTTAACATATAGTCTCCACTTTTCCTGAGAAGTAACAGCTTAATTCTTGATTCACAAGGCTACCTCTCCCATCTCAGAGGCCAAGCCTTGGGTCCTTAAAGTTGTTAATTTACAACTGAATTGGATACTTCTGGGACAAGTTAATCCTATTCCACCTTTAACTCTTGACCTTGTCTGTTAAGCAGACTGGCTGTCTCCACCCAGGCTCACCTGGATGGAGAGATTACATGTCTGTTAAAGACACTTGCAGACCCCCCTGGCTTCAAAACTTACACAAGTGGATCTCCAAAGAGGGAGCCACATAGAACTCAGATCTATGTGTGTTTGTTTTTGAACAAACATGGGTACCAGCGAGACGTGCGAGGCAAAGCACTGCATGGGGAGGTGAATTTCTGCTTCTGAGTCCCCAGGAAGTACACCTAATTGCATAGGGGTTAACGTCGAGAGGCTGTCCTTAAAATAATAAGGGAGCCTATTACCCCTCCTCTGAAAAAGACGTTATACAATATTTAAGAGGAATTACGGTCAATGCTTCCCCTCCTGGTTAAGGCCCGCCTTCTTATGAAGGATATTTATCCACTTGTTTTCTACCTCCTCGTGTTCAAATTAATAAAAAAAGGGAGGACATGTACAGAGCCATATTGGGGCAGTCTTGCACTTGGTCAGAGTTTGACTTTGGTCAAGGTTAACTTCTCCCAGTTAGCCAGGATTCTGCTCCACCTAGGGTGGAGTGCACGTAGTAAAGGTTAAGTTCATTGTTCTTCCTGGTATAGGGATTCCTGAATTAAACAGGTGACCCACCCAGCTGCCGGAGCAGTCAAGACGAAGACCTCCAAGAGAAGCTAGACAACTTCCACCGGAACTCAGCCTGGAGTCTGGGGGGAGGGTTTGCCCAAACTGTTAAAAGGTCCGGCGCCATTAAAGTTTACGGCTTTGATCAGTGAACATTGACTTAGCCGTTCTTTTCGCCGCTCTTCCCTATGACCCCAAAATTCTCTCAACAGGTAACCCAGTTTACATGTAGCTGCAGGCGGCTACACTGACCTATTAGCACACAGACTTTCATACAAGCTGCTAAAGGGACTCAGTCCAAAGGCATAGGCGCCCATTATCCCGGCCGGCTGGGTTTCCCACATCTCTGCCACCTTTCACTCAGATCTGCAGTCACTTTTCTCATCCTTCCTTCCTCAGAGCTTCAATCAGTCAGCTCCAGAAACCGCTTCCTCAAATGTGAAGACTGGCAGGCTGAAACTCTTCCTGTCAGTAAGCAGAGACCTGTTCTCCCGCTCTATCACATACTGGTTATAAATAACAACCGATTCAAAACTTCCTGAGGCAGGGTCATCCTTCCTCCTGCTTCATCTGCCTAGCCCTGATTAACAAGCAGGAAACTATCTTAGCCTGGCTCTGTCAGTACAGCTGACCAAAACTGGACCAGAACATACATAGATATACTCATACAGACATGTGTGCGCACATGCGTGTACACACACACACACACACACACACACACTTTATTCTTGCTAGAGAAGCTGTTCTCAGGATTTCCATTTAAGCCATGTCTACAAGTTTTTAAAATAATTTTTCCTCCTGTACATTCATTGTACAATGGAGTTCCTTGTGACATTTTCATACATGCTTATAAAGCACTTGATCACACTCACCCACTACTCTTTTTTACTCGCACCCCGCCCCATCCCCTACTTCAGTTGTGAGCCCTCCTTTTCCCCTCTGGCTTCCACATTAAGGAAGTCATGTGATGTTTGTCTTTGTGAGCATTCTCACTAGTTTGTAGGAAAATTAGCTTTGACGGAAAAGACATTCTAGACTAATGCAAAAAAAAAAAGTCTTTTTTGGGTTTTTTTGGGGGGGGGAATTTGTTTTTTTTTTTTTTTGGTTTTTTTTTTGTTTTTGGTTTTTTTTTTTTTTTTTTTTGAGACAAGGTTTCTTTGTGTAGCCCTGGCTGTCCTGGAACTCACTCTGTAGACCAGGCTGGCCTTGAACTCAGAAATCCGCCTGCCTCTGCCTCCCAAGTGCTGGGATTATAGGTGTGCGCCACCACTGCCTGGCTCAAATCTTTTTTTTTTTTTAAATTAGGAAATTACACTCATGTCAGTGAAAAACTTATAGCAAAAACCTCACAGAAGTTTTATATGTGTCTATGTACATGTGCATGTGCGAGTGTGCAAGTGTGTGTGTGTGTACATGCACTTTTACTCTGGAGCCCAGACTGGCCTCAAACTAGTCTCAAGCCCTTTAGAACACTCAATACAGGCAATGAACCAACACACCCACAAGCACTCCTAATAGAGCTGCAACGCATGCCGAAGCAAGACAGTGCATAGCAGCGCATGACAGTACATGGCAGCGCATGACAGTGCATGGCAGTGCATGACAGCACATCCAGCCCCTGTGGGTCAGGACTCCAAGCATCCTTTTCTGGCTTCCACTACTCGGGAGTGTCTTTGACACTTGGGTTTTCTTCATTGTAGACAAAATGGATCTGGCTTTGGAAAGGCTTCTAGACTCTTCCATTCTTGTTATTAACCTTTCCCTACCTTTCCCCTGGTTAACATGGGTAAAACTGAGGGGAAGAAAGTGGAAACTTTCAGAGCTACAAAAGTCCTTTAAACCTGAAAATTTGACTGGCAACAAATGACTAAATCTGTAGAATTCTAGCAAATACAGATGACGCACATTGATGGTGCTCAAGTGGCAGCAGGCAGTCTAGTGTCAGAGGAGAGATCTCACCGCATGCTTTCAAGAAGTCAATAAAGTATTCAGAAGAAAGCTAAAAGCCAAGAATGGTGACAAGCCATCCCAGCACTCAGGTCAAGGCAGAGGACTGTTAATCTGAGGCTAATCTCTGAGCTACAGAAAGATGACATCCTGTCTCAACATAAAACACATAAGCTTTGATGCCTTTTAACTACATTTATGACTGTACAGTTCTCACATTTCTTCTTGCAAAATTGGAGGTTGTATATCTTTCTTTTTGCTTTTTGAGAAAGGTTTTCTTGTACTATAGCTCACGCTGGCCTACACTTGGATTGCACGTGTAAGCCACCTGGTTTCCAAATTAGTTTATTCCTTTTATAATGTGACTTGTTTATGCTTATATACAGGTTAGTTTTATATGGTCCCATTAAAAATAACTTGTCAATCAGAACTCATCACAGAGATCTCATATTCTGCGCCATCTTCTTAATGCTTCCTCCCCATGTCTCTCCTAGCCTGCAAGAACCTTTAAACCCCATTTCCAACCCCCAGCCTGTTGTCTTGACCTCTACAGTGAAGAGATCTTCTACCCCATAAATGATGGCCAGTTGTCAAGGTCTCTTCCAACCTACATCTTTTTTAAAAACTCTCTAAGTGCAGCCAACTTGTTCATATTTTCCGGAGATTGCTTTTTCAAGCCTGCTTACAAAAGCTCATGACTGAGTATGTCCAACAGTTTGAACATTGAATCTTCTCTTAAAACCACAAGAGTCATATAGAGAGACTCCTATAACTATTAAAGAGACTGAAGTCAGGCAGGGCTCAGGAGAGAGTAAAGAGCAAGACAGTCCCAACAGGGGCCCCACCAGCAGTTCTGTGGAGAACAGAAACATGTAAACCAAGCACTCTCCATGAATCAGAACGTTTGGAGGGGATTTTAAACCAGGCTTCTTTGCTTTTTATTTTCTGTTGTTCTGCAGTGTATTTACTTGCTAAGATATCATGTGTGTTCACCATATTAAAAGCCTATCTGAACCCAGTCAGGTAACTTAATTTCTTTTTGGACAAGAGAAGATAGATGCTCGATTCACTAAATCAAGTCTCATACAGGGCAAGTGTCTTCAAATCCTTGATAACATTCTACATAAAGGAATGAAGCAGCCGTAATAATTCAGAGCATTCTTTTTTTTTAAAAGATTTATTTTTTATTATTTTATCTAAGTACACTATAGCTGTCTTCAGACACACCAGAAGAGGGCATCAGATCTCATTACGGATGGTTGTGAGCCACCATGTGATTACTGGAAATTGAACTCAGGACCTTCAGAAGAGCAGTCAGTGCTCTTAACCGCTGAGCCATCTCTCCAGCCCCCGAACACTCTTTTCTTATTTTTCCGTGTGTGGAGTAGAAGCCTGTGCCTGACCCCTGGAGTCCGCCCGCCTGCGCTCTCCTCTGACTGGGCAGGGTTTCTCACTTGACCTTGGAGTTCACTCAGCTAGTCGAGCTTGCTCTCTTGCTCCAGGGATCCGCCCTCAAAGTACAGGAATTACAGGCTGGACACCACACCCACCTAGCATTTACGTGGGTTCTGGGACCAGAGCTTAGTTTCTCATGCTTACAAAGCAAGCATTTTTCCCTAGAGCCATCTCTCGAGCTCCAATTAGACCACCCTAAACGTTGACTCACTAGGTGATAAAGGGGCAAAATGGTTAATTTCATAATATATAAATTTTACCTCAATTAAATAGAAGTGAAGGATGAGGGAAACTCACCCGTAGCCATGCCTGTGCAGCTACAAAACTGGACAGAAGACAAACGGTTTCAGATATTACACGAAGTGCACACAGGACTGTGATCCTGAAGGAAAATGGGCCTCACTTTCCCCCTGGAGACAATCTATAGTGAGGCATTGAGCAGAGGAGCCCCCACAAGGTGTGGTAACCTTGCTAAATTGAATATAAAGAGACTAGAGTCTGAAAGGGTTAAAGCAAACAGAACTTTCCAGGCCAAGTTACCAAAAAAAAAAAAAAAAGAAAGAAAGAAAGAAAGAAAGAAAGAAAGAAAGAAAGAAGGAAGGAAGGAAGGAAGGAAGGAAGGAAGGAAGGAAGGAAGGAAGGAAGGAAAGAAAGAAAGAAAGAAAGAAAGAAAGAAAGAAAGAAAGAAAGAAAGAAAGAAAGAAAGAAAGAAAGAAAAAGAAAAGAGAAAAAAAAGGTGGGGGGAGGGAAAGGGGGAAGCTCCAGCAATTTACAGCAGACCTCAGAGGACCAGTTGGAGCACAGAGTTGCTAAGGCAGAGGAACCACTACTCTGGACAATCAACAACTGATATGCAAACAGCCAGGAGGGAACTGTAAATTGATTAATACAAGCTCATGCAGGTCCAGGAGATGTTCAAATTTCACTGACAGGGCTGGAGAGATAGCTCAATAGTCAAGTTCAGTTCCCAGCAGCCACATGGCAATTCAAAACCCCCTGGAATGTCAGTTTTGGGGATCCAACATCTCTGCCTACTTGTGCACCTGCACTCATGTACATTACCCATACAAACAGTCATAACTTAAAATAAATGTTTTAAAAATGTCAAGTTGAGTCATGATGATAGCATTAGTGTTGATTATGTCTATTGCCAAAGCATTCTTTAAAAAAAAGGCAACAGACATGAATGACAGAGTTAGCAAAGACTTGAAGTCAGCTATTATGAATATATTACTTATTTAAAGGGAAAAGATGACAAGTGAAAATGGAAGAAAGCAAAAGGCCTGAGGCCTCAGTCAGCAAACTGACTGCCACACAAGCATGGGACAGTTCAGTCCCTGGCACTCATAATCTAGAAACAAAAGCTGGGCATGGCAGCCCATCTATAATCCTGGCACTGGACAGGCAGAAACAGGAAGATCCCTGAAGATGGCTGGCTGGCTGGTTAGCCTAGGTATAGATAGCAGTGAGCTGCAGGGTCAGTGACAGGCCCTACTTCAAAAAGTAAGATTGAGGGACTAGAGAAAAGGCTCAGTGGTTAAAAGCACTGGCTGCCCATCCAGGGGATCTAGGTTTGATTCCCAGCACCCACAAGGTGGCTCACAACCATCTGTGACTCCAGTCCCAGGGGATCTGATGCCCTCTTCTGGCCTCCAGGGATTCAAGTACACAAGTCCTGTACAAACATACATGTAAGACAAAACACCCATACGCATGCAAAATAAAAATAATTTTAAAAAGAAAACTAAGCCTTTAATCCCAGCACTCATTGAGTATTTGAGTTTGAGGCCAGCCTGATCTACAGGGTGACTTCCAGGACAGCCAGGGCTAAAAAGAAACCCTGTGTTAATAAAACAAAAAATAAAAATAAAACTGATAACAACAGAGGATGAAGTTTCGCGTGGCCCTAAGGCATGCACATGCACACACCACACACTGCATTAGTATTAAAGGCAGAAAAACATAAATCCAGCAAAGCCCTCAGAATGCTCGACAAGGAAGTGAAGAGCCATGGGCGGGGCCCAGTTAGCGCCTAGCTCCTTCTTGGATGGTAACAGCTAGCTCATGGCTACATTTAAACAATCGTCTGGTAGTGGTGGCCCACACCTGGAACACCAGCACGCAGAAGACTGAGACAGGATCTTGCGTTCGAGACTTACCTGGCATACATATCAGGAAAAGGAAAGGGACCGGATGCAGAGGAGAGGATAGTACAGGAAAGAAGAGAACAAAAGAAAGAGAGAAAGATAAAAACATGAAGAATGAAAATGACAAGATAATGCTAAGAAAGATACTATTATTCACTAATGAATTGGAAGATTCAATTTTGTTAAGACATCAAATTCTCTCAAAATTGATCCCCTAGATGGGAAACAATCCCAATCTGAATCAAGCAGACTTTGTTGCAGAATTGACAAGTTGATTTTCAACTTTAAACAGAAATGTAAAGGACCTGTAATAGACTAAACAATCGGGCAGAAAACAGAATAAGCTCAGGGGACAAAAGCTCTCTGACAATGAGACACCAGTACAAAGCTACAGTGACGGACTAGAAAGATGGCTCAGTGGTTAAAAGCACTGGCTGTTCTGCCAGAGGAGCCAGGCTCCATTCCGAGCACCCACATGGCTGCTCACAAGCATCTGTAACCCCGGTTTCAGAGGATCCTCTTCTGGCCTCTGTAGGCACCTGAGACCCTATGGCGCACAGAGACACACACTGGCAAAATGCCACACAAATACAATTTTACAAAGCTGGAAAAGCTGCAGTAATCCCGACAGTGCAGCTAGTAACAGGAGACAGATGGACCAGTACATGTCACAGAGTCCGCATGGATTTTCACAAAGCAGGGGAAGAAAAACCTTGAGCCATCCCTAGGACAAAGGGGTGTCCATACAGGGAAAAGACTACGACCCATAGCATTTCAGAAACTAACTTGAATGACATCACAACCTAAGCATTAAGGGGAAAAACAATAATCCTTGTTTTGAGAGTTTTATAATGGGAAACAATAACTCTCAAGGAAAACAGGAAAAAAACTCTAACAAAGAACCTCCTGCTCCTTTTTTTTAACTCAAAATACTTTATTGCAGTGGATCTACTGCTCCCAAAATCTGAAAAAGATTTTCTACATGTTTGTTGTTGTTATCGTTGTTTTGTTTTATCAAGATAGGGTTTTTCTGTGTAGATATGGCTGTCCTAGAACTCCTTCTGTAGATCAAACTCTCCTGGAACTCACAGAGATCCACCTGCCTCTGCCTCCCAAGTGCTGGGATAAAGTTATATACCACCATTGCCCAGCATGGTTTTTGTTTTGTTTTGTTGTTTTTTAAGGCATGAAGTGTAAGAAAAAAAACCTTTAAGTTAGACTATGAAAAATTAAAACCCTTAGTTCACTTCAAGTTGTATATTCACAGAGACACAAACACTTGCAAACATACTCACAGAGAAACACAATCTCTCTCACACACATGCTCTCATACACTGTCACTCCACACACGCACACACACCCACACTCACCCTAGAACTTGAATCCTGAACACATCCTCAGTCAGGCAGGACAGAGCCCAAACCACACTAGCATGTGGGTCAGATAAGGCCTTAGAGAGGACTGTGAGCAGCCAATCAGCGCACTAAGCGCATGAAAGGATTCACACCAGCACCTGTCACCATTACATAACCCTCAGCGGGCCGGCTAAGCACTGGAGCCCCAAGAACTCTCAGATGATGGTGACAGCACACCACACAAGCAGAGAGTTTCTTATGCACAAGCAACTCCACTGGCAGACTTTAGACAAAAGGGGCGCATGTGCTCACAAAGGCTTTTACATGGATACTCAGAGTAACTTCCTTCCTAAGAGCCTCAAGCAAGAACACTTGAAGGAACTGTAATATATAGAGCAGGCATCCAGCAATAACAAGAAACAAAGTTACAGTCTGCATGACAACCTGCACATAGGCTCCAGTCTGCTTTCTACCACAGTGATAAACACATGACCAACAACAACCTGATGGGAAAGGGGTTTATTTCATATTTCAGCTCATAGTCCATCAGGAAGAGAAGTCAGGACAGGAACTCCAGGCAGGAGCTGAAGCAGAGACCATGGAAGCACGCTGCTGACTGGCTGGCTGGCTATGGTTTGCTCGGCCTGCTTCCTTATACAACCCTGGACAACCTGGCAAGGGATGGCACCACCCACAGTGGGCTGAACCTCCCAGATCAATCATCTGTCAAGAAAACGCCTCCTCCACAGACTTGACTACTGGCCAATCTGATGGAGACAATCCCTTAATTAAGGTTTTCTCTTCCCAAGTGACTGGCTTGGGTCAGGTTGACAATAAACTATTAAACTCAATATATCTTTAAAATTATGCAGAAACAAAAGCATATATACTGCATGATTCTAATTAAATCAGAGTTCCTAAGAGCCAAAACTGATTTTCACGGGGAGAAAGGGTCAGTGTGGTTGCCAAAGACCACAGAAGACCATGAGACAAAAATATACATGTTGATAGAGTGGGGAGTTACATAAATAAATATGTTTGCCAAAAATAGTTGGTACTTTAAAAATAAGAATATTTAATATTGAAAAATAGAGGTAGTATTCTCTGAAATGTGTATGCATTTTTATTTTTAATATGAATGAGAAAAACTGCTGAGCAGTGGTGGCACACACCTGTAATCCCAGCTCTTGGGAGGCAGAGGCAGGCGGATTTCTGAGTTAGAGGCCAGCCTGGTCTACAGAGTGAGTTTCTGGAGAGCTAGGGGCTATACAGAGAAACCCTGTCTGGGGGGGTGGGGGGAATGAGAAAAACTAATTTTTTTTTGAGATGGGAGTCACATTTAGGCGGGCTCCAAATTGCTGTGCTCAGTACTCTGGCCTCGGTTGGCTGGGTAGTTAAGAATATAGGCATGTACCACTCTACTGGAGCACACATACACACATACACACATACACATCAGGAAGTGAGCTGTGCACAGGCAGCCTGGTCCCCGGTCAACCACAGGTGACCTAGTTGACCTAGTTAGCGGCTTCAGCCTACACATCCCAAAAGGAGTTGGGTCACACCCCCTGGGCCCCTGGCAGTTTCAGCCCCTACAGGCGCCCCCCCCAGCAGGAGAGGTGTGTGGCTATCAGTCATGTAGGAGCAGCACCAAGCCTTCCCACATGTAAATAAGGTTTCCCCAAGCTCTCAGTCCAAGCCAATGAGAAGTAACTGCTGCCAAACCCTACATCACCCCCAAAACTGTATATAAATCCTATCCAGGGAATTAAAGGTGTGTCATCCGAGAGCTTCTGTCATAAGAGCTGTAACACCTGGGAAGAGGTATGCTCTCCTGAAACACCAGCAGCAGCTCCGCTGAGCTGCACTCCTCCCTGGCTCGGCGGCCTTTCGCCTGCCCACCAGACCCGGCTCAGCACAGGGTGACACAGGTAGCAGCACAGACTGAGGTGGCACCAGCTGCTGCTCTCCTCTTCCCTCTGCCAGAACTCTCACACCCGGCCAGGCCTCCTCCCCAGGTACACAGACCCCATACACACACACCATTCTCTCACACACCTCTCACACACACACCATTCTCTCACACCTCTCTCTTTCTCTCTCTCTCTCTCTCTCTCTCTCTCTCTCACACACACACACACACACACACACACACACACACACCTCTTACACAAACATCACTATATGTGCAGTAGTTTCATTACTGAACAGGGTCACTTAACTGACTTTTGTACTCATTGAACACAGGTTGCTGGGCAGACAGTAAGCTCAGAGAATGAACTGCCTATGTTAAAACCCCAAGTGCCTTCCTTTATTCAACAGCCACTATTAAAAACAAAAGCAGTTTCACCATTTTTCTCTCTCACACAGCCAAAGCTACTGAACAAGAGGACTAAAATTCCTGCATCTGAATGCTTAGGGAAAACACTCCCAGTATCAAATTTAAAGGCAATGGTTTCTCCTCTGTTAAAAGTTCAGCCCCTAGAATAACAGTCACTATTCTTTTTAACCCATAAAAGTAAAGCAAAAATTATTCAACATAGCTAACAGACGTGTTGCTGTAATCAGTGAATGGCACTCTAGAGCCCATTTGATTACCTTTCAAGGTAATCACCTGACTGCCCTGGAGAGCACCTGAGTGACCTGGAGAACACCTGAGTGCCCTGAAGACCACCTGACTGCCCTGGAGAACACCTGACTGTCCTAGAGAACACCTGACTACTCTGGAGACCACCTGACTACCCTGGAGAACACCTGAGTGCCCTGGAGAACACCTGACTACCCTGGAGACCACCTGACTACCCTGGAGACCACCTGACTGTCCTAGAGAACACCTGAGTGCCCTGGAGAACACCTGACTACCCTGGAGAACACCTGAGTGCCCTGGAGAACACCTGACTACCCTGGAGACCACCTGACTGTCCTGGAGACCACCTGACTATCTGGAGAACACCTGACTGTCCTAGAGAACACCTGACTACTCTGGAGACCACCTGACTACCCTGGAGAACACCTGAGTGCCCTGGAGAACACCTGACTACCCTGGAGACCACCTGACTACCCTGGAGAACACCTGACTGTCCTAGAGAACACCTGAGTGCCCTGGAGAACACCTGACTACCCTGGAGAACACCTGAGTGCCCTGGAGAACACCTGACTACCCTGGAGAACACCTGAGTGCCCTGGAGAACACCTGACTACCCTGGAGAACACCTGAGTGCCCTGGAGAACACCTGAGTGCCCTGGAGAACACCTGACTACCCTGGAGAACACCTGAGTGCCCTGGAGAACACCTGACTACCCTGGAGACCACCTGACTGCCCTGGAGAACAACAGAGTGCCCTGGAGACCACCTGACTATGCTGAAGAACACCTGACTGTCCTGGAGACCACCTGACTAGCCTGGAGAACACCTGACTGCCCTGGAGAACACCTGAGTGCCCTGAAGTACACCTGACTGCTCTGGAGACCACCTGACTACCCTGGAGAACACCTGAGTGCCCTGGAGATCACAGGACTGCGGTGAAGACCACCTGACTGCCTTGGCGATCACTTGATAACTTTTGGTAAAACCTCCAAAACCTCAATTTTCACACAATGACTGATTTGAGAGCAAAGAAAAATGTGAATTCAAGATGGCTTCACATTTGTAAGAATCCAGACACTCAGGAAGAAGTGAATGTTTTAGATAGTGTGTGTTAACTATTCTAAACAACAGTTACTCTTTGTACTCAAAATTCTGCAGAACCTTAGTATCTTCCAAGGAACACTTCCAGAGACACTTGGACAATTCTTCCTCTGCACAGCTGGAGTTGAACCCATGGCCTCAGACGAAAGTTCTACCACAGGGCTCCAATTCCAGCCAGAGCATACACATTCATTACACTATCTACCACAGTTACCTAAGCACTTGGTTCTTCTTGGTTCGTGGGAAAAGTGGGGAATTAGGTGTAGATGGCTATTTTAATAACACTTGTTTTATCTTTAGAGCCAAAGTAATTGTTTATCTGAAGAAAATAGCTGCCAGCTACTTAGCTACTAGAAGGAACAAAGCCAAATGGAAAAAGAATTGTTGTTGGCATCCTGAGGATGGCATTTCAGGAAAAAGATAAGAGATTTAAAAAAAAAAGTCTCTAGGGAAAAAAAATCTACCTAAAAAAGAAAGAAAGAAAGAAAAGAAAAAGAAAAGAAAAGAAAAGGCAAGGCAAGGCAGCCCTCCATTAATTACTTTCAAAGCAGCATGGTGAGGAAATAATATCTACTGTGTCTCCTGTGTATGGCACTTTAACAGGCATAGACACCACTCTGGTCACAAGGTGTATCTGAATCTCTCCCTGGCTAACTCCGCTTGCTTCCACTGTTCTAGCAACAGAAGTAGGAACCTGAAGGGGCAGGACTCTGGCACCGCCTACCCTGTGGTCCCCAGAACAGCTCTATTTTCTGAGCTTCAGCTTTCTCAGCTATAAATTTAATTAATCATGGAATTGCTACATCCCCTTAGCAGTGCCTGCAGTTCAAACCTGCGGCTCCTGCACCCCTTGGCGATGCCTGTGTTCAGACCTGCTGGTAACAAACTTTCTCCACTTTCATTTGTTTAAAACAACTTACATTCACCCTTCATTTTGGGAAAATAATTTTGCTGGATATACAATTCTGAATTGGCAATATTTTCCCTTAATTCATTTTTTAATGCTTATGGGCGTTTTGCCTGAATATATGTCTGGGCACCACATGCCTGCCGCCCACAATGGTCAGAAGGGAGTGTCAGATTCCCTGCAATTGGAATTATAGGCAGTTGTGAGCCACCAAGTGAGTGCTAGGAATCCACCTGGATTTCCTAGAAGATTAGTCAGTCTTAATCACTAAGCCACATCTCCATCCCCTCCTTAATTAGTTTTTAAGACTATCGTTCCTTTATTTGGATTTTCTTCTTCCCTTTCCTTCCCTCTCTGGTCCTCCCCAGTGTGTGTGTGTGTGTGTGTGTGTGTGTGTGTGTACCTTATCATCTGACCATCTTGCTAGCTCATAAAAAGCTTTTAGAGCTGAGCATGGTGGCGCACACCTTTAGTCCCAGAACTAGGAAGGCAGAGGCAGGCAGATCCCTGAGTTCAAGGCCAGCTTGGACTACAAAGTGAGTTCCAGAACAGAGCTACAAAGTATGATCCTATTTCAAAATATATATATACACATCGGGCAGTGGTGGCACACACTTTTAATCCTAGCACTTGGGAGGCAGAGGCAGCAGATTTCTGAGTTCAAGGCCAGCCTGGTCTACAGAGTGAGTTCCAGGACAGTCAGAGCTAACACAGAGAAACCCTGTCTCAAAAAAACAAAACAAAACAAAACAATATATGTATATGTGTGTGTGTGTGTATACACACACACACACATTTATATATGATATTACATATATAGGCTGGAGAGATGGCTCTGCAGTTAAGAGCATCTTCGGTTCCCAGCACCCGCGCCACCTGTAAGACCAGCTCCATGAGATCTGACTCCCTCTTCTGGACTATGCACACTGCACGCCCATGCACACGTCCATGGTCTGTTAGCCCATCAGAGTCTCAGTCTCTCTCTCTCTCTCTCTCTCTCTCTCTCTCTCTCACACACACACACACACACACACACACACCTAAAAATAAAATAAAAACTAAAAGAAAAATTGGGAAAACCCAAACATACACAATTTCAAATTTCTTAAAACTGGCATAGGTATACACACTGGTTTTTATAGTACATACACAGGGTCACAGTTTTACTATCTTTAAAGATAGTTTTTGGGACTGGTGAGATGATGCATTGGGTAAAAGTTTTGCTACCAAGTCTGACAACCTAAATTTGACCTTCAAAATTCACTGAGAACTGACTCTTGCAAGTTATCCTCTGACCTCTGTGGGAACAGGCATGTATGCACAAACACACACAGACACACAAAATAAATAAATACAAAATAGTTCCTGGTTTAAATGATAAAATTATATGTGTAAATATTTCCTGACGTGGCACAGGTGAGATTAAGTTCATATTCCTTACCACATCTAAGCCTTTCAACTTCCGCCATTGTGGTCCTCGCCTGCCCATGCTCTTGTCATACCAAGTACTCTGCAGCTCTAGCTAGCACAGAGTTACACAGAATTCAAATCCCACCACACCTGGCTTTCAGCTGGGTAAGTTACAGAAGCCATCTAAATAAATTCTGCTTCCTTATCTAAAGGATGCTCACAATGATGGCAGCATAAATGCTTTCTGAGTATTCAATAGGAGCTATGCACAGTTCTACCTTAACAATATTGATTTGTTTTCTTTTTTCAGTCCTGGATAAGCAATCTACCACTGAGCTCCTTTCACAATCTACATCTAATTGTTTAACAACAAATCTGGATACTATTGGAAACTTCCCTTGCAGATGGAAAAACAAGGCACAAAAAGATCACCCCTTTCCGCAAGTCAAAGATACTTCTAAATTTATAATGTATATTTAAATATAAGGTATAAATACTTCACAGTACCTGTGATATCGTAACTGCTCAATAAACTTCAGAACCTATTAAATTCTTTGTGAGAATCTACCTTTTTTTACATTTTTATATATTTTGGCTATCGTGGGGATTGAATCTAGGGTTTTGCACAAGTTAAGCAAATACTCTACCCCTGAGCTATATAAACAGCCCTTTAATTTTATAATGGAACATGTATATTCAACAGCAAGTGCGAAGCTTCTATGAAGCCTTATTTAACCCCTTCCCAGTGTCAGTCCGGCCTGTGTGCCTCCTGTACACGTCATTACACTGCGGCTCCCTCCAAATTTTAATTATTTTTACAGAAAATTGTTTGTATATCTTTTCCATGATCTCAGGAATCTTTATTCACTGAAGTCTTTCTTGTTGGGGATACCCAGAAAAAAAAGAAGAGAAAAGAAATGAAAAAAGAAAAGGAAAGGAAACCCAGGCATGAGATGGAAGGGAGGCAGCACAGGCTGTCAGGTAGACAGTGCTGCAGAGGAAACCTGAAGTCAACCTGGCCCCTCACAGTGTCACCCCTACAGCGGCACGAGAGGATGTGGAGCCAGAGCTCAGAGAAAGGCAAACAAAATCTGTGTGGGAAGCATCAGGACATTAAACCACTGAGCCTGTTTTTCCTTTCTTTTTTTTTTTTTCCTTAAAAATTCTACTAAGTGTAATTATGTTGCCTTAGTAGTATGTATTATTTAACTCTAAGGACTCTGGGTAACCTTTCTTGAGTCAGGTTCTCACTATGTAGCTGACCTACCTGCTCTGTAGACCAGACTGGCCTTGAACTCAGATTACCTGCTTCTGCCTCACCAATCCTAGGATTATAGGCCCGTGTCATCTGTGAGTCATGTATGTGTGTGTGGACTCTCAAACAAACATAAATAAAAACAAATCCTTAAAAGGAATACTGATATGTAAGTAGGAAAATAGCACTAAGAAACCCATTAGTTTGTATGTTAACAAAAGCTTAAAAATAAAAAAGGACATAGTCACCACAGGCCGGAGGAAGAAAGGTTATTTTTATTTTTTTCTTTTATGTGTATGTCTTCATGCATGTCTGTGCACATGTGTGCAATGTCTGCAGAGGTCAGAAGAGAGAGTTAGATCCCCGGGGTGGAGTTACAGGCAGTTGTGAGTTTGCATGTGGTTTCTGGGACTTGAACCTGGGTCCTGTGGACGAGCAGCCAGTGAGTGCTCTTAGGTGCCGAGCCATCATCTCTCTAGCCCACCAGTGGGATTTAGAAAGGCATTCCTCTCGGTCTAGATATCACAGAAGCCAGAAGCCACAGCCATGCTTCACAGCTGGCCAAGCCTGGATTGAGAGTTCTCTAGGACGGGACACAGCTCAGCAGCACCTGGGTGATCGATCCCCTGGCCTCGACTTCCAGCATTTGTAAAACAGAAGCCAAAGGAAAACCCTTCAAAGCGTCCAGGAATGTGAACTGGCTCTTCAGCTAATTGCCGGGTAGCATTTGGAAGATAATCTCTAAATGATCTCTAAAGGTGCACTGAACCCTAGAGCCCAACAGACTCAGAAGTTAGATTCCCCAGAACCCAGAGGCCAATCAATGTGTGCCAGAAAAGCATTATCTCCAGAGAAGATATCCTGACCACTCTTGCTTTCTTGCTCTCCCTCATGAGCAAAGGGATTTCCTTGGCTTCAGATTCCCTTTGTGGTATGAAAAGGTACTAAAAACTTTCCCTTCATGGAAAATGAGATACTTTCTCTTGACAAAGCAACCCACAGCATGAGACAGCTTACTGTACACAGTGAGCACTCTAACAGTCAGGGTAGCACAAACAGCCCCAGGATGAGATGACTAGCTATTATTCCAAGTGAATATTCCGCTGGCTCTGCAAGTCACTGGGTTATTTTCTAAGGTACTTCTCACTGCTGCTGATAATTTATAAAAGCAATGCAAACTACACGGGTTTGGAGAGACACACCGTTAATCCCTAACTTCCCTAAACAAAGTAAGTACACGAAATAAAAAACTCACAATGAGCAAATCTATAAATCTCAATTTAGCAAAATATCAGCATTTTTAAAGACATTCAACTAAACATACCTAAGGAAACAAGAAGATACTTTAGTTGTGTAGGGGTGTTTTTGTTGGTTTTGTTGACACACACCTTTAGCCAGGCTGACCTCTAATCACTCAGCACCCAAGACCGCTCTTGCTCTTGCTCTTGCTCTTGCTCTTGCTCTGAGCTTTGGACCCTCTCATCTCTACCCCCAGCCCCACCCAGGTTCCCTGGCACTCAGGATCCAACCAGGGCTTTGTGCCTGCTAGGCAAGCACTTGAAAGAGCGAGCTCTATACCAACCAGAAAAAAATCCTCCCAAAGTTTAAAGTTGTTTCCAGCTAATCCAATGATAAAATTTCTTAGCCACATTATTTATTCCTCGCCCCTAAAGGAAGTTATACAGAGCAGCGAGTCTGTGTCCTCTGATAGCAAAACAGGCTTGGCAGCGCTCAGATTAACTTTACCTACACAGGATCTGATCAGCCATAAAAACAAACTGCCACAACCCCTGAATTCTCAGCAAATAAAAGAGAAAACCCAAGATGGAGGGGCTGGAAAAAATGGCTCAGCGGTTAAGAGCACTGACTGGTCCTCCAGAGGACCTGAGTTCAATTCCCAGCAACAACACGGCGGCTCACAACCATCTGTAATGGGATCTGATGCCCTTTTCCAGCATGCAGATGTATATGGAGACAGAAAGCTCATATGCATAAAATAATAAATAAATCTTTAAAGAGTTAGAAAGGAAGGAAGGAAGGAAGGAAGGAAGGAAGGAAGGAAGGAAGGAAGGAAGGAAAGAAGGAAGGAAGGAAGTCCAAGATGGGAAGAGGTGTGTTTGTATAGCCATATATTTAAGTGACAACAGTATAATGTACAGGGTTATGGGTACCAAGCACTGTTCTAAGCATTCACTGTCACTACTGCATTTAATCCTCACATCTGTCTTGAGAGACGATGATTATTGTTGTTTTATTCAGGAAAAGAATTTTCAAGTTTTAAATTACTTTTGAAAAAGGTAGACCATTAGTGGTTTGAATAGTAGCCTACTATCCTGTAGATGAGCTGGCTATTTATGATATGAGAGTCCTCGCTGTGTAAATTAAGCTGGCTTATCTTATGGATTGCTATTTCTAAAATCCAAAGAACTCCCTTTGCTGCGGATGAGGCAAGAGTGCCGGGGAGCTAGCTCCCTCTCTCCCTGATGGAGGAACCTGATGGTGGTTGTTTCCCCAGCACACAAGACCTCTGTTTTCCCGTGAATCTTATTTCCAATCTGTGTTGGTTTTCTTCTTAGCCAAGGAAGCTGAGGCTGGCTAAATTGGTTAGAAGTAGTCTGGGCTCCTGTATTTAAGCACTGTGTATGTTGGCTGTAGACATAACAATAGGGGTTAATGTAACAGGATGTTATATGCAGCCTTTCCTGTCTCCTTTGAGCCTCTGCAGCGGTCTCCAAGGTCTAAACCCAAATAACAGAGTTGAATGACCCACATCTAAGAACAGCACAAGGCTGACTCTGCAGTTATCACCTCCAGATCCCTCTCAAGGATATGTGTCAACTGTGATGATCATAAGGGACAACAGTAAATAATGCCTTTAAAGGTACAAGGGGGGTGGGGTGAGAATACTGTGGGCCAGGAACCCTGGGGGTCAAGGGAAGGGAACCTCATGATAACCATTAGGTGCTAAACCAGGATCCCAGAAATATGTAAAGTAGGAGGACCTGATATCTGACACCTTCCTAGCAGATAAAAACAGCTGATTCACAGCTAGATTTTAAAACCAGTGTGGCTAAGGAGGAGACTTAGGCCACTTGCAGCATTTCCAGAAGACCTGAATTTGGTTCCCAGCATCTGCACTGAGAGGCTCGAAACTGTCTGTCTCTGGCTGCAGGGTTTCCATTGCCCTCTTCTGGCCTCTGGCACTCTCATATACATGGTATACACATAAATAAAAATAAATTCTTAACAATGGCTTAGGCAAGCTAGGTACCATGGTGCTTACCAAAGTGTCTGATGCAGGAGGATTTCAAGGCTGAGGTGACTCAGGGCTACATAGCAAGACTCCATCTCAAAATAAAACAAGTGGATAAACAAAATTTGCCTCAGGTAAAACAACTGAGTGAAGTTTCAACAGGAGAAGTTTTACAAACTATCACAATGTGGGAAATTATATACAAAATAGCTTTAATAACATAAAACTTTTAGAATTTTAGAAATTCACTAGAATTCAATATTTAAAAAGATAATTAAACGAATTTTAATCTTTTTATCGAATTACCCTGAAGAAATCTTTGAAGCCAGAACTGCCCTAAACTGAAACATGACCACTTAACAAAGGTTATTTCAGAATAACTTTCTGCACACCATACCAGAAAGACAACCAAACCTTCACTTCCCAAGTGTTCAAAGACTGCAATTTTCCCTCAGACACTCAAAAGAGGCAACTTAAAAAGTTTTAAAAGTCACATCTCAGGACTGGTGAGATGCTTCCTGCTAGGGCTGACCATCTGCATCAGAGTCCCTGGACTCACACAGTGGAAAGAGAGAACCAACCCCTCCCCCAACACAGTGTCCTGGGATCACATGCATGCCGTGAGAGGACCCACACAAATAAATTGGTAAATAAACTAAGTAAGCGTGTTTTAAAGTCATAAAGTAACACTTGTAGAAAACGTGGAAGTACCAAGGCAGGGGACAGCTGCAGGTCTACCCCCGCCTACATAATCACTGGGATAATTTGCTGTTTCCTCCTGGCCTTTTTTTATGAGTGTATTTTTATGTAGCTGTAATTAGTGTATATTTATAATTGTAGCTTCTTGTTTTTCATCTTAAAGCTACATAAAAGGATGGCAATTTTCAAGAGTTTAGAACATAAATCTATATACATTCTAACATGTAACTTCCTGTCTAGTTCTTAGCTAGAAGCTGGAATTCTCAGTTTTCAACTCAAATTCCCAAATTATATAGTCTATATGCTTTGCATATTTCATCTCACTTGGTGTATTGGTTCGTTTGGGTTTTTTTTTTTGTCACCTTGTCATAAATCTAAACATGTCTAGGAAGAGTGGCCCTCGATTGAGGAATTTCTCCCCGATACTGGCGTGTGGGTGTGTCTGTAGGGCGTCTTCTAGATTAATGATTGCTTCAGGAGGACCCAGGCCTCTGTGAGCAGTGCCATCCTGGGTAGGTGGTACCTGGGTGGTATTAGAAAGCAGGCTGGGCCAACCACGGAGGGCAAGCCAGTGAGAAACTCCACAAGCCTGCCTCTGCTTAAGTCCATGTACTAAATTCTATAGACAATGGAATGTACCAGGACCCATATACCAAAGAAATCCTTTCCTCCTCAAGCTGCTTTTAGCCACAGTGTTCATCACAGCAGCAGAAAGCACACTAGCACAACTGGCCATCAAAGCACCAAGAGTAAAACTTCTTCTACCTGGTTGTTGAACAAACGTCTCAACTCACTCCGCTTACCATTGTAAACACTAGAAACACCCCTTCCTGTGGGAACTGGATCACTAGGCTTGCAATATATCAAACACCTTCAGACCACAATATCACTTAGGAACAATTACAGTTATTATTAAGTTACTAAAACACTTCTCTCCATGAACAATGGGGCTCTAAAGCCATCAGATGGAACAAGAAAGACACACCCCTATCCCCAATAGGCCAGAGAAGGGTAAGGAAAGCCTTTGCACAGAAGAGATGCCACTGGAGCAGGAAGTAGCTTTCCCAGAACTAGAACAGAACGAGGGTGCTCGGACCAGCTGAGAGATGCAATGTGGGCTCTGAGCCAGTGGGGGCAGGCACTGCCAGCGTCGCAGCCTCTCACCCACACGAGGTTAGCAAGCAAACAGCAGCACCCTGACTGAATATTACACAACTAGTAAAAAGGACAAGTTAGAGAAGAGTGTCCAGATAGAGAAGGATACACAAATACAAGAGGGAAAAAAGCCAGGGGGAAACCATGCTGGGCAGAGTAGAACACTTACGTAGCTGGCTTGATTCCTGGCATCACAAAATAAAAAGCTGTTATCTGCATTTTATATGTATCTTTAATAGACATAATCCCTTTTATTTCTAGTATTAACTAGAATTGCTGTTATGGGGTAGGTCTATTACTAAAACACACTGCCAAGCACTTTTCTAAAGTGATTGGTGACACCCTCACCAGCAAACAGGAATCTAGTCCCACCTCATCTCGCCTCGCCACCCCTTGGAAGTGTCTCTGTGAGCTCTGGCCCCTCTAGTACACAATGGCATCTCATGATTTCCAATTAAACTTCTTCTTCCTCATCTCTTTCTTTTTTATTTATGGAGATGCAGCCCTCGCTTGCCTTGACCTTGTAATCCTCCTGCCTCAGTCTCTAAAGTATTACAAGCAATATTATATGTGCATGCCACCACACCTGGCTCAAACTCATTCATTCCGTGCCACACAACTCTTCATTGCTATACAGTTACGATCATTTTCTAATTAATTTTATAAGCCATCACACTTTGTTAAATTTTGAGTCTCATAATTCCAGAAGCATTGCCAGTCCAGAACAGGCCAGTTCTCAGACACTCTGAGTCAGTGTGTGCGGATCAGAGATGGTAACTCAATCACAAACATAGAAGACAGGAGAAAACCAGGAATGCAGAGAATGACAGAAGCCAAGAAGACTGAAGAGACCAAGATGTGAGCGTCTGCTGGTCATCAGGTCCCGGGCAAGAGCAGGCTCAGAGGCAAGAAGGGGGCTGACGAGCGGTGACAGTGAGTCCAGAGTGGGTGGGGCACTAAGGAGCAGCATGGCCACTGTAGACAGTCAGCGAACCCAAGGCAGCAGTGTACAATAGGTACAGGCTGGGAAGGACACGGCTGCAGGAGAGCTTTGCTTTTTCAGACAGGAAAGAAGTAAGTTATATTTAAACCTGGGTGGGAAGAAGTCGGGAAGGAAGAGGAAAGAAACGAGGTTAGAGAGCAGAAGGCCCAGAAGAGAAGGGCAGGAGTCTTCAGTGGTGGGGGGATGGGGGGTGGGGGGGGCGGTGGGGGGGGAGACAGCGGCACCAGGAGCAGGACCGCTCTCCCATTGCAGCAGGATCTCGAGGAGAAGCGCAGGCAGATTTGCAGGTTTAGGGACTACACAATGATGAAGTTCTAGCTGAGGGCGTTTTGCTCTGTTTTGTTTTATTTTGTTTTTTCATGACAGGTTTTCTCTGTGTGGCCCTGGCTGTCCTGGAACTCAGACATCTGCCTGCCTCTGCCTCCCTGGCACCTCCCCCCACCCACACCCACACCTCTGGGTAGCTAAGGGTTTTTATTGTTTCTTTGTTTTGAAATAATAGGCAAGATTGTCTGCTGAGCGTGAAAAGAGAGATGAAGCCAAAGGCTTAGAGAGTAATGAATATCTCATGAATATTTGTTTTTACTTTAGTTTAGTAAAAACAAACAAGCAAACGCGCGCACACACACACACAGCAAAAGCACAAGGCAAAGGGGCTTCGCACACACATGCTACACTAGGGCTCCACCCTCAGCTATAGCTTCAGCCCTACAGAAGATTTTATTATATATAAGTACATTGCAGCTGTCTTCAGACACACCAGAAAAGGGCATTGGACTCCATTACAGATGGCTGTGAGCCACCATGAGGCTGGTTGCTGGGATTTGAACTCAGGATCTCTGGAAGAGCAGTCAGTGCTCTTCTCTCCAGAGCTGAGCCGTCTCTCCAGGCAACCTGCAGAGGGTTTTAAATAGAAAGAGTTGGGATTCAAATCCTAGCTTCCTGAGAATACTGCCCTGTTTGTTTGCTTGTTTTGAGATAGGGTTTGACTATAGTAGCCCAGGCTAGCCTTAAACTTCTGAGCCTCCTATCTCAGCCTCAGGATAGTCTTTAAGAGCTGCCCAATAATGAGCTGTGGTTAACAGATTAGGGAATGACTCCTCCGCTGACGCTGGATAACGTGATTCATAGAGGGAATGGACTACACGATTCTTAAACTCCCTCAGAACCTGGGCACAGTACTGAAGAGAATAACTTAAGCCAAAGATAGGAAAATCAGAGGCCACCCTTATCTGGGGGAAGGCCTTGCTTCCGGGCGTGTACCTGGAATGTCAGTGGAGCCCAGGAGCCCAGGATATGAAGTCTGGGTTCAGTGTGCTGGTTACAGCTCTAACCCAGAGCCCTGGAGGGGCTGGATGATGCCTCAAGGTTCCTGGGCTACAGGAGACTCTGTCTCAAAACAACAAATGTGAGGCCTAGATTAAGGGCTAAGAAAGGGGATGTTTGTGGAGAAACTGAGTTCTAGGAAAGCAACAAGCAGATACAGCAGGAAAAGGGGAGCAGCCACAATGTAGGGTGGACCGATTCAAAGGAAAGCTGCAGAAGGAGCAAAAGTAGTAGAGAATGCTTACACACACACACACACACACACACACATCACCATGTAAGTACAGCATAGAGTTTAGATCAAATATTATTTCATTACTCTTTTCAATTCCAACATAAATCATGTAAATACTAAAATGAAAAAAGATTCATTAGCCAGGCGGTGGTGGTGCACATGTGTAATCCCAGCACTCTGGGAGGCAGAGGCAGGCAGATTTCTGAGTTTGAGGCCAGCTTGGTCTATACAGTGAGTTCTAGGACAGCCAAGGTTACACAGAGAAACCCTGTCTCGAAAAAAACCAAATCCAAAAAAAAAAAAAAAGAGAGAGAGAGAGAGAGAGAGAGAGAGAGAGATTCATTAGGCAACTTTTCCTGAGCATAAATTACTTCCAGTCTGGAAAACACATGGACGATGCACAAGTCAGGTTCTCTTGGAGTCTGTTTCCCTCTTTTGCATTTTACTGGGTAAGGGTTGGAAAGCCAGCTGGGACGATGAGCCGCCGTAAGTGCTCAAAACAGCAACCGGCAGCAACCGGCTCAGTAATGGACGTTTTCAGTCTTAATACAGAACACATGGCACTGTTCTTCACATAAAGAAGGAACGCCAGAATTCCATGCCTTCTAGAACACACTGTCAAGTCACGATGGGAGAGGAATCAGTTCTTTCTGTGACAGGGTCTCACTGTTGATCCCTGTCTAGCCTGGCGCTCCCTTTGTATACCAGCCTGGTCTCGAACCAAGAGACCCATGTGCCTCTGATGGGATCAGACAAGGTCAGGCTAAAAGACTCACCTTAAAAAGCCACTTTTTCCTTCAAGGTTTCAAGTGTTTCTGGTATAACTAAATTAGCCAATTATGGCTCTTCCTCAAAACTGTCCTTAAATAAAAATGGGAGACTGGTAAGTTATGTCTCTTATTTTTATTTGAAAAGTTTCATTTGTTTTTTTAAAAAGACTTATTTATTTATTTTTTAAAGATGTATTTATTTGGTATGTGTGAGTACACTGTAGCTGTCTTCAGACACTCCAGAAGAGGGAGTCGGATCTCATTACAGATGGTTGTGAGCCACCATGTGGTTTCTGGGATTTAAACTCAGGACCTTCAGAAGAGCAATCTGTGCTCTTAACCGCTGAGCCATCTCTCCAGCCCAACTTATTTATTTTCATTTTACACATATGAGTGTTTTGCCTACATGTATACAAATGTACCACATGTGTGCCGTGCCACGGGGGGGGCCAGAAGAGGACATCACACTCCCTGGATGTTGTGTCATGTTGGTATTGGGAACTAAAGCCAGACCCTCTGCCATCGCAGCAAGCCTTCTTAACTGCTGACCAATCTCTCCAGCCCCAATTACTTGTCGGTCTGTCTGTGAGACAGGGTCTCCTGATGCCCAGGCTGGCTGTGCTCACTGTTTAGCTGAAGATGACCTGAACTCCTGATCCTACACCTACACCTACTTCACCTAGGGGTACAAACATTCTCAACACAACCAGCCTATGTGAGTCCGGGATCAAACCCAAAGCCTCTAGCATGGTAGGTGGTCACTCTTATCAGCTGAGCTACACTCCCAGCCTCTCTTTGAAAATATCTGAAAGGGCCTGTTTTAAAAGAAGTATCTAAGGGCTAGGGAGTAAGGTTCAGGCTGACTTCAAACTCCCTATGTAGACCAGGACAACCTTAAATTTCTGATTCCCCTGCCTCCACTTCCTTAGTACTGAGTCCAGGCAAGGACCACCACACCTAGTCATGCATGATAGTGGAGGCTAATCACAGGGCTTCAAGGAAGTGACACAGGCACTCCACCGTCCAGCCAGAAAGCTGTTTAACTTTCAACTAAAACACATCTGAATGCTTTATGACGAGAGTGAGTCTATCTACTGGTGTGAACTTCAGCTGGTTAATTCTGAGATACCACCAGCCACTCCCATCCTAGCCTCTGGACCTTGCCTGATATCGGCACCTCAATGCTCTAGAGACACTTCAAACCCTTCAGCACAGAGACAACCCCATCAAGTAGAAGACAATAAAGCCAGATCCTCTGAGCTGTGCGAGCTAAGAAGTGAAGCCACTACTGTTGCTTGCCCTCCACAGCTGAGGTTCTGGAGCACTCCCAATCCCCAGGTTTCCGGCCTGCCCTCCCCTCCTCCCTGGACTTGTTTCTTTCTCCAGTTCCTCTTCTGCTCCACTGGGAGTACCAAACCAGACCTCACCCATCCACCTATCTACATATCTCGCCTCACCCAACCACCTATCTATCTTATCAACCTTCAAACTTATCTCCCAGCCTTCTGCCAGGCTCCAATCAATACAGCCACCACACAGAGCATCACTGGGCAATCTTAATTACTTCCAAAGGAACCCTCTCTGGTTCCATTGTCTCAAGACTCAGTTACAAAGTTCTTACAATATACAGCTTCTCTCCAATAACAGACTCTTACATTCCCCGCCCCACCCCGGAATCATAGCTTTACAGCAAGTACTTGTTAAAAATATGTGCTACTTCACAGTATAAAAAATACCCTCAATACTGTATTCTACAGTGAGAGGTTTTTCTCACTTAACCACTCACTTCTTTATTCCAATCAGAGACCTGAACCCCCACACTTACCTAGCAATTGCAGTAATCTAATGTAACAAACAACTGTGCTCTGTAATTTTCTTTTTCTAGATTATTTTTAGTCCAAGCAGCCATCCCTGCACCTCTGACTTTAGCAACTAGGACGCAGTTCTCAAATATATTTTATAGCCACAGATTCCTGGTTCTCATTCATACCCTCCCCTGCACGGCGGACTCCTAGTCATCCTTAAAAATCAAATTCAAGCGTGATACCTTTCTATCAGCCTGCCTTCCTACCACATGTAGAATAACTACTTCCATCATTGTTTCCCATTAAATTCTGTCTAGCCCTCTGTTATCACACTAAAACATAACAACTTGATTGATTGATTAACTGATTGACTTGGGACAGATTTCCCTTCTTAGCCCAGGTGAGCCTACAGAACGTCCTGGCCTCCTGCCTCACTCTTTTGTTTGTTTGTTTGTTTGTTTGTTTTGGTTTTTTCAAGACAGGGTTTCTCTGTGTAGCCCTGGCTGTCCTGGAACTCACTCTGTAGACCAGGCTGCCCTCGAACTCAGAAATCCACCTGCCTCTGCCTCCCAATGCCTCACTCTTCCAAGTGCTGGAGCTAGAGGGATGTCCCACCATGCTTGGTACATTTTTTTTTCTTGTAGCTAACATTTAAATCACGGTTTGAAAACAGGTATTTTTAAACTTCTTATTGAAAAACAGATACCTCTTATATTGCTAAGATAATACCCTAAGTAGCTGGGAGTTTAAAAACAAGAAGAATCCCATGTCATTCATCTCACACACACACACACAAGTTTTACATGCAAAGTATAATTAAATTGTAGCTTGGACATGCCTCTATATCTTGTAATACCAGTTTTTCTGTCTGTTCCTCTCTCTCTCTCTCTCTCTCTCTCTCTCTCTCTCTCTCTCTCTCTCGTCTGTCTCATTTTTAGTTCATAAAAATTCTTCTTTTAAATGCCTATTAGATTCCACTGGGTCTTACTGAATTGGAAACTCAATATAGAGATTGAGGGTTGTGTTCAGTGTTACTGCAGCTTGATAGCCTAACCCCGTGATACTTAAATTAGTGGCAAGAAAGTTACTCAGTTTCTCTATGCCTCTCAGTGAGGAGCTAGTGATGACAGCATCCCTCATTAGAGCCTTTTGCGGGGACGAAATAAACTAATACATGAAATGAATTCAGGGCACTGCCTGCACTGAGGAGGACTCATAAACAGTAGTTGATACTCTTATTGTTAGTCAGCTTTCAAAATAGCCTTTCAGCACGTACTTAGCCCACTCAGCAGAAGGACTGCATACGCTCCTAGGCAGGAGTGCATCCTTCCTCTGCATGCCTGCAATGTAAGTTCCAAACTACACCTTGGGATTGGTGCTCAGTAAGTAGGATGAATGTAAGGTATTTGCCCTATAAGATCAACACATTACAAATTCTCAGTGAACTCATTATTCAGTACAGAATTAAAGTTTGTTTTTAAAATAGTTTTAGCCAAGTGTAGATAGTGGCAAACACTGAAATCCTAGCACTCAGATCTAGATAGAATTACTGCATGTTTCAGGCTAGCCTGAGCTACATAATGAGTTAAAGGCTAACCTAGGTTATATAGTAAGATCCTGTTTCAAAAATTAAGTTTCACTTCAGAGGCAGAGGCAGGGAGATCTCTGGGAGTTCCAGGCCAGCCTGGTCTACCAAGCTAGTTCCAGGACAGTGAAGCTATAGAAAAAAACCCTGTCTTGGAAAACAAAAAACCCAACCAGACAAAATGTTTCCAAAACCTATTCTCCAACTGAATTGTTGAAAATATTTAAATAAAACTTTTTCTTTTTAAAAAAAATATTTATTTATTTTTATTTTATGTACATTGGTGTTTTGACTGCATGTATGTCTATGTGAGGGTGTCAGATCCCCTGGAACAGGAGTTACAGACAGTTATGAGCTAGCAGTGTGTGCCGGGAATTGAACCCAGGTCCTCTGGAAAAGTAGCCAGTGCTCTTAAATGCAGACCCATCTCTCTAGCCCATAAAACTCTTTTTCTATAAGTTCTTTTTTTTTTTTTAAAGCAGGATCTCACTATAGCCTTGGCTAACCTAAAACTCTCCCTTATGTAGACCAAGCTGGCCTTGAACTCAAGAGATCCACTTGTCTCTCCCCCATGTGATCAGAGTAAAGGCATGCACCATTACACTGGACTAGTGATTTGTTTTTATTTATATGTATATATATGTGAGCATATGCTACCTGTATACAATTGTCCTTAAAGGCAGAAGTAAGCATCAGATCCCATGTAGCTGGAGTTCCACATAGGTATAAACTACCAGACATGGGTGCTGGGAACTGAAGTCAGGTCCTCTGGAAGAGCAGCAAGTGTTCTTAACCACTGGGTCATCTCCAGCCCCACAAATAGAACTCTTAAAGCGGCACAAGATTATTTACTAGTAATTTTCCCTCTAGCACTCCACTAAAATCCATTGTGTTATGCATTGCTCTAAAATCCTTGCCTATAACAAGGATCACTACAAATCGTTTACAAGTAATATGATTTCCAGTTGGAGCCAGGGATGTGGCTCTCTGATAACAGTAGTCACAAAACCCTAGTTTCTTTTTTTTTATTATTTATTTTTTATTTATTTTATTTTTTTTGGTTTTCGATTGAATTATTTTTTAAAGATTTATTTATTTATTTATTTAATTTATGTATTTAAGTACATTCATAATTGTATTCAGATCCACCAGAAGAGGGCATCTGATCACTTTACAGATGGTTGTGAGCCACCATGTGGTTGCTGGGAATTGAACTCAGGACCTTCCGGAAGAACAGTCAGTGTTCCTAACCACTGAGCCATCTCCCCAGCCCCAAGACTCTAGTTTCATCCTACAAGGACAGAAAAGAAGGACTAATGACTTAGCTCAGCAGGTAGGGGTGCTTGCTACTGAGCCCAAGTTCAATCCCCAGAACCCACTCAATAGAAGGAGAAATTAAGTTTTACAAATGGCCCTCTGTAGTGCCTTGGGTGCCCACACATTTACATATAATAAGCATTATATGTAAATTTATGCATTTCCCAAAGCATCTCTCAAGCTCTGTAATATGAGAAATTTTTTAACAGTGGTTTGGTTTTTTTTTTTTTAATTTATTTATTTATTTTTTTGCCTTGTTACGGAGTCACACGTATCCCAGGCTGGCCTCAAACTCACTATCTAGTAAGGAGTGACCTGGAGTCTCAGAACCCCTCTAACACCTCTCTCATGCTGGGTAGGATGGCAGCGGTTATGAAGTACTGGGACAGAACCCAGAACTCTGCATGTTGGCGACAAACATGCCCTAATGTTAAATTTTAAATAAGAAAAAGAAAGAAATTGCTTACTGCTCTCAAACAACAAAAACAAAAAAAAAAAAAAAACACTGATATTTCTGCATCTAAAAAAAAAGTCTATTGCCACATTCAACAGACTAATGAAAGGCCTTGAGTCACAATTACTACAGTTCCTGATTTCTGTCTTTGAAATGACTCCAGATCACTCTTAAGTATGTAGTAGAAACCTCGTGGTTACAGACTGCTATTTCTTTTTAAATTTCCCCATCTCTCCTAAAATCCATACACACATACACACGTGTGCGCACGCGCGCACACACACAAGTAAAGAACACAAATGTCTATAATAAAAACTGTACCAAAGCCACATATTAATTTTGTTTTAGAGAACGCAGATCTTATAAGAAGCCCCTGAATTTACAAAAATAAATGAAAGAGTCTTGCTTTGAAGCAATACTTTCAGCTCACTTTATCAGATATCTTCAGCTTATCTAAGGCAAAGTAACAAATTTTCTGATTGGTACAAGCTTCGTGGTAAATGGTAAATGATTCCACTACAGTATACAGATAGCATGCTATTTTAGAAAATATGTCATGACTCAGTTAAGAATAGCTCTGGTCTTCAAACAATGGTGATTGTGTGGAAATGACGCTTAGATAACTTATTTACATAGTAAACAGAAGCTAGAATTTTTCTAACATAATATAGGAGAATCAATAGCTTTAGGATAAAGGTTTATAGGGTGCCTACTGTGTACTAGGCACTTAGTAGTTTTACAGACTATACACACGCTCCAGGGTGCATGTGTGCGTATCAAACAACAATGCCTGACTTTTGTAGTGAGAACACCTATGGGCGTCCCAGTCTTACACTCCGGGGACACAAACCGGGGAGAGTTAACCCTGGCGGAGGTGTGACGGTTTGTTTGCGGGTCTGAGCTCCAGAGCTAAGCCTTTTGACTCATGATCTAATCATCATCTTCTCTCCTGATTACTCCACAGTCGTACTCCAGTCCCACTGTCGGATTTTTACTTTAAAAAACTACTCGACGACTTCCACTATCGTGCTTGCCCCGTTGTTCTGAGGCAAAGCGCGCGCAGACGCGCTTTATCGCTTGTTTGAAGTGCTCCGTCCGGGCACGTCCAAGTTCAAGACCGCCTGATAGGCGCGTCTCCTCCGGGCGGCGAGCGCCCCGGCTCCCCGGCCCTGCGCCCCGGCCCACGCCCGCGGCTCCCAGGCTGACTCCCGCCTTCCCCTGGCCCGAGATACCCAGCTCTCGGCTGACCACGGACACACGGGACGCCATGGGGCGACGCCAACAGCTGAGTTGCCGAGGTCCCATCGCCCCACTCCCCGGCTGCATCCCGTCGCCTACCTGCCTGGGTCACGACGCCGCCTTGCGCAGGATCCCAGACTCCCGTCGGCCGCCTCTGGGATCCACAGCCAACCTCTTCGTCCCGCCCCCGCAGGTCCGCAGTCCCCGCCCTCCAGGCTAAGACACGCCTTCCTTCGGCCTGGCCACGCCCCCGAGCTCGCCTAGTCCGCTCCGCCCCTCCCGGCCTCTCCTCGAGGCTCCGAACCCACGCCAGGTGGTCTCTCCAGAGACCAGGGCGCTGGGGTACCAGTGTGCGCTGGACCGCGCCGGTTCCAAGCTGCAGCCCCTGCCCAGGCTTGGAGCCAAAGCTGTACCTCCGGATCTACGGTCTGTGCGACTACACGCTACAGACCCTTACGGCAAGGTAGAGCCTAGTAGAAACAGAGGAGCCAAACAGCATCTCTCTTTAAGAAAACCCTAAAGCAGCTCAGGAAGCAAACAGTCCTCGGGAATGTCACCTAGAAGAGAGATGCCAATAACGCACCTGGCCCCAGGTTTGGAATCCCAAGCCGGATGCCTTTGATGCCAAGTCCCGGAGCCTCCTCGGTTGCCACACCCGGTTGAGACTCACGCTAAGCGCTCCCTACCACACAATCTTGCTCAGGTATGCACATGGCTCTGTGCCTGCTGCAAGAGTAGCCCAGTTTCACTCTGCGAGACTGGGATGAGTGGAACCTATTTTCCAGCACGATCTAACTGCCCCACCTCACCGCGCCCCGCCCCACTCCACCCCACCCACTCCATCCGACCTTGTGTCTGGTAACCAAACTTCCCTTGCTTGTTCACACAGAGGTACCAAAATAGAAGACTGCCACAGAGAGGTGTTTAATTACACATCTCGATGACTGCCACTAGCCAACTCACCCAAGACAAAAAAAAAAAAAAAAAAAGACAGCATGTCCCAATCCCTTGTGAAGCTATGAGGTAAGGGACAATAAAGGATTACTTTCTACCGTGAGGGAGTATAGACAGTTCCTTTAAAATACTCTAGTGAGTTAATAAATGTGAATATGGTTTGGAAGAAATTGTAAACTCCATTGAAGCCTTACCTAATGTGTATGTCTTTAAATGTAGAGATGTGTATTCTTTATTATTTTTCAAACTTCTCATCCCCCTGCCCCTGCTTCTGGAGTGCCAGCATAGTCCTGAGCCACCACGACTAACATTTAATCTAATCTCTTTGGAAAGTATCACAGATTGTTGTACAAGATGAAATTTGGGACTAAAACAGTGTTTTTAAGATTTACCATTTGAACTTTGCATCCAAGAAGATTCTTTAGCAGATGAAGATTCGAATTCCAAGATGAACAAATACGTTAATTTACATGTGTGTATTCTACTGCCCTCTCATGGGTAAGATGGAGCTATACCTCCTGGTGATAGGTGTCCTTTAAGACTGAGGATAATATTTAGTAATTTGTATTATTTTAGTGACCAGGAAGCCAACATGAAATAAAAATCAGGTTCTTGATAAATATTCACCAAACAGAAATTTTAACATCAAGAATGGGGAAGAGGAGTCTTACCACACAGCTAGTACAAGCATGTCCTAAGGGACACACCTAAGCTCACGGCTACCTGTGCAGAAAGTGAAGACACGCAGGAATTTGCTCACATTTCATTGTGATAAGTCTTGAGGAGTGTTGTCTCCACATATTTTACAGCCTCAGGGCCGAAACACTTGAAAGTAGAATGAAATCTTCCTTATGCTTTTGGTGTCCAAAAAAACAAAAAAACAAAAAAAACAAAAAACAAAAAACAAAACCCCAAAAAAACCCTTCATGTTTAGTCCGTAATCCCTTTTTTAATAAATTGAGTGAATCACTGGGCAGTGGTGGCGCATGCCTTTAATCCCAGCGCCTGGGAGGCAGAGGCAGGCAGATTTCTGAGTTCGAGGCCACCCTGGTCTACAGAGTGAGTTCCAGGACAGCCAGGGCTATACAGAGAAACCCTGTCTCCAAAAACCAGTAAATAGATAGATAGATAGATAGATAGATAGATAGATAGATAGATAGATAAATTGAGTGAATTATCAACCCAACCACTAGATGGCAACACAGTTGTGAGCAAATATAATCTGGGTAGCTGGAACATCGCCTAACAGGAAGTACTCTCCTCTCTCTCTCTCCCTTTGCCTTCTGTCTGCCTGTCTGTCTATCTGTCTGTCTATAGATAGGGTCTCACTATGTAGCTTTGGCTCCCCTGGAACTCACTATGCAGACCAGGCTTATTTGAGCTCACAACCTCTGTCTCCAGAGTGTTGGGACTGAAGACATGCGCCACCATACCTAGCAGGGATATTTCTAACAATTCCCGAAGGTGTCGTGCTTCAGCAAGCTAAGAATCACCTGCTAGGATAAATCTTCCCTCAGTACTGCTCACAAATGTTCATTTTCTAAGCTTTCATATAACTGGTCTGACCTTACCGAAGAAAACCACTGTTGACTTATGCTTTGTCAAAGAATTTTTAAATGGTTCCAGGTGCTTTACCTGTCTTCTAGTCCCAGAGTCCCATCTTCTCAGCATTAATCCAGTGGCTTGTGTCCTTGGCTTTGCCTGATAACTGTCCTGCCTGAGAGTTGTGCAGACTCTGGAGTCACACACACTTATGTCCCCACATGAATGAAGAGTGTCCTGAGAACATCATCTACCTTACATTTGTTCATTATCCTCAAAATAGAAGTTATATCTCTGGTAGAAAGGTATGACAGGAACCAAATAAAAGAGTATCAACGGAGCGTTTAATACAATACTTGGCTTATTTAAGAGTAGGGTCTCTGGGCTGGAGAGATGGCTCAGTGGTTAAGAGCACTGACTGCTCTTCCGCAGGTCCTGAGTTCAAATCCCAGCAACCACATGGTGGCTCACAACCATCTAAAATGAGATCTGATGCCTTCTTCTGGAGTGTCTGAAGACAGCTACAGTGTACTTACATATAATAAATAAACCTTTAAAAAAAAAAAAGAGTAGGGTCTCAGGCTGGAGAGATGGCTCAGTGGTTAAGAGCACTGTGTGCTCTCCCAGAGGTCCTGAGTTCAATTCCCAGCAACCACCTGGTGACTCACAACCACCTATAATATGATCCGATGCCCTCTTCTGGTGAGCAGGTGTACATGCAGATAGGTGTACATTCCTACATAAAATCTTAAGAAAAAAAAAAAAAGAGTAGGGTCTTGATAACAAGCAGTATAGGATTCAAATTCACAATGAAAACCCACTCACAGTGTTATTCAGTTTATTTACTTTATTCATTCTGTTGACTTAAGACCCTCAGCAATTAAATTGAGTTCATAACACCAAGTTTCATATCGATAGGCCATGCGAATCTGAGCAACATTTGTCTTCCGGATGTCATTTCCAAGAGGGCCTTCCTCAAGGTAATTGTTGCCCAGAAACTTTGCTTTTTCCTGGAAGACAAAGGGAAGAGAGGTCTCTGAGTCTCTTTTTACCCTGGGATAGGTAGCGATTGCTCCTCCACTGTAATCCTCATGTTACTCATAAACAGAGGGAAAATGGTGGTCATTCATTTAGTGCATCCGTGGGGCACGGTTCCTAAGAAATCAAATGTTGAGACATGGCTAGAGAATTGTGCTTGGTGGAGGAGTTGTAGGGACTCAAATTAGATCCCCAGAGGCTTGTACCCTACCACTAAGCTGTATCCCCAGCTCAGGACAGTCTTCTAGTCCCTAGCCATAGTAACTGTGTGTGATTTGTGCTAAAGCTTTCCTGCGTGTTTTCCTCACTTCGCTAATGCCGCAGTGGTTAGGTTGCTAGACCCAACGCTCAGCAGGGCAGTGAGCCACAGTTGAGTCTACCTCATGAGAAATGCCACACTGCAGGACACTGTTCCTTGCCACTTCACACATGTCACACGTGCTCAGCTTGAAGACTTGGGCAGCGATGGCATATTCTTCCATCAGGGGCTCCTGTGGTTATTTACGTAAAGAAGGAGGTGCATTACTAAAAGAAACAACACATCCTACAGAGAGAGGATGAAGGAGAGTCTTGATATGACTTTCAGTTTCTGCATGGTAAGCGATAGCTCAGCAAACCTTGCTCAAGCTTCCAATGTACCTTGGTGAAATGGAACTGCATCGGGTCATCGGTGGACAGTGAGATCATCAGGCCTTTCTGGAGGAAATCTAAGAAAGGATTTTTTGCATATTCGAGGAATAGGCTGTTGTTACTCAATGGCGACATGGCGATGGGAATCTGAGCTAAGAAAAATAAGTACTGTAACACAGGACTCTGAAAAGAAAGTGAGAAGAACAATAAGGAGAGTGGACATGAACAGACAGCAAAACCTTAAAAATCTCATGGTTGCCCGGTGACGATGGCACACGCCCTCAATTCTACAATTTAATCCAGGCAGAGGTAGGTGAAGATCTCTGTGAGTCTGAGGCCAGCCTGGTCTACAAATTCAGCTCCAGGACAGCCAGGGCTACACAGAGAAACCCTGTCTCAAAAAACAAAACAACAAACAAACAAACAAGCCCCGTGGTCAATCTTAAGCTTTAGCTTTCAACAAAGGCCCCCTCTCTTTATGTCTCCTAGGAAGTGACGTAGTTTTTCAATGTAAACACTACCTAAAATGTTCTGGTATTGCTTTCAGGAGCATTGGGCAAAATCAGCTTTTTAAAAATCTGAATACTAAGTTGTCAAACTTAAATGGTCTGATCTAAGTAATTATACCTCAGAACTCATCCCGAAACTGGCTTCTTCTTCTTCTTCTTCTTTTTTTTTTTTTTTTTTTTTTTGGCTACGTGAAAGTTATGACTATCTCAAGAGACATTTAAAAGCATGCTACAACAAGAAACCTGGCAAAATGCAGCTGAAGGAAAGCCAACTGCCTCTGACTTTGCCTGTGAGAGTTCCAAGATGGAAGTCAGGAGATGTGTGTGTAATTCGTCTCTGAGGACAATTAACAAAGTAACCTCAAGAGAACCCCCTTTGACTCTCATAGAAGGATCTACCTTAGTAACCCCCAAGATCTATCATGCTCAGTGATCCTCGATTCACACTAAGAGCACTAAGGACTCCGAGAAGCACAATCGAAGCTGTTCACTTTTCAGCTTTGCAAAGTCAGGGGTCAGCCTAGAGAAAAGGCATCAGCGGCAGGTGGCAGGAGTGGGCTCCACGGTCCCTGATCATGAGAAGGCCCTGCTCTCCAGCCGAGTCACAGGCTGGCTCTCCAAGGAGTTAGGAACTTTCCTACTAATCTAGCATAGGCTTCACCCCAAGCTCCCAATCCTCCTGGGGCTTGAGATCTGCCCTATAGTTCCTCACTCCTGGTATCTTGGACTTATTCCCATAGCTGACCGGAACTTTTCAACCCTAAGGAGAAGTTAAAAGCCATTCAGGTTATCAGGTGCCAGCTGTTAGCTAGGAAAGCCAGGGTCGGACGGAGTGTCCCCTGCTTGTCTTTGATTCACTGATGAGCTCAAGATGCATCTCACACGCCGGGCGGTGGTGGCGCATGCCTTTGATCCCAGCACTTGGGAGGCAGAAGCAGGTAGATTTCTGAGTTCGAGGCCAGCCTGGTCTACAAAGTGAGTTACAGGACAGCCCAAACTACACAGAGAAACCTTGTCTCTGAAAAACCAAAAAAAAAAAAAAAAAAAAAAAAGATGCATCTCATGCTGCAAATGGACCGTTATGATCCATTTGTTATAGGCTCTAATATAGAATTATTATTACTATTAAGAAAAGATCCCCTTGCCAGGCAGTGGTGACAGGCACCTTTAAACCCAGCACTTGGGAAGCAGAGGCAGGTGGATCTCTGAGTTGAAGGCCAGCCCGGTCTACAGAGCTACACAGAGAAACTCTGTCTTGAACACCTACCCCTGCCCACAAAACAAAACAAAACAGAAAAACAAACAAAAAACCCAAGAAAGTAAAGATTCTGCTTTAATCCTATCACTCAGGAGGCAGAGGCAGGTAGATCTCTCTGTCAGCTGAAAGCTAGTCTGGGCTACAAAGACAGTTCTACAAGCCTGTGGACAGAGAAGTCCTGTTTCTAAAATCAGAGAGAGAGAGAGAGAGAGAAGAAGAAGAAGGAGGAGGAGGAGGAGGAGGAGGAGGAGGAGGAGGAAGAAGAGGAGGAAGAAGAGGAGGAGAAGGAGGAGGAAGAGGAGGAGGAGGAGGAGGAGGAGGAGGAGGAGGAAAGGAAAGAAAGATTACAAGCCAGACTCAGGGATCACCTGTAATCCCAAATCCCAGCATCAGAAGTAAGGAAGTAGAGAGGCAGGAGAATTAGGAAATTAAGATCATTTCAGCTACAGAGCAAATTCAAGTCCAGCCTGGGCTACATGAGATCCTATCTCAAGAAAGAAAGAGAGAGGGGGGAGAGAAGAGGAGAGGCGAGGAGAAGAAAAGAGAAAAGAAAGGAAAGGAAAAGAAAAGAAAAGAAAAGAAAAGAAAAGAAAAGAAAAGAAAAGAAGAGACGAGAGCAAGCTAAACTCACCTTCTTTAAATTCAGGCCGTGAGAAATGTTGTCTGCTATCATAAAGGCTGTCATGAGGTGAGTGAGAGCCCCAGCCTCCCCGCAGTGGGGGCGAAACAGAAATGTATTCATGCCTCGTTCCCTGTCAAAATGAAAGTGGGGTTCTCACAGCAGAGAAAAATTTACGAGAAAATCCATTGGCTGAGTTAACACTTGGGAGGGGGAAAATAACCATAGGTCCAGCAAAACATTATTGTAACCCTTCATTGTAATTCTTTCTAAGAACATGTACTCAATAATATAAGAATAATTTTTTTAAAGAGGCAGCAGAGGATATGGTGAAACAAGAGACAGTGGGAAATAGAACACCTACCCCATGCAGTACTTCAGTCTCAGCATGTGCCTCCTTGGGTACCAGGCACATACATGGGGCACAGACATAGACATACATGCAGACAAACCACTCATACATGTAAAATAAAAACAAATAAATCTTTAATTTAAAAAAAAAAAGCAAAAAAAGCATGCATCTGTGCTCCAAGCACTCCTGAGGTGAGATGGGGCTGGAGCCAGGAAATTTTCAAATCATCTAGTAACTAGCATGGTGGAAACAAGAGGGAGGGGCCCTGCCTCAGTAGCCTGCAAGAAGAGAACCAACGTCTGAGAGCCATTGTCTGACCAACCTGTGCGCTCCGTGGCACCTGAGCAGCAACACGCACCACACACACACCCCAATAAAGAAATACCCTCACAAGCAGGCAATTCGAAGGACAGTGCTTCGACCCCTTTCCTCCCATACTTACTTTCTCAGGCTGTTGAGCACCATGATGTTTGCATACATGTAGTAGGCATAGTACGTATAAGAAGGGTTGTTTTCCATTGTCCACTCCTCAGGTTTGGGACTCTTGGAGGAAAACATGTGACCACTGTGTTTGGATTCGTCATCCACACTGTCGAAGCCAGTGATCTGTCAGAAAAGTGAGCCGCGCTGGGGTTCAGTCTGAGGGCAGAGGCCCTTTACCCAGAGAAACTCCTCAGACAGCTCCAAAGGAGAGGTCAATGTAAAGAGATAAGTAAGCAGGGAGAGTCAGGGAGGGACAGCAAGGCCAGCTGGCTTGTGAGGCGGAGTTAAGGCTCAAAGGCTCATGCTTACATGCTTGAGGAAGACGCTGAGGTCTGGGTGAGCTTGGGGGTTGATGGTGGCCTCGAACACTGGAAGGAAAATATTCTCCAGCATCTTCCCGAAGTGTGGCAGGAAATTCTTGGATCGGAACACATCACTAAAGACAAGAGGGAAGGGAACTTAGAAGAGAGAGAGCATAGTAGGACAACTGTGCAGGAATCAGAGAACCAAATGTCATGAGGCAGAAAAAGACCAGGTGAGTTCCTCCTACACCCACTCCCAGATATTCCCCATGCATACACATGGAGAAGAGTTTGGGTTGAACTGGGCTTAGGACTTGGCCCTGCACCACATACTCCTGCTCTTCTACAAACTCTCTGTGGCAAAAAACAAACAAACAAACAAAACAAACAAACAAAAAAAAACAACAAAACTCAACCTTTACAGCCAAGTCCAGCTATGGGGACTATAGTAATCGTGTCATAGAGATCTCAGTGATCAAATACATGTGTGGCCACAAGACAGCAAATGGGAATGGCTATCCCAAGCACCTCTTGGTGCTAGAGAGATGGCTAAGTGGTTAAAGAGCATTGGCTGTTCTTCCAGAGGGTCTGCGTTCAGTTCCCAACACACACATGGCAGCTCACAGTGTCTGTTAACTCTAGTCCCAGGGGATCTGATACCCTAACACAGACACAAATGCAGGCAAAACATCAATGCACTAAGAAGAAGAGTACTTCTCTAGGGATGTAGTTCAGTTGGTAGAGTGCTTGCCTTAGGGCTCAATCTTCTGAACCGACAAACCAGACAGAAGCACATGCCTAGAATTTGGTAATTCCAGCACTCAAAGAATCTCTCTCTGTGTGTGTCTCTCTCTCTCTTTCTCTCTTTCTCTCTCTCTCTCTCTCTGTCTCTCTTACACACATACATAAACACACAGAGACACACATACATTTCATCTGTGGTAATAATAAATTGCACATCATTGTATATTTGCCAAATTTTTTCCTAAATTGCCAAAAATTAGCTACTTTTTGTTAATCCTGTAACAACTCGGTACATTAGGTACCATGTCTAGGTGTTTTGAGAAATCTGAACTCAAAGATTCATGGGTATAGATCAAACACTGAACCAGCTGAGCCATCTCCCCAGTCCCAGTGAGGGCACACAGTGGGTTGCCAGAGAGTGCATAACCATGGAAGTTAGATAAAAGATCAGTGAGGCCAGCCTGGTCTACAGAGTAAGTTCCAGGACAGCCAGGGCTATACAGAGAAGCCCTGCCTCAAAAAACAAAACAAACAAACAAACAAACAAACAAAGATCAATGCCACTGCTCTTAGGAGAGAAGCCATCCCTGAAGGCAGGGGGTGACTGCCTAAGACATGCAGGAGTAGACTTCCTCAGGAGCTGTACTGATTATAAAGAACCTGGGCTCTTGTGGGTGAATCAGCCAACGATGGTAAAGATATATGGCAACTATAATTTGATTCTGACTTGGTGGCCTAATTCTGTAATCTCAACATTCAGGAGACAGAAACAGGTTAATTATGAGATCAGTTCTAACCTGGGCTAGACAGTAAGACCCTGTCAAAAAACTAAAAATAAACATCCAGATAAGGTGATTAACAGGCCTTTATTCCCAGCACCTAGTAGTCAGAGGCAGGTAGAAATCCTCAAATTGATCTACATAGAAAGGCCAACCAGGACTATAAGAAAGAGTTTCTGTATGAAAAAATTAAAATTAAAAAGTTATATGCCAATACAGTACAGACAAACTTGGCAGCGAATGAACTGAACACAGAGGAGACCAGAGTGTGATGGCACAGTTCTTACACTAACAGGGAAGATTGACATAATATGTACACAGTTCTTACTCTAGCTCTGCTGTTACTTAGAGTAAGAACTAAGGAAGTATTTGCCCCTGGTAAAAATACATACTAGTCCTTTTTTTTTTAGTTTGAAAAGCCAAACTGAAGTGGGCATGGTGGTGCACACCTGTAATTCCTGCACTCAAATGGTAGAGGCAGAAGGATTTCAAATCTGAGGCCATTCTGGGCTTCAAAGAAAGACCTTTAGAGAGAGGGGGAGGGGAAAGGGAAGGAGAGGGGGAGCACGAGGGGGAGAGGAGCTATTCTGGGGCTACTTCCCAGTGAGCCCCTTCAGCAAAGCCGACTTTTATCTAAACGAGCTATCACATATTGATTCAGGTGAGGAGGGGAGCAGGTAAGAGGAAAGTGGGCTTCAGAACGCCCCTCCATGGGAAGGGAGCAAATACGTACTAGATCCTGGGGACTTGGATCATCCAAGTCATGTTGGGGCAGTAGATGCGGTTGCAGACAAACCAAGAGGAGAGTTTGCTCCACTCATCTGGACTGCGGCCGTAGATGGACAGGCGGGGCTCCGCGTGCTGATACTTAGCTTCCACCAGGTCCGTGCCCACCTCCTGCAAATCCGAGAGAGGGGTCCGAGGCCAGAAATTCCCACAAGTTCCCCCACCCCACCCCCAGAGGTCTAGACCAATCGGATTTAGGAAGAGGAGTCTTGTAAACGTGAAAGGGAGGAAGAAAAACTAGCGAAGAGCTAAGGGAACAGAGAGCCAAGGATTGAGCGAGGACGAAAGACTTAAGCGGTGAGAAACCAGGGGCAAGAGTCGAACAAAGGTTGACAAGATAGCCATGGGCCAGGCAAGACAAGTGCAGCTGTATCTATACCCCAGCCCGACCCCTACTCCACCCCTCACCCCTCGCTCCCTAGGACACCTTCCCCGTCCCAGGTGCTACTCTTGCTTCTTAAAACACATCACAAGGATGCTCCTAGCTCCGCCCAAACCTCAGGCCAGGAACTCATCCTCTAAACCACACCTTAACTTCTGTACCCTAGAAACAGAAACATTTCCCCCAAGATACCTCCCTTTCCTGTGTCCCCTCCCCCTCCCTTCTCTCTCCCCCTTCTTTCTTTCCTGTCTTTCTCTCCTCCCCTATTCATGAACCTTACCAAATACTTTTTTGTCTCACCTTGATGATAGTGGCAAAATACTCCCCATTAATGTAGTTGTCTGTTTTTAGGTAGAGGTCCCGAAGCTCGCTCGCACCCACGGGGTTGTATTTGTCATTGAACTTATCAAAACGTTGGAACGTCTGGCGTCCCTGAATGCAGAAACAAGAGCAGACGTTTTCATTATCAGGGCTTCGCGGAAGCAGGATCCCCAAGAATGACTGGAACAGGAGACTGATCCCAGGGAAAGAGGAGGGGCTCTAAGAATGAGGTCCAGGGTGAGTGATACCTCAAAGCTCATCAGGGGTGCTTTCAGTCATCACAGTAGCCAAGGAGTTAAGAGGGATGTGCTAATGGAGGGATGGCCTGGGACATTTGGGGTTCTCTGTCATTAGAGCGAGTAAAATGAGCATCTTCCCAACCTACAGCATGAACATCCAGAGAGTCAACGGTCAGGTCATAGGGATGCATATTTAATTTAGCAAAAAGTTCCTTCAGGGTCAGGTTCTTCTCTTTGGTGCTGTAGACCACTCTGTCGGCATCAATATGGTAAGATTTCTTAATAAAGCGCAGCAGGTGCTTCTGGTTCATGCAGGCAGCTGCGTGGATGTGAGTATCCACCTATGCACACATTCAGAGACAGAAAATACAGTGATCAACCTTCTGTATACCGCTGTCAGTGGCCACAAGGCCTGCAGATCCCACTGAGAAAGGAGGGAGAGACAGCTAATGGTGAGAACTGATAGTTGGGAGAGGTGGCCCTGTGGTAAAGACCCATCTGTGTCCTCTATGCGCCTGTGGAAGGTGGCCCTGTGGTACAGACCCATCTGTGTCCTCTATGCACCTGTGGAAGGTGGCCCTGTGGTACAGACCCATCTGTGTCCTCTATGCACCTGTGGAAGGTGGCGCTGTGGTAAAGACCCATCTGTGTCCTCTATGTGCCTGTGGAAGGTGGCCCTGTGGTACAGACCCATCTGTGTCCTCTATGCGCCTGTGGAAGGTGGCCCTGTGGTACAGACCCATCTGTGTCCTCTATGCACCTGTGGAAGGTGGCCCTGTGGTACAGACCCATCTGTGTCCTCTATGCACCTGTGGAAGGTGGCGCTGTGGTAAAGACCCATCTGTGTCCTCTATGTGCCTGTGGAAGGTGGCCCTGTGGTAAAGACCCATCTGTGTCCTCTATGTGCCTGTGGAAGGTGGCCCTGTGGTAAAGACCCATCTGTGTCCTCTATGTGCCTGTGGAAGGTGGCCCTGTGGTACAGACCCATCTGTGTCCTCTATGCGCCTGTGGAAGAATGCGAGCCAGGCACCAGGATTTCTTTGTCTTTTTGTGCTTCCCTCTGCATGCTCTGAGCCGACACACAGTCTGCACACGTGCTTCCCTCTGCGCGCTCCGAGCCACACACTCACCTTCCTGCAGTTATAAAAGTCCCGGTGGGGGTTGTTCTTCAGCTCCTTCAGCTCATCCATCTCATTCAGCATCTGATGGACCTGGAACTTGGAGGAGAGGAACTTCAGACGGCGATGAGCGTAAGTCTTACTGTGAAAAGTAAACACAGGATCCTAAGCATCTTTCTGGACATGTAAGGAAGATGGTAGCAATGGCGAAGCCTCCAGGACTCTTCTTGCCCACAAGAAGAAATGGTTGCAGGAGCAGACACTGTTTCCTTCCATAGTTAATCCCACTGAAAGGTTCCCAGCTTTCCGTCAAAGCTGGATATAATAACTAGGGAGGACTAGAGATGGCGTTTAAAAATCTATGAGTACTGTGTGTGGGTCAATGGTAAGGGCCCTGGCTATGGAGTCGGTAGACTTGGGCACCATCCTGGCCCAGCACTGTGTGACGTTGAGCTAGTTACTGGCTCCCTCAACTTTCAGATGCTTCAGCTCCTTCAACGGGAATTAAGGTATTTCAGGTTAGGGTAAAACTTCTTCAGTAGTTAAGAAGACCAGTTTGGTTCCTAGAACCTATATGCAGCATCTCACAACTCTACCTGTTACCACTGGGCCAGGAGATCTGATACCTCTGACCTCCAGAGGATCTGCACTCACATGCATAAACTCACACATAGACACTTGTACATACACATAATTTAAAAAAATAAAATAAGCCTGGCAGCGATGGTGGCACATACCTGTGATCCTGGCACTCAGGAGGCAGAGGCAGGGGGCTCTCTAAGTCCGAAGGCCTGCCTGGTCTACAGAGTGAATTCCAGGTGACCAGGACTACACAGAGAAACCCTGTCTCAGGAAAAGAAAAGAAAAGAAAAGAAAAGAAAAGAAAAGAAAAGAAAAGAAAAGAAAAGAAAAGAAAAGAAAAGAAAAGGGACTGGAGAGATGGCTCAGTGGTTAAGGCACTGACTGCTCTGCCAGAGGTCCTGAGTTCAAATCCCAGCAACCACATGGTGGCTCACAACTATCTGTAATGGGATCCAATGCACTCTTCTAGTGCATGTCTGAAGACAGCTGCAGTGTACTCAAAAAATAAATAAATCTAAATCTTTTCAAAAGATTTTTTGAAACAGAAAAGAAAAAACCAAAATAATAAAGATGATGTTGATAAAATAAAAAATAAAATAACATCTAAAGAAAAAAAGAGTAGGGTTGTAGCTCAGTTGATAGAATGCTTGACTAGCATATAAGAAGTCCTGTGTTTCATCCCCAGCACTGCATAAACTGCAAATGATAGTGCAAACTGGCAGTCGTAGCCCTTGGGAGGTTGAGGCAGGAGGACAGAAGTAAAAATCAGGACTACATAGCAAGTTTGATGTTAGCCTGGGCCACTTGAGACACCTCAAATAAATAGATGATAGATGATTGATAGATGATAGATAGATGATAGATAGATAAAATAGATGATGGATAGATAGATAATGGATAAATAGAAATATGCATACATAAAGCCCTTGCAAACAATAAAGGAGTTGAATATAGTATTTGAACTTGGTGAGCATGTAATAAGCATTCTCAGATCATCAGTAACACTGGATGCTAATGTTTAGATCTCAGTAAACACTTACACGGGCCCTTGTGCAATTAGAGCAAGCAAAAAATTCATGTCATCCAGGAAGTCATCCAGATTTGGGTAAGGGTAGGGCTTGGGCTCATCTCTGCTGGCCGCCGCTTCATCAGGGTAGATGTAAATCACACCACCCTTCATCTTGAGGTGATAGCCCAGGTTTGCAGGAAGGTCCTCTGTGCGAAAGGGGTCTTCTCCCTTCTTCGGAGGAGGGGTAAATACTTTTTCAATAAAACACAGAGTAATAATATATCAGCACATAGGATGAATGTAAAAATTACCCAAATAAGAAATGTTGCAAATTGGATTAGTTTGTCATCTCATACTTTATTAGTTATAATTATCCATCATTATTTAACTTCTCTCTCTCTCTCTCTCTCTCTCTCTCTCTCTCTCTCTCTCTCTCTCTCTCTCTCTCTCTCTCTCTCTAAGACAGGTTCTCATTATGTAGCCCTGGCTGTCCTGGAACTTGCTATATAAACCAGGCTGACCTAAAACACACACTCACAGAGATCCTCCTGCCTCACAAATGCTGGGACTAAAGTCATGCACCATCACACCCAGCTTTATTTTTCCTTTAAACAAAGCCTATTTTCCCAAAGTGACTTAAATTGTTAGTATAAAAATAACTTGGAGCCAGGCATTGCTGGCTCCTTTGATGCCATCAGAGGCAGGCTCTCTCTGAGTTTGAGGCCAGCCTGGTCTACAGAGGGAGCTCCAGAACAGGCAGGGCTATGGAGAACCTTGTCTTGAAAAACAAACAAATAAATAAACAAAAAACTATGATAATATTTTATTTATCATAAGAATTATTTTCAAGTTATTTAGTAGTAGTTACACAATTAATACACTACTTAGAAATACTTTTTTTAAATTTATTTTTGCGACAACATCTCATTATGAAGCCTTGGCTAGTCTCTCACATGCTATGTAGACCAGGCTGCCCTCGGTCTCAGAGAGATCCACTTGCCTCTGCCTCCCGAGTACTGGGATCAAAGATGTAGGCCACCACGTCTTATTTCCATTTATTCATTTATGTGTTTCTTGTTTGTTTGTTTGCTTGCTTGCTTAGTTAGTTAGTTAGTTAGCTAACTAGCTAGCTAGCTAGTTAGTTAGTTAAGGAGACGGGAGTAGAGGGTGGACTTTCTAGAGTGGCTCTTCCAGCCCAAGCTGGTTTTCAACTTTTTCTGTAGCCAAGGAATTGCCTTAAACTCCTGATTTCTGGTTTCTACCTTGACTTGCTGGGCTTCCAGGCAGGTGTCATGATAAATACTTTTAATTTCCTGAAATTGGTCAACACAGACTTTCTGCTTAGTGCAGTTTACTGCTTTATTAGAAAAATTATATAAAGTTGTGATAAAATTCCAGAGTGTTACTTAAAAAGAAAAACAAAAACAGCCTCTTGCCAGATACTTTTGATGCACACCTTTAGTCCCAGCACTAGAGAGGCAGAGGTGGTGGATCTTTATGAGTTCAAGGTCAGCCTGGTCTACAGAGCAAGTTCCAGGATAGACAGAGATACCCTGTCTTTAAAAGCACTTCCCCTCCAAAAGAAGAAGAGGAGGAAGGGAGTGAGAAACGGAGAGAGGAAGAGGAGGAGAAGGGGAAGGAAGGAGGAGAGAGGGAGGAGAAGGAGAAAAAGGAGAGAGAAAGAAATGATGGTGTTCGGTGTGCACCACGAAGGCTTAGGTTGCGGATTTAGGGCAACCCTATTACCTAAGGCAAAAGGTAAACCAGAGACGGGGAGAAGCCAAGAAACAACTGCAGGAAAGTGCCGAACTACAGGGAGATCTAGGAAGGCTTCTATCTAAAGCTGGGGATAATATGCTAGCCTGTAATGCGTGAACTTGATAAGGTAGGTCCAAGAGTTCAAGGACATCCTCATCTACAAATCTAGTTTGGAGGCAACCTGGGTAACCTGAGATCCCGTCACAAACACTGCCATCCATAACAAAGACTACAGGGGTGTGTGTGTGTGTAGGGGTGTGTGTGGGGGGTGTGTGTGGGGGTGTGTGTGGGGGTATGGGGGTATGGGTATGTGTGTGTGTGGTGTGTGTGGGTGTGTGTGGGTGTGTGGGGGGTGGGGGGTATGGGGGTATGGGTATGTGTGTGTGTGTGGTGTGTGTGGGGGGGTGGATAGGTGTGTGTGGGTGTGGATGGGTGTGTGGGGGGGGATGGAGGGGTTGTGGGGGGGTGGGGATAGAAGTGCTCAGTCTAGAAATAGGTTAAATGAGCAAGTAGGAACCTGAGTGGCTGAAACAGCCTTGGGACGGAGGCAGGAAATTCTGACTGGCTATGTAGGGAGGGGATGGGGAGCATCGAAATCAGGAAAGCACCATGCTTGGAACTGAACTTTAATAATCAGCAGAGAAGTGAGGATGAGGCAAAGAGAGGAGGCTGAATCGTAGCTGAGTCATTAGGACGCCTTCATGACCACTGAGACTAGGAGATACACAGGTCTAACCGGGGGTTTCAGAGATCCTGAACCAATCAAGGGCCCAATCAAGCGACTGACATGGGCCACAGGTTAGGGCCAGTGGCCACCATGATACTTTAAGGCTGGGTCACTGATCATCTAAGGACATATGTTAAAATTCATATTTAGAGCCGGGAGTCGGTGGCCCACGACTTTAGTCCCAGCACTCACTTGGAAGGCAGAGGCAAGTGGATATCTAAGTTTGAGGCCAGTCTGTTCTACAAAGCAAGTTCTGGGATGGCCAGGAGTACACAGAGAAACACTGTCTTGAAAAAAAACAAAAACAAAAAGTCATATTTAGTAGATAAGCCTAAAGCTATATTTCTTACGTTCGTGAGAGATAAGTCACCTGGATAGAAGCTCTCGTTCGCTACCAAGGGTTCCCCGTCGATGTTCCTCAGGTACTTGGAGGGGGTCTTGGGGAACCTCTGGAATGACTTCTGCATGTATTTCTCCCGTATACACAATGCCCGATAGAGACCTTTACAAACCACCTCAAAGTCTTCAACAGTTACCTGCCGAGAAAGTGTCAGAGCCGAGCCTGTGAGAGCCTGAGAGTGGTCAAGCTGATCTCTCAGTTCCGGCTTTCCTGTGTGCTGTGGCCTTGTTGAGCCTGCCCTGCTCGCCCTGCTGATTCCTCCTGTTCTGGGACCCTGGGACTCTCTGCAGGAGACTCCTGGAGGTTTTCTACATCCTTTAACTCTACCATACTTTACCTGTGGTAGAAATCTTTCCTGTGAGTTTTGCATTTGTTTCTGAGTTTTTTTGTTTTTGTTTTTTTGTGCTAGGACTCAAATCCAAATACTCTATCACCGATTCTCCAGGTACCCTGTTTTGATTACCTAAAGACAAATGTGATTAGAAGAACTTTTTATTATCACTGCTTGCTTTTAGGTTATCATGTAAAGTACTGGGTTTCTTCATGACATCTTCACATGTGTCAATATACTTTGTTCTCACCACTTCCCTGTCCTATGCCCTGCCCCTGCCCCGTGACTCTTCCTCCTGTAGCTGCCCCCCCCATCATCCTGCTAGTCTACCCCTGGTCTACCCCTCTGTTTTCCTATTGTACACTCTTTATCTCCCCCTGCCTTCAGACCTCTTCCCCATTTCATGATCCCTTTTCCAAATATTGGTTTTGTCACACACACAATTTTAAATCTAGGTTCTGCGTTTAAGAAAATGTGCAGTTCTGGGTAGTGGTGGCACACACCTCTAATCCCAGCACTTTGGGAGGCAGAGGCAGGCAGATTTATGAGTTTGAGGTCAGCCTGATCTACAGAATGAGTTCCAGGACAGCCAGGGCTATACAGAGAAACCCTGTTTCAAAAAACAAACAAACAAAAAAAGAAAAGAAAAGAAACAAACAAACAAACAAACAAAGAAACAAAGAAAGAAGAAAATGTGCAATTTCACCTCCCATGATTTATTTATTTGTTTATTTATTTATTTATTTATTTATTTATTTTTGGTTTTTCGAGACAGGGTTTCTCTGCGGAGTCCTGGCTGTCCTGGAACTCACTCTGTAGACCAGGCTTGCCTGGAACTCAAAAATCTGCCTGCCTCTGCCTCCCAAGTGCTGGGATTACAGGCGTGTGCCACCATGCCCAGCTACCTCCCATGATATTTAATTGCATCTTTTCTGAATATGTCATGATGTCACAATTAATATTGTGTGTTTGGTGTAGGCACATAGTTGGCAGGCACGTTTGTGCAAGCAAGGAGGACGTCAAGTGTCTTGTTCTGTCACATTCTGCCTTATTCCCTTGAGAGAGGCTTTCTCACAGAACCTAGAGCTAAGTTGGCAGGTAATAGGACCCAGGAACCCTCGTATCTCTGCTGCCCGTAGCACTGGGGTTACAGGCAAGCATGGCCATGCCCAACTTTTTACATGGATCCTGGGGATTTGAACTCAGATCCTTCCTGCTTTCACTTTAGGTGCTCTTTGAGTACTCACTTTAAGTACTCAGTGAGCCATCCCCAAGCTCTCTGATTCCGTTTTTAAGAAGAACCCAGTCTACCATTGCAGATGTGACATTTACACACCGAAAATATGTAGTTCTGAAACTGGATGTCATAGCACACACCTATAATTCCAGCACTTGGGAGGCTGAGGCTGTAAGTTCAAGACCAGCCTGATCTGCACAGGCATTCCAGGACAAGTCTTGTCTCAAAACAAAAACAAAACAAAACAAAAAATCTCCCAATAAAATAAAATGTAAACTTCTGAGCATAGTATCTCAACTGTCAAATTATATAATGAGGGCCAGCAGTTGTTAAGTCAGGGTCTCACTTTATACCTGAGACTTGACCTCAAATTCCTTATCTCCTTGCCTTAGAGACAAGGTCTCATGTAGCCAGACAGGTCTCCAACTTATTCTGTTGCCAAGAATGACCCTAAAGTCCCCCCACCTCTGCCGCCCTGGTGCTGGGGTTATAGGTGTGAGACAACATACCTTGTTTAAAAGAAATGAAAAGTTTTGAGACAGTGTCTTGAACTCAGTATGTAGCCCAGGCTGCCCTCAAATTCCTGTCTCATCTTTCTTGGGAGAGGCATGTGTCATCATGCCCAGCTTCTCTTACATGGTCTTAGAGAATTTTATCTCTGTCTATCGTTTCTAGAGTAAAGCCTGGACTGAGCTGCTAGGGATTCGCTGCCTTGTCTCCAGTTTCCTGTGTTATCAGAGCTGCAAAGACCTTCTCTCTGGGGACAACAGAAGTGTGATCTCAAAGACTGGAGATACAGATGACGGATCCTGACTAGTGAGTCTATTTTGAGAGCTCATTTGGAGTTCTATCAGGGGAGTGCAGCTGCTGGCTGGGCTACCCTTGACTGGAGTGGGGTCCTCCTCTCCGGCAGGTCCTCTTCCGCTGACTGTGCAACTCAGGGAATGACACAGACATATGGAGCCGGCGAGGAAGGAGACACCCAGCCAGCCAGATCCGAGAATGAACCCTGGCAATCAGCAGGGTAGCATATGTCACAACCGGACACCTCACATTCAGTCTATTTTGAAAGACAGATGCTTACATTAGCCCAAAGAACCCAGAGCAAGCCTAGGTCCAAGGGTCCACTTCCAAAGACACTTGTTCTATCAGCTCCTCAGAGGCTGGGGTGGACTTCCACTCAGCTGCCTGTGTCTCGCCCTCAGCACCTTAGCATTTAAGGCCTAGATGCCATAAGGCCTGGCAATAAGGCCCTTATTGATAAGGGCCAATTAAGTTGTGTCCGTTTCTTATCAGGTTCGATAGGCCCTGAGACTTTGGTCCTGAGATGTCTGTGCCTCCCATCTCTATCCCTACATTTTGAGGATGCCCTGTTGGCTACAGAGCACAAGAGGAACATTTCTCAATGGCTTAGCCTCATTCAGCTGCTAAGTGAAGCCACAGGAGCCCAGGCCCAGGCCTCTGCTGTGGGACACTCTTTCCTAACTTCTGTTTCCTCTCCTGTTTCTGTTTTCACATCTACCAAGCACACGGATGCCAAGCGAGTCTCCTGAGCTTTAAGCTTGGAAGTCTGGAGTTTTCCAAATTGTGTTTATCGTGTCTTTACCATTTCATCAGGAATTTCATGTCCGCTCTTTACGGTCTGTGCCCGCTGTTTGCTCGGCGCCCCGGTTGCCACACGAAAGAAAATAAACAAACAAGAACGGCTTGCCTTTCAGCACCCTGAGCCTTGTGAGTGTCTCAGGCCTTACCCTGCTGGGTCAGTTACACGAGACAGGGGCTCACCACTGCCACTGAAGCCATATTTGGAGCAGAGACTGAGCTCTCAATAACAGGTTCACCAATATGGTGCTGATACTGCAGTCCCTGTGGCAGAGATTTATTAAGCGGCCAACTGTTGGGACAAGCCAAGCAGGGCACATTGTTAGTAACATGAGTTCAGTATCCCTGTGACATACTTGAATCCACTCCAAGCAACACCTGCTGTGTAAGCTACTGCAACGAACCCGGAGACCTTGTAGGTCTCAAGACAATCGTCTCATTGGAGTTTTCTTTCTTTTTTATTTTGTGTGTGAGACCACAATCATGCCCATGGGGGGCAGGGGTCAAAGAAAGGTATGGCGTCACTTGGAACTGGAATTCCAGACAGTTGTGAGCCATCATGTGTGTGTTGGGAATTGAACCCAGGTTCTCTGCCAGAGAACTTAAGTGCTCTTAACTGCTGAGCCTTCCCTCCAGCACCCCCTCCACTAGATTTCCCTTTATTTGTTTGCTTGTTTGTTTGCATACCCCATGGTGCACATATGGAGGTCAGGGACAACTGCAGGAGTTGGTTCTCCCCTCCCACCATGCGGAAGCTGGGGCTTGCACTCAGGTCCCCAGCCTCCTCAGCAAGCTCAGCTAACCTGCAGTGCCCTCACCCCCTCACCCCCTCACCCCCTCACCCCCTCACCCCCTCACCCCCTCACCCCCTCACCCATGCTTTTACTTTATGGTGCAGTCAGCTAGAACAAACAATGTGTTCTTCCTTCTGCTCGCTTTGGCCCTTTGGCCCAGTCTGTCCACTGCAGTCTGGGTTGTCTACAGTGAATCAATCCTTCTCCGTATTGTCAATGCATTAGCAATTCAGACAGAGGAGGCAATATGCGTGTGGGATGACGGAGCCATGCAGAACTGTGACATTCAGCATTAGGACTGCGAAGCAGAGGAAGCAGGGCCGGGGAGGTGAGCTGCATCCGCCTTTGCAGGAAGGAAGACAGCATAGAGCTACAAGTGTCTGTCTGCAGGGCATTCGGCACAGCAAGCACGACTCACCCCAGAGGCATAGTCTCCGGTGATCTGCACCCTCTGGAAGTCAGGCACACTCTCGTAGGTTGGGGATGAAGAAATAAATTCTTCAATGTGGGATAGTTTGGTAGAAGATGTCTCACTTTGTGGAATGGACAAATTAACAGTCTTCCGTCCTTGGAAGCGCCTTTTTCTGGGTTTGAAATTAACAACAACAACAACAACAAAATTAGCTTGGTCCTCCTCAGGAGTTCCATCATAATAGATGGATTTTTCACTATGTTGGTTTATTTTGAGGCCAAAAAAGTAAAATTTAAATTGGTTGTCAGAAACAAGATAGTGGGAGAAGAAAGCACCCAGCAAATTGACGGCTGCTCTTAGCACAGGGGCCTGGGGGACTGTTCTGGAAGCCTTCAACATAACATGTGTCTTCCAAAACAGTCTGGTGAAGAGTTGGCAACCCCACTGTTATAGTGAACGCAGGTGACAGCAGCTGTAGCCTGCGTCATTGTATTTATGCTCCTTAAATTCTATGACCTTCCATTCCCTGGCAGTACAGTACCACACCTTAGGAAGTTCTGTCACAGCTCACCTGGCTCTCCTGGGGAGAAGGCACACCTGCTGAGAGAGGCCTGGTAGGAAGGAGTAGGTGGAGCATGCCCTTGAAGGGGATACTGAGACCTGAGCCTCCCTCCTGCCTCCCTCTCTGTGTCATAAACCAATCAGCTTTGCTCCATCATGAACTCTTCCGTGATGTCCCCAGTTACCACAGACCCAAAGCAGCAGTATCTACTGTGGACTGAAAACCCCGAGACTGTGAGCTCAAATAAACTGTTCCTCCTTTAAGTCCATGTTTGAGTGCCTTGTCACAGTGATGACAAGCTACCTTAGGGGATTTTTGTGAGATGTGATGCATATCAAATGTCTTGCATGGTATTAAAAAGTTTTTGATACTGTTTTCTTTCTTTCATGTTGGTTTTTGTTGTTGCTGTTTTGGTTGGATTTTTGGTTTTACGTGGTTTCTCGGTGTAGTCCCGGCTATCCTGAAACTCACTTTATAGACCAGACTGCCTGCCTCAGCCTCCTGAGTCCTGGGATTAAGGGCATGCACCACCACTTCTGGCTGATACTATTTTCTTATAGGAACAGGTTTTTTTTATTTTTTGGGGGGTTTGGTTTTGCTTTGTTTTTGAGTTTCTACTTTGAAGAGATACTAGTCCTGGGTGAGATCCTTAAGAGGATCTCAAAGGGGACCATTTGCTGCTCCTTTTTTAAAGGTATAAAACCCAGAAAAAGACAGCACGAGACGACCAGAGTGTTGAGGGGACCACCAAAAGCTGGAGAACTGTGTGGTAAAGAGCTACAGGGACAGAAATAAAGGGGAAGAATTTCTTTTCATAAAAGTCCTCTGCTAACTCCTGGGGGAAAGGTAACATGTGTGACAGGTTCCGTATGGGCCGGATGAAGACGTGTCCCTCCAAGGCCAAGGTGTCCTCAGACTGCTGGAGAGGGCTTCACAGCAGAGAGCAACACTGCTGTTGACTAGGAGCTATGCCTGAAGACAAGGCAATTGCGTTCCAGTTTTCATGCCAACTATGTCTATGTTGAGAGTGCTTACTGCAGCTGTCAGCCCACTTTGGAGGCTCCAGTTCTCTCCCTGGGGTGATAGAAAGGCTTTATTTAGCTTACGGTGTAGACAAAGGCAGGAGAGGACTGCTTTCTTCTTTTCAGTCACCAGTGCCTCACACTAATCTATGCCAAGAGGAGGAGGAGGAACTCGGAACCGGCAGAGTTCTCCCTTTCTGTGTGGCCCGCCCTCAGACAGACCTTCATTCAGGAGCTGCCACGCTTTGTCCCCAGGCCCCTCCTTACCTCCTGCCGTCCGTGGACATGGACAGGTTCTCCATGTGGAATATGTGGGCCTGCATCTCATGAAAGGAAATCGGGCAGATCTCATCCACGTCGAAGGGGGAGATCTCGTGCCGACCTCCCTCATCTTTGACTTCAGAGGCAAACACTTTTTCAGCAAAGCTACGCATTGCGTCATCAATTTCTAGAAGAGGTTTTCACATATTAGTTGACACCTTTGTCTAAAAGCCACCTAGGAGCTTCCTCGAGGTGCCAGGCCCAAGGATTAGGAAAATGTGTATTGGCTTCATGGTTTCCCTCATCTCCAACCAGAGCTCTGGGCCATCTTTCACGTGAGTGCAGGCTTGTGTGTGGAGCACAGTTCTGGAGAACCCTATAAATGCAACTCGACTCCTACAGGATAAATTTTTTGTTTGGTTTTTTGGATTTGGTTTTTTCAAGACAGGGTTTCTCTGTGTAGCCCTGACTTGTCCTGGAACTCACTCTGTAGACCAGGCTGGCCTCGAACTCAGAAATCTGCCTGCCTCTGCTTCCCAAGTGCTGGGGTTAAAGGCGTGCGCCACCACTGCCCAGCTCAGGACAAACTCTTAATGTAACATCACTTGTTCCTGGCAGGGCTAAGCTTGGTTTCAAAGTCATCACACAACACAGTCCTTTCCATTGGGTCGTCTGTCTTCCGGGGAGTTTTAGAGCCACTGTAGAAAGGACCGATGACCCTGGGAGCTAACCTCCGTGCTGCTTGTTTGCTGGTTTGTTTTGATTTTTAAACCTGACCTCTGTGATAGGCTGTCATGTGGTGAAAGTGAGCTGCCAAAACTTAGTAGTATGTGGTGGGAGCCCATTCCTTGTAGGAGTGGTTTTTGACAATGAGTGACCCTTAGAAAGCCAACCTACTGATGCTCCTTATGTTTTCCCATTCTCTCTCTCTCTCTCTCTCTCTCTCTCTCTCTCTCTCTCTCTCTCTCTTTCTCTCTGTGTGTGTGTGTGCGCACGCGCGCACATGTGTGTGCATGCGTGCGCGCATCTTGAGTGTCAGTTTTCTCCTTCCTCTATGTAGGTGGTTCCAGGACTGGGCTCAGCCCATATTTTCCCATTCTTTTTGTTTGTTTGCTTTGTTTTGCTTTCCTTTCTTTTTTTCAAGATAGGGTTTCTATGTATAGCCCTGACTGTTCTGGAATTCACTATGTAGACCAGGCTGGCCTTGAACTCAGAGATCCACCTGCCTCTGCTTCCCAAGTGCTGGGATTAAAGGTGTGCACCACCATCACCCAGCCAAAGTTTTCTCATTCTTTCTCATTCTCATTCTGAAGAAACAAGGGTGAACTCCACTAGCCTGACAGTGAATGATCCCCAAACCTTGAGGATGTGAGACCCAGCTTTATCATCTGGAGCAGCGATGGTGAAAAGTGTCTTTCTGTTGAGTTCCACTGTCTTCTCTACAGGCCCAGCTCACCGCCAGCTCTCAACTCACTCCTGCAGCACCGCTAAGAGTCTTAGGTTCCAGAAAACAGCTGGTGAGCAGTGCTGAGAACGGCGAAGAGCTACTGGAGCAGCATGGACACAGAAATTTGCCCTGGAGATGGCAGGGCAAACCACCCAGTGAGAACGGCCTCTGTGCCTGGGTCTAAGCAGGTCTCCAAAAGGGGATAATTGTGCCCAGGTCTATACAGGCCTCTGAAAGGGGATTATTTTCAATCAGATGTAGTGGATAAGGAGTCCAAGCCCTGTGCTCATCAACCCCCTCACGCTACTCCGTTTCAGTCTCCTTGTGTGTTAAGTGGGAGCACTCACAGCGCCTATCCTCACTCTCAAGGCTGTTGTGACATACTGTGTGTGGAAACCCTTCAAGAAAAACAAACCACCACATAAAACTGAATGAGGTAATTTGGCAGTTCTGGGCAAGCTTTGGGCTGTTAAGGATGATATGTAGTTGTGATGGTATGGGATGAAGCATCCATTAGAAATGATTGCAGGTGACTCGCAATGTCACCAAAGACGTCAGGTGACTAGTTTAAAATCCTGGCTGGTGATGGCAGAGTTAACAGGAAAGACAGCAGCAGCACATGAACCTCGGACGCTTTTGTTGGCCTTGTCACACTCCGACACCTCCAGAAACCAGGAAGCATGCTTGGAAGCTGTTAGTCGTTTGTTGGCAAGCACAGTAGCCCACAGCGAAGCAAAAGAAACACTAAGTAGATGTAGGCGGTGGCTGAGCCCACCAGCTGACCCCCAGAAATAGCATCACAGGCACCTCAGATGAGTGGCAGGGGCAGTTAGATGCTTCATACGCCATGAAGGGCAAATGGAGACAGGTCAGTTGGTTACGATGATGAGAATGAGAATGAGGTGTCAATGGTTTGTCATGCTGCACCTGTGGCAGTGCTGCTGTTGGGGACCTTAGGAAGGGACTGTGTAGAATTGATGCCAGAGACCCAATCCCATCCTGGCTCTTCCAGAACAGCCATATGTTATCCGGGACAGTTTATATCCATTTAGCTCATACATTTTTTTAAAAGTATAGCTTTTACTAAGGTTGTGTTTTTAAAAGTATAGCTTTTACTAAGGTTGCGTTTCTCTAAACCACTATCGATGACTGAAAGTTATATCCTCACTTAGCTTGCATGATGATCCAAAATGAGGTGGTTGATATTTGGTACCACAGAATTAGACAGCTGTTTTGACTCCATGCAAGCACAGCTGAAATTTGATCACTGATTCGAGAGCTCTGCCTTTCCCTCTACTTCAGGGCATGGTGGTGACGTTGGGCAGGAAAAAGTGAAGCTGGTATTTAAAAGTAAGTAGATAAGATGTGATGAGAGCCCAAATCCAGGAAGGAGAAATAATCTCCTCAGGCATGTGTAGATAATTACTAAGCCCTTCTTAGCATGTTGTTTGAGATCATGGGATAGCTGAGGGGCAGTGTGTCAGGGACAGGACATCTATCTCAGGACAGATAGAAAAGAGAAAGGTAAAATGGCAAAACAGGGCACTGGATTAAGGTGAGAAGGGGTGCCCACGGCATCTGGGTAGCCTTGAGCAAACCAGTCACCAGGAGCCTCATGGTTCATCATCGTAAAAGGAGGACATTAATGCTAAGTCAACCTCGGAACGCTGCTGTGGAGACTGAACATGAACTATTGACAGTCCGAGGGACGCTCGCGCTTACACTCGGGCTCACCAATGCAGGAAGCACACAGCTCCTGAGAGAAAGGTCAGCATGCCGGCTTCCATATCCCACAGGTCTGGAAAGCCAGGCCTACTTCTCAGCAGAGTTCATTCATGTGCAGGGTAGGCCGACTGCAGGCTTCTGCCTCCCACATCTCATCTTACCAAGGGACTTGGAGACAGAACCACATCCATCAGCAAAAGAGTGTTACCATTGGGGGATTGGGCAGAACACACAACTAAAGCTAATTTTATCTAAAATCATGTTTTATCTGGCCAAAAAACAATCACAACAATTTTTTTTCACTACAGTTGAGAATCATCTAAGGCAAGGCTCAGCACACCCCATTGACTAATCTCTATGTTTTATTTCAAAATAGCAAACAAGTGAATTGGGAGGCGGGTTTTATTTGCCTGTGCGTTTTATGGTGTACTTCAAGACAGGTCCTCATTATGTGGGCCACGCTTGCCTTGAACTCTCCATCCCCCTGCCTCAGCCTCCCCAGTGTTGAGATACAAGCCTTCACCAGCATTCCCTGGGCTCATGTTTCCTCTGTGGGAGGAAAACAGTGGGTGCTTTGTTTTGAGTTTTTGAGTTTTTGCAATCTGGAGAGCCATGAAGGCTGTTTGCTATCTCCCGTTATTACTGACCATTACTGGCTTTTAGTGGTTCCATCTATAAACACTGCTGAGAAATAAGCCCCTTTGCAAATCAAGGAACACTGGCACTTCTTTTATGGATACTTGCAATCTGCAGGAAAAATAGTCCAAAATACTCACGTTTTCCTTGACCTGTGTGAAGTGAAACAAATGAGACACAACACATGAACAACTCTGAACAGCTGTGGTGACCACGAACCCAGGCCCTGGGAAACAGTGTGCAAGCTGCCGCAGAGAGGGGTGCTGCCAGCTGTTCCCGCTCACCTTCGAGCCTACTATGCACTGCCCAAGGACATCACAGGATAAGGTCACTATATGCTTTCATTCCCGTCCTTACTAGCATATGTCTTTAAGCACATATTAATATTCTTTAAAAAGCACTTCTTTGCTGAGCTGCGGTGCTGGGGGTGTTGAACCTGGGGCCTTGTGTGTGCTAATATCAAGTTCACACTCCACTACTGAGCCTCGAAAGGTACTTTCTGTAGGATGGAAATTTAGAAGGATACAAAGGATTAATCTGTTGAAGAGGGCTAGGAACTCTCAAACAACGCTGGGACTGGGCAAAAAAGCCAGTTTATTTGGTAGCACCGAACAACTGGGCAGCACTGAACCACCATTTCTGAGATCCAATCACACAGAAATACTCTTTATTCACAGAGAAAGTTTTAGATGCAAATAAGGTCAGGAGGACATTTATGCATGTAAAGTATGGTTAAAAAAAATAACAGAAGATAATTAAGAAAACTCGAACATCCTCCAGACATTTCAAGTGGTTTTAGGAAGCATTTGGAATAAATACACAATAGTCATCACATTATGTTAAGCTAAAGCTTATCCTGCCCAAAGGCTGAACAATTACAGGTGTAACACAAATGCAACTGTATTCTTAAAAGCATCTTTACTCTCCCATAAACCACAGTGAGAAGCTGAGCTTGGAAATGTTGAAAACACAGTAAGACTGTGACTTTTTAAGTTACTATTTTCTAGTTTTCCTAAGTGAGTGTTTATTATTTTAATGTTTGGTGTAATTGTTCTTTTTATTTTACATGTCTGGCACTTTATACTGAAAAACATAATACAGTTGATTTCTTTTTTAAAAGAATCCTCTGAGTGCAAGTGTGGATTGTGAAGCACTGGAACAGTCTGGGCTAACCTTCCTCCCATGGTCATGATCTTTAGTACAGGGCTGACAACCCTTCTCTGGGCCATGAAATCAGTTTTCTAAGGGATTCAAAGATATAGTTTGAGAAAAAGAACCCTCCTCCCACTACTAGAAAGGAAGCAAACACTTGAAAATGCTTTGCCTTTCTCTGACATGTCTGCCTGAAATTTTTACAAACCCTCCATAAAGGGTTACTGAAGCTAACACAGTAGTTAAAGGAATGGTTACATACAGAAAAATCCCTGAGTTCTCCGAATCTTTCTGCACACCTACCTGTAAGTTTGAACAGAGGCATTGTGTCTGGGATCCTTGATTCTAGGATAGCACGGCAGAGGAAGGAGAGAGACTGTGGGGATGGCGGACTGACTCTGAAATACCAGGACACTCATTTTATTATTTTGTTTTGCCCCCTGTAATCTGACCCTTCCCTGCTAAAAGGGGAGATGAGCTTCAGACCTATTTATAGCTTTAGGCAACGACAGTGAGCAACAGGTGAAGCCTCCAGTCTTTATCTTGGGAATTTAGAAAAGGTAATGATAGTGGCCAGAAATCGAATTTCAACACTCCCCATGAAACATGTTGGCTCATCAAGTGTGACTTTTCTTACTCGATGTGACCCTGCATCTGTTTTCTACCCCACTTACAGCACAGTGTCATAGGCTTCTGAAAAGGAGCGTCCAACACCAGGAAGGCTTTCTGTAGTTGGTGAATGTCCTGGTATGCTCATCAAGTCCTCAGCATACACTTTTACCCATATATACTCTTATACACACTTAGACACCCACACTATCACATTTACACAGCCACATACTGCCACACACACCATACTCTCACAAGTCTCACTCACACCCACACACAATTCTTATTTTATACACCCACACTCTCACACACACTTTTACTAGTTGTGTGGCCTCATTGTTTGAAAGCTGTAACTGGTCTGGGCAGTAGCATATAGCAAGCAAGAAAGAGAAATCTCCTACGTAATTCTAACAGACAAAAACCAATAAAACACTTTTAAAAATTAGGCATGATGGAGAACACCTACACTCAGGAAGTCGAAGCAGGAAAATCATGAATTTGTGGTCATGTTCAGCTATGTAGCAAGTTAAGACTAGCCTGGGGTACATGAAACTCCGGCTCAGTACCAAACAAAATTTCTAAAATAATATCAGGTTATAATGAATGCTATGAAGAAAACAAATCATGCTGATTTCTAATGGCGAAAGAGGATTTGGGCTAATTCTGTAATGAAGGTCAGGAAGCTCTCTCCTTGTGCTTAATGAAAAATGGGGGCTAGAGTTGGCTCCGAGGTTCAGAGCACTTCCTGCTCTTGCAAAATTCCTGGGTTCAATTTCTAGCACCCATATGACAGCTCACAAGTGTCTGTAACTCTGGCCCTAGGGAATTGCTTCTGGCTTCTAAGGTAGTCACACACATGTAGAGGACATACAAAAACATAGGAGCAACAAAAATCTTCAAATTACATTGTATTTATTTATTTGTGCTATATGGAAATCAGAGTACAATTTTTGGGAGTCAGTTCTCTCCTACAATGTGGGTGGACCTCGTGGTGTCAGGCTTTCTGCAGTCCCTTTCCTGGGACAGTGAGCTGTGTCACTGGCTCCCAGTATTGTTTCTAGTATGGAGTTTAGATATTGTGCACATTTCCATAACTGTGTCCATGAATGCCTTAATTAGCTCTTAGAAGATGACCTCCTCTCAAAAACAACTGGGGCTGGAGAGATGGCTCAGTGGTTAAGAGTGCTTGCAGAGGACCTGAGTTTGGTTCCCAGCACCCACATCAGATAATTTGCAACTCACTGCAACTCTAGCTCCAGATCGGGTACTCTGTGCCTCCTTGGGTACACACGGAACATGAATGTGTATCTTTCCATCTCTGCTCTGTCTCTCAAACCCAGAGCATCAATGTCTATTAGACAAGTGTTCTATCACTGAACTGTAGCCTCAGCACGACTGTCTCTGTCTCTCTGTCTCTCTCCCCAACAGGGTTTCTATTTGTAGCCCTGGCTGTCTGGCTGTCCTGGAACTCATTCTGTAAATCAGAGTGGCCTTGAACTCAGAGATCTTCCTGCTTCTGCTTCCTGAGTGCTAGGATTAAAGGCATGAACCACCACTGCCTGACAATTTTGATTTTTCCTGAGACAAGTTCTCATGATGAAGTCCAGTATAGCCTGTAACTTCCCATCTTCCTTCCTCAGCCTTCAGAGCTATGTGCTGCCATATCTCCCTCCACTGCCTTTCAGAAGGGAATGATAACATATTGCTCTCCATATCTTTGGATTCTGGAGATCAGGCTTGTGGGTACACTCTTGTGAATCCAGTGTCACAAATTTAAGGCTAACCTTAATGATGTGAATGCTAGATCAGCCAGGACTATGACATGAGACAGAGACAGAGAAAGAGGAGAGGGAGGGGGAGAGGGAGAGGGAGGGAGAGGGGGAGAGGGAGGGGGAGAGGGAGAGGGGGAGAGGGAGAGGGAAAGGGAGAGGGAGAGGGGGAGAGGGAGAGGGAGAGGGAGAGACTTGTGTTCTAGTGGTTTGAGCCTGTAATCCAAACTACTCAAGAACTGAGGCAGGATAGTTGTAAACTCAAGGCCTGCCTGGGCTTTAGAACTAGTTCCAGGGACTTCTGGTCTCTTGGTGAGAGGCTCATATAAGATTAGACACACAAGAGATGTACTGGGGGAAGTGCCTGGGACAGATAAAAAGGGAGAGATGCAAGAAGAGGGGAGGACCTTCAGATGGAAAGGTTGAGTAGGTCAGAAAAGCCCCTGACGATGTTCTGATCAGGCCAATGAGCAATTTCCTAGAAAAGATTTACTGTTGGAAGAGGCCCACAGACAGCAGACTTGGTCCTCCTTTGGCACCAACTCTCTTTAGCACTGATTGTGGGCTACAGATAAAGAACATAGTTTCAGGGGTGCAGATAAAAAAGATGAAGCAGCTTGTGGGCGCTGACATACAAGTTGTATTCACATTCACTCAAAAATCTTGAGGCTGGAGAGATGGCTCAGTGTTTAAAAGCACTAGCTGCTCTTCCAGAAGACCTTGGTACTGTTCCAGCAGGGCCCAAATACTGTTCTCAGAGAGAACACAAACTTTACTAATATCAGTTGGTATGCCTTACTAGGGTTTCATTTTTGAACTTTAAACTTAAATGTCAACCTTCTCAAATTTTACAGGCAAAAATAAGCATAAATTTACAAGCTCTTTTGACCTAACTTTCAAGATGTCTTTAAAATCTATCTACTATGGATTTTAAAATCCATCCAGATCAGATATGCTTGGTCTCAGCTGAGCAAATTTATATAAATTTTTATATATACGAAAGTGATTATATACACCAAAATGTTTGAAATAATGTGCAAGGCTTTTCTGACTTAAATATCATAGTCTATACATCTCGAGCTCCTACAGAAAATGCCAATACCACCATTTTTCACACCCCTAACAGCCATTCTGGAAGAACCCTTTTCCTAAACAGGGCAAGACCCCAAACTCCTATCTGTAAAAGTTCCGACAGCTGCCAGTTTCCAACCACATGTGCCCGGCTAGGCATGTAGCTGTCTTTGGAAGCTGCTGGTATCACTTTGACCCCCAAAACAAAGTGTTGGCAGCTGGAATTTGTACTTGTTGAAGACTGGATCCCACCATCTGGGTTGAGAGGTAACCAGTTCCCATTCCCAAAGGGCTTAAAATGATGGTGCGTGGAGTAATCCACGTGGTAGTGTTCAAGCAAGGCTGAAGGCCACCTTCAGCTCAGTTTGACACTGAAAAGTGCACTTGTTAATCTATTTTGGTATATTCTTCAATTCAGTTTTCATCTGGTGGACGTGCTAAAATTATTACAAAGCCTTCTTAAGCAGTTTTGCAAAATGATCACTGGGAATCTTGGCCCTTTTTCATGAATTTATGGGTATCAAGTAACTCATTCAAACACACTGGGGTTTCGGTGACCTTGAGTATTGCTTGTCACAAGAGGTGAACATACACAGGAGCTACGTGCTGAACCCTAGCAACCTAGTTTCTTCAGTGAGGAATTATGTCAGTCTAAAATATCCTTATCCTGAGTGGTTCTACTTAGAAGTATTTTGTCACTTAAATTTGGTTTTCTCCTCTTGCCTTTCTCCAGTGTAGGATTGTAAATGTGTGGCCACCTCACCTGGCCTAACAGTCTTATTCATAAATGAGGATATGACAAATAATTTTGAAACTGCCCCCCAAAGCAAACCTTGATATATTGATCTCCATTTATCCATGAAGAGTACATCCTGAGTCTCCCCCTGAATGCATACAATTGCAAGGAATAAGACACAAACTTTAATCTGTTTGTACAGTTTCTTCCTGGACATGTGCACGTATTACAAAATTCAATCTATAAAGTGGGCACAGTAAGAGCTTGACAGCTCCCATAATGAACACAGTAACATGACTACACTGCTCTCCCATGTTGAGCCTCTAGGTAAATAGTCGATGAGACAAGGGACCTCAGAACAGGTAATGAACAGTGTATCTGTGTGGTTGGTACAAAGGAAGACACATGCTCTGGCAGGGTGGCACAGGACCCTGCCAGACTTTATCATGCTACTCAGAAAGAATGCTTCCTTCAATACAAAGGGCCCTGAGTAACAAAAACCACAAAAAGAAGCCTCAGAGTGGCCAGGGAAGCCATTTACTATACTAAGAACTAATGAGGAAGAGTCTCCCCAGCACTGTCCAAACAGAACATCAATATCTGAAATATAAATTTCCTAAAATGGACCTTGGTGGGTTTGGTGGTTTGCATAGGAATGTCCCCCTTAGGTTCATGTGTTTGAATGCTTGGCCCACAGAGGTGTGGTCCTGTTGGAGGAAGTGTATCACTGTGGAGATAGGCTCTGAGGTCTCCAATGCTCAAGTTAGTTTTAGTGTGGCACAATCTTTTTCTGCTGTCTTCAGACCTCTCAGCTTCTTCTCTAGCACCATGTCTGGCTGCATGCTGCCATGCTTCCCACAGTGACCACAGCTGACTAAACCTCTGAAACTGTAAGCCAGATTCAATGAAATGTTTTCTTTATCAGAGTTGCTGTGGTCATGGTGTCTCTTTAGAGCAACAGAAACCCCCTAAGCAGTGGGGAAAATACAGTTAAGCAAAGAATTTCCAGTTTTTTATTTTTCAAAATTATTTAACAAGGAATACAGTCAATCAAGTCTTTAAAAATTAAAATGGATTAATTTACAATAAAACAGTCAACTTAAAATATCAGCCCCTTTATGAGAGCCCCAGAGGCCAATAGTTCTTTAAACAGCAGGATTGCACAGTTGACATTCTGACCTATATTTGACAGCACGGAAATACAAAAGCCAAATAACTTCCATCCACCTTCCCTTCTCTCCAGAGTTTAAACCTTTGCTTAGAGCAATACTCAGATTTTTAAAAACCAGTTGTATTTTTTAAAGTATCTACAACTAATCTCATGAGAACACTCTTAAAACACAAATACCTTAAAACAATTTTGTGGCACATCAGACAGCTTAAAGAAATAGCAAAATAAAAACTAATGTTCAAGAATTATCACCTCTCTCTTTTAAATAGGAACCACCCAGGCAAAATGTTTTCCACTATTACCTCTGCTTCTCATAATGAGCAGAGCTGATCCTACCCGGTGGAACACACCTTCTGATCCTTGGTTGTAGCTGCCAGCTTGAGAGTTTACGACTAAATACAATGATAAAACAAAACCAAGCTCATTCTGTAATGGGGAAAACAAACATTTGTCTTCAGAGAGTTTTTGTCTATCTTCATGTTCAAGTCATGACAAAGTTCACAGCAGTTTAAAGGCTGATTCTACAGGTGGCCAGCTACAACAAACCCTCCTTCACTGTACACATAGCGCTCCTATGGAACTGGTAAACAAGTACTAAGTTACCAACTCACACACTCAAGTCCTGGAACAAACAGCATTTAACAGGTTTACACAGATTCAGTATCAGAGCTCTTAGAACACCTCATTTTCATACTCTCCAATGTGTGAACAAAGTTTCAACTAACTGCCTTACAGGAACATGTTAATTTGTGACAGCGGGTCAGGCACTTAAGTTCAGGAAGAGAGGCTTTGAAACTTTGAGGTAAACCAGATCTTCACTAATTACTCTCTCTAAAAACACTTTGATACCACACCAACTGGACTTACTTGGCTTTTAAATTTGTCACTGTTGTGCCAAAACCCACACCTTGTGGGAATATATGCTAGTAAGGACATCTGAAGCCTGAATTGGCTCCATTTGTTTGTCTAGAACAGACTGGAGCATACTAGAGACCAACTACACATACACACACATACACACACACACACACACACACACACACACACACACACACACACACACACGAACGATATGGTCGAAAGGGCCAAGGGGAGTAACTTTTAGAACATACTGGAGACCAACTATAGACATACATACTCACACACTCACACACTCACACACACACACACACACACACACACACACACACACACACACACACACTCTATGGTCGAAAGGGCCAAGGGGAGTAACTTTCTCCTTAACTGGAGTTTAATGAACTTTGTAGGGACCCCCATACATACAGACAGACACAGTAAAACAGAACAAGACCGAGTGCTGGTTCAGCAGCTGCAAGAAGATGGAGCCACGCTGTAAAGGGCAGCAGTTTGCTTAGGAATGCAAACCCCAGGTGACAGATTCCTGCCTTAGCACTGCTCCAGTTTTCCCTCTTTTGTTAGTTCCAAGATGATGGGGGAATTTGCATAACAATGAAAATTCATTGGAAACTAGATCAGCCAGGTGTGTGATCAGCACTTGGGAGATTGGTCCAGGAAGAGTGTTGTGAGTTTGAGACCAGCCAGGACTACACAGCAAGATCCTGTTATAAACAAAAGAATCCCAAGGATCTTAGATTTTAAGTATTACAAGATCAGAAGACAAAATGGCTATTTTGGAATTAGGTTTGCTTTTTTCAATCAAGGTATTCAACTTACGTTTTCATTAGAATTACTGAGCTAAGTTATATCTTAAGTATCACATGACAAACAAAATCCACCAATGAGTTATCAGGGCATTACCACAAATACCAAGCCTCTACATGACAACAATTAATGGCATTTTACATTCTTTTCTCAAGTAGCAAAGGATACCTCTTTATTTGAACAAACACATCAGCTTTTGTTAGTTGGCAGCCTAACTTATAGACATGTTTTAAACACTTTTAAAAAGCTATACAGATTAAAGAACATTACCCTACTGAGGGGAGAGACGGAGGTATGAACTCTTGCTTCCGTTTCCATGCAGCTAAAAAGAAGGGTCTGAAATTGTAACGATATCTAGGTTTACCCCACAGCTCACCAGGAATCTCCAGTCCTGGTATAGAAGACACTAAGTTTTATCCTTATAGCACTAACAGCAGGCATCAGGCAAAAGTCTAGAAGCATGAGTAATAGGCAGGGAGCAAATATAGATGAACTGTTTTCTCTGTGATGCTAAATGGCTTGTTCAAGTTTTGAAACCATGACCTGGTCCATTAGCACCATAGTTTATTCAACTGAGATAACTATTCAAGCCCCCGTAGGATGCTTGAACTGCTCTAGGCTGAGGAGAGGGATGCTGAGAAGGGAACTGAGGCCACTCCCCTCTCTCTCCATATATATATTCCATGAAGAAACTATGCAGCAAAGATACAACCCACCTGCTAATAACTATATTTTAGGTTTGAAGAATCATTAATCACAGCTATAAAGTAATAACATGCCAATTTTTACAGTATCTAACAATAAATGGAGGGCCTCCTGGTATGAGCCAATTTATTATAATGGAAGCTCATTGATTATTAATTATCAGTAAGCTAGAAGAAATTACAAATATTTATAGGTGGTAACCTACCAAAAAAAAAAAGATTAGCTAGAATTAAATGAAATTACTCATAATTGTTTCAGTTCCATCTTTCTCCTGGAGAACCCCAAACAGGGAAACTATCTTCATGTGCATACACCAAGCATCTGCCATCAGCTAGAGATACCTTTCCCTCAAAGGTAGATGGCTCACAGTCACTTTCCTATACAATAGTTCTTGAAATACCTATTCCAATTACAAACTGGAATTTTGTAATGGAAGCCTACAGAGCACTTTTCAGAAAAAGGCACTTTGTTGTGAATGTTGGATTTAAATACATGCAGTTGAGAGTATTCATGTTTGCATTTACGAATACAGAGCAGATGCCAGTTTATAGAATATAGCTGATCACATTACGAATCAATCAATCAGCAACATTAACTATATTCTTGGAAAGAGTAATTTATGACATTTTCCCCCAAGGCCAAGTTCAACAGTTGGGGGCAGGGGGAAGTCACCAGCAGTTGTTACCTTAAGAGCTTAAGAAACTGTTGTCAATAGAATTGCATGTCTATAGTTTGGTATTCTGCATCAATGTAAACTGCTTTTCAGAGGACAAAGTCAGCTGGCAGGTGTGTTTGTTTCTAGGGGAAACCCAGGGTAGAGAATTACTGGGGAGAAACAGGTCCATTTCTCTGGTCAGACAGCCGAGTGAGGAGGTAGTTATTCTGAAGAGGTTTCAGGTTAGATGGCTGTGCTCAGTAACTGAGTCGGGGAAGCAGGAAGCAGGAAGCAGGAGCTTCTCTGAGATGCAGAGAGCAGCAGGAACATGTCTCCTCCAGGGATGTCAGAACCAGGGCATCAGTGCAGCTGAAACAGAAACAGGTGGTAAGAGAAGCAAGAGCAAGAAACTCAGTGTCACTCAGGACATTACAAACTTGCCCTACCTTCAAAGTGGCTCTTTTCTGATGACAGAACTTTCAAAGGGTCTAAAACAAAAGAACACAGTGTCATTTAGTTTCTATATTGTTAATCCTTAGTATGGTGTCTTCAATGTGTCTACTCCACAATCATGGCACATATAGGTCTTAAATTCTTATACTAAAATGGGAAGCTGTTTGCAGAATAAATGCTGAAAGAATTAATTGTATCTTTGCACTCCATGAAAGGGTACTATGAGGGAAATTATTTTATGTATGTGAGTACACTGTCACTCTCTTCAGACACTAGAAGAGGGCATTGGATCCCATTACACTTGGTTGTGAGCCACCATGTGGTTGCTGAGAATTGAACTCTGGACATATAGAGGAGCAGTCTTAACCGTTGGGCCATCTCTACAGCCCCAAATTATTCAAATTATTTTATTTTTACTATTTGTGTGTGTGTGTGTGTGTGTGAGAGAAAGAGAGAGAGAGAGAGAGTGAGAGAGAGAGAGAGAGAGAGAGAGAGAGAGAGAGAGAGAGAGAGAGATAGAGATTTAGGTGCCTGTGGAGGTTATAAGAGGAAGAGTGGATCCCTTGGAGCTGGAGTCACAGTTGGCTACGAGCCACCTTACATGGACGCTGGCCTATGAATCACGTCCTCTAGAAGAGCAGGAAGAACTCCTAGCTGCTGAGCTATGTCTCCAGCTCCCAAGAAGTTTGCAAATATATGAAAACTCTCATTTAAGTTACAAAAGTCAGTAGTGCTCACACTCTTCTGAACTGCCTAATGCTAAGTAGGAGCTATGGTTACGATGCAAGAGCACAGACTCACCTTACTACATCACCACACAGGGCAGTCCCATACAACCTTGAGTGCCGTCATCACTGCTGTTGAGCTTTTTCATTCGGTACTGGCGTATCTCCCTTACGAGTGTATAAAAGGCATCTTCCACACCCTAGGAAAAGAAAAAGAGTAAAGGAAAAAAACAAAACAAACTAACAAGAGACACAGTCCAAGTTGTAATCTCTCATTTCCACCTCTCTGTGTGGATTTGATACTAATCAACAGCAGGTAAATTGGGGTGACTTAGGAAGACACTAAATCCAGCATGCCTAAGAGATCACCACTGATAACTGTCATGTTTTTTACAAAGCAAACAACAACACAAAGATAGTCCAGCAAAGAGAAAAGGGCAAGGTGGGTGCACAGCACAGAACTACCAACTGTGAGGATTCCTCCAGTAAAGTTAATTCCTTAATAGTGGCAAGTGCTGACGGAAAAAGGATTCATGCTTACTTGTATGTTTAATCTTGGAGGAGTTGAGCCTGTCAAGGCAGAAATAGAAAACCCACAGTACAGTAGTATTCTTTTTTGGGGAGTAGGGGGTATGGAAGGAGAAGGGAAAAGATTGACAAGAAACAAAGACCAACCATACAGCAACCACTATCCAAAACCCATTATAAATAACACAGACAACATCTCTACCACACTTGACCAACCAAGTTTAAACGAACACTCACACTTGCTCAAATCTCTAGCATTACCTGGCGGGTCTTGGCTGAGGTTTCAATGAATGGAATTCCGTAACTCTTGGCCAGCTCGTGGGCTTGCTTTGTGTCAACGGTCCTTGTTGGCAAGTCACACTTGTTCCCTACCAGCACCATGGGGACATCATCAGAGTCTTTCACTCGCTTAATTTGCTCTCTAGAACAAAGAACAGGTAGCTGATCATAATCAAAGCAAGCTTTCTGGAGGGTAAGAGGAAGCGGTAAACTGACGAAGTCCTTTCAGCTACTGTTACTCAGCTTACACACCCTGAGCACGCACAGCTACAGACCTGTGAGTCAAGGGTGTCAGCCTAGGCTCGGAGAAGCCGTGTGAGGCTGTATTCCAGTTCACTATTCCAGTCCTAGAAATACCTGGCTCGAATATACAGACACAGATGGCCTTGCTAGACTCCTATATTTTCCAAGGAGCTTGGCTCTGGGTTTAACTGTAAACTACAAATGGTACTTTAGATTAAGTTTAAAAGTACAGAAAGTAGAGCTTATGGATTTTAAATGGCTTAAAAAATTGTTTTAACTTCTATCTTATTTGTGTGTGTGTACATGTGCATGTGCATGGCAGGCATGTGGAGATCAGACGGAAGCCCTGGGGGAAGCTGACTTTCTCCTAACGCTATCTGGGTTCCAGGGAATCAAATGCAGGTTATCAGGCTTGGCAGCGAGCACTTTTACCCACTGAACCATCTTGCTGGCCCCTAGATAACTTTTTTTTTTTTTTTAATTTTATTTTTATTTTTTTGGCTTTTTCCAAGACAGGGTTTCTCTGTGTAGCCCTGGCTGTCCTGGAACTCACTCTGTAGACCAGACTGGCCTCAAACTCAGAAATCCGTCTGCCTCTGCCTTCCAAGTGCTGGAATTAAAGGCGTGCGCCACCACTACCTGGAGTCTAGATAACTTTTTAAAGTTCCTTTTGCAACAACAATATTTAATGGAAGATAATTAATTTACTTTCTAAGATGGGTTGTTCTCTAATACTTTCCTCAAACAAAACTATAGCTGGAAGTTCATGATATATAACATTAAGGAAATTCTAGAATTGCTATTAATATATGTATATGCATGCAGGCATGTGCATAGATCCAGGACTATCAAAAACAGCTTTTTAGTAAAAACAATAGGGTCTCTCTATGTAGCACTGGCTGTCCTTGAGCTCACAGAGATCTGCCTCTCTCTGCCTCTTGAGTGCTGGGATTAAGGGTGCATGCCACCACCCCTGGCAAAGAGTTTTCTTTTCCGTTCACATACAATATAGCACTCAGTACATTTAAAGTTATTGCCTCAAGTTCTTGTGATAAAGAACTTTTTGTGATAATAAAAAATGGTACCTGGTAGTCCTTAGTCTGCTACTGAGAACTTAGTCTGTTGCTTCTGTGGCCAAGGAACTAATTTTTCAGTTTTATGCAAATGTAAAATAAGTACATCTGGTCATGGCTATGGTACTGCACAGTACTATTTTACCCTCTACCCTTGGATTTCAGTCACTTACCTCAACTGAACCCTACTAGCTAGCTACAGGACTACTTTGGTATAATGTCATAATTTTTTGCCCCCTGCCCCCTTAGCCCCCCAAAACCCCCAAAACCAAACAACAAAACCCAACAAAACCCCCAAAAGCCAGGATCTGACTATATATAGTTCAATATCAACATAGAATAAGCTCATTGATAAGTTTCCTTTTCACTTATTTCTAAACTTAACATTTTTTTGCTGGACACACACATGCCCTGGTGCAGAGTGGCAGGCAGGTCGGGCTTGGTGACACGTCTTCACTGCCATCTCACGAACCACTGCACATCCTCACAGGGTGCTTTAATGTGCTGGCGTAGAGAGCACCTTCCCTTGATCCAAGGGGGAAACTGGTTTTATGGTTTCATTCCCCCACAAAGAGCACCAAGCTCTGAGGAAATACAGGAAAACAAGCCAGGACTGGGGTGTAGGCAGACTCATAACCAGGACTGGGGTATAGGCAGACTTATAACCAGGACTCAGTGGAGGCAGACTTATAACCAGGACTGGGGTGGAGGCAGACTCATAACCAGGACTGTGGTGTAGGCAGACTCATAACCAGGACTGGGGTGTAGGCAGACTTATAACCAGGACTTGGTGGAGGCAGACGTCCACACTATGGGTCAGACACTGTTCTGAATATGTATTAATTTGTTTACTCTTGCTAACCTTATGAGGGAAGTATTCTTTTTTAAGTAGATTTAGTTTTATTTCTGGGTATGAGTATTTTGCTATATGTATATCTACGCACACATGCGCCTGGTACTCAAGGAGGCCAGAGGAAGGTTCCAGATGCCCTGGAGCTGGAGTTACAAATGGCCCAGGGCCCTGTGTGGGTACTGGCAACTGAACCTGGGTCACTTGAAAGAGTAGCCAGTGTGTTCTTAATCTCTGAGCCATCTCTCCAGCCTTGAGGGAGTTATTTTTATAATAAATTCAGAAACTGAGACACACAGATTTAGTATTTCGCCCTAAAGTTACTTAGCTAATAACGGAGCCAAATTTCAACTTTGACAGTGCCTAAAGATAGAATGCTGTTCTAAGAGAGAGACCCAGTGGGTTTTTTTGTTTTTGTTTTTTTTGTTGTTGTTGTTTTTTTGTTTTTTGCTAAGGAAAAATATGGATGGGCAGTGGTGGTGTATGACTTTAATCCCAGAACTGGGGAGGCAGAGGCAGGTGGAGCTCTGTGAGTTCAAGGCCAGTCTGGTCAAAGAGTGAGTTCCAGGCCACATAGGGAAACTGTCTTTAAAATCAAATCAACAACCCCCCCCCCCCCAAAAAAAAAGTAAAAAAGAAAAACATCACAACTCTGAAAATCCAACAAATCACCTCTAAACTCTATTACTCTGTAAAGTAAGAATATTGGCTAGATGTGTTGACATATACCTATAAAATTAGCACTTGGGAGGCTGAGGCAGGCGGATTGTAAATCCAAGGTCAGCCTGAGATACATAGCAACACCCTGTCTCAAAAATATAAAATGGGTAGGAAGAATCCTTAGGGCCCACATAGCTTTGAAACTTTCCAGTTCTCTGAGAAAAGACTCCTTCTTGGTCCCTGGCTTTGCTATCATCCTGTTACTCTGTAGCATGCTTCATTTCCACAAAGAGCAACAGTATACCACACACTCAGTAAAAATCAGATTCTTTCTTCTTTTTAATACCAGGGGTTTAAAGATGGTTCATGGGCAAGGGTGACTGCTGCTAAGCCCAAGGACGGAACTCTCACTGGCACACATGTGCTCCTGGCCTCCACGAATACACACTGTAACCAAAATGTTAAAAAGTTGTATGTTTCGTAAGTCCATATACTTTAGTATAGGTTCAGAGCACATACAACGTTTGCTTCAGAAAATATCCCCAGTACCTGTAGAGGTTAATATCTGCAAATGACTTGCTATTATTGATGGCAAATACACAGAGGAAGCCTTCGCCTGTCCTCATGTACTGGTCTCTCATGGCACTGTACTCCTCTTGTCCAGCTGTGTCCAGTATGTCCAGCAGACAGGTCTCACCGTCAATCACCACTTGTTTTCGGTAGGAATCCTGGGAATATGAAAGGGTGAGGAGGTGGGGGTGGTGGGGGCAAGGACAGGTTCAATCTGTATGTAAAACCAGAGAAATGCAATTATCCAGGACAAGTAAGTCTACCTATGTGATTTGCTATGTGTGTGTAAGTCAATCCGCTAATAGGTAGCAAACACACACACACACAGAGGCACTTGCATGACATAAAGGCAGGTGGATTAATATCTGTGAGTTCAAGTCACAGGCCAGCCAGGGAAAGCACAGTAAGACCTGTTTCAAAAAACAAAACAAAACCCCAAAAACAGCCTGAGCTACGAGGTTAAGACAAAAAACAAAGAAACAAAACCATTAATAAAAATAACAAAACCAGATACATCAAATATGGATTTATGGCCATAATCTTATTATATAATATTCCACACTTAGAAGACCTTATCTGTGGTATTGGAAATGTGCTTATATTTTGTTACATGAATATGTTAAAATGTAACCAGTGTAGACATCTGAGTTTTATCTAACATTCCTATGTGGTAGAACTGGTTTACACATAAAAAAAATCTGTTTGGTATTTTGTAAACAGGGCAAGCCTTGAAATTGGAACCTCCTGCCTCAGCCTCTTGGATGCTTACAAGCTGGGCTTATACAGACCTGCACCATTGATTCCAGGAAGGTGATGGAAATTTAACATCATAGAAATATGAGACTTGTGAGGATTTAGGTGATTTTCCTCAATATTCCACAACTAAATTGCAGAGAAGGAACTTCTAGACACAATGACTTAAAATCTTAACCCCCAACTCAATCTGGACTAGATCAAGAATGAAAACTTAAGACTCGGAGCTCTGAGTTCTCTATCCCCACCACTGTATGATCGCCTACAATCCTTTTCCTTGGGACCTAAGCTTCTATTGAAGATCTGTGACATAAAGAAACAGAATGAAAACTGTGTACATTTAAAAGGAAGTCTTTAGTAAGCACGAACTTTTTTCTACAACTCTTTAAAATTTACTGTTTTTGGAATACCTTCTTGCTTTCTCTTCTCTTTACTTTCAAAGAGCAGTTATGGGTAAGAGAAAGCCAAAAGTGAGGATAAGGACCAGGCAGTAGATTGGGCCTCACCTCTATGGTGGGATCATATTCATCCACAAAATGGTTCTGGATAAGCTGGATTGTCAAAGCACTTTTCCCAACACCACCTGCTCCAACCACCACCAGTTTGTACTCAGTCATTTCACACCAGCAAAAACCTGTAGGAAAGCAGCAATTACGATTAAACCGGCAAACCAAACCTACAATAATTCAAGGGCTTCTGTGAGTTTACTAAACTCTTGTTTCTAAGGCCCCAGTTTGGTACACGTGGCCTTCCACTAAGTTCTCAAAGTGATTCAGAAACATAACATTATTTGCAGGTGAGTGCCGGCCACAGATTCTTGGATTAAAGACCCGCGTCTATTTTTCAATCGACTCGGCCCCGCCCTCAGTTTACGGGAAAGGAATCCCCCTTTCCTATTCCTGCAAACCCAAGCTCTGGGGTCCGCCTGGCAGGCACACTTCCCTAAACTCCCCTTTCCGGCTCTGAAAATCACCCCACGGACGGCCAGAGCCAGCCAGAGTCCCCCACCCAGGCCTTTGTTTCCAGCTAGCCGAGTCTCCGAGTCTCCACTCCCCGCCAGGCGCTCGCACGCTGAAAAGTCCGACGCCAGGCAGGCCGGAGCCTTACCTCAAACTCCGCAGACCCCGCCTCGGGAGTCTTTTGGACTTCAACTTGAGAAGCTGTTGGAGACCCCGAAACCGCCATGAACAGCCCCCACCCGGGAGCAGCACTTCCGGCCCCACCCGCTACGCAATCACTACGCGCCCAAGTCCCCGCCCCAGCCACGTGGGCCAACGGACTTAAGAATCTCGTAGCGGCCGCACCCAGTCCCGCCCCTCCCCTCCCGTATTTCAATAATGAAAGCGCTAGGTGCTAGTGTCTCAAAAATCAGTAAAACTTTATTCGCTTCCATTCTTTCGCCATTAACATAAAACCGGAGAAAGCAAAAAATGTTTTGTGTTTACAAAGATAAACGGCCTCTTTACCCAGAGTTCAAAACCTCAAATGACAACGGGGAAGATGAAAGCCCTCCCCCACAACCCCTGAGCTGACCCTTGTCATCTTTAGACAAAAAGCCTTCACTCCACTTGCCAGAGACCCTGTTTGGGGCCAATTCAAGACGAAGGCCAAGAAATCAGGCCAATCCGTTCCCGTGATACAAAGCTGAACAGAAGCTACACCAAGGATCAAGTGCCTGTATTGAGCAGGGCACTGGAACCAGGGGCTACTTATTAAAAAAAACAGGATTCATTTCAGGCACAACTTTTTTATTATTTTTTTTTTTCATTTTGTTTTTAAATCAGTAAAAGAAACTGGGTCCTAGAAGCTGCAGTGATCTAAGCAGCAGCAATTTTGTGCATTCGTCTTTTGTTTAAATATGTTTAAATTATCACACTGCTGGCACACTTCATTTGCATGAAATTCTGCACCACACATACTAATTGTAGTAAAGTTATTTAGCCCCTATCCCAGGAAAAAAAAAAAACCTACTCTGGAAGATAATTTTCACTGAAATGTAATCAAACTTCGTTAAGTGGATTGTGACAAGATTATAAATGATAGGAAAATAACATTTTAACATTTGGCCATCAACTTAAAATCGTTTGCTATATAAATTTTTGCAATTTTTAAAGGTAATATATTCTACCTTCATATGGTCCTCAGAATTAAAGCATAATGAACAGGGAAAAAAAGGAAAAGAATGCAGCTGAGTTAAGTCATGAAGGTAGAGTATATACTGACTAGAGTGCAGAATTTCATAGGGCCAACAAAGTAACAGTCTGTATTGTTCACTTACACAGGCCAAGTGGAATTTGCAATTACCAGTTGCGTTAAATGCACCAAATAAAGCTCCTAAATTGACACTATAAGGCGCCACCTTAAGTTTTCCAGGCTGCAACTGTGCATAATTTTAAAATGGTTTCTTAAATTTATTTATTTTTTTCTTTAAACATAACACGAGGAAGGTGTTAAAACTGGTGTAATAGCTCAATAGAATAAGTATTCCAGATTTTTTGGGAGGGATGAAGAGGAAGATATTCAGAACCCTTCACCAGAATCCCCCCAACTTGACCATAGTGGATTAATGATGTGCTTTGTGGACGTGGTTAGTCAATGACACCAGCTTGACGGATCTTTCTTTCTGCACCAAATCCCTGTGAAGAAATAGAACAGTTAACGATTTGAGTGTATTGACAATCACAACATACAATTCTAAGAGCAAGAAACGCATTGAATGGAATATACCAAGAAATGTGCTTCTTGGTGTAATAGCACATGCCAGTTATCCTACTATGGGTAAAGCAGAAGTGTAGAGGAGAATTCAAGGCCACTCTGATCTACAGACCCCCATCTTTAAAAGGAAAGTGCTTCTTACAGAAAGAATCCATTAGGGTCTGAATTAATGTATTAGAGAGCCCAAACTAGTGATAAGAAACCCTTGCTAAGTTCTTTAAGTTGAAGTAAGACTATTAGTTGACCTCCCTCACATCCCTAATGAAATCATACCATTGAGTTATCTGGTCCTCTTGGCTGACGAAGAACCATTAGACGTGGAGCACTGGCATCATCCAGGGTGATGTTTTTTAAGCGATTGACCAACCGGTCAGGTCGAGGAGCTGCAACAGCTTTGGGGCCTTCACTGTAAGAGGGAAAGTGAGAAGAACCAACAATTGATGGGAAGGCAAGCAGTTGTAGGTTCCCTACCCAAATGACTCATTTTTAATGAGGGGGACTCTTGCCTCATCTTAGCTAGCAAGACAAGACAGACAAGTTTATATATACTTCCTAGTTCAGAGTTTCAACTGCATAGGAGTTGTAAACAATCCTAGACTTGTCAACAGAGAAACTAATTCCAGATACACAAAACAAGGTAATAGATGTTTTAAAAAAAATTAAGAAAAAAAGAAAAAAGCCAAATATGAAGAAATAGGTTTAGATTCCTATCTTTTAAGGGAACAATGTTGAGATTAAAAACCTAATAGCATAAGTCAGAATGACTAAGGTATAAAAATGAGACATTCAGCAGCACAAAGTCTAGACGTGAATTGACAGAAAGGAAGAGGCAATAAGCTAAACTTCTTAAGAACAAGGGTCATGTAACCATTTACTATTTAAGACACAGCACACACAGTACACATCACAGCACCCAAGTGTTTCTCTGGTCAGAATTATGAGACTCAAAGTCAGACAGTAAATACTAGAGGTAGAAAAATAGATATGGTGGCACATGGTAACAAGCTCAAAGTGTTATGGATGGAAACTGAGACCTGTCTCAGACAAAGCAATGACTAGCAGAAAAAGACAAAATTAGAGAGATAGAAGTGCAAAATAGTATGTAGTAAACCCAACCAGATGAGAGTGGAATAGAAAGCACAGAATACATGAATGAGGGGATGAACTCAGAGCAGTTATTACCAACCATAATAAACAAATATAAACTCACCAGACTCGCCAAACATTACAGGCACTGCATTTCCCAGTGCGCTGATTAAGGATCACTGAGAATTCCACCTCATCTCCTGCCTGTAGCTCAATGCCATCCTGAACTTCTTTCACATGGAAAAACAGCTTCTTGCTATCTCCTACTTCATAGTTAATAAAACCAAACTGGGAAAAGAAAACACACATGGGAACATAATTAACAATGGAGATGACATGCCACAGAAAGGAAGAGCACTTCATTTTGAAAGATAATGCTAACCCTAATTAGAAAGGACTTATAAAACATGGTATTACTAAAGATGAGCTAAATTCATTGGTCACAACTTTGAAACAAGTTCCATTCATTCTGTTTTAAGCATGACTAAGGGACTATTCCCACCAAGTGACAGTAATTTTTTGGGTTGTTTTTTTTTTTTTTTTTTTTTTTTGGTTTTTCTTTTTTTTCTGAGACAGGGTTTCTCTGTATAGCCCTGGCTGTCCTGGAACTCACTCTGTAGACCAGGCTGACCTCGAACTCAGAAATCCGCCTGCATCCGCCTCCCAGAGTGCTGGGATTACAGGCCTGTACTACCACCACCTGGTGTGACAGTAATTATTAATATCATAATAAAAAACTATGAGTCAGGCATGGAAGTTTAAACCTCAGTACTCAAGAGGGTGAGTTCCAGATCAGCCAAAACATAGAGAAACCATGTCTTAAAAACAAACAAACAAACAAACAAGTAAATATTGGCTGCTGACTTTCCTTTACCAACTATCAGGAAAGGATGCATATTCAGAGACATAGTACTTAATTACCTGATCTTTCACACACTCCACAGTAGCCCTACGAAGGGGTGTGATGTTGTAGGCCATAGTTTGTGCATTTTGGCCAAGTACACACAACTGGAACTTGACACTCTCCCCTTTCTGTAGGCAATCCCCTTTGTTGGCCATTCCAACTATGCCAAAAGGATACACTTCACCTTTCATATCCCCTGTAAGCAAAAATGGTACAAAATCTAAATATACATACTAAAAATACATTTTGCTACGTCATTATTTCCTTTAAGTTTTGCCCTAAAGATTAACATGGAAACAAACAACAAAGGCAAACCCTAACACTAACTTCTAAAATGCATTATAAAAACTAACCAGCCAAAACAAAACAAAAAAAGGAAACAAAAAACCCCAGGTGGTAATCTAGGAAGACACAAGCAAACAGATGCAGATAAAAGGAATTTCTTGTTATGATTCAGGCCCCTGAAGAGTTCAGGGCTATAAAACAGGCTCTCTTCTCATCTGCTCCACCCCCACGCTTCAGGTAGCAAGTGACTTGCTCCTTGACTCAGCATTCAGACAAAGCCAAGGAATTAACAAGCTTCAGAGGTAGAAATGCTTATAGTACCTCATAATCAGAGGTAAGTTTTAAAAAAAATTTTCTGCACCTAAATCATGCAAGGCCCAAATGTCTGAAATAATTCCAACAGACTAACTTGTTAAGAAGCATAGTCATCATTTATTATACATTTGACTCCTCTGAGGCTAAAGATACTACTATCTTTTTAAAGATGAAGAAACTGAACTAATTTGTTTATGGTTACATAGCCAGTAAGAGGTGTCCAGACCCACTGATTTGTAATTCTGTTCCCAAATAAATAGATGTGTATGCAACCACGAAGGAAAATGAGATCTGTGTTTAATCCAACAATGGCTTTCCTTACTTTGGACTAACTCTACAGCAGTGTAATTAAGTAGATGGGGCAGGTGGGCAGTGGCTTCCAAAAGGAATGTCAAAGTACCATTTCAAAAACAGGAGGACAACTAATGGTAGAGGCCTACGCACCTTTTTTTTTTCCAGATGCTTTGCTTATGAGAACATATGTGGCTCATTACATTAAATCCTGTCTGGAGGGTTAGGAACCAAGAGAGCAACAGTGGGCTTTTATGTAAAGCAGAATTTCTAAAAAACCTCATGTAATAAATCATCAAGGATCTTTTCTTTCTACAAAAACTGTTCTCCCCTACTTTACACCCTTTCTGACTTACAGATAAGACAAGAATTTCTTTTTATGAGACAAGTCATGTTATCTGAGTGGAATGTTTCAACTATTTTACCATTAGTTAAACTGTTAATTATCCAGCATTTCCTACTATTTCTTCTACACTTATTTGATGCATACTTATCAAATAAAGTTGGCCTTTTTGGGTGGTGGCTATTGGAAAAAAATAAGTACCAAAACTCTGATTGCTTGAAGATGGGGAGAATGTTACAGAAGTAAATGGAGAGAGCCAAGATCTGGAGGACGCCTAGGTGCTAAGGAACAGCAAGCACACTTCAGGAAAAGGAAGTATTCATAAAATTGAATGGTTACTAATATAAATGACCACTTGGGTTTGGATTAAAATAAGTTTGATTATCATTCACTCAACATTAAACATTCAGCATAGTAATCATTTGCTCAGTTTAATCCAGGGTGATTGCATTTTCAAGGAGTATAAAAATAAAGTCTAAGCACGGGAGGGAGTCCCCTTTCATCTCATTTTCCAAAGAAACCTGAAAGCACATACAATGAGCCCCATCATATATTAAAACTGTGTGAAGTGCTCATCAGAAGGCATAGCAGATTCTAGGTCAGGGCTGTTCTTACCCTCCTCCACAATCTCAATCATTCCTTGGTACTCAATCTGTGTTGGATCAACACCTCTCAGAGGACGAATGACTTTACCAGAGTAGATGGTGGGATTAGCTTCCTCAGTAATGCCATTCACTACAAAACAAATGGACATATAATTCTCACTCAGTATTTCCAAACTCTTATCTCATAAGTCAAAAAATACAAACACACACACACACACAAAAACCCACAAGGAGAATGCTTATTGTTGACTTTCAAAGGATTTTAATTTTTATTACTCATTATATATTTGTTTTGTATCTCTGCAATGACTGCAGTACCTAAGACACTGTCAGAGGATATCAGATTTCATGGAGCTGGTTAAAACAGGAGTTGTGAGCTGCCTGAGGTAGGGGCTAGGAATTTATGTCCTTTGGAAGAAAGAACATTCATTCATTATTATTATCCAGCTTCTAACCAGCGAATAATCTCTCCATCCAATTTTTCCCCTTTTCCCCTTCTTAAGATGCAGCACAGGGTAGTTTGGAACTCAAGATCCTCCCAAGATTTCTTAGTGTTGAGAGCATAGGTGAGCACACTCAACTAGTCGGCTGCCCAATATTCTTAAGAGAGGAAATTGGTTCTAAAGCTAGCTCTATTTCTTGAATGTAAAATAAATATTTGCATACAAATATAAGTAAAACTAAATGTGTTTCTGGACCATAAATGTTTCCAAAATGCCATTAAAGGTGCCTGAGTTTGGTAAATAACCCAATTTGTTTGGCATAACAAATACTCATATTTAAACACATCTTCTGAGTCTGGCCCCCACCAGGAAGCAAAGGGAGGTGACTTCCAGACAGCCAGGGCTACACAGAAAAAAACTGCCCCAACAACAAATAAAATAGATATTTATTTTTGTATTCATTTGTTTTTTTTTTTTTTTCTGAGACAGGGTTTCTCTGTGTAGCCCTGGCTGTCCTGGAAACTCACTTTGTAGACCAGGCAGCTTCTGCCTCCCAAGTGCTGGGATTAAAGGCGTGTGCCACCACTGCCCAGCTTCATTCATGATTCTACAAAATTGTCTACCAGGAGAATGCCTATTTTCCTAATTCCATTAAGATTTATGTAGAATGTATAATTTTAAAATATATACACATATATTTCTTAGATTAAAAGAAAAGCAGGAAGGTGCTGTAATTATTAGAAATGCATAATCCCTACCTCACCGCACACCCAAATCAGATGGAAGCCAGGCATGGTGGCATACACACTCGGGAGGCAGGACAAGTAATGTTCTCTCCAAGTTTGAGGTTAGCCTTATTGACACAGCTAGTTCCAAGATAGCCATGGTTTTACATAGTGACTCCTTATCTTAATAAACTACCACACCCTCCAAATTCAAAATGTTAACCCTGAAATGTTACTCAAATCATCAATACTTGCTAGAACATACTGTCATGCCCAGAATTTGGTAGTGTCAAGAACATGGATCACTGACAAACAGTGAGGGTATACTGCTGATGTGGGCACCTGAGAACAAATGTTATAGAACATGGCTGGATCCTTCTCCCCAATCCTATCTACTGTATCTTCCAATCAAAGCATAGGATGAGTATGAATAGGAATTAATTCATTACCTGAGTGCGTTTTGTTCACTTTTTCAGCACTGACTTTATTGCCTTTGCCTTTGGACAAGCTGTATTCAACCATGTCTCCCAGTTCCAGGCTATCAACATCACCAGAGAACTCACTGAAGGGAAAGGAAAATAGAATGACATTAAAATAAGCTACTACCACTAACATCAATAGTAGCATATACCTTTTCTCCTTCCAACATCTATGGGAGGTCTGCTTATACTGAGATACTGTTTTAAGGTACTGATTCATTATATCCTTAACCAAAAACAAACAAACTAAAAAAAAAACAAAAAACAAAAAAAAAAACCTATAAACTGAGCTACCACTATTTCTAGTTTGAAGATACAGAAACAAAGAAGTTAAGAAACAAAGAAGTTAATTCATTTAATGAAAGTAACATATTTAAGTGGGAGAACCTACATCAAAACCAAAATATCTGGTTCTGGTTATTCTTTTACTGAAAAATATGAAAACGTAGGTAAATGCATTTCTATGTTTATGGCAGATGACTAACTTCTGTATGTAACTTGCCATAACTACAAATAGAAAAGCTGGGTCTCAAAAACTGTAATTACCAAAAACGTGGACCTATATTAAATTTTTGAAACTTTTATAGAGAAGAATATGATAGGAATAGCTTGCTGCCCAAAAGGCATTCCTTACCTATAATGGAAAAATATTTCCTTATCATGATTAGCTGTTTCAATAAATCCAAAATTATCTTTCAGAGTTGCCACATAACCCAAGAGCCTTTTGGAGTTAGAATTACGACCTAAAAGTCTCACACAAGTTGCAATCTGCTGTCCAGGCCTCTGTTTGTCACTAATACTAAATTCAACCTACAAAACAATGAAGATGATAGTTAGTATCATTGTCATTTCCACAAGTTCTGTACCTTTAAAAAGCTGACCTAAAACACCTCCTGGACCAAGATTTTCACTCCAGACCTATTTTGTAATTACTCCAATAGAAAAACACTTGCTGTCTCAATTCATAAATGATTAAGTCTTGCCTATCAATGTACTCTTTGTAGTTTTATTCTCTATAAAGGGAGGCTGTCTAAAAAGCAGGCAATATAAATTTTTGGTGTAATTTTACACTGGTTCTACTTTAGTAAGTACTTTGAGCTTTCTCGTGGCTATGTCTGACTGTATCTAAGGCCATGACACTTACCTACCTACTGCTACAACTACAGTTGTCCCACCACACTCATGTCTCAAACTTAACTTACCATTCAGTGTGTTTGAGAAGCTTACAAGACCCTGTTTTATTATATATTTAATCTTTCAAGTGAAAAAAATGCTTCAGCTAAACTTAGCAAAATTTAAACAAAACCATCCTTTAGCAAATATAATCAAGATGACAGACAACTTTTAACCTTTCTTCAAATAAAAACTAACTTGCCTTATCTCCTAATTGAGGAGAAGTAGATCCTTCCACATCCTTGGCTTGAAAAGCAATAGTCAGTTTCACCCCACAGTCATCATAAGCAATAATGCCATCTTCTGCTTCCTAAAGAAAATAAAAAACACAATTAGGTATCCTCAAGAACACTAACAAATGATAACAAAAAAAGGGAAGAAATATATAACTGGAGTACTTAGGGATCCTTAACACAAAGAATTGGCAGAGCCACAGAAATTTATTCCAGGACTCTCTAAGCAATACAAGATAAAATGCATGAATAAAAGGTATGGCTGCCTACACTACCTCAATCTACTATCACTGAGTCTTTCACTTTTATCAGAAAAATTAAGCTGAGTATGACATTTCCAGCCAATAGAAAATATTGTGGAGCAGCTGAAAATATCCTCTTTACTGTCCCAGAGCACTTCAGTGTTTAGTCATTATTACACATACATCCTGATAGTATGTGATGTCACTAAACAAGTAACCACATAAATTACATCATTTTTCTGGCTTAATATAATTTCTATGGGAATAATGTACACATCATTAATCTGTCTTCTTCCCTTATACCTTATTACTATTACATAATCAAAACCAATTTACTTGTCTTCTTAATTCACATTCTTTATGATTATTTATACATTAATAAACATAAGTAATTTGTCTTAACAGTCAATTTGTATTAGTGAAACAATCTCCCTATTTACTTAGAATTCTATACAAAACCACAACTGTCCCTTGGTAGTAATTTTAAAACATTTGTTTTACAGTAAGTCTCTCATACACCTTAAAATTCTCTATTCTGTTTATAGTGGTAAAATTTTGTTCCTCAAGTACATACCTGATGTCATTACCCAACTGAAAATCTTGAAGTATGGAACAAAGTCTAAGTTCATTACTGATTATTGATGCTCTTCTCCCTCAAGCAAAACCAAAGTCTACCTTCTTCAAACCAGTTACTTGATGTTTTCTAAGACCTCTTTTCTATCAGAAATGCTCTTTCTATTGCTACATATTCAATGACAACACTTTAAGAGAATCATTCCCAGATCTTCCCAGTTATTTACTTTGCCAGACAGAACATCCTCTCAAACTTGCTTTATGTGTTTGGAAGGAAAAAGGTTATCACGGGTGTTTAATCTAGGCCTTTATGGCAAATATTGCTTAGTAACAACCCCAATGCCTTTGGTACTACAGAAAACTTTATATCTTACAGTAATCATTCTGTACAAGTCTCTTAATGTATTAATTGTGAGAGCAGAACTTAAAAGACTTTTACACAGGCAAGTCTTTTTTAGTAAATGAAAGTACAAAATAAATACGTGAATGCAACGCCTCAATTTTGGAAAGCTTTAATCCTCTTAAGGATAAGAGCTTTTGATAAGTGGTTCTCAAATGAGGCAGTTCTGCCTTCCAAGGTTCATTTGACAATTCCTGAAGATTCGAATCCTGTACATAGCTGAGCTGAGAATGACTGAACTCATCTTCCTTCCTCCACCTTATTAGTGCTAGAATCACAGTCCAGTATCATCATAGCTGGTGTTCACAGAACTTTTTAAAAGGAGACAGTATTTCATTATATGACCTACAATGCAATCTGGAAGCCAAGATAAAAGACACACAAAGCACCTGGATCACCTAACACTTGCCTTGTCTTTGCCTTTGTTTGGGCTTGTAGTTTTAGGATTGGAAAAAGTGGCTTCTTTTTCTACGGTGCCCAGAAAACGATGATCTGAATGGGAATGGAATGAAACCGTGCCCTTGGGAAGTTTTTTAATCCTAATAGCATGATTTCTTTGGGCAGAGAGCATATCCTACAAATTAAACAAAAATCAACAAAATTAAAATTACAAAGGAGACAGCAGAATACCAACCCTCAACACTTTCCCCAACAGCTACTCACAGGAACCACAGTAAACTCTACTTCATCTGCAATGTGAAGCTGGTTCCCATCTAGAATTTCACTGAAGTGGAAGAACATACGAGCATCTCGATCCACACACTTGATGAAACCAAAACCATCTCTCATGGCAGCAATCACACCCTGAATGAAACCCAAATAGCATTTTTAACTGTTTATGTACTTTTTCAAAAAAGTTAAGAAAACAACAATATCAAGTTGATTTTACTAGGAATTCTTTCAAAAAACAATCTAAATACAGTATCTCCACTTTAGGATTTCTTGTTCTTCACTCATATACAAACTAGTTTTAACACATAATTTTAAAACACACACACACACACACACACACACACACTAAACCACAAGTTGAATTTGGTCTGCCCACCTATACTCTGAAGCCTGATCAGCCTTCAAAGAATTATTTTAACCCCAATAATTAAGAATTTCTAGGTCCCACTCCTTGGAAAATATACATTATAAAAATAAAGTCTTATGAATTGAACTACAAATACATACGCTAAATGACAATATAACCTAAGAATTTCAATTATTTACTGATATACTTCATAAATAAACGATAAAGCAATGCTTTACTTCTATCTTATGTGACTTTAGTCAAGTCAACATGTAAAATAAAAAACTGCACTATATTGTTACTTTCTCGAGTTTTCTTTAATCCCATGAAAATGTAGGTTTGTGAGGGGGTGTGGTGGCGCACGCCTGTAATCCCAGCACTTGGGAGGCAGAGGCAGGTGGATTTCTGAGTTCCAGGACAGCCAGGGCTACACAGAGAAACCCTGTCTCGAAAAACCAAAATAAAATAAAATGTAGGTTTGTGAGATTACTGTATTCATAGTACTCAGAACACGCAAGGGACTCATGAATTTTTATCCATCTGTCAATGAAATGCACATTGCTTATTTATTGCAGAGATGGATACTACTAGTTTTGAATATGACCTGAGTATTTTGAAATTTGATCTTTGTCAAACTCCTGATGGTAACCAGAATATAAACTTTATACCATAATGGAAAAAAAGAGACTCTGCTCAAGTAACTTAAGAGTTTGGAAAGAGGGTTTTGTTGTTATTGATATTTGTAGAGGACCTGGGTATGATCCCAGGTATTCACACGACAACTCACAACTAACTACCTTTAACTCTAGTTCCAAGGAATTTGAGGCCCAATTTTGGCCTCTGTGGGTACCAGGTACATACATGAAAGCAAAATTCTCATACAAGAATTTAAGAGGTGGGGCCAGGGGCGTGTCAATGCACACCTTTAATCCCAGCACTCAGGAGGCAGAAGCAGGCAAACTTTTTGAGTTCAAGGCCCACCTGGTCTATACACCAGTTCCAGGAGAACCCCTATCTCAAAAACCAAACAACTTAAAAAAATGTATCTGCTTTTACTGTCAACACTGAGACATGTTACAGATGGCATGATTCCAAAAAACACTAAACACAAACTATACTGGAGAAAAGTCAGTCCACAAAGTGTTTACAAGACATATTTGGGTAGCAAATCAGGCACTCGTTTAGACATATACTAATTTTAAAAAATGAAACTATTATCATAAAATCGATGAGATTGATTTAGTGCTGTTTAACCTACTGTTTACTAAACCTCACAGAGAAAGTCTTAAGAAAATATACTTTCTGATGTCTTATTCATCACATTTCATTAGCAATCACCTTATCTGGATTTCTAATTTAAAAGTAATTTATATGTATTTACAAGATAGCTAAGAGAATGAAAGAGATGCCAAGCCCAAACTTATTCAAATAAGTAGGATTCTAAGCTACTAAACAAGGTGACTTCCCAAAAAAGTTATTAGCTTACAAGAAATTTCCTCTAACAACTTGCAGGAGTTGGCCTCTACTAACATCATGGCATACTGGACTTGAACACAGGCTATCAAGCTTGGAAACAAACACCTTTATTCACTAGTCCTCAGCCTAAGAAGTTGCCAGCAAACAGTGTAAATCAGAGTCCATCACTGAACCCTAAATGTTAGATAAAAATCCAGCGATGCTAAACACTTACCATCTCTCTGGCTTCATTAGTGAACTGAAATGTATTTGATAGAACCTCTATGTTGGTTGCTCGTTCTAATTTGTCCCGTCGGTCTGTTGAAATATTAAACCTAACATGGTCACCTTCCAGCAGGGTCACTTTGGATTTTGTGTCTTTGTCTCCAAAGGGAAGTTCTTTAGGAATCACAAAGTCAACTTTGATTCGTCCTGGCAATGGGTCATTCTGATGAGAAGGAAAAACTATTTTAGCTGGAGATTTCTCATCCTTTTAGCTCTAAGTCAAACAAGAAGAACACACAGTAAATAGCTTATTTATAATATAGTGCCCTGAAGGGAAAAAAGTGCTGACAACATAAGCCCAATATCAAAGCTTCATCACCTACGGCCCCATGACAACCATAAATCAAACACGTGTTAATACTGTACTGTGATACCAAGAAATGTTAAGGAAAAACATTTTAGCCTTTGGATCTCACATTTACCTAGCAATGATGCCTCTCACCTTACCTCCCACAAATTAACAAATGGTAAGAAAGGGGAATTGAGAAGTAGCAAATGCAGCCCAATATAGTAGGATCTTCCTCAGTTTAGGTAAAATTTCTTTTGGTCTTAATCACTCAGTGAAAACCAAATAAACAAACAAAAAAAAACAATCAAACAAACAAAAAACAAACATTAACATACCATACCATTTTTTAGTCTCTCTTTTCTTTCTGCTATACTGGGGACCTTGTGCATGCTAGGTCAGCCCTCTGCCATTGAACTACACCCTCAGCATCTATTTTGCTTTTTTTTTTTTTTTTTTTTAAAAATACCTATTAAAAGACCCCATAATGCTCTACTATTGATTGGTCAAAAGAAGACACTGCTGATAAAGACAACTTACCTGGTTTTTACTGGGTACTTTTGGGATAACTTTGGTAACAGTTCCTTCAAAATGTTCAATGCTGATATCTTCAAAAATGACTGTTCCTTGAGGCAATAGTCTGACATCTGTTGCAACTTCTTTTCCCTTAAATCAAGAGGTTGGAATGGGCAGGGGTCACAAAATTTTAACTGTTTCATAAATATCTAATACACTATTAATCTTTAAAGGGCAATGCTTAAGTTAGTGAATGACCCATCTTACATTTCTGTCCTTGATTGTGAATTCCACGTCATCTCCAGGCTGCAGGGTTTCTAGGTCACCTTTAAATTCACTATAGTGAAAGAATATCTCTTTTACAACATCACCTCTTTCGATAAAGCCAAAAGCCTCCTAAAGCAAAAAGCCCACAAATACAAAATCATTAATTACCAATCAATATACAAATGTAGGATTACAACTTAAAAAATCAGTAAGCTTTATCGTCAGGCCAAAGAATACAACTTTGTAAAGTCTATCTTACTAAGACTTAACCTAAGGAACTAGTTTTTAATGAATGCTTTTGTTAAAGTTCAAGAAGCTTTATGAAACTTATTTTAAGTTAATGAGGAAATAGTCTTAAAGCAGAAGACAGGAGATGCAAGTGGTCTGGGTTTGTAATACAAAGCTTAAAAGTAGTTCAAAAACCAAACAGCAAACCTAAACATTCCAAGTTTATTAACAATTACCTTCATGGCACAAACTACTCCTTGACAGCGAGCTTGTTTCTTTTTCAACAGCATAATATTACGAGCACTTACAGCACCAGTGCTAGAGAAAAAAATGAAAGATGAATGATTGTTAGAAACTATTGAATCTATAAACACAAAGTAGTTTTCTAGGTCTTAAAAACTCTGTCATTATTAAGAACAATATAAGGTTTATGATACCTGACCCTCTATGTATAAAAACTCTGTTCAAACTCCCCATCTTTCAAACTTAAAATTCATATATGGATTTTTCTCTTCATAAATTTCTGACTTTTTAAAATTAAAAACAAAATAAATTTTTACTTGGGTACATGATATGCTGTTCTACTTTACAATTCTAACAGAAGACCTAAAATAAGGACCAAAGTAGATAATTTCTTCTTTTTTTTTCCCCCCGAGACAGGGTTTCTCTGTGTAGCCCTTGGCTGTCCTGGAACTCACTCTGTAGACCAGGTTGGCCTCAAACTCAGAGATCCATCTGCCTCTGCTGTCTGAGTGCTGGGATTAAAGGCGTGCCCTTCTTATTCCTGCCTTCCAAGAGACAGGAGACTTTGCCACACTTTCACCTTCTTAGAGAACTGAAAACACTTAAAACACATGTTGCTCTAGTGCCTCAATCTTTGAAGAAAATAGCATTAATATAAACTCAAGTTTATTTCAAGTACAGTGTAAACTGTGTAAGACATAAAATTATTTCTGGGGCCAATGTGTTAAGAGAAGAATAGCTGTCAAAATTCAGACAAATAAATGAAGTAATGATTTTTTGAGGAGTAAGTGTAAGCACTGAAGATAGATGCTGTTCTTGCAGAGAACATGGGATCAATACCTAGCACCCATGGTGGGTGTATTTTACAACCATCTGTAAATTCCAGTTCAAGGGGATATGATGCCCTCCTCTTCTGGTTTCCTAAGGCACTGTACACACAGGGTGCACATGCATACAAACTCTCCTGTATGGATGTTATGCCATTAATCCCAGTACTGAGGAAGCAGAGGCAAGAAGAATTGGAGGACAGCCTGGTCTACACAGTGACCCTGTCTCAAATAATTAAGTAAGAATGTACTAGGTAAAAAATTATTTAGTACAAATCTTTGGCAAAGGGAAGAAATTACTAAAGGTGAAATAGAATGGCTCCCTTCTGAAACGTATTTCCTGGTTTTCTACTTCATATTCAATTAAGACCCTTGGTCTAAAATTAGTATATAAACCCATAACCCAATTTCATTTCCCAGTATTCCAACAACTGTTCAATTACTGTTCTAGTACTGTTCAATTGTTCCTTCTTAGTATATCATCTTCCCCTTAAGCCAGGCCAGAAAAACAGCATCTGGATTCCGACCCTCTCAAAGTTGATTCCACATCCAAATTTTTGGCTGATCCATATAAACCCTTTCTTTTCCATAGTACTACATCACTCCTGGTCGAGAGCATCCCTAATGTTCAAGGGCCTGCTATCTTTAGCACTTGCACAACTCTAACCTTCCTCCATCCAAGTCTTACAAGAATTTTGTAATAAAGCTCATCTCATGTTCCTTCCTGCAGCCCAATCAACAGAGCTAACTCAAACTTCTAGTTATTCCCCCCAAAATGTCTGATACTTCTCTGACCATACTGCTCTCATTTCTTATCTGACTTTTCATTGTTCTCTCAAAATTGATCTTACATATTTGCCCTTGAAAATCTTCACTAGCGGGGCGGTGGTGGTATACGCCTTTGATCCTAGTACTCGGGAGGTGGAGGCAGGTGGATTTCTGAGTTTGTGAGGCCAGCCTGGTCTATAGAGTGAGTTCCAGGACCGCCAGGGCTACACAGAGAAACCCTGTCTCGAAAAAACAAAAACAACAACAACCAAAAAAAAAAAAAAAAAAAAAAAAAAAAAAAAAAAAAAAAAAAAGGGAAAACCTTCACTAAATAGGTAATTCCCTGAAAATGTCAGTGACTTAATCACCTTTAAATTCTGAAGATTCACAGACCTTTAAGGTCTTGAGCTGCTGGATAAAAATCTTCAAGGGTCATAAAAAGTATCCAGATTTGCAAGTTAGGTGTTTAAATAATTTCAGACTTCTCCTGCCCCAACTCTACACCTTTTTGATATCTGAAACAGGACCCAGTGTAGCCTAACCTGGTCTACAACTCCTGATCCTGTCTCTATCTTTCAAGTGTTAGGATTATCAGGACAGATCATCACATGAGGCTGTCACTTCAAATTTTTTCATGTAACCAAAAAGATCATTTAGGTTAGGGAAACATTAAAGAGAACTTACTGTTTATTGTTATCAATTACAAAGTTAATTTTATCTCCAGTTTCCAGCTGAACATTCCCTTCCACATCTTCAGAGGTGTAAGTCAGATAAAATACTTCCTGTGAATTAACCAGCTATTATTATTTATCTCAACAGGATGCACAGTCACTGTACAATGTCATTTACTCAAATACTTCTTATACTGGCATTTTAAAGCCAAAGTTCTTAGTTATATGCAGTATGACAAGTAAGTTGTCTTAGTCATAAACACACTTCCCCCTCCATGGTGCTGATGACTTCTTTGAGTGCACAGCTGAGCAGCAATCCAAGTTCAAAAAGCTTACACACGTGGAAGCATTTGCCCAGAGACTGTAGTTACATTTCAAAAAGACGATCTTTACATAAAGCATTCCAAATAAAAAAACTGGAGTTAGTGCTTAAAAGGAACCAGAAATAAATCCCCTTCCCCACAACCCACCAAAAAGTGATTTAAAGGAGCATTTTACCTTAATGTTCTAACTAAGGTCACACTTGGGCAAGCTAACACACTTGGAAGTCCTATGGATTTTTTCTTTAAAAATACTTTTATTATGCTGCACTTGAAGCCTCATAAAACCAAATTTAAAAATGATTTTAGCAACTAGCTTACGTTTTCTACTTTGAATTTTAAAGTACGCTTATAGATCACATGATGGATCAGGCAAAGGTTTAAGAAAAATACACAAGTTTACCCCATTACGTTCGTAGCATACACTCCCTGTTGGACTCTGACCCGGGGCAGCTGGAGATTTACTCTCTAAGTTGTGAGGAACAGCGCACACAACCTACCAGTCAAAAAAAAAAAAATTTCCATTGCTAATCATTTCAGGAGCAGCACTGTGCAATATAAACTGAGTTCTAATATCCTCTATACTATACACAGGGATGCATTTTAATATGATCCACAAGAGGATGTCATGCTGCCAAGTTTCAAACTTACAGTATGCAAACTGACTGTAAGTAAGTAAAGACTCAGGGTTATGTGTAAAACCCAAATTGAGTCTTGACCATGTTTTTAGTTCAGGTCAAGAAATGCCAGTGCTTCTGATCTAATCTTAAAAGTTATCTTTATATACTAGAGCTCTCTTCGTGCAAACTGAGGAGGCAGGGGACAATCTTCCTTTTCTAATGTGAAAAATATGCAAATATGGGGCCCTAAGGAAATACAAAGTATCAAAGTCACTAACTTGTCCATTCATTCGTTCCTCAGGATGTATTTCTGGTTTTATCTTCACCAATTTAATAGCAATGGGTTTCCCAGTCCGCCGGTCAGATGACACTTCAAATTCAACATCATCTAAAATAAACAATGTGTTATGTTTGTTGGACTAATGCTTGAAAAAACGGCATCTTGCATCTGAGTGCTACTTTAAGGTGGGTAATATTTGAGTTGCCTTAAACCAGTGGTTCTCAAAGTATGGTTCCTAGGCCAGAAGCATCAACGTTACCTGGAAGCTTAGGAGACCATGCAAATTCTTGAGCCTCACTTCAGACCTAGGTGAAGACAAACTCTGGGGAATCAAGTATAGCAATGTGCATTTTATTGAGCCTTCCAATCGACTGACAAACACACGAGCATTTCAGACTTTGAGTTAGTCTTAGACTGTGGTAGCTACATATCATGATCTAGTTTTTATGGCATTTACATACATTACAAATGAGATAATACAAGATTTGGAAACGTTTAACTTCTCTGCACATTGGCTTCCTTATCTATAAAATGGAATAATTTCTAACATACAAGATAGCTGAGAGGATTAAACAAAATACTGCTAAACAGCACGCACCCCTAGCATCTGGTACACACCAATGCTCATGTTAGCCACGGTTCTAAGTTCATTCTCAAGAATTTTTCATGTGCATGAGAGTTTTGCCCATTTGTTTGTATGCATGTAGACTGTTTGTTGCATGTAGTAGCTACGACATTTGGTGTCTGGTGCCCACAAAGACCGGAAGTGGCCATCAGATGCCCTGCAACTGAATATGAGCTGAGTGAGATTGGTGCTAGGAACTGAACCTAGGTCCTATACAAGAGTATCAAGTATTCATAACTGCTATGTTTTCTTTCTAGCCTCTTGGGATTTTTTGTTTGTTTTAGTTTAAGAAATCTTATAACTTCATTCCTTTAAATCTTCTAAGTATTTAAAGTAAAATACTCAAATATATCTTTTTACCAGTTAAGTTTTTGGAATCTCAAAATGACATTGCCACAGTAAAAATTAGAACACATATTTCAGTAGTAAGCGAAACTAAAATGTTCATCTTTTTCTGGTTTATAACAGACTGAAAAGTACTATTAGGAAAAGCAGACACACAGTAGGAAGTTCAAAGGTGAGCTGACAGATTACCTCCTACTTTTAAGTCCTGGAGGTTGCCATTATATTGTGAACAGTGGAAGAAAAGTCTAGCTTGCCGTTCTGAACACTGAATAAATCCATAAGAGGTCAACAGTTTTTCAATAACCCCAGTTTCACGAAGTGCTGCTGAAGTACCATTGGGGTACCCATTGTGTCCATTGTTGTGGAGAAGGTTTGGATCAAAGCTCATCTGTTTTAAAAAGAAAAAAAAAATTGTCAATATATACAGATTTATCTATAATTTCCACAGCATACTAAATCTGATTTTATATCTTTATAAATATACCTTTGTTGTAGAAAGGCAAAGAAAATGAGGTTAAAGTAGATAAAAAGTCTATAGACCTTTACTACTGAAATACTTAGCTAATATTTTAGGAAAAACTATTATTTTAAGTAATTTCTATCACTCATGGAAGAATTTTTATTTAGAAAACAAAACAAACCAAACAAACCAAACAATACTAACACTAGGTAAATCACCACATTAGTGAAAGTTCTTAATATTAACTTTAAATTACTAAAATAATTTTAGAACAAAAGTAGTTAATATAAAAACTGGTAACCTAGAATTACCAGATTAAGAAACATCTTAATGCTATTTGGTAAGTCATGCAGATTAAATTCATAAAGTTAGCAGAGATTAACACAATAAATGTCTTATTCAATATTTAATTCAAAATTTAAAATTGTGGCACAACACACACTTAAATCCTTATGGAAAAAAAATGGAAAATTATGAGTCAAAAAAGTCTCCCAGCCAGAAAGAGTTGTCTAACTATGTTTAGTTAATTTCTAAGGACATTCAAGACTTATTCTTTACTAAGAAAACACTGACATCTCTAATGTCATCTGTTTCTATAATCAATTCTAAGATCTATTAAAGCAAAAGAAACATTCTTCAGTGATAAAGGAGTTACTAAAATAAAATATAGTACACAACAATGCAATCTGTTTAGGTCAAATACCATGGGGATTTCATAAATCACAAAAATGAATTATTTGATAAGTTTGAAAGAAGCTAAGGGGATGGAGAGATGGCTCAGTGGTTAAGAGCACTGACTGCTCTTCCAGAGGCCCTGAGTTCCTAGGACCACATGGTGGCTTCACAACTACCTGTAAAGGGATCCAAAGCCCTCCTCTGGTGTGTCTGAAGACAATTATAGTGTACTCATATACATAAGATAAATTAATTTTAAGAAAAATAAAAAAGCATAAAATGGAATAAGTAACCAAAAAAGGCTGAGTAATTTACCACAGAAGCACTATCTCTAAGTCTTTACATTAACTTTAAAAAAGCTTTCACTTAAATTATGACATAAACATTTCCAGTTCCATGAAATGTTGGGCAATTATTAAAAAGATGTATCTTCAATGACCAATATTCTCATGGGAATTTTGCCTACATGTATGTATGTGCACCACATACTGCTTACATCCATAAAGGCCAGATTCAAGCACTGGATCTGCTGGAACCAGTGTCACAGACAGTTGTGAGCTGCTAGGTACTGAGAATCAAACCTGAGTCCTCTGGAAGAGCAGCCAGCACTCTTAACCACTAAGCCATCTCCTCTCCAGACCCAAGAACCAAAATTCTTGAAAGATAAATGGTTAAGCAAGGTGGTGGTGGAAGGTGGTGGAACAAGCCTTTAATCCCAGCATTCAGGAGACAGGGGCAGGTGGATCTCTGAGAGAAGTCCAGGCCACCCTACTCTACTGAGTGAATTCCATAAGAGGCAGGGCTACAGAGAGAAACCCTATATCAAAGGAAAAAAAAAGTTAAATAATACACTAAAATACATGGAATGTTCAAGATATGCAAATCAATGCACACCCCTTAGTAATTAGGTTCTATTTACTTTGTATTAGCCACTGTTCTGAAATGTATTAATCTAATTTTCAAAAAAAAAAAAAGTATATATATATATATATATATATATATATATATATATATATATATATATATATATTATGCCCATTTTACCAAGGAGAAAACAACCACTGGCCCAAATCCACTGGTAGATGACTCAAATAAGGTCTACCTCCACACAATGGGCTATAAATTCTCCAACTAAAGCCACTTGGCAATTTGATTAAAACAGCAGAATCAGATTCAGTGAAGACAAGGATCTGAAATTCTCCACTTCCAACAAGATCTAAGGCAATGCTTCTTCACTCTTTAAGACATTCTTAGAGTAGCAGAGTCCTAAAGTTATCTTTCAAAAGTCAAGGTCAAAGAAATGATTAGGAAGCTATAAATTGAGCCTACAGGCACTTCAACCAGACCACGTGGCCCTCACAAGCCATGCTTATTAACACAATGCAAGACAAACTGGATCACTCCTTTCCTGACTTACTGATCTCTGATATATGGGGGTCCTCTTTTGTTTTTTTGTCCAGGATGAGGTAGATGATGAAGATAAAGGTAAAGGAAGTGAAGGAGGGGCTGCAGGAGTGGGTTGAGGATCTGATGACAAGGTAAGCATGTTCTCCATGTCAAACAGCTGTGGCAACATAGCATGTTTACAAGTAGATGAGTAAATGTCAAACCGAAAGGTTCTCTCAGATATATTCAGCAGTCAACAGCCAGTATTATAAGGAACTTTTAAAATGTCATAAGAATACTAGTGACAGCCAGACAATGCTGGCACATGCTTGGCAGAGGCAGAAATGGAGAAGGGAGAGGAAGAGGAGGAGCAGGCAGAGGCAGGCAGATCCCTGTGCTAGAGGCTACTAGCCCAATCTACAGAGAAAGTTCCAGGACAATCAGGACTACACAGAGAAACCCTGTTTCAAAAACAAAACAAAGAACTTTAATGGCTAATAAGACCACTTTCCAATTTTCTTTTCAATTTCCAAACAGTTTAAACAAAATCTATTCTCAATTATAGTCCAATGAGAAACAGAATACTGCATTTATGTTTTTGCCTAGGATAGTTTCTATGAATATTACTATATGATATGAATATGAGCAGTATAAATATAGCTTATCTTTCACTAAGCTGATATATCAGATGTACTTCTTATCTAACTTGAATATACTGAAAACTTAAACTACAAAACTCACTAAGTTGACAGCTAAGTCCAATTTCTTATTCATTTGCTCTCAGCATACTACAGTTTAAATATACCTAAATGAATGGCCCTATACATTTAGTTATCTAGGCTTGACTCCATAGCAGAGGCACTGTCAGCACAAAGAAATATATATAAAAAGCAAGGAAAGCACAAGCCAAGCACGTGGGAGTCAACACATTTATTCCCAGGACTATTCAACCTCATGAAAAACATTACTATTTCATAAGATCTAATGTGTATGACAGACTTATATTAGAAGCAGTAAAACACACTCCATATATAATGTCCCTGCGATAATAAATTTATAATTGGATGAAGTTTAAAACAAAAAGAGTTAAAATAAAAAGTCAAGCATGATAGCGCATGTGTATAATCCCAGCATTTGAGAGGCTAAAGCTGAAGTGTTACTGAGTTGGAGGCCAGCGAGGGCTATAGTAAAATCCATTTTACAAAAGGAGAAAAAGGCACAATAAAAACAATCCTCCGACACAACTGTGCGTTGTGACCCCTTGAGGGAGAAGGGTTTCAAAAATGACTCTTTCACAGGGGTCTAAGACCACCCCCAAACAGATATTTACATTACGATCAACAGCAGCAAAATTATAGTTATGAAGTAATAATGAAAATAATATTATGAAAATAATTAAAAAGAAAATAATTTTATGGTTGGAGTCACACAACATATGGTACCGTATTAAAGGGTCACAACATTAGGAAGGAAGGTTAAGAAGCGCTGCTCCAAAACAAAACAATTACTTCAAGTAAGCATGGCAGTACACACTTGTAATCCCAGCACTCTGGGAGGCAGAGGCAGGGGGGATTTCTGAGTTTGAGGCCAGCCTGGTCTACAGAGTGAGTTCCAGGACAGCCAGGGCTACACAGAGAAACCCTGTCTTGGAAAAAAAAAAAAAACACCCTCCCCCAAAAACCCAACCCCCCCCCCAAAAAAAGAAAGAAAGAAAAAAACCTTAGAAGACTGATTATGAAAAAATTTAGAAACAAAAAAGATTCAATCAATCAAACAAAAACTCCCCCACAAAACAAAGGATACACAACATACTGACAAGGAAGACATGAACCTATACTAACAGGTAACCTGTTTCCAGAATACTGTTTATTTTTATTTTCTTCTCATTTGTTAGCACTCTTTCCAAGCAAACCACAGTGTAATTATGCAATCTATAAAAGTTTTGTAGGCTTCTCATTGACATGTAATGTAATAAAATTAACTTGAGGACTATTATTCTAGGCTACTTTAGATCAGGAATGTCAAAGTCCTATTTCTTTATGTTTAGATGTTAAGTCTTACTACATGGATTTTAAAATGAAAAGAAAGACCAGAAAGCTGTAACCCCAACCAGCCACCACCACTCATTTCCAAATTTCCATTCCTGATAAACACCATCACTTTGTAGAAAGAATCCCCTTCCGCACAATCTGCATGTCTTGAGACTGCTGGGGTTAAAGAAATGTGCCACCATGCCTGGCATGGCTTGTACTCTTAACCCATGCTGGTTTATTATTCAACCAGGATTGACATAATAATCAGCACTGCTCTAGGCTCTGTCCATAGATTTGTACCTCAGGTAGTGATTTAGTTTTCCAAAGATTATTTTCTCAAATGTAAAATTTGTGATTTCCAAATTCCCTTAAAAAGTTTTAGACATTTTAGTAACACCCGAGAGGATGACTCAATTTAACAATTCCCTTCTATGGGTTAATTCCCTCAGTTCTAAAAATAACTGCGCTGTATGTCTAAACAAAACTATCTGCACATAACTTCTACTATTCCTTTCAGCTGTTTTTTTTTTTTTTTTTTTTTTTTTTTTAAAGACAAAGTTTTATGCAGCGTCATTTTGACTCAGGCAGGCTTTGAAATAAGCTGTGGAGGATGATCTTGAACCCCTGAACCTTTCTGCCTCAGCCTCCTAAGACTAGGAGTACAGATGTGCACCTTCACATTGATGCTCCTCTCAGTTTCCTAAATTCAGTAGTTGTTTATACTATTGTTTTCAGCATAGATTTGCAATAACTATTACTAAAGTGTATTTCACCATTTTTATACTACTTTGATTAAAGCAGAACAGTGATTATTTCCCTATTAGGTACACTAAAGTTTTTAGTAACTGTGCAACTTAGACACATACCCTTTATTCAATTTATTAACAAACCACTTTAGGGAAATATTCCAACCCTCACTACCCACCCCTACAACAACAAAATAACAAAAATCCAATATATACTGCATCTGTAATCCAAGGACTTGAGGCAAATGCAAGAGGATAAACTCAAGAACATCCTTCACTAGTTGGAGAACAGCCTGGGTTGAGATGTTGTCTTAAAAAGAAGTTGCAACAACAAAAACCCAACCAACAAAACACTGTAACCTATTGTTTTAAGACATTAAAATTTTTCCATTGTGTTTGTGTGTGGGTATGCCACAATGTTTGGTTTCCTGTGGAGTCAAGAGCTCCACTAGAGCTATGGGCACCTAAAATGGATACTAGGAATCAAAGGGCCCCCTGGAAGTAGATGCAAGCAGACTTAACCTCTAAGCTATAATTTCATCTCCCTTAAGTGCCCTTTTTTGGTTAACCTATTTCAATTTGTAGAGATCAAGCTTAAATTGTTAAAAGTTTATAGTCTTTTATTGTTCTAAATTCATACACATTATCAGGATGTTGAGATAGTTCAAGGTGTTCTTCACATAAAAAACTAAGATTAAGTATCTACTTAGCACAACTGCTTATTATTAGAGCTTTAAGAACAACAGGGCACAGGGTAGTGGTGGTGCACGCCTTTAATCCCAGCACTTGGGAGGCAGAGGCAAGGCAGATTCTAAATTTGAGGCCAGCCTGGGCTACACAGAGAAACCCTGTCTCAAAAGAAAAAAAAAAAAAGGGAATATGCAAAACATAAGTCACACAAACCATCTAGCATCCTTAAAATACAGTCTTGCTGTTACCCATACTGTCTTCAAGTTGTGGGCTCAGGTCTTGCCTCTCAGCCTACTAAGAAATTGGGATCAGAAGCACATATATCTCCCAATCTCTTCTTTTAGCTTATAAGCAGCTTTAGTTTGTGGTAGGCATTTCCATCTAGCCCAAAAGAAGGAACAATAGCCTAAACTTACTCTTTAAAATCAGATGAGGAAGAAAAAGACAAAAGATATGCTAGAACAATTATCTTATAATTGGTGCTGGAGATAAATTTATCACTAAGAATAGTTATCATTAAGAAACAATACAAGGAGCAGGGAGGTGGTGCATGCTGGTAATCCCAGTGCTTGAGAGGCAAAGGACGACGGATTTCTGAGTTGGAGGCCTGCCTGGTCTACAGAGTGAGTTCCAGAACAGCCAGGGCTACACAGAGAAACCCTGTCTGGGGGGGTAGGGGGTGGGGTGGGTAGAGAGAAACATACAGGGGCTGAAAAGATGGTGGCTCAGAGGTTAAGAGCACTGACTACTCTTCCAGAGGTCCTGAGTTCAATTCCCAGCAACCACTTGGTGGCTCACAATTATCTGTAATGATCTCATCTAGTGTATTTGAAGACACTACAGCAAGCATACTCATATACAGAAAAAAAAAAAAAAAAGAAAAGAAAAGAAACAAACAAACAAAAAGGGAGCCAGCAATGGTGGCATAAACCTTTCATCCCAGCACCTGGCAGGCAAAGGCAGGTGGAACTAGCCTGGTTTAAAGACAACGTTTCAGGACAGCCAAAGCTAAATAGAAAAACCCTTGTCTCAAAAAACAAACAAACAAAACAAAAAACCCACAACAAAACAAAGAAAGGAAGGAAAAGAAACAAAATGGGTGGCTAAGAGCACTTGCTGGTCTTGCTAAGGACCCAGGTTCAGTTCCCAGCACTCACAAGGTAATCACTACCATCTGTAACTCAAGTTCCAGGGAATCCAATGCCTCTTCTGGCCTCTGAAGGATCCTGCCAGCACATGGCACACAAATATACACTGAGGCACACGCTCATACATAAAAAATAAACTAAAAAGAAAGTGCTCCTCCACAACAGACCTGTGTGCTTCTTGAAATGAGTAAGACAAACTGCTTCCATTTCCATTCAATTTCGTCTGCAACATTTTAAAAAATGGTCAACCTTTTAAAATCATCTTCCTTTGTGTTCCTTTCCTATGTGTTTGTGTTAACTCTTCTTTAATGTTCTCCTCATAGTATTTCCTTTATTACCTATAACCCAATGATTCTGATTCCGTTCTCAATTCAAAGACTTTACATTTTAAAAAACCTAGAAACTAAAAAGAAAAATCGCTCTTTACAACTCTAATTTCCCTCAAGTAACTAATATACCATGCTAGCAGTCTTTGACTTCTGATTTCAAACAGACAACAGGTTCCCATTTCAACAAGCTCTGACACAAAACTACTTCTATCAGTGAATGACAAATGTTCTTTCTAGTTTGGACAACCGAATGGACCAAGGCTGTTTTCCCTAGGCCTAGCTTGTTACAAGATCCTTTTACCATTAGAACTCCACTTCTGCCTGCTCACCAGTCTTTGTCTTAACTATCTACTTTTTCAGCAGATTTTCTCATCTTCAATGAATCAAGCCATCTTCCCTTTGAAAAAGTCTGTAACAACTAATAAACCATCCAATGGCTCTCATGCATACAGAACAGAGCTAATACACATGCGCACACGCAGGCACTGTACCTTTCAAAACTTCGCTCCAAAAAGTTTCTCTGTCTAGTTACTCACACCCCACAAAAACTCTCTAGCCTGTGTGTAACTGAACTGCTCACTACAGTCCTGTGCCCTCAAGCCTCCTAGAGACTCTGAGAATCATTATTTCTGTACTCTAGAGAAGATCTTTTCCTCCTGGCAAAGTATCGCTTTGTTTAGATGCCTCTCATTCCTTATACTCTTAGCACTGAGAACCTTCTTTTTAGTCTATATTTAACAGTAATATTTTGTAATAAAATAGTCTAAATTTACATTTATGAACACTTTATCACTACCATACTCTTCTGGTGCTAGCAATGCATAATAAACCATATAGTAAGCATGTAAACCATCCATCCATATACTTCCATGTCCAGCTTATATATTCTTAACCAAAGAAAATTCAAACCTACCTCGCAGTGATAATCAAATATTGCACTTTCAGTAGTATTTGCTGACTCTTCTTTTTTTCAGCACAAGTTCCAAAGGATGAAAGTTGCTAGTATTTAAAAAAAAAAAAAAAAAAAAAAAAAAAAAAAAAAAAAGCGAGAGGAAATGATCTACCAAGCTAATAAAGAATACAACTGCTGCTGCACCGGGCAATCTCACAGTACAGCACTGAAGAAAACAAAGACTACTAGCAGCGTTGGGAAGTGCTCTTTCAAAGCTGTTGAGTAGGCACAAACTTCTTGTTTCAGATCAAGTGTTGTGTCTTCAACTTGTGTACTCTTCTTTGGTGTTGTTGGTTGTTGCGGGTCTGTTCCTTGCCTGATCTGAACTTGAAGCAGCAGTTTCAGGTGGTAAAGTCTGTTCCGTTACACTTCATACTAGAGGTAGAAACAAAGACAAAGTTAGCTATTAGAGAACCAAGGTCAGAGGGTGGGATGCTTAGAATCACTGTCCAAGGAGGGATGCAGGTACTTGAAAGTGTTCACTGAGTGCAAGTGAAGATGGCCTGCATCTTCTGCAAAGACCCCAAATTATCCCAAAGTCCTGCTAATCTCGCCACCATCTGCAAAGTTATGATATCCAGTAAGCACAAGCATCTTACAGTGTGTTACCCTTGATGGAAAACAAAGTTAACTCCCCATTGAAGTATGCATTCCAAATCAGAAAAGCTACACTGGAGAAAAATAGAACACAAAATTCAGCGGCTAGGCTAAGTCCCCGGCTAACACACTACACCAGTAGGCACACTTTTACCACTGTACTAGCATCAAAGCAATACACAGAAGAGACAACTAAGAGGGAATCTGAACAGAACCTGAAAAACTAAGAGTAAATAAACAACTAAGTATCCAGTGCATAAAGATTACCTAAGTGGTGCACACCTTTAATCCTAGTTACTTGGGAGGCAGAGGCAATCGGATTTCTGAGTTCAAGGCCAGTCTGGTCTACAGAGTGAGTTCCAGGCCAGGGCTATACAGAGAAATCCTGTCTTGAAAAACCAAATAATAAAATAAAGATCACCTAAGGCAAGTCTGAACAACTACAAAACTCTAAGTTCTTTGAAAATAGGAATGCTGCAGCATTATGTGATTTCTCCTTAAAAATCTTATTGTGAATGGTAGATGTGTGGCATGCATGCATGGATATTAAGATTTTTTTTTTGGAAGTCACCTTAGGTTCCTAAGACTGAATTCAATTCCTTTACCTACTGTGCCATCTTGTTGGCCTTCATTGCATTTGGGGGTGGTGGTAGTGTTAAGTGGAGGGGGTATGCAAGACACCGTATATCTTTGTAGTCCCAGCTGTCTAGAAATTCTGCTGACCAGACTGGCCTCAAACTCAGGGATCAACCTGCCTCTGCCTCCTGAGTGCTGGAATTAAAAGCATGGGCTCTCATGGAATTTTTTTTTTTTAAAGTCTTGCTTCAAGTCAAGACCTCAGGCATGAATGGACAATAACAAGTGTGGGTATTTCAGAGGAACTAAGTCAGCCTGGATAGGAAAGAGGGTCAGTAACAGTGGGAAGAAAGGTACTGACAGCTGCAGTGGAACCAGATTATGAGAGAAGGAGCTCCCGCAATCTGTCTTATGACAGACTACCAGGGCACAAAGCACTATGGCACATTTGTATGCCCACACACACACACACACATACACACACACACACAAAATAAAATGCAATAAAAAACTGTTAGAAGGAGCCAGGTGATGGTGGTGCACGCCTTTAATCCCAGCACTTAGGAGGCAAAGGCAGAGGCAGAGGCAGGCGATTTCTGAGTTCGAGGCCAGCCTGGTCTACAGAGTGAGTTCCAGAACAGCCAGGACTACACAGAGAAACCCTGTCTCAAAAAAAAACAAAACAAAAACAAAAAACAAAAAAACCCCAACCAACCAACCAACCAACCAAAAAAAAAAAAAAAAACAACAACAAAAAAAAAGGTTACAAGCCATTGAGATAGTTCAGCAGGCTCACCAAGATTCCCAGGACCCATGTGGTGGAACAGAGCTGACTTGGCGAGGTGTCCTCTGACATCTACACAATTATGTACTTGCACACTGACACATTAAGTACAAAGAAAGCAAATGTAAAAGCAATGTACTATTTTAGATAAGGTTTTTCTTATGTTGCCCAGGCTGGTCTTTAATTCTTGGCCCCAGAGAACTTTCCCACAATCCCATCTCACAAGATACTAGGGACTACAGGTGCACATTACAGTTTGGCAACTGTTTTGTATGAAAAGAAAAATAGTAGACAAGCTGAGAGATAAATATTTTCATTTGAAAAACATCACAAACAAGAATGGTGCCAAGCAGGTAAGATGGCTTATTGAATAAAGGTATTTATTTGGTGCACAAGCCTGAAAACAATCCCTGGAACCCCTGTAAAGGTAGACAGAGGAAAAAAATACAAAGTTGTCTTCTGACTTCCATACCTTGTCCCCTGCACCTTGGCATACCTATAATCAAATACATAATATTGAGGGAAAAAATTACTATAAGGTGATCTAGATGTGGTAGGACATGCCCTCAATTCCAGAACTACACAGAGTTGTCCCCTGCACCTTGGCATACCTATAATCAAATACATAATATTGAGGGAAAAAATTACTATAAGGTGATCTAGATGTGGTAGGACATGCCCTCAATTCCAGAACTACACAGAGTATCCATGTTTCAGAAAACAAAGGCTGGGCAGGATGAAGCATGGCTTTGATCCTAGCACTGGAGAGGCAAAGACAGGCAGATCTGTGAGCTCAAGGCCAGCATAGTCTACAAAACAAGTTCCAGGTCAGCCAGGGATACAGGAAAAAACTGTCTATTAAAAAAAAAAAAAAAAAAAAAAAAGGAAGAAGAAGAAGAAAAAAAAACGATGTCTTTAAATTTGAACTGGGGTGACACATCATGTCGACAGCTGTCTAATAAATAAACAAGACTCCTACAATCTAGAGTATTGCAGAGCCAATCTTGAATACTAATGAGGCCTAGCAATATACATTAAGCACAACTGAATAGAGGAATTAGTATCTTATTTGTGAGATTTTATAGGTAACTGAATGGTTTTCAACCAAATCAAGTCTGAAAAACTTATAGGTATTGGTCAAGCATTTATATGAAATTGGCTAGCTATTCCAATAAGTGGTGCTGACTCCTTTAACTGTCTGAAAACAAATATATCTCCCTTTACTCCTTCTAAAGCCAGACACTGCAAAAGCAGAGAACAATTGGGCTGGAGAGATGGCTAAGAGGTTAAGAGCACTGGCTACTCTTCTAGAGGTCCTGAGTTCAATCAATTCCCAGCAACCACATGGTTGCATCATAACCATCTATATATTGAGGTCTGGTGCCTCTTCTGGCACCAGATAGATAGCAGTAGATAGAATGCTGTATACATAATAAATCTTTAAAAAAAAGAAAAGTAGAGAACAATTGAAGAGTCTCAACTGTTTCCCCCACTGTTCCACAGGGAAAGAGTATCACTAATTATCAACCACTATGCTATTTTAGGAGTTAAAGCAAAAAGTACTTTTTTTTAAAAAAGAGAACAAAGACCCCACTAAATTGGTTAGAATCTCCACTGCTAGAATTTCATTGACCACCATACTTTAAAAAATTCCCAATAGGAAAAATGTGTGAATATGAATAAAATTCTTGCCTTTGAAGTTCAAATTTGTGATACTTAGCTGGTCTTAAGTTCACATACACCACATGCACAAGTGATGCACACATACCGTTTGCTTTCTTCCTCCTGTGTGTTTTATGCTGCTGAATTGAACCTTCTATTTCATTCATGCTAGGAAAATGCTCTACCACTGAGCCACACCTCTTCTGGAACTAAGATTAATGATAAACTTTAGATAATGTTGGGCTGCGGCGGTACACTCCTTTAATCTTAGCTCTTAGGAGACACAGGCAGACAACTTTTAGGCCAGACTGAACTAGAGCTCAAGGACAGGCAAGGCTACACAGAGAAGCCCAGTCAAACCAACCAACCTCCCACTCCCCCCTACCCTAACCCCCTGCCAAAAAATAGATAACTACCAATATAAATTGCCAGGTTGACAGATCTGAGTTCATAGCCAGCCTTGTCTATAGATCAGGTTCTAGGACAGAAATCCTGTCTTGAAAAACTAAACAAAATAAATAAGAATACAAGTCATTATTAAGGGAAACTAAAAATAATTGATCAACTATCCTTTTGTCTATATTTTAGTAACTGGGCTGGTCTGTTAGAGATCTGGATACTAAGGACATTTAAAATTATGTATCTAACATAGAACTGCTATTAAACACAACAGTTAGGGTGGGAAGCTAAAGAAATTATTTTTCATCAAAAACCTACTCTATGCTAGGTCTTATTTTTGAGAACCAACATGACCTTGAACTTTTAACACTGTCCCTGATGGACTTGGGATTGCTGGGTTTGCCTCTATAATCAGTTTTATGCAGGGCTGGGGACTGAATACAGAACTTTGAGCACACCAGTCAAACTCTTAAACTTTATCCCCAGCACACACATTTGTACATCTACATTTCTAATTTAAACTTTCCTGTTGGTCTTGGTGGTACATGGCTTTAATCTCAGCATTCAGGAGGCAAAGACAGGCAGATTTCTATGAGTTAAAGGGCAGCCTGATCTACAGAGATTGTTCCAGGACAGCTAAGGCTACAACAGAAAAACCCTGTCTCAAAAAAACCAAGGGGGTAGGGTGTCTAGAAATCAGTCATGTCAAAACCAACTTAACCACTCAAACTGTTAATGTACATATGTAATTGACCAAATAAATCAAGATTCTGACATTCCTTGAAATTAGTATTATTTTCTAATTACAATATATTTCAATTCAACTTATTTCCCACTCCCACAACTTGGCCAGGGTTTCTCTGTATAGTCCTACAACTCCCTCTGTAGACCAGGCTGGCCTCAACCTCAGAGATCTACCTGCCTCTGTCTCCCAGCTGCTTGGATCAAAGACATGAACCATCATGGCCAGTTCTCAAGTTACATTTTAAATGTTTAATAGCCACACCTAATTTAGTGGCTAAGCACTGCAGAATAAGCCATCTACTGAGAAGGAGAAGCTTGTCTTTTAAAGAAAGAGTAAGTTTACTGGGCAAAGATTTCAACTAATAAAAGGAGGCAATAGCCAAAGATTTGCTTGGTCACTGGAGCTTACCAAGCTCCAGCTCACTTTGTTACCAAGTTGGAGAAGCAGAAATACAACATATTTTCTGTAGCTTTAAACCAATGGTAGTTTACTTACGCAATGTTGGGAAAGAGCAGAGACATTTATTTTCAACTTTATATTTAATTAGCATTAAAAGATATAAAAGGGACTAAAAAACTAGTGCCTTGGGAGTAGTGGCACACACCTTTAAGACCAGCACTCAGGAGACATAGGCAGGTGGATCTCTGAATTGAGGCCAGACTTTTCTACAGTGAGACCCTCCGTCTTGGAATGATGGGATTCAAGAAGAATGCGTATGTGTGTTTATATAATATATATGGCCTTGTATATACATTGAGAAACCTATATATGGCCTCAAAACCAAAAAACAAGTCACAGCAGTTTCACCACATAAATTATTGCCACTAACTAAATTTTTATAGTTGTAACCACTGTATAAAATTCTGAATTTGTTTTGTGTTGTGAATCAAGGTCTTCCTATGTAGCCTAGATGGCTTCCAACTCAAGATCCTCCTGTCTAATTCTCTCAACTGCTGAAACAAAGTTTGGGCAAAAGATCTCAAAATGGTTGTCCCTTTGTTTTCAGAAAAGAAAGCTTCAAAAGACACAATTCTTTGTGTCATACAAAATGTCAACATTTCAACTTAATTTTGCAGCAGAGTCTTAATAATTAAAAAAAAAAAATCCAAAAGGAACTTTCATGCATTGTTGAAAAAAAGTTATTGGCCAGGCGGTGGTGGCGCTGGCGCACACCTTTAATCCCAGCACTTGGGAGGCAGAGGCGGGCAGATTTCTGAGTTCAAGGCCAGCCTGCCTGGTCTACAGAGTGAGTTCCAGGATAGCCAGGGCTAAACAGAGAAACCCTGTCTCAGGAAAAAAAAAAAAAAGAAAGAAAGAAAGAAAGAAAGAAAGAAAGAAAGAAAGAAAGAAAGAAAGAAAGAAAGAAGGAAGGAAGGAAGAAAAAAGTATAGTCCTCATAGGGATGTAGTTAATGTCACTAAACTGTATACTTCAAAAAAGGTCAAAACTGGTTTATGTTCCATAAAATGGAATGACTGAGGGGCTACCTGAAGGGAGGGTGTGAAAGAAAAAGAAAACAGTTCACAATTCTTCAGTTGCTGAAATTTATCACAATTTCCAATCATTCCTTTAAGGGTTACAGAACTTATTTTTATGAAAAAAGAAAACCTATCTTCTGTGCTTCAAACACTTTGCTTTTCAACTCAGCTGCTATAAATACTCATGTAAACACCCAGAGCAGCAGCAAAACCAAACTACAACCAGCTTTTAAAGTTGTAGTTCTATGAGTAAAAGAAACAAGGATAAATATTAGACCCAAGGTGGGGTTTTTTTCTTTTTTGTATTTTGATATAAGGTTTCTCAAAGTGACTCTGGTTGTCCCAGAACTTGCTCAACAGACCAAGTTGGCCTTGAACTCAGAGATCTGCCTGCCTCTGCCTCAGGAGTGCTAGGTCTGCATCGATGGTACTGAAGAAGGTGTGGCCAACTACTGCCTAAATTTTATAACATATACTTGTGGTTGTTTGGCTGCTTATGTACACAATCTGCTTCTTATCCACATTAATAATTATACTGCCTGTCAATTTCGTAATGAGTTTGCCTTCTAGTACCTAAAAATGAAAATGATTGACAGGCATGATGGTAGGACATGCCTTTAATCCTGCACTTGGGAGGCAGGGACACGCAGATTTCTCTAACTTCAAGGCTAGCCTGGTTCATAGAGTCAGTTGGAAGGCCAGACAAGGCTACAGTGAGACCCTATCTCAAAAAAAGAAAAGGAAAGTAAAAGAAAAGGGGGGGGGGGGGGAGGCAGACTGAGCATTTTAAATTAGCTTGAACTAATGCCCTATAATTTGGAACTTACTTTTTTAAGTAGGTTAAGAGCAAGCAAGCAGTCCAGAGGTAGAGGCTGGAAAGCCAGTTCAAGGCTAACCTAGGCTACATAGTTTAAGGCCATAACCAATAAACAAAAGAAAAACAAACTTGGCAGTTTTGTGAACTACAAGTCCACTACAAGTCCACTAAGATAACTGTCCAAACTCAACCAGGACCTTTAAGCATCCTTAGTTCTTTTCTGCCTGTCACCCTCAACTGCCTAAACAGCACTGTCGTTTTGCTTATTTTAGTTGCAGAACAAGGAAACTAAGTGGCCTAATAATGTTCAGATTGTTTTCTGCAGTGGAAAGTGTTAAGGAGTACTCCCTGCTCACCTGTGAGTCAAGTTGGAGACCAGCCACAAAGGTGTTTCTAAGGTTAACTCTTTAAAGCAAAAGAACCGTAGCACTAAGATTTCGTATTGTTGAAACATTCGATGGTAAAATCTTCTCATGTGCTCTCCAACTAGATACATGACAAAGCCAAGCCATTCATTGCACAATGTAGGCCAGCGCTTGCACCACGGAGGGAGGGCATCACGGAACTCTCCTAACGCATGCCATTTACCCCAGACAGAAAGGTGGGAGACACGTGCCTAGAACGGGGCCCGACTCCCTTTTCAAATGTCAAGGGGCAGTTAGGTGTGGAGACCCAGGCACAAGAGACTGTGAGTAAAGGTGTCAATTCTGCCGCGCTAGGGTCAGATATGGCTGAGGGAAAAAGGTGTCCCTCAGCACTTTCCCTAGATGGAACAGGGTCTCAACCCACACACAAAGAAGGCGCCACTGCCGCACTGCGCTCTGGTAGTCGTAGTCGTATCCCCAAAGCCAGTGACGGCCAAGAAAGACAAGGTCCCGAAAAAAGAACAGGCCTTTCTCCCCGGCCTCTTCCAGCTGCACACAAAGGACCGCGCCACCACCCCCTCACCCCTCCCGCCGGGACTTGTAGTTCCTTTTCCCCACGCCAAGCCGCAGAGGGGGGAGAGGACAGACTACAGCTCCCGGCAGCCTTCGCGCCCGAGCCCCGCACCCTCTGCCTCCATCTTGGCTGCGGTCGGAGCCTCCATTTTCGCTCCCTCCCCCCACTTCAGTCACCAACACCAACACCAACACCACCACTACACGCACCTCCTGGCCTCAACTCCTCACTAAGGCTCCGCGGCCTGCCCTGAGGCCGAGACGGTTGAACTCGGGCGAAAAAGGAAGCCTGGAGTAGGAACTCACACTGAGCTCTCCCCCATCCGGAATTCTAGGAGTGCCCACTCTGACACTCAAAAGTCCCTTCAGCTAATCTGAGTCTCCTCACCTGTCTTTAGCCTGGCTTGTTGCTACCCCCAAATTAACACCGAGGTCGTACTCACCCCAACAGCTCAGCGCCCCCTCTCCAGCGCCGCCATAAGCAGCACGGCCCGGTACGTAGGAATAAATCTCGCTTCTCTCGCGAGAGTTGCAGGCTCCGAGCGCGTGCACGGGAAGGTGGGGGGGCGTGCTCTTAGTACGCTTGCGCGCAAAAGCAGAGTGACGCCAACCGGTGATCTGCCTTGATCGACACGCAAGATGGTGACTGTGTTCTTTTATACTCTCGCCCCTGAATACTGCCAGAAGCAATCTCGGCATTTACTGACTCGGCTGCGACGCTGGGGGCGGGGCGGAGAGTGACTTTAGGCGTCTCCGGTCTTCGCGAGCCCGAATGCTTTCGGCAGCGAGGCTTGAGTCAACCTTAAGTAGGAACAATTCTGAGGGCAGATCCGGTAATGTGGAAAAAAAAAAGATTTCACTTTCCTCAGCAATAATCCAGGAGTCCTCAAACCGCAGTTTCTCTTTAGTCACGGGACAGTCTTAATCCTGTCGCATTCATTAGAATGGATTTCATTGGTTTAGAGAAAAGTTTTTAACAAAGTAATTTATAAATCTTATCTGAGACCTCTTGCCTTCCAGAAACTACTGTACAATCAATATAATCAGAAATTCCCCAAACCACTTCATTTGTCCAGTTCCCAAAAGATATTTGTAGTGTGTCAGTCCAAATAAGTATTTAAAAGGCTGAAATCAGGGTAAGCCGGGCGGTGGTGGCGCACGCCTGTAATCCCAGCACTTGGGAAGCAGAGGCAGGCAGATTTCTGAGTTCCAGGACAGCCAAGTCAACACAGAGAAACCCTGTCTCAAAAAACCAAAAATAAATAAATAAAAATAAAATGAAATCAGGGTAAAAGGATGATTCATCCATCTGAAGTAGAGGAGTATGATAGTTCTGACCATTGCAAACTTAAATAGGTTGCCCAGTCTTTAGTAAAACAATTACTTTACACAGGTTCACTGACTATCTTGTGTTTTTTTATTTGTTTGTTTGTTTGTTTGTTTCGAGACAGGGTTTCTCTGTGTAGCCCTGGCTATCCTTGAACTCATTCTGTAGACCAGGCGGGACTCGAACTCAAAAATCCGCCTGCCTCTGCCTTCCAAGTGCTGGGATTAAAGGCATGCGTCACCGCCACCGCCACCCGGCTTTTTTGTTTGTTTGTTTGTTTGTTTTGTTTTTTGTTTTTAAAGATGTATTTATTTTATGTATGTTGAGTACACTGTAGCTGTCTTCAGACACACCAGAAGAGGGCGTCAGATCCCATTATAGATGGTTGTAAGCAACCATGTGGTTGCTGGGAATTGAACTCAGGATCTCTGGAAGAGCAGTCAGTGCTCTTAACCTCTGAGCCATCTCTCCAGCCCTCTTATTGGTTTTTTATTTTTGTTTGTTTTTTGAGAAAGGGTCTATGTAGCCCTGGTTGACCTGGAACTCACTATGTAGTGAGTGCTGGCCTGGAACTCACAGAAATCTGCCTGCTTCTGCCTGCTGGGGTTAAAAGTGTGGACTATCATGCCCAACTTCAATGGCCCTCTTAATTATTTTGGATAAAAGCTAACCCCATGAGAACACTCCCATCTACTTTCCACTTTTGTGGGAGAGTAGAACATTCTCATCCAAATGTACTTTCCTTGTGGGGGAGACAGGGTTCACCGTATAGTCCTGGCTCACCCAGAACTTACTCTGTAGATCTAGCTGGCCTAGAACTCATGAGATTCCCCTTCCTCTGCTGCTCCATTCCTGGCATTAAAGGGGTGTGCCACCACAACCTGCCAAACATACTTCTTATGCGTACTTTCAGTTGGTTATTCAGAGAAATTGCAGACCTCCTTAGACATAGGTAGCACTCTAAGGGGAAAACATTATATGTAATAAAATAAGCAACAAATATGAATATTGTCACCCATTTTGTGTGTGTGTGTGTGTGTGTGTGTGTGTGTGTGTGTTGGAGACTCCAATGTTGGAAATGCCAGAGCCATGGGATACCTGCTGAGAGATAGCTGTTGTAGTCAACAAAGCTGAAAGGAGATCTGAAGAGCCCTTTGACGTCAGGCATGGAGATGAAGTTTACAAGCTGGTTCTCAAGTCTTGCTGTGGGGATTACAGTTAAGAGATTGCATAAATCTCAGAAGAGACTTTGAACTTTGGACTTTTACACAAGTTTGGAACATTTAAATACTACGGGGACTTTTGTTCTTCGAGACAGGGTTTCTCTGTGTAATAGCTCTGGCTGTCCTGGAACTAACTCTATAGACAAGGCTGATCTTCCAATTCACAGAAACCCACCTACTTTCATGTACCACCACTCCTGGCTGACTATGGGGACTTTTGAAGTTGGACTGAATGCATTTCTGCATTATCATATGACTGCAAGCCTTTGGGGGCCAAGAACTGGAATGTGGTGGTTTGAGAGAGAGTGGTTCCCCAGAGACTCTTAGGGAGTTGCACTGTTAGAAGGTGTGGCCTCATTGAAGCTGGAACTTCTTCTCATGTAGATTATGCTGGTTTAGAAAGCATAGGGATCTACCTGGCTTTGCTTCCCCATAGGGATCTACCTGGCTTTGCTTCCCAAGTCATAAGATTAAAGGGGTATCCTGTTCTTCCCAGCTCACTTTTCTCTTCTTAGCTTCCCTTTATCAATCCAAGAAAAAATCTTTCCAGAGGACAAAGAAGTTGAAGATTGACACTTGTTCTGGACAGAGATTCTGAGGTGGCCTTGAATTGGGAATCTCCACTGGGTAACACACTGCTCTTTCCCTTCTTCCCACCCTCACTCACTCCCTTTCTTCTTCTTTTTTTGACAGGGTGTCTAAGAGTAGCCCAGACTTGTGGGAGTGTGTCATAAACCTCCTTCCTCTGCTTCTCAAGTGCTGGGATCACACGCCTGCTCTACCAAGTCTGTTCCAAAACATACTCTTTGATTACTACTTTTTAGTTCTCTTGTGTTATTCCTGGTATATGTTGCCACCACTCTTTCTCTGAAGCCCCAGAGCACCCTTCCTTTGTGTATTGTTAGTATGTAATATTTACATGGGAGGAGCAATAAAGATAGTATGCAAGCATCAACTATCTTTTTGTATGTGGCTCCTATATCCTATGCATCAAAGAAAATCCGGTTTACTACTTATCAACTGCAATTAATATAGACTAAAATTATTGAACCTTCAGTAGAAAAAGAAAAATAATAAATTATTTTATACTTTATTCAACTTTGGGGATGTTTATCTTACTAAAGAAAACTGGATGCTAGGCTGTGTGGCATACGCTTGGAATCCTTAGCGACTTGGGAGGCTGAGGTAGAAGTGTGGGAAAGCTTGAAACCAGTATGAACAACTTAGTGAGAACTTGCCTCAAAATGAAAAGACAGACAGATAAGGAGCCCAGCATAGTAATACATCTTTTTAATCTCAATACTCAGCAGACAGTGGCCCCTGGAGCCTATATAATGAGTTTCAGAATAGCCAGGGCTATGTAGAGAGAACCTTTCTAAAAAACTAAATCAAAAGTAAGAGACTGCTTGAATTTTTTTTTTTGTTTTTTGGATTTGTTTTTTCTCGAGACAGGGTTTCTTTGTATAGCCCTGGCTTCCTGGAACTCACTCTGTAGACCAGGCTGGCCTCAAATCCGCCTGCCTCTGCTTCCCAGAGTGCTGGGATTACAGGTGTGTGCCACCACCGCCCGCCTTGACTGCTTGAATTCTTAACTACTCTCTTTGCTCCACGCAGCTTCCCCTAATGGACGCATATCTTTCCTTAATGAATTGACTGATTCTTTATAAAAACAAGAAAAGAAGGGTTGGTGGTGTAGCTTGGTGGTCCTAGGTTCACACAAAGATGAAGACAGGAAGGAAAAAGAAAAATGAATATGATCCTATTCTCAGGGAACTCTCATCTTAATCAGTAAATAATCACAAAGCAAATATAAGTGTGTTACATACGGGCTGGAAAGACGGCTCAGCAGTTACAAGCACTGACTGCTCATCCGAAGGTCCTGAGTTCAAATCTCAGCAACCACATGGTGGCTCACAACCATCATAATGATATCTGACACCCTCTTCTGGGGTCTGAAGCCAGCTACAGTATACTTACATATAATAAGTAAATCTTTTAAAAACTGTATAAGTTCACGAAAGGACAGATGCACAGTATTAGAACAGATAATCTCCAGCTACGAGGAAGTCCTCTTGGATTGTAAGAGGAAGTAGTATCTCTCTGTGTTGGAAAGCTTCCTTTCTGCCTCCCACTGTTGGCCCAGTCATCCCTGCCTGCTCAGTGCCCGCCCTCTCTGATGTCTTACCGTACTTTCCTAAGCACAGACACATCACAGTCGTAGCTCACTCTAATTATTAGTTTATACCAGCTAGTGACTTCAGGACAGAAATGCTGATGTTCATTTTGCATCCCTGGCTCCTGACAGTGCCTGGCCTGGACAAGGTTGAAAGACTTGAATGACTTGCACTGGGCAGCTATTCACTGGGTAACAGAGAAGGCATTAGAAATGGCGAATGCTTGTAATCCCAGCACTCCAGAAATAGGAGGCTCAGAGTTCAAGGCTACATAGCCAGTTTCAAGCCAGCCTAAGGGTAAATGAGACTCTCGACTCTCCCCTTTCTCTCTCTGTCTCTCTGTCTCTGTCTCTCTTTCTCTCTGTGTGTCTATCTCTGTCTGTTTCTGTCTCTCTCTCATACACACACCCCCACACACACTAAAAAAATAAAACCCAATGTCCCACTAGAGACATATAGCATGTAAACATTTCAAATTCAAAACAGTTGTTTTATCTGCCCAGTTATTTTCTTTTTTTCTTTTTCTTTTTTTTTGGGGGGGGGTGCGGTTGGAGGCAGGGTTTCTTTGTGCAGCCTTGGCTGTCCTGGAACTCACTCTGTAGACCAGGCTGGCCTCAAACTCAGAAATCTACCTGCCTCTGCCTCCCAAGTGCTGGGATTACATGTGTGTGCCATCACTGCCTGGCGAGTTTAAGGAATTCTTATCCATCATTACAAAAGAACTGCCTTGGGCTCTTGTACTAGAAAGCAAGATCATGTGGAGCTGTACTAAAAGCAGAATTAGATCTAGGAGCACATGTTCAGAAATATCACAGCAAAGGGAAATGTCAAACTTAATAGTGTCACTGTGTTCTATTGGCATAATTCATGCAGATAAAAATGTGATTTCTAGAATTACAGGAGCCTTTAAGCCTTAAATGGTCACTTCACCTTATTCTGGGCATGCCCCAATTCCTTCATCAATTCGTATTTAATACAAATATAAGTACATCTAAACCTAGAGGCATAAATTTTAGCTTCTGAGGCAGAAGAAATGAGTTCACAGCTAGAACTGATTTACAGAACAATACCTTATCTCAAAGTATGTGTATATCTGTGTGGGGTGGAATCTGTGCCACAAGAAATGGCACAAGTCTAGAGAGGCTCAGGCATGACAGTTACACTAGGCCCAAGCACACATCCTGGGCTACATACTGTTTCAGACAGCCTTGGCTTCTACAAAGTAAGAATATCTCAAAACCAAAAACAAAGACAGAGAGAGGGGGAGCGAGGTGACAGAATAATCTTATTTGGTTGGAACCCTTGGTTACCCCTGCACAAGCTGGGAAACCACACCCTCCTGCTCTCCTTCCCTCAGCCCTGAGCCAAGGAGAAAGCTCCGGCTGACATGTCACCACCTCTCCCCTCTGCATTTCAGGCAGCTGGGGGTTCAGTTTTCAGTCATATAAGGGCACAATCCCAGCTCCTGGCTGACATGTCACCACCTCACGACTGAGAGCTGTAACGCTCCTGGCTGTAGCCAGGTGCTTGATTTTCCCGGCCTCATCTTTTAGGACCGGCGAACCCTCCTGGAAGCAACATCGGACAAACCTACCTTTATCTTCTTTTGACCTGGTCTAATCTGGCCTATGTTGTGTTGGAAAACCTACTGAATATGATTTGAAAAATAAATTATTTATTTTTCTACAATTATGACTCATAAATAGCAGTCTTCTGTATTAGTCTGGGTTCTCTAGAGTCACAGACCGTATGAGCAGTCTCTATATAGTTAGGGAATTTGTCAATGACTTACAGTCTATAGTCCAACTCCCCAACAATGGTCAGCAGCAGCTGTGGATTGAAGTCCAAGGATCTAGCAGTTGCTCAGTCCCATGAGGCAAGCAGGCAAGGAAGAGTGAGTAAATCTTCCTTCTTCCAATGTCCTTATATAGAGCAGAGGGTGTGGCCCAGATTAAAGGCTGTAGGTAAGAGGTTGTGGCCCAGATTGAAGGCTGTAGTTCTCCAGCAGAGGGTGTGGCCCAGATTAAAAGCAGTGCCTCCATGTCTTTTTCTTGAACTCGGAGATCTCCTTGTCTTAATCTTCCAGAATTCATAGCCACTATGCTTCAAGATCTCCATGCCAAGATCCAGGTCAGAAACTTATATCTCTGAGCCTCCAGATTAGGATCATAGGTGAGCCTTCCAATTCTAGATTGTAGTTCATTCCAGATATAGTCAAGTTGACAACCAGGAATAGACACTACAATCCACCCCTTGTCAACTTGACACAAATAATATCTCATGTCCACATGAAACAATAACAAGGTTGTGAATATGCCTAACATGATATAACTATTCCTCGTACAATCGCAAACACATTTGTAAATTTACAATAGGGCAATGCCCCTTGGGAACATTCTTTTGGTGTCTCAATACCAATTGGTGTTAAAGGAATTGGAAGAAGACAAATGTATCCTTAACAAAATAAGATAGAAGCATTCATATTACTTATAATCCTTGTTTCTGCAACTGGTTACGTGGCCTTAGCTGGTATTTATAACTACCTTCCTCTGCTACCCATTCTGTATTTCCTTCACCTTTGGCAAGCACCTCAGCAGGTCTTGGCTCTTTTCCTGGAGGATTGACCCATACCTTCATTCCTGATGGGTCATCCTTTGTCATCCTGCTTGGATGAGGCTGTTATAGTTTCCCATTGACTTTAATCACAGGACATGGTAGTACTAAGAGACGCCCTAGGGGATCTCCTGCACTCCAGACATAATTCTGCTTACCTCCATTGTGGAGAGGCAATCCAATTTCCCCATGGTAATCTGGATCTATCACCCCTCCTAACACTGTTATTCCTTTCTTAGCCTGTTGGTTTAAGGGCATTAGAAGCCCAAAATGGCCATGGGGTAGTCTGAGCTTCCAGTTCAATGGAATGTTTGTTGTGGCTCCTGGTAGGAGCACTCCCCCTCTGGAACCAAAACTTCTAGGCCAGCAGAACCTAAAGTTGTGGGGACAGGAAGCAAAAATTTTCCTAGAGGGTCACTAGGAGTGATAGTGAGTGGAGCAATTCCCTTTTCCACCCCTTGATTCCTGGACCCATGGATCCTGGCTATGGGAGAAACTGTACCATATACTGAATGCTGATTCCAAGAATATACTGCCTTCTGAAGAACTCTGCCCCAGCCCTCCATGCTGTTGCCACCTAATTGGCACTGTAACTGTGTCTTCAAAAGGCCATTCCATCTTTCTATCAGACCAGCTGCTTCAGGATGATGGGGTATTTTAAGAAGAGGGTACTGGATCCACTGGAACTGGAATTAGAGATGGTTGTGAGCTGACATCTGCTTGTTGCCCAAAGAGGGCTAAAAAAAGTGTGTCATATTCCCTGAAACTGGAGTTACAGACCGTGTAGGTAGAGCCGGAGTCCAGCAAGTGCTTTGAACTGCTGAGCCATTTATTCAGCCCTATAGACGGCTTGCCATTGTTTTGAGACAGGTGTGTGTGTGTGTGTGTGTGTGTGTGTGTGTGTGGCTGACCTAGAACATTTGGCCTTGAACTTACAAAATCCACCTGTTTCTGCTTCCAGGTGCTGTGATTAAAGGTTAACCATCACACCTGGTTTTTGGAAGTTTTTGTAATGGCACACGGGTGTTTGGGGTTTGTTGGTTTTTGTTTTTTTGTTTTCTTTCTTTTGGTCAGTATCCAATTAATGTAAAAAAAAAATGGGCCTGTGGGGGAACCCTTTTATTATTTATTTATTTATTTATTTATTTTACATTAGTTTAAATTTACTCAACATTTTAAGGACTGTTTTGTTCTGACATTATACTGTTCTTATGTTGGAAAGTGAAAAAGTGAAGTTTTTGTGACACTGAGTGTAGGGAATGGGAGGGAGGTGCACACCCAGGGATCAAGCAGGAACATGAACCAGAGCAAAATTCCCACTCAACCAACTGCGCCTGAGGGCGGTGGTACACAGCTGAGACCCTCCCACTAGGGAGGTTGCTGCAGGAGGATCAGGAATTCAAGGGCATCCTCAACTTCAAGATGAGTTTAAGACCAGGCTAAGCCACGGAGACTCTGTTTCAAAATAAGAAAACCAAAATTCCTGAGTGTGATCAGGTATGCTATTAATCACCAGCATTTAAGAGGCAGAAGCATGTAGATCTCTGTGAGTTCAAAGTCAGCCTGGGCAGCACTGTGAGACAAGACAAAGCAAAAATAAAATTGAACCAATAATTATAATTTTGTCCTAGAACACTACAGTCCAAATATTTTTATTTCTTAACCTATCAATTATAAATCATATTAATAATAACACTATTATGAAAATATCAGCCTGTTACCCTAACAGTTGAGAAGGTAAGACAGGAAGAATCTGGCATTCAAGGCCAGCTTAGGCAACAAAGATACCGAGGGCTACAAAAAAAAATTCTTTCTTAAAGAACAAAAATCATAATGTAAGTAACAGTGTAGGAGAAAGAACAGAAAAGCCCCAGCGTTGGACGCAGAGGCAGGGTTATGTGAACGTACAGAACTGCTGGGGTTAAGCTGTGAGATCACAGCTCCGAGAGCCAGGGAACCTGAGAGGAGCCTGGGGCAAAACACATTTACCTGTCTGTCTGTGTGAGAGTGTGTGTGTGTGCATGCCTGCCTCTGCCACATGCTGGGGTTAAAGGCCTGCACCATCATGCCTAGCCCTAACATATTTTTAATTTATCTTATTTTACTTAGCTCCTGACAAAAGTCATCTGTACTTAGAATAAAGTGCAAACTCTTTTGCAATGGTCTACAGGCTCTACATGATCTATGCCCCATCTGATTTTCTAGGCCCATTCTACCACCATTTGGTCCTTCCAACACTGCAAGTTTATTCCCGCTTCAGACCCCACAAATCTGTCGTTGCCTGGTCAGGAAAACTTCCCTCTGCTATCACCTACCCGGCCTGGCCTGGAAAACTTCCCTCTGCCATCACCTACCTGGCCTGTTGGCATCATTCAGGATTCAGCTCAGTTGCCAGTGGCTCCAGCCTTACAACTACCACTCTCACGTTATTTACTGTTGCCAGTGAATGTATTGCTATCCAAAATTAACATATTTATGAATTTGTTTATTACCCATCTTCATGAACTCTGCACAATGCTCTTGGTGTGATTTATCACTGTATTAAAAATCATACCAGTGGCCGGGCAGTGGTGACACACACCTTATATCCCAGTACATGAGAAGCAGAGGCAGGTGGTTCTCTGAGTTCTAGGCCAACTCTGGTCTACAGAGTGACAACCAGGGCTATACTGAGAAACCCTGTCTCAAAAACACCAAAACTGGGGGACTGGAGAGATGGCTCAGAGGTTAGGAGCATTGTCTGCTCTTCCAGAGATCCTGAGTTCAGTTCCTAGCAACCACATGGTGACTCACAACCATCTAATGAAATCTGGTGCCCTCTTCTAGTTTGTAGGCATACGTGCAGACAGAACATACATTATAAATAAATAAATAAATCATTAAAAACCACAAATAGATAAAGGAAGGAGATAATATGTTGCCAGTTTTTGTTATGACATGCTACTTTAATTATCTGGATTATTTTGATTTTGTTTTGCTATGTAGCCCAGGTTGGCCTCAAACTCATAATCGTATTTCATCAGCCTCCTGAGTGTTGGCCTTATAGGCATGTACTACCTTGCCAGTCTGGAATTTATATATACATATATTATTTGTATGAGTATATGGTTTGCACATGTGTATGGGGACTACTGGTGTGCCTGGTGCCTACAGAAGTCAGAAAAAGGCATCAGGTCTTAACACTGTCCTAGAACTAGGTCTGTTGACCAGGTGACCTAGAACTATCAGAGATCTGCCTGACTCTTCCTCCCAGAACTGAGATTAAAGGCCTTTAATCTGAAACTGGAGCTATAGATGGTTGTGGGCCATCATATGGGTGCTAGAAACTGAGCCTGAGTCCTCTGCAAGAGCAAACAATGCTCTGAACTATTGAGCCTTCTCCCCAGCCCTTTCTTTCTCATTTTTAAAGGATGTTTTTGTTTATTTATTTTTGTGTTTTTGTGTTTATGTGCCTCTATGAGTTTATATGAACATGTTTGCAGGTGCCTGTGGAAGCCAGAAGAGGGCACTGGAGCCACTGGAACTAGAGTTATATGCAGTTGTTTTTTGCTTGTTTGTTTTTTTGTTTTTTTGTTTTTCCTAGACAGGGTTTCTCTGTGTAGCCTTGGCTGTCCTGGAACTCACTCTGTAGACCAAGCAGCCCTCGAACTCAGAAATCCACCTGCCTCTGCCTCCCAAGTGCTGGGATTAAAGGCGTGCACCACCGCCCGGCTGGGTAATTCAAGTTAGGATAGAAATTGATTTAGAGCTGAGCGGTCTACAGCCTGGTCTACAGAGTGAGTTCCAGGACAGCCAGGGCTACACAGAGAAACCCTGTCTTGAAAAAACAAAAAAACAAAAACAAAACAAAACAAAAAAAGAAATTGATTTAGACACAGAACTCTGAACTCACCAGAATAGGATAGATAATAGAATACTTTCTTCTGAGTTGCCAAATACAGACTGGACTTTTAAAATGTAATTCTTATCTAATAATTTTCATAATTATTTCATAATTGTTCTTATTGTTTTTTAAAATATTTATTTATTATATGTAAGTACACTGTACACTTCAGACACTCCAGAACAGGGAATCAGATCTCGTTACAGATGGTTGTGAGCCACCATGTGGATGCTGGGATTTGAACTCTGGACCTTCAGAAGAACAGTCGGTGGGTGCTCTTAATCACTGAGCCATCTTTCCAGCCCTTATTGTATGTTTATTAATGTAAGAGAAAAAGCCTTTCTTATTTAGACAAAAAAGGGCATGTTGAGGTTTGCTCTGTTGCTATGCATTGTAATGCTAAATTCTGTACTCAAAGGTCCAGGCCTAAGAGTGAATTCTAGGGTTTGGGTTTACAAGTTTTTGTTGTGCAAACTTTGTTCCTTAATTTAAAACTATTGATTAAATAAAATTGGCTACAGCCAATTACTGGAGGGATTAGAGGTAGGTGGGTTTTAAGTTGCTTGGTTGGGGGGTGGGGAAGGGAGAGGACAGAAGGTTCCATGAGAGAAGACGAACCATGAACACATGACCAGAAGAAACTAGGGAAACTCCAGTAATTGTCAAAGCCAAATAAAATAACCATGGTCTGAGTCTCATTTATTTGTAAGCTAGTCAGGATAAGCCTAAATTGATTCTACTACATGATGTCTGTGGCTGGAGTTACCTCCAAAGGCCAAGCAGATCCTGGTGGTCTGAGCTGCCACCTGAGACCATGTAGCTCTCTGAGGGCTGTGTTGCCAAAAGGGGACATGCTGATCTTAGTGGCCTGCACTGCCACCTGAAGCCATGGGGCCATTTGGGGCTAGGCTGCTACCGGGGGTCATGCCTGTGTTGATGTCCCAGGCACTTGTTACCACCATGCAGGTAGATGTCCCTGTTCTGGACTGCTGCCTAAAGCACCATTATTTTTCTGAGCTGGCCCCACCCCTTGCTTGGGTAACACAGTAGAGCTGACCCTGATGACAGGGGTTTGGGTGAACTTGGGAGAGCTGGCTCCTCCCCTCATTGGCTGTAGGGTGGTGTGGGCAAGGAATGTCCCTCCACTTGCCTTTCCCTGTGGTAGGAGGGTGAGCTGGATCCAAGGTTCCGAGAGTGGGAGAGCTGGCTCCACCCCTCACTGGTCGCCCTGCACTTCACCTGGGCAGCATGGCAGATCCTGCCCTGGTTGCTGGCTCTGAGTTTGCCCTAGTGGTGTGAGCACATGTGAGCTGGTGCTATGGTCAAGCCAGTTATCTCCCAGGCCCAGATCTAGGGCTTTGAGTCGGCCTACCCCAACATCCACGCCATCTATGATTTGCTGGAGCATGTGAATCCAGATCCAAAGCTTCAGGATTTCCATGACACAGGGCAACAACGGGTATCCAAGTGTCTGTGAGGATCCAGGACAGAGAGTGCAGCAGAAGCCAGAGGCCGCAAAGCAGACCAATGACTCATGCAATGAACATTTGCAAGTGAAGAAAAAAGTGTGGATAAAAGGGTATGTGGGACACACTATGACACACCACAGCTTCCACAAGATTTTTTATTTTATTTTATTTTATTTTTCCCTGTTGGGAAGATTACAAGGGCAGAGGGTAGATTTAAAGGGACAGGGAGATGAGTGGGATTCAGTTATAAGCTGTGAAATTCACAAAGAATACAAAAATGAAAAAAAAAATTTTTCAAGACAAGCAGATCAGGAGAGTAGTCATGTGTAAAACACTATGCATTAATAAGAAAAAGCCAAACTGAGGACAAATGGAGGAGGGAATGCTTGGCTGTGCATCTTAAAAACTAAACACTACGGACAAGGAAACCCTGGGAGCTGTGCTAAGCCTCATCTGACAAGGGGTTGTTTTGAGGTAACTTTAGACTTACAGAGGACTTAATTATAATAGAAAGTTCCCAGAAATACTTCAACCAGCTTCTCCTACATACCTTTATATAACAAAAGAACCGGTTTCAAAATTGGGCAATTAACCTTGGCATAATAATACAAATCAACTACAGATCCGCCTGCACTTTCAGCAGCCTTTTCTCTAATGGCCATTTTCTTTCTCAGGAGCACATTTGGGACTGTCCATTGCCTTTACCCACAGTCCTCAGTCTATGGTAGTTCTTCAGTCTCTTCCATTTCTGCCTTTACTTTTGGATGTATTTTATTTCTATGTGTGCGTCTGAGGGGTCTTTACATGTACACTGCACATGAGTGTGGGTGTTCATGAAGGTCAGAGGTGTCAGATCCCTTGGATCTAGAACTACAATTGATTGTGAGCTGCCTGATGTGCTGGGAATCAAACTTGAGTCCTCTGCAAGAGCAGCATATTCTCTTAACAGCTGAGAGGTACCACCAGCCCTCTATCTTTAGTTCCTTGATAGAATGTTACTCATCTATTTTGTCAGTGTCTCCCAATTTTGTTTTGTCTGATATTTCCTCTTGATGAGATAGAGATTACATAGGATAATTCTTTACCACATAATGCCCTTTGATCTGTGTTATGACACGCATCGGAAGGTGGTTCTGTGTTATAATGAACCTAGACAATTTCTATTGCCTAGTGATGTCACAGGGTAGTGAATTTGTAGGAAGGTGCATTAGTCATGTCTTTATGGTGACACTGGTGTAGGCAGGCCCACAGTGCTGGTCCTGTAAGAGCACAGCACACACAATTATGTAAAGTGCATAACTGACAATGAAAGTCAGTGATCATTACCAGCTTATGTAGTAATCTCTGCATGTTGATCATTAGCACACTCTTACTTATACTGTAAACCAGGATGCTTTGTTGGATGGCTAGCAGCTTCGTAATTCTTGTTTTTCCTGAGTCTCTTAGCTATTTGGGGAGTTGTTCCTGGAGTTAGGGGGGAAGTCCCAGCTCCTGGGAGTCCCTCCAGACTGGGCTTTCACAAAGTCCCAGAAAGCTACTTAGAGAAGAGCAGGCAGTGAGTGGGTCAAGTGCTTGCCACACAAGGGTGAAGACTTGATTTTGAATCCCCAGAACCTGCATGATGCCACCAGATGAGGTATCAACAAAGTTGGGACCCAGCTCTCCTGTGGTGAGCTGGGAGGCAGAGACAGGAGAAACTCTGGAAGCTCATGAGGTACCTAGCCTGGTGTACGTGTACAGGAGGAAACAAGAGACTTTGCAGCCAATAAGGCAGAAGACAAAGACTGACACCTGAGGCTAGCCCCTAACCGCCACACGTGTACCACGGCACACAAATGCCTGCTGCCCTCACACACATGAACATGTACACATATTTCAAAACAGGTTTTCTTGAGACAGGATCTTACCTCACAGCTACCAGGCCTGACCACACAAAAGATCTCACTGTAAAGAGAGGAGCTCTGGTGGAGGCGGGAAAGTTTTATTCACAGCATCCTCCATAGGAACTGCTTAGAAGTATTTTTGTTGAGGAGTGTTCACTTGGTGAAGTGAGGACTCTTCACTTGGGCCTCTAGGGTAAATAAAAGCAGGATTTAAAAATGAGCACCACTGCCCACATTCACTGTAGACCGGGCTAGCCTCAAACTCAGAGTCTATCTGTGAGCCTCTGCCTCTCCTCTCTACTACTGGGATTAAAGCATGTGCCACCACCTCCCAGATTTTGGGTTTTTTTTTTTGTTGTTGTTGTTTTTTGTTTTTTTTTTTTTTGAGACAGGGTCTCAGTATATAACCCTAACTGTTCTGGGACTCAATATGTAGACCAGGCTGGCCTCTACCTGCTGCTAACTCCAGCTAGAGTGCTGGGATTAAAAGTGGGCTAAGTGGTCTGCCTTACCTCTGGTAATTTTTGGTTTTGCTTCTGTGGCGCCCGGGGTTTGAGCCAGGGCTCTGTGTATGGTAGGCAGGCATTTGTCCTCACACTGGTAATGACCGAGTTCTTAAATTAGGTAATGAATGCCTGGTAATGTATCTGCACTGCCATCTTAGCCTTTTATAAACATCTCATATTACATAAAATTTAAGTGCAAAAATAAAATACTGACAACATTTATATGTACATGGTTGTTTAAAAATTTGTTCCTGGTCAGATTTCTTAGATATAGGCAATTCAGGTAACTTCAACAAAAATTATTTTATTAATTTTACTAAAAGTATTTCTCAAGATCTCTTGGGTAGCCAGGAAATGAGACTTAGAGGTTTGTGTCTAACGCTCTAAGGCTGTTTGCAGTGAAGATCCAGTCTCCACTGAATGCACGGACGCCTCCCTCCACAGCTGCCTGCTAGCACTCCAGACCTGGTCTGCGCCTCTTCTGTGGAGCCAGTGCAGCAGCTAATGTTGCTGCTCCCCAGGTTCAGGGTCTCTGTGTGGTTCCCTGCTTTGCCACATCACTAACCTTGAAATTCAAGGCAGCTGAATCTTCCCTCGATGCATAGGTGGCTGGAAAACATGTAACTGCTACTTCCAGAGTTTAGCAAATAGGGAGGAGCAGGCTCTGCCACATTAGGCAGGGGTAGGACATTGAGCAGTCAGTAAAGAAATAACAAAGAAATAACGTCCACTACAGCTCATTTTCTTGGTGACGCAACAGAGGCATCCATTGAGCTAATAATTTTACTTTGTTAAAAAGTATATTTAAGGTAACATGGTTTACTGTAAAAATCAGGCCTTACTGTTTTCTCAGTATTACTTCTCTTTGCTAAGAGGATACTGATTTGATTTGGCACAGCTGTGTGCCTAGCTTCCTTTGCAATTAGACATGTCTATTTAATAAGTGAGGCAGATATGAGAGAACTCCATTTAGAATTTCTGGGAACGTTTGCTTTTCCCATGTATTTGCAGGGCAGGCAGTTTTCTATTTTTTTCCTGGCTTCCACATGGGCATGACATCTGACACAGCAGTAATCTATAACAAGATAACAGCATCACAGACGAGAGCCAATGTGGGAAGACGGCCCCCTGTGCAGAAATGCACCCTTGTCCTCCATTCACAGGCACAGCATTCTAGGGAACATGCGGCAACACATTGCTATTGTTGACTGAACTGAACAGAATTCACGGTATTTCACAATACGCAGGCTATAGTGTCCCTCTTGCCCTGTTAATCCTCCTGTTGATTGACTTTGCCAGTCAAGACCCATGAACTCCAGTTATGGCATTTAAAGGCATCTTCACTTTGTACTTAAGGAACATGCTGAAGAGTGCCTGAGTGTGATTCTTGGCTCCACCCTGGACAAATGAGAACCTTCTAGTATGTGTGCAACTGTCAAGAACTGGAGATGCTGTGTCAGTACCTGACACAGAAAACCCCTCAGTACAAGGTAGTAACCCTCACAGAACCCCCTGGGTTTCGCTTCTGCAGCGGTTTTCTAGGTCTCCTCCTAGCTCCACCCCTCCGCCATCTCCCCCACCATCCCCCCATCCCCCCCACCTTTGTATTTTCACATTTAAACAACCCTTTCTGTGCCTTGTCCTATGCTTATATCAGATGGATCACACAGCATCAAAATTATCTGCACAACATTTTGTTTAGTTTTTTGAGACAGGGTCTCTTGGAGCCCAGGCTGGTTTTGAACTTACTATGTAGCCAAGGATGAGCTTGGATTTCTGTTTTTCCTGCTTCTGCTCCAAATTCTGGGATCACAGGCATGTCCCACCAGCACCAGGCAGGCAGCATACAGGGTGACAGCCCACTCCCCCCACTCCCCTGCATGCACTTGCTTGAGTCCCCGCCACTCTTCTCTTTTTAATGTCTTTTTTTTAAAACTCACTTAACTCCTAGTGAAATACTTTGCACAGAACATCACACATAATTTGTTTGTGTGTTGTAGGTCAGAAGGTCATCTGCAGGAGTTGGTTCTCTCTTTCCCCCATATGGGTTCTGGGGAACTGGACTCTGGCCATCAGGCTTCGTGGTAAGCACCTAGACCCGCTGAGCCATCTCACTAGCCCTAAGAGACATATTCTTAAACTAGAACTGTCGTTGTCTGGGATGATTATTAATTGCAGATTACATCCATAAATTTCTATTTTAGTAGGTAAGTGAGCTGCATTTTAAGGAACATGGAAATAGGGGGCTGGAGAGATGGCTCAGTGGTTAAGAGCACTGACTGCTCTTCCAGAGGTCCTGAGTTCAAATCCTAACAACCACATGGTGGCTCACAAACATCTGTAAAAAAAGGGGTCCAATGCCCTCTTCTGGTGTGTCTGAAGACAGGTACAGTGTACTTAAATTTAATAAATAAAATCTTTAAAGAAAAAAATTTAAAAAAAGACTTCAGTGGTAAATTATGCATATAGTACTTCTGCAATGAATAGGCTGTTAATGTGCTTTTTGCAGGTTTATACTATTGAATATATTGTGCTAACTGCAAACTGCTTATGGCATCTATGTCATGATCACCTGGCAAGGTTACTATGTATGTGAATATGTGAACAAAACTCCTACACTTCTTTTTGCTTTTTTCAAGACAGGGTCTCCCTGTGTAGTCTCTTGGAACTCACTAGGTAAACCAGCATGTCCTCAAAGAGATTTGCCTGCCTCAGCCTTTCATGTGCGGCCATTACAGATGCCATGCCACAGCTCAGCTCATTTTTCCCCCATATTCTTAATTAGACTCATTTCTCAGTAAAATTAGCAAATCTTCTCAAAAAGGTTTTTATTAGTAAATATAATTTCATACTAAAATTTTATACACTAAATACTTCCATCCACTCCAATAGATAGTAACATCTTCACACAGTGTGAAACATTCTTTCTCCATTCAGTGTGCTAGCTCTGCACTACCTTCACAGCATTGATACCACACAGAGTTTATGACACAGGGCACTGAAAGCTTGCTCTATCCTCAGGACTGAAATGAAGAGATTCCTCTGAGAGCTAGATGTAAAGAACTTTGTTGTGACTGCTAAGGGAACGGAAGGCAGATAAAGGGACACCGTGCTCACTGCTGGATCAGACTGTCTGATAAGCTATCACTGTCCATGGGACCTGCTGTGACAGTTGAAAAGTGGTAGAGGAACCCGCCCCTCAATGGGCTTGTGGAGTACACACTTGGGGCCCTTAGGGGATACTTCAAGGGGAGCAGCTGGAGTGAAAATTAACGTGAAAAGTGAAAACCAAAGTCCATCTGGGCAAACACATAGTGCAAAAGGAATTATTGATAAATCTAAAATGTGAGTAAACCAAGACAGGGGAAGGACTTGACAGGGAGCCATTAGCATCTCAGGATTGTTCTTGATTGCCTGCACACATCAGGAATGTGCTAACATTCTGTGAGTAATAAAATGCTTCCATGTGAAAATCCAGTACATGGAAAGATAGCCAAGTACTGCTGCCAGTCTAATCTGGGCAGATCTGCTCTGCAGGACACAGTTGTGTGTCAATCAAAGTGCCTAGGAGCTAGGAGGTGGGGAAACCTGTGAGATGTGTGTTTGTGTGTGTGTGTGTGTGTGTGTGTTCGCGCACACGTGTATTCCTCATCTGAAGCAACTACCTAACCTGAGGATTCCCCAGGCAGACAGAATGGAAAACTACTTGATTAAATAAATAAAGGCTATTTTTGGCATTTAAGTCAAATGTACATGTACAGTCATGTATGTCTACTAGCTTACAGGAAGGGACAGGCCCAAGTTCCTCAGCACTCTCTGAATGACTGCAGATCCTTGAGGGGAGGAAGAGGAGGAACAACCCAAACCCAGTTTACTCGTTTTCAAGCATACTTCCTGGGGACTGTAATAGATTCTCTCAAATTAAGAGCAAAGACACGGAGTGCCGACTCCTAGCACCAGAGAGGATCAAAACCCCACGGATGAGTGACGTCACTCAGAGAATCTGCCAAACTGTTTCTTTGAAATCATGCTACTTTTACAAGTGGAAGAAAAAAAAATCCAGGTTTACACCAAATATGTATTTTTATAAAGTTAAATCTTTTAAAAACTCTTAGAAGGAAGCTTTATAATCCTATATAAAATAAAATCCTTATTTATAATAAAAGTGTTCAGCGTTTCCAAGCTGTGAAAAACAACATTGAACTGCTGGCAACAGTTATAGAGATTCCGGACCAGAGTGACAACGTCATCTCTGACATAGCAATGGGAGACTTTTCTAGTTTCACTAACACACCCCAAACTAGTTAGAGGACGATGAATACCAAGTGGCAAACTAAACTGCCACCCATACCTCTAGCCAACACTAAGTCAAGACTCTTGGATGGACATGGTTGGGGAGGAGAGGCCATCCTTCTCTCCTTGATGGGCACGATGCTGGGCTTCAGAAGTCCAGTTATTTGGTGGCCTGAGAGGCAGGAGCCACAGAGCTTTCTTTTCCAACCTGAAGAGACTCACTGCTGATGGACAATAACTCTCGAAGTTCCTTATTTTCAAGCTGGGGAAGAAAAGATATTGCCTATGTTTTAACTGTTAAACTGTATCAGAATATATAATTTTGGACCAGAAAGAGGAAAAATATTTAACTTAAGGTTTTTATTGATATATTTGGAAATTTCACATAATGTATCCCAATCCCATTCATTTCCCAGTCCTCCCTGGATCACTTTTCACCCTTATGATTGTCCTCCCACCCCCCCCCACCCCCCAAAAAAGAAGAAAAAACCATTTTGTGCTGCCCATATATTCACTAGAGCGTTTCCAAACTCTCAGTGTCCTGCCCCTTAGACACCTGAGTCCTCCCCCATCCCCAGCCCACCAGAAGGCATCGGCTGTGAAGAGCTACACTTCAGCATCCTATCACAGAGAAAAAAATATCTTTAAAGTTTTAAATGATTTAAAAAATTGCTTTTTAAGACAAAGTCGTACTGAGTGGAGTTTGCTGGCCTAGAAATTGATATACAGATCACGCTGATCTTGCCTGATTTTGCCTCCAGAGTACTAGAGGTATGCAGTGCCATACCTGGACTTTAAATGATTAAACCTTCTCATTTTAGACTTTTTTCAGCATTTTATGTGTATGAATGTTTTATCTCCATGGACGTCTGTGCATCATGTGCATGCCTGGTACCCTGGAAGGTCAGAAGAGGACATTAAATGCCCTGGGTCTAGAGTTACATAGGTTGTGAGTCACCACCACATGGGTGCTAGGAATCAAATCCGGGTCCTCTGTAAGGGCAACAAGGGCTTTTAACTGCTAAGCTATCTTGCTGGTCCCTAATTTTGATACTTGACACCTATCCCTTCCTTTGATTTCTAGCTAATGATAGGTTACACTTTATCTTTATCCTCTTTGTAAAAAATTATTGTCTATTTTGAGATAGGGTGTCATGTAGTAGGTGGAGGCTGGCTTGAACTCCTGACCCTTCTGTTTCTATCTCCTAAGTACTGGGATTACAGGTGTGTGCTACCATGTCCAGATCTTCCAGGACACCAAGATAAACTACAGCGTTTCTAGCTTCGTCAAGAGGTTGAGCAAATCCTCTACCATATAAACGGCTTCTCAGTCCTCCTGAGTTACTTTTACTTGTGTGTGTGCATGCTTTGTGCACCTATGTATGAGCACCATCTGAGTGCCTGCTGCCCTTGGAGGCCAGAAGCGGCCATCAGACTCCCCGAAACCGGAGTTACAAATGGTTGTGAGCCACAAGGTGGCTGCTGGGAACTGGGTCCTCTGCAAGAGTTGTAAGTACTCTTAACTGCTGAACTCTGTCTCCAGTCACAGCGGTCTGTCTGTCTTCTAGCACTTACACACATTCTGTACTCTGCCCTTCCTTCATTAGTATGGGCAGGGACCTTACCTTTCTCTTTTGGAATTTCTCGAAGGACCCACTGAAATAACAAGTCAAATCTTCAAACCACTACTGAAGTGTATTTTCTGTGTATTTTTACACTCATACACATATACATTAAAAAAAAAAAAAACAGCAAAACACGACTTTACTCGTTACCCCCCCCCCCCACCACCACCTCTGTTTTTTTTGAGTTACGGTTTCTGTGTAGTCCTGGCTGTCTTGGAACTCTCTGTGTAGACCAGGCTGGCCTCAAGAGATCTGTCTGTCTTTGCTTCCAGAGTGTTAGGATAAAAGGCATGTGCCACCACTGCCCAGCTTCTGTACTGCTATTTCTTGATCTAGTTTAGATTTTATCTATTTGACTTTTTCTATTATGGAGAGAAGTCAGCTTATACATGACCTGTTCCTCCTCTTCTCTCTGTTTTTTTAAAAAATATATTCATGTATTTAACAGATGAAGCACCTGAGCTCTGTCCCCAGCCCCATGACTGACATTCCACTGATTGCTGTTGACTACAATCAGTGATTTTCCTGAAAAGGAAATAAATAAAGGAGAAATTGACATTTTACATCATCAGGTCACAGAGAACATAACACTACCAACTGAGGCAGCACCGGAGGCTGAGGCAGGGCTGTGAGCTGTTGTAGTCCAGGCCCTCCGGAGATGAACCCCTTCCTCCCTCTCTTCTTTTTTGAGACATTTTTGTAAAAAGGGGAACGTTAATACACTACAGTGATAGGACAGTGGTGACATATCCCAAGAACCTCTAAAAACTGTCACAGCCAGTGAACTTAACAAGGTAAAAAGAAAGAGAAGTGACGTACCACGCGACCGCCTTACCTCCAGCTGAGCTAGTCTCTCCTGAACCTTACAGAACTGGTTATCATCCACCTGAACAGCTCTCCGCATCACCGCTCCCATTTCACAGATTCTATCGATCTGACTTTCAATTTCCTGCAAAAACAAGATGAAGAAAGAGTTCCTAGCTGTGAAGACCATGGAATGTATGCACAATATGAATTTTATGTCTACTAAAAACCTTGAGAAATAAGAATAAGTGGGAGTGGTTCACTTAGTACGTGCTACAGAACTTACACTTCAATAGCACTGTATTTCGAGCTATGATAATTCAATCTGTGGCATTTCAGGTAATTTCCAAGTTTCAAAAGAATGTTTGATATCCTGGTGCCAGGTGTGATGGCACACTTGTGCAATCCTAGCCCTTGGGAGGCCCAGGAAGGATGGTTAGGAATTAAGAGGTCAGCCTGGGCTAAATGAGACCTAGCCTCAAAACAAAACAAAATGAAACAAAACCCTAAATAAACAAACAAAACACCCATCAAACCAACCAAAAAAGTAATAGAACAGACAACTCAAATATTTAAATATTTAAAAATATTCAAATATTTTAAACACTCCATTGCCTAAAACTCCTAACTATAGAAGATGAAATGTAGCACATCTTTCACTGTAATAAATAGTTGTTTCCAATTAATTACTATAGATTAAAACACAGTTCACACTAAAATAGGGCAAGGAAGCACCCTACAAACTACAAGGCAATTGCCGGCTCCTCCAAGTTAAACTCCTCCAAGTTAAACAGTAAGGGATCAAAGTGTAGGAACTGCTATAAAACAAACAAGGCTCACCCTCCCCTATAACCCAGCCTGAGTCATTTAATGACATTAGTGACTGCTTGCTATGTGGAAGAGAAGGATAAAATCCAACTCCTGCCCTTGGAACTACAAAGCTTAAGGCTTGATAAAATGTACAATAATCAGCTGAGTAGTCACTGAGCACCTTCAACGCTGGCTGGCAACGGCTTGGTATGTAGCTTGCTATGTAGCCCAGGTTGGCCTACTCTAAATCTCTCAGGGTCAGGTTGAAAAGAGATCCTTGGTGAGGCTGGGAGAGGCCCTTATCCCCTTCTCTTATTCCTATCTTCACAAAGCCACAGCCAAATACAGAGTGATTATGAAAATACACAGAAAGAGGAACATGGTTTTCTGCAAACAAAGGAACAACCTCACGATTTCAGTTCAATTTCTTTACAATTTATTTATCAGTGTTTCTTACTGCAGAGTGAGACTGGTGAGCTTTCAAAACTGGTTCAGCATCCACTGCTTTTTTAGCAACCATCAACTGTAACATCTGTTTCCGGTACTTGCTCATGATGAGTTCCAACGCATCCTGGTGCTCCTCCAAGGAAACCCACAGCTCTAAGAACGACAACCACAACAACGAAAAGCAAGCATTTGGGCAACAACGTCTATGACAGGTCTGAAGGCAAACCCAACAGTGGGAGCTCTCGGACATTCCACGGGACACTGGGAATCCAAAGTTGGAAATCAGTATTCAAGCCCACAGAAGTGAACCATGTACCTGAAAAACAACTCTCTAGGCTGTAGAGCCTTGTGGAAATAAAATGGGATGTGTAATCACAAGGCATGGACTGAATCCGGTTTTCTAATTTACTTCTTAGAAACAAAAATGAGCTCATTAAAAAAAAATTACTCCATTTAGTTGATTTGTGTGAACCACAGCACATGTGGGCTCAGAGACCTTGGTTCCTCGGAATCTTGGGTCCTCAGGATTGGCAATTCAGGCCTTCTGGCTGCTACCATCGCCTGCTGGCTCATTTCGCTGGTGCATGTGAACCCGTTTCTTAAACTGCATCGTGTAAATACTTGGACAGGGGGACATAGTGGAATGACAGATGTAAAAGATCTCTGTAAGACAACTACCATACTGTTGTCGTTAACAACCCTAAGAATATATATTTGGGGGACAAAGTTCTAGCCTTCCATCTTGCACAGGCACATTAAAGAAACCTTGATCTTAACTTTAGTGTTCACTCTAATTAATATAGAAATGTTACATTGGAGAGTATGAACTTTAGTTATACATGCCTTCATTTGGTATATGCCCACTCCCCAGTCATCTAACAACTTAACTCTACTAAACTACTAAACACCTTTTTCAAGGTCATCAATTAGAAGGCTTTTAAAAGAGCAATCTAACAGATTTTACAGTTACCAGTTGACCCTTTAAGCACTGGTCTAAATATAGTATGGGATGTGCACTTTTGTGAACTGTTCAGGTACTTGTGTAAGAACGTCCAAAGCATTACCAGAAAAAAAAAATCCTAGACACACACACACACACACACATGCCTGACTAACCTCTGTTTTCCTGCTGCAAGTCTCTAATCTGGGTATTCTCTTGAGACAGCAGAATATGAGGTTTATATTTAGACATGTCCTTCACGTCGGATGCATCCTCTTGGTACTGGACAGAGAGACAGACTAAGGCACTGCAAACACAGGCAGGTGCTGCGGGGGACGCAGCAGTCCCACCCACTACACAGGAAGTTCTCACATCCGCCCTGCCCTCCGGACCAAGATAGAACAGGACGTGCGACCCCACCCACCCGCCCGCAGCGTCCACCCAAGGGCGCGGCCCGGCCCCCGGCCGACCTGCTCCGGTAACACGGCGCCCGCCTCCCGCATCGCCGCCACCCGCCGGTGCAGCGCGGCCGACTGGTCAACCAGCGACTCAGCCGCCGCATCGTGCTCGCGCAGCCGCTCCAGCAGCGTCTTGGCGTCCGTCAAGATCTTCTCGATAGTGCAACTCATAGTGGCCGAGGAGGCGCGCCCGGCCCGCTAGCCTCGGCGATTCGCTCAGCCCTTCCCCGGCCCTGGCTCAGCACGACTTGCGTCACTTCCGGGTACACTTTAAAGGCGCCCCGTAGTAGCTCGGTTGGCGCCTGCGCAGTGGTGGATTCTTGGTTACCTTGAAGCTTCACCACAGCCTTGCAAGAGTGGAGCAGCAGAGGTCGGATTGGTGCCACATCCTGGTTTTTCACGATGTTATTTCTGTTCTGGTCTCAGTTCAACTTTTCTTCTGGTTTTGATTGATGCGGTTTGTTATTTAGTAATGGGTTTTTAACAAATTGATGAAACAACTACCCTCCCCCAACAAGTGGAAAATACACCGGAAGCTCTCCCTTCCTCCTTCCTTCCAATCCTTCTCTTCTTTCTCTTCATCCCCCCTTTCCTTCCCTCCCTTCTTCTTTTAAAATGTGAACAGTGTCTGGGAATGACACCTGAGGTTGTCGTTTGACTTCCACAACTGCACCTGTGTATACAAACAAACAGTTGCATGTGCATGCACATACACAATCAGAACTCTTTCCTTAATGCATTGTTGAAAGCCTTTTGATTTGGGAGGTATTCTGCTATTCTACAGCACTGACTGTGTTTAACGCGTTCAGTGGCTGACAAGGAATTCTTTCGTAAAACATTTTTGTCCAGAAGATTCTAGGACAGTAGAATAGTAGTAATGTTGTGTTTTAAAGAATCATTTTCCCTGTCCTACAGTCTCTTTTATTTTGAGTTCAGATGTAAAATTTAGAAACTCGTGATGTTAGGTGTACTTTTGTGATTTGGGGAAGTGCCTACTGTAAAATTTTACACCTATAAAACTGTGTTAAAAGGTTGCTTCTAGCCGAGCGGTGGTGATACACGCCTGTAATCCCAGCACTCTGGAAGGCAGAGGCAGGAGGATTTCTGAGTTCGAGGCCAGCCTGGTCTACAGAATGAGTTCCAGGACAGCCAGGCTATACAGAGAAATACTGTCTCGGTAAAAAAAAAATAAAAAAAAAAAAATAAAAAATAAAAAAAAAATTCAAACAAACAAACAAGAAAGAAAAGGTCGCTTCTGGGAAGATGAAATAATTTTCATGCAGAAGGAAAAGAACTTTGGAAAAATAGAAGAATAACCTCGAATAAGTTTACAACAAAGACCAGGATATATTTGTAAATGTTTTGTGGGGGAGCATTTCCCAGGACTCTTAGAAATAATTGAATATACAATTCCTTTGAAGTTGTGCAGGATGAGGGCTCAGATTATGTGAGCTGGACATTAAAAGATAAAGATTCCCTCAGTTCTGGATAAATTGAGGGGGACACTTGAATGGTATACTGGTAGCTCAAATAAACTTAATTAAGGCATGTGGACATAGGTTAGGACATTAGGAAGGGCTGAGGTGGGGGCAAGTTTCCAGTTACCAGCAGTACAGGTCTAAGATGAGAAGGGAGGGACCTCCCTGATGCCAGCTGCCACAGGTGAGACTAATCCAACTTGTGGACAGGCTAGGTGATTTATTTCTAACATACTTTGCTTCATTTCCTCCTCTTGTCTCTCTGGTACTCTTTAACTCTTAATTCCTTCTGATTGATTTTGGCCACACCTCTGACTTAAAGTTCTGTTCCTGTTCAGAAGACTGGCATTATATTTATTTATTGGATTATAGCTGTTGGGCCCTTGGTCTTAACTCAAGGACTTGGCGCATATGCAAGTGCGTACCAACACACAGGCACAGACATATAGACGTGCATGCGCGCGCGCGCGCACACACACACACACACACACACACACACACAAAGGCAGATGGAGACAGAAAGATACCAGTACTTCAGGTCTCAAAATGAAGCTATGACATTTTGGGATGCTGAAAATGCTTCAATATTAGATTGTGCAGATTGTAGAACTCTGGGAGGGTAAGCAAAACTACTGAAGAGCACTTTGCAGTGTGGCAGTGGCTGTTGGGATGATACCTAGGGATACAATGCAGTGCAACACACCCAAGACTTACATCTCTAGTGCATAGAACTCTACATCTTCCCACCCCCCACCCCTCACCCTCCATCCCCCCCAGCTACTCTTCTGAAGGTTCTGCGTTCAAATCCCAGCAACCACATGGTGACTCACAACCATCTGTAATGAGATCTGATGCCCTCTTCTGGGGTGTCTGAAGACAACTACAATGTACTTACATATAATAAATAAATAAATCTTAAAAAAAAAAACCAAACTAAAAGCTTAGTATAAACAGCAATTTCTATGAACAGAGTAAATTTAGCTTTAATAAATTGGAAAATTGAGTTGGATAAGTTTCTTTGCTTACTCTTTTTCTTTATAAAACTTTGGGAGTCAGCAAGAGGGCTGAGTGAGTAAAAGTGCTTGCCGGGACACACCCATACATTGTCCTCTGTCCCCAAACCCCAGTTAATCAAAATGCTAAAAAATAAGATGAGTGTCATTGGTCAGCAGATGGAGGTTCTTGCGTACAGGCTGACTGCCTGAGTTTGACTCCTGGATCCCACAAGTTGTTAGGGAAGATCTATGCTTGGGACTTGTCCTCGGACCTCTACACAGGCATCTGAATTAACACTCTTTCTCTGTCTTTCTCTCTCTCTCCCCTCCCTCTCCTCCCTTCTCCTTCTTCCTCCCTTACCCTTCCCATCTCCCCCTTACTTTCTATAAATAAATAAATAAATAAATAAATAGCCTTTAAAGCAATGAGTAGTCTCCGTATATGTGGGCGCATTGGTAGGGCTATGACGCCGGCTTTGCTCTTTCCGCGTGGCCATGTGGGAGAATTCCTCTCTGGCCTGTTGCCATTGTTCCCACAGGGTTTGGGGATTGTCAGTATTCTTAGTAAAGGTTAAGGAATGTCAAGTGACTCCCACACGACGTCAGCATTTTGGGTATCGTTAAACATTTTTCCCCTTTAAAAAAAAGTGGGATTTTTCTGGTCGATTTGACTTAATGTATCATCTTTACTAAGTAGAATAAAAATAGGGCTGTTGGGAAGACTTAGAGGATAAAGGCTCTTGCTGCTAGGCCTGAAAACCTAAATTCAATCCCGATACCAATGTAATTGGAGAGAACTTGCATCTACGAGCTGTCCTCTATCCTCAACATGCGCTTTGTGGCATGTGTGCAAATCCCACCCACTGCCTCATGTGAAAAATTAATACAATTAAAAACAGGAAAGTATCAAAACTTAAATTGAGTATATCCACCCAATGCACCTAAGTACCTTTACATTTTTATTTTTTCTTGTTAAGTGTTATGTGTTTTAGCGTTTCAGTTGTACACACAGAAGTGCACCTTGTACATGCAGTATGGTCAAAGCAAAGCCAGAGGTGGGCCTCAGATCCCCCTTGGAATGGAGTTATGGACAGCTGTTAGCTTGATGGGGCTGAGAACTGCATCTGAGTCCTCTGCAGCAGCAGCTGGTGGGTTTAACTATTGAGGTTCTTTTGTTTGTTTGTTTTTCAAGACAGGATCTCTCTGTGTATATAGCCCTGAATGTTCTGGAACTCACTCTGTAGACCAGGCTAGCCTCAAAGTCAGATATCCACCTGTCTCTGCCTCCAGAATGTTAGGATTAAAGGCGTGCACTGCCACCACTACCTGGCTGTTGAGGCATCTTTCCACCTCCCAAAGTATCTTATCACCGCCTGCACTACCACCTATACCACCACCACCATCATCACAGCAACACTGGAGATTCATTGACCACTTTTTGTGTTTTAGGCGTGTATAAACAGCTACAGGTATTACTTTAGTCTTCACAGAATTTTATCAAATAAACACCAATAGCCAGGTGTGGTGGTGGACATCTTTGATCTCAGCACTCAGGAGGCAAGGGAGGCAGAACTCTGTGAGTTTACAAAGTGAGTCCAGGACAACCATGGCTACATAGACAAACCCTGTCTTGAAAAACAAACAAAAACAAAAGAAAACAAAACAAAAAGAAGCATAGATTATATTTTAAAACTCTCCAATTTTTAAAAAATTTAATAATGGTAAGTTTTTAATTCTTTCTATTTCTATGTGTTGGGAACCTCACAGGTTCTAGGTGTGTGCTCTATCACTAAGCTACACCCCCAGCCTACATCTTAACATCGAAAAGAGAGAAGAAGCGAGACATGGTAGAATATGCCATGTCCGTACTTGGGAATCAAGTACTTGGGAGACCGAGGTAGGAGGCTCATGTGCCCTTGGCCAGTCCAGGTCACATATGATCTACAGTCTGGTCTAGACTTTATCAAGACCTCAGCTCAAAATAAACATAACCAACCGGCCAACCAACAACAAAACTACCAACTAATGTCTCAAACCAATAAAACAATAGGGAAAAAGAAAAAACAGAGAGGAAGAGATTAAAAGAGATTTAAATTGTACATTCAGATTTTTTTTTTTAAAGATAGGGTCTTACCGTGTAGCCTTGGCTGTTCTGAGCTCCCGGTGTAGATCAGGCCTCACAGTCACAGGGATCCACCTACCAGTGCCTTCTGAGTGCTGAGATAAAAGGTGCACTCCACCCTGGATGGCTATTTAAATACCCGTAAAGACTGTATAATAAAAAAAATAGTTGTTATGTCATTTTATCAGTAATATTCTTTCTTCCACCCAGCCTCTTCTTGAGGCACAGTCCTTCCATTTACTCCAGGCTGGCATTGTAGCATGCTGCCATGCCTACTTAATTTATTGTTGCTGTGGTGCTGGGAGTGGAGCCATGGGCTTACACATACTAGACAAATATTCAACCATAGACCCGAACCTACTCATGTTTACCAATTCAGTTTAATTTTAGCTTTATAATACTAAATATTTAAATAATTGTTCTACATATTTGATTGAAACTTGTAAGCCATACTATTTCCCTTAGCCTTATTGTTGCCTTGTATGTTATTTTAAAATTGAGTAACCAATTAAAACAGCCTTGGTTGTGCTGGAGTTCAGTGGTTAAAGCAGGCATGATGGCTCATCTTTGTAATCCCAACACTTGGAGGCAGGAGGATCAGGATCTGGAGTTCAAAATGAATGTGAGCTGCATAGTGAGTTTTAGGAGAACTTGGGCTATATGAGACCATGCGTCAAAAACAAACCACCATCACCACTACTACACCGTACCTCCTACCCCCTTCTCCCACCCACCCACAACTATCACAAGCACAACCACCTCCACCACCATCACCACCACCACCACCACCATAGTAGGCAAATGGGACTTGAAGGAAACATGAGTTCATTTTTGGTTTTAGTCTCTCCAACTGCTCTGTGGCCTTAAATACATTCCTCAGTTTTGGCTTTCCGCTGTGGACTGCCACCTTTGCTCACTCCTTTCATTTAGTTCTGATTTTTTTCTCCCTGGTGAACAGTTGTATGTTCCAGTAGATAAGGAAATTAGAATTTAGATTTGCTTTATATTTAGATTCTAATCTTACATCGATGCCACAATGTCATTTCTGGACGAAGGGAAATAATAGATATTTTACAGATGAGCATTAAATGGGATAAATAATCGAATAGTTCTTATGTAATAGATTGTAAATCAGTTTCTATCATTATTGATTCTGTAATCTTTAAATGCTGAAGATTGTCTTTTTTGAGACATGGTCTCTGTCTCTGTCTCTGTTTCTCTCTCCCCCCCCCTCTGTATGTGTGTTTGTGTGCCCATATATATGCATAAGTGTTTATGTGGAGGTCAGAGGTCAGCATCAGTGTCTTCCTCTATTGCTCTTTACCTTCTGAAGAGGTTTCTTGATGACTCAGGAACCATTCTTCTCAGAAACGTTGGAGAGATAATATGAGTACCTTTCCCCAGTGTCCAGGATTGGTACCAGCTTGGAGATTGTGTACACTGTTCCCTTAAAATAATCCTTTCTTTAATGAATCTCAGCTTTCTAAGTTTCTCAAATATATTTTCCATCTCATTCTTTTGAAATAATTTTCCTTTAAAATATTGAGGAGGCTTTTCCCCTTTCCCCTCAACATAGCTGTGGCTGTCCTGGAACTTACTGTATAGACCAGGTTGGCCTCAGACACACAGAGATCCTCCTGCCTCTGTCTCCTGAAAGCTAAGATTAAATATATATGCAACCATGCCCAACAAATGTTTTCTTATGCCTTATAGTTTCATAAAATGATACATTTTTTCCTGCATGCTAACCTGATACATTCTTTTATTTCTGACAGATCCTTTAAGGCCCAACTCAAATTATTTCTTATTTTTTGGACCTCAATTTAAGCATCTTTCATCAGAGAAAATTTCTGTAGTCTCTCTACGATAGTCTTGTCAACTTGACAAAATCTAGAAAAATCAGAAAGGTGGTTTAGATTAGATTGGCTGCAAACTTGTCTGTAAGGAATTCTCTTTGTTTGTCTTAGTTGAAGTGGGAAGAAACACCCCCAGTAGGTGGCATCATTCCCTAGTCAGGAACTTTTAAACTGAGGAGAAAGTAGGGGCTGGAAAGATGACTCAGAGGATAAAAATGGCTGCTTTGAGGAGGACCTGGACTCAATTTTAGCAGCAACCATGTAGTGGCTCACAACAACCATCTGTCCGTCCAGTTCAGGGGACTCAATGCCCTCTTGGCCTCTGTGGGAGCCAAGCACACAGGTGATATACATACAGACATACATGCAGGAAAAAAAATACACATACACAAAAAATTTTCAATTTTTAGAAGAGTGGAGAAAATGGAGAATGGAGAAGCAGCGAGTGTTTGTGTCTTTGTTGTCTCTGCTGTCGGCTGTGAATGTGCCCAGCAGCATCCAAGTTCCTGCTGCTTTGACTTTGCTGCTATGATAGACTGTGGTCCACAGTTGTGGCTGAGATAAACCCTCTCTCCTATCACAGTAACAGAGAACAAAACTAAGACACTGTCAGTTTTGTTAGTTCCTTCGTTCCATACTGGCCTAGTCCGTGCTTTTTAGAGTGCTTATTTCACTTAAATTATATTTTCCTTGGTTATGAGATTAATGTCCCATGTAAGACAGTAGTCTCCACAAAATTAGAAATGGTTGTTCCCTAGCATCTGAAAAAGTGCCTGAAAAGCAGTTGATACTCAATATTGTTAAAGAATGGATTGTAGCTGAGTAGGTGGTGGCACACACCTTTAGTCCCAGCACCCAGGAGGCAGAGGCAAACAGATCTCTGAGTTTGAGACCAGCCTGGTCTACAGAGTGAGTTTCAGGACAGCCAGGGGTACACGAAGAAATCCTGCCTTAACTCCACACCCCCAAATTAAAAAAAGAAAGAAAAGTATGGATTGTATTCTCTGGGCCTTCTGAACTAATATCTTTAGCTTGAATTTGAGTGCTCCTTAACTTGATTATGGAGGTGAGTCTACTTTGGAGGCAATTCTTGTGACTCCATTATGAGTGGTAGAGACTGCTTAACATCTTGGGTTAGGTCAACAGGTAGAACTATGGGAGAAGAATAGCCAGCTGCTGTTGTTAATTGCTGTTTGATGTCTATGGTTGGTTTGAGTGGAGAATCACTCATTTCAAAGTTATGTGTTGCCTATATAATGGCTACCATAACTGGAAGATAAAGTTTACAGTAAAAATTTATGAGACCCAAAGGAACGCTCAAAACTGCGTTGTAGATTTGGACCAGCAAAGACTTCCCAACCAGCTTTCTCATGCTCAGACAGTGTTCAAGCACACACTCTGTTCTCACTCCATGTGGTATTTGCAGTTGCAGCCAGAAAACTACAGTCTGCACAGTCTTCACTGGACAGGGCTAGGGTAGTGCTGTTGTCTGATCAGTTGGACTTTAGTCATAGGCCTGCATTTTAGCCGCAAGAGAGGATAGTTAAAAATTTATAGTGAAAGAAGGGCATATCGTATAAGAATAATATATGGGGAGATTTAATGAAAATAGACAAGAATTCAGATAGTAAATAGCCAGAAAAGAATAATGTCAACTATAAATGTTTGTTGTGGGAAATACAAATTATTTCTTCTATTGCTCTGTTCCTGTGAGTCTTTGTTTATCCAGTGATTACCACTGGATAGTATTATATGTATACATATATGTATTATAGTACATATAATATATGTACTATATAGTGTAGTATTATATGTATACATGTTTTCTTTTCAACCTGAAAGGAACTATGTTTTATTCATTTTTGCATTCCTTTAGTAACTAATAAACTTCTACCTTTATTGTAAATTAGGAAGGGTTTGGAATAGGCATTAATATGGGTTGTTGAGAACCTGCTGGCCAGCAATTCTATGAATACCTGCAAGTTCTACTGAGTTACATTTTTCATAGAGGCTTTTTACTTTAAATATTATGATCTGAAAATTCTTTAATTTGGTGTTCATATTCAATATGTAACAAAGATTTTCCTGATATCCATAATTCTTTTATCTTGAATTCTGAAGATTAAATAATTGTTGTGGCTTTTCTAAGTTAGCTCTCCTCTGCATTTTTATTTTCACCATCACCAGGGAATAGATTTATGTTAATTGACCCTAAAACAACTACTTAATGCTGCCTCATCCTTCCACCGCCTTTACTTTTTATCATATGCTCTCCTATTAGACTGAAGAAAACGGATCATTTTTTTTAACTTGAATTTTTAGTGTTTAGCTTTAGCTTGATAAAAATACTTAAATGTGTGTACCAAGTAAAAAATGAGGTTGCTAAAGGTTAATGCGTTAATGCTTTTAACAACTATCAGCAGCGTGCCTGCTTCTTGTCAGCGTGATGCATACTCTCTGTGAGGAACCAGAAGAGCTCCAAAGAGAGGATCCATTGATCTAGTCAAAAAAAGGAACAGTGAAGGCAATCCTTCTCCTCCCTAGATAATTTGGAAATGCCCATTCAGACTCTGGCATTAGCATAAATAAAACTGCCCGGTAGTTATAAACATTGCATCCAAAATGTGAATACTCCCTCCTTGCATTCAGAGCCTGATCTAATCCATCCCTGTCCACCGCACAAAGCCAGCTATCAGCGCTCCCGAGGAAAGTTCCCAGCTCTGCAGAGACACAAAGCAAAGAGAGAGGGCTGCCAGAACCGCTGCCGGAACCGCGAGTCTTCTGCAGCGTTAGGCCAGACAAGGCTTGAATAGAGAGTGCAGTGAAGCCGCAGTGGTTAATGGTATTCCACAAAAGATACAAAGTATCTGGCAGTCTAAAAGCAAAGGTGGGATTTCTAAGTAAAATACCAGAGTTCTAAATTCCCAGTGATAAGTTCAGTTCTTCAGTTCACACAAACGTACTTTACTTGGCCATTTCAACCAGTGGCTTTTTTTTTTTTTTTTTTTTTTTGAAAGGTGAGTTCTCTTAATACGAGCTCTTAGAGTTTTACTTTTTGTTTGTATGTTTTGACTTCATGTATTTGGGTGCACCTCGTGCCTGCCTGGTACCTGTGGAGGTCAGAAGGGAGTGTTGGATCCCCTGGAACTGGAGTTACAGATGGTTGTTAGTTGCCTTGTGGATATGGGGAAGTGAACGCCAGTACTCTCTAAGAGCAGCCAGTGTTCCTAATGCTGAATGAAACATTGCTTCAGCCCTGATAAGAGCTCATACATTTTTGACTGCAGTTATGCAAAAGATATCAGGCAATATTTATTTTCTTAATTCTCTAGATGGAAAAATTGTACTGTTACATTAGAAAATTTACTGTCCTTGATATTGAGATCATGAAATTTAATTTCTCCATAGTGATTTTCAATTTTTTTTTTAAATTAAGGCTTTAATAATGGCTCCAAAATCAAGATCGAGAGCATGGATTGCTCATACAGTGGACCCTGGTTCAGTTTCTCAGGACTAGCATGGCTGCTTACAACCATCTATATAACTATAGTTCCTGGGGATCTGGTGCCATATTCTAACTTCTACAGTCAATAGGCAGATAAGTGATGTACAACTTACATTCAGGCAAAAAGCTTATACACACAACAAAAAACCCAAAACCCTGTTGTGTGAAGGCAGACATGTGTGCATATGCGTGCGTGTGTGTGTGTGTGTGTGTGGGGGGGGGGGCAGAGGTGGTTGTTATGGTGTCTTATAACACTCTCCACTTTCATTTTTGATTATTATGCACAATGTATGCACAATGTGTGTTGTGAGGATCATGGCATCACGCATGTGAGGAAGACTGAAGACAGCTTTGTGGAGTCTGTTCTTTCCTTCTATTTTTATCTAGGTTCAGGGAGCACAAACCAGGCTGCAAGACTTGTATGATAAAGCTGTTTTACTCACAGAGCCTCTGCCTGTTCCCACTTCCACTTCATTATTTGGTACAGTGTCTTGCAATGTCTTTTATTGGCCATGGAGCTCATGGATTGGCTAAACTGTCTGGCACAATGGGGACCTGCCTGTTTCCCTTATAGGTACCACCATGCTGGCTTCATTGAATACTAGGGATCTGAGTCAGGTTATAGTCCCAGCTTTCATGCTGATTTAATTGATGTGTTTGGAATGTATATGTAAAAGACCACTAGAGCAATTTCATTAAAATGTCATCTAGTTCTAATTAGAAGCCATAATGTTTTGAGTCATTTTGAAAATTAAGACAGTTGTTGGGAACAGGGACATAGCTTGATGATAGAGTACTTGCTTAGCATGTTTGAAGTACTAGATTGGAACTGTAGTACTACAAAAGCCACCCATCCCCCATAACAGTAATACACCCCCTTAACATTATGTGTTGTTAGTTTTTGTTTTTGTTTTTGTTTTTGTTTTTTTTTTTTGTTAACTCGACAGAAGCTGAGTCATCTGGGAAAAGGGAAGTTCAATTGAGAAAACACCTCCATCAGATTGGACTGTAGGCAGGTAAATGGAGCAGCTTTTTGACAGATGATTGATTGATGTGGGAGGGTCCAGTCACAATGAGCAGTGTCAATCCTGGGCAGGTGGTCCTGGGTTATAAAAAAAAAAAGCAAGCCAGTAAGAGGCATTCTTCCATGGTCTCTGCTTCAGTTCCTGCCTCCTGGTTCCTGTTCTTTTTCAGTTCCTGCCTTGGCCTTTCTCAGTGTGGACTGGGATATGTAAGCCCTTCCCTCCCCCAGTTGCTTTTGGTGAAGCACATTTGGACTAATTATCAACAGGGTACAACAGGTAGAAATGGCCTTGACATTTGTTATAGATTATTCTGAAAAGTCTGTATTATATTACTATAGTAGGAACAGCATGGAAATCAAGAGAAAGAGGCTGGTGAGGTGGCCCAGCAGGGAGCAATGGTTCTCATGCACCCTGGGTACCTGAGTTTGATTCCTGCATCTCATAATGAAAGGAGAAAATGGATTCCCCCAAATTATCATCTGACCCAGAAGCTTATGCTGTGGCATGCACACACTCACACTCAAATGAGAATAATAAATAAAATGAAAAATTAAAGAAGAGAAAAAAATTTCAGAAGACGTGCTTTGGTTTCAACAAGTATTTATTGAATATTGTTTATACATAAATTTCTGTAGTAAGTACCAGGGAAGTAAAGATGGTGTCTCTTTTATAAAATATACACAACTGATTAGTTTAGGCAGATGTAAATGGAGACAGTTGCAACCCAGTGAGATAAAGCGTCGACAGAGGCACAAACAAACTGTCTACTGCTGGTGTTCAGCTGCACGCCTATAAAACTAGAGTCAATAGACCTTGTGTTCCAAACAGAAGGTCTGGGTCAGGAACTCCTTAACTGAGTGTTGCTCCTGTGTGCGGGAGGCAGTGTAGCTGTCACAGGAGCCAATCATTCTTCCTCATTTACCACACTGAGCTCGCCTTGAGGCAGGCCGTGTCAGCAGTGGGAGCTCAATCACGAAGAAGATGGAGACCAAGAGACTGCTGGAATAATAATCAGGGGAAAAGCATGTATTTGATCTCCTACCATATATTGGAGCTTATCTCTTTCTTCTTCTTCTTTTTAAAAAGATTTATTTATTTCATTTATATGAGTACATTGTAGTTGTCTTCAGACACACCAGAAGAAGGCATTGGATCCCAGTACAGATGGTTGTGAGTCACCATGTGGTTGCTGGGAATTGAACTCAGGATCTCTGGAAAAGCAGCCCATGCTCTTAACCACTGAGCCGTCTCTCCAGCCAGCCCTCTTTCTCTTTCTTCTTCTTCTTCTTCTTCTTCTTCTTCTTCTTCTTCTTCTTCTTCTTCTTCTTCTTCTTCTTCTTCTTCTTCTTCTTCTTCTTCTTCTTCTTTAAAAAAGAATATTTATTCATTTGAGTGCATGCATCTGCACACCATGGTGTATGTTGTCACAGAGGACAGAGAATTTGCAAGAGTTGGTTCTCTCATCCACTCTGTAGATTCTGGGGATCAAACTCAGGGCATCAGGCTTGGCAGCAAGAGACTTTTACCTGTTGAGTCAGCTCATGACTTTTTCTTACTCTACAGTTACAGACTGGTCCCTTTAGCTAGGCAAGTGCAATAATGAACTAAAACAATAGTTCAGCGGTCACACTCACCTGGCATCAGTCCTGCCTGCCATATGTGCTTCTATCTCCCACATGTTTTGAGCTGCATTGCAATATTTTCCTTGATCTTAAAAAAATTAGTGTCCGTAACCTTATAAAATATTAAACTTTAGGGAGGAATTATCACAATAAAGGAGTGTATCTTCTTACTAATTACTTAAAACTTTGTGGCATTCTCATTAAATCTGAGCAAACAAAATTTTGCAATTGGAAATTTAGTTTTGTTTTCTAGTATATATAAGCTATAATTTTGTCATGCCATCTCACGAGGAATGTGTCTTTCTGTTTTTTTAAATTCTAGAAATATATCTTTTTTATTAGATATTTTCTTTATTTGAAATACATCTTAGACTAAGAAATATGTTTTTTTTTCTGCTTCCTTTTACTTGGGATTGGAAAATAGCTAGATAGAAAACAAGATCTGCAGTGTGGCTTGTTTAAGTAGGGAATGCCATTTTTGCTATTTATACATGTAGATAAGTAGCTGGAAACTCAGCATTTCACATACTGGATAAAACACTTCTGTTAAATTACTATCCTTGTATAAAATAATTCAGATAGACTGCTGGACAGCTATGCCAAAGGACACATTGCGGGTCTCTAGAAAACAACAACAAAATAACTAAAATACTCATGTAATTAGTAGAAATAGCTTCTAACAGGCTCTTGCTTGTCCAAATCTTGTTCTTTGTTTAAATTCTGTGTGACAGCTTTTTATTAATGATTGGTGGTTTCTGTTTCATTAATGTGGTTGATAATGGTTAATTACTGAAGTTGAGTAAACAGTTGAGAGCCAGATTAAGACTGAAAAGCCAATTATATAGAAACAATCCAGCTGCAGTTAATATAGTTTCCTTTTGCTATTAAAAACCTCACGGATGTTTTTAAAATGCTTTAGGAAAAAAACCCAACTAAATCGCTTATCTTTAACTCTGGTTTGCACTGTTTTGTTTAGGATTAGAAGCTGCATCTAGTTTTGTTTTCAAATTCAATGAAACAGCTTCAAAACAAAATGGAATTCACGTGAACCAAACAAAAGGTGGATCAGTACTGTTAGAGGTCATTTCTGGTGGCTTAGTGTGAACTGTCTACAAAGTCTGGCTCATAAAAAATCAACTACGATTCATAAAACATAGAATTAACTATTGTAAAATATCTGTTTTATTATGTATATGAGCATTTGCCTCGTGTCTGAGAGACTTGCTTGTTTTTATGTTCACACATGCGTGTGCCTGGAAGCTGTGGAGGTCAGAAGGCATCTGATTCAATGGACCTGGAGTTACAAACGGCTGTGAGCTGCCATGTGGGTGCTGGGTATCGATACTGGGTTGTCTAGAGTGGCAGCTGGCATTCTCAGTTTCTGTTGTTATATCTCCCTTTTCATTTCAATTTTGTTAATTTGGATACTATCTCTGTGTCCTCTGGTTAGTCTGGCTAAGGGTTGATCTGTCTTGTTCATTTTCTCGAAGAACCAGCTCCTGGTTTTGTTGATTCTTTGTATGGCTCTCTTTGTTTTTACTTGATTGATTTCAGTCCTGAGTTTGATGATTTCCTGTCTTCTACTTCTCTTGGGTGAACTAGCTTCTTTTTGTTCCAGGGCTTTCAGGTGTGCTCTCTCCAGTTTCTTTTTAGAGGCACTCAGGGCTTTGAGTTTTCTTCTTAGCACTGCTTTCATTGTGTCCGATAAATTTGGGTATGTTGTACCTTCATTTTCATTAAATACTAAAAAGTCTTTGATTTCTTTCTTTACTTCTTCTTTCTTTATTTCTGAGTAGAGTATTGTTCAGCTTCCATGTGTATGTGGGCTTGCTTTTGAAGACCATAGTGATCTGATAGGAGGCACGGGATTAGTTCGATCTTCTTATATCTGTTGAGGTCTGTTTTGTGACCAATTATATGGTTGATTTTAGAGAAGGTACCATGAGGTGCTGAGGAAAAGGTATATTCTTTTGCTTTAGGATGAAATGTTTATATATATCTGTTAAATCCAATTGTCCCAAAGTTTCACTGTGTCCCTGTTTAGTTTCTGTTTTCCTGATAGGTCCATTGAGGAGAATAGAGTATTGAAGTCACCCACAATTATTGTGTTAGGTGCAATGTGTGCTTTGAGCTTTAGTAAAGTTTCTTTTTATGAATGAAGGTGCCCTTGCATTTGGAGCATAGATGTTCAGAAATGAGAGTTCTTCTTGGTGGATTTTTTTCTTTGACCAGCAAGAAGTGTCCTTCTGTGTCTCTTTTGATGACTTTAGGTTGAAAGTCAGTTTTATCTGATATTAGAATGGCTACTCCGGCTTGTTTTCTGAGATTATTTGCTTGTAAAATTGTTTTCCAGCCTTTTACTCTAAGGTAGTGTTTGTCTTTGACACTGAGGTGTGTTTCCTGTACGCAGCAAAATGTAGGGTCCTGCTTTTGTATCCAGTCTGTTAGTCTATGTCTTGAGTCCATTGATGTTAAGAGATATTAAGGAATAGTGATTGCTGCTTCCTGCTATTTTTTATGTTATTTTTATGCTTAAGTGGTTATCTTTTGGGTTTGATGAAAGAAGGTTACCATCTTGCTTTTTCCATGGTGTAGTTCCCTCCTTGTATTGGCATTTTCCACCTATTATCTTTGTAGGGCTGGGTTTGTGGAAAGATATTGTGTACATTTGGTTTTATAATGGAATATCTTGGTTTCTCCATCTATAGTGATTGAGAGTTTTGCTGGGTATAGCAGTCTTGGCTGGCATTTGTTTTCTCTTAGAGTCTGCATGAGATCTGCCCAGGATCTTCTAGCCTTGGTCTCTGGTGAGAAATCTGGTGTAATTCTGATAGGTCTTCCTTTATATGTTCTTGGCCTTTTTCTCTTGCTGCTTTTAATATTCTTTCTTTGTTTCTTTGTACATTTGGGGTTTTGATTATTATGTGATGGGAGGTATTTCTGTTCTGGTCCAGGCTTTTTGTATGCTCATGCTCATGGGTATCTCTCTCTTTAGGTTAGGGAAGTTTTCTTCCATAATTTTGTTGAAGATATTTCCTGGCCCTTTAAGTTGTAAATCTTCACTCTTATCTATACCTATAATCCTTAGGTTTGGTCTTCTCATTGTGTCCTGGATTTCTTGGATGTTTTGTGTTACAAGTTTTTTCCATTTTGTATTTTCTTTGACTGTTGAGTCAATGGTTTCTATGGTATCTTCGGCATCTGAGATTCTTTCTTCTACCTCTTGTATTCTGTTGTTGATATTTGCATCTATGACCCCTGATTTCTTCCCAAGGTTTTCTATCTCCAAAGTTGTCTCCCTTCGTGATTTCTTAGTTGTTTCTACTTCTGTTTTTAGATCCTGGATGGTTTTCTCAGTTCCTTCACTTGTTTGTTTGTGTTTTCCTGTAATTCTTTAAGAGATTTTTGTGTTTCCTCTTTCATGGCTTCTGCCTGTTGACCCAAATTCTTCTGTATTTCTTTAAGTGATTTTTTGCATTTCCTCTTTATTGGCTTCTATATGTTGACCCATTCTCCTGAATTTCTTTAAATGATTTTTGTTTCCCTTGTAAGGGCTTCTGCCTTTTGATTCATGTTCTCCTCTATTACTTTAAGAGATTTATTTATGTCTTTCTTGTAATTCTCTAATAGAATCAAGATATGTGGTTTTAAATCCAGATCTTGTTTATTCTGGTGTGTTGGGGTATCCAGGACTTGCTGTTGTTGGAGAATTGGGTTCGGATCCTGCCATATTGCCTTGATTTCTGTTAGTAATGTTTCTATGTTTGCCTTTTGGCATCTGGTTATCTCTGAAGCTAGTTGGTCCTGTTGTCACTGGCTGGTGCTTGAACCTCCTGTGAGCCTGTAAGGCTATTTCCACATCACTGGATGTGCCAGTGTTTCCCCTGGCACAGATTGCTGATGGGCTACCCTACTCTTGGGTGACGTTGGAGCTCTGGTGTGCCTTGCCCGAAACAACATTATACTTGGGTTGTCTCTGTGTACCTGGTATTGCCTGTCTGTTCTGTCCAGGAGCAAAGATGATGGAGGCTGTGGGGACCCCTTCCAAGTGCTGGTCACTCTGCAGGGCAAACGTCCCCAAACAGGGCTGGCATACAGATGGTCAGAAGAGCTGCCCAGGCCTTGGGTGCAGGCAGAAGCCTGGCGGGCTGTGTCCCGTGTGATGTTAAAGTTGGGATATCTCTGTGTACCTGGTGTTGCCTGTCTGGTCTGTCCGGGAGCAAAGATCTCGCCAGCACCTTCTAGTTCACTAGCACCTTTAGCTACTGAAACCTCTCCAGTCATTCTCTCTCCTGGGAGCTCAGAGAGTATTGAAGGTCTATGGTGGAAACTATATTTCAAACTTAAAGAGGCAAATGCCTTTGGCTATCTTGATTCATCAATTGTGAGTAGCAGTGAATTTGGGGACCTTGTATAGGAAACATGACAGTTTGGGGGGAAATAAGGAAGATGGTACTGCTGATTGGTTGCTCTTAGCAGCTCTGGATAAAGTGATAAAGGATAGGATGAGCAGTGGGATAAAATTAACCAACTGCAGAATATGGTAAAGGACAACAGTGAACTTAGTGATAAAGACAGACCAGTTCCAGATGCACAGAAACTGTCTGAAGTTTTCTAAGTGTGCCCTTGAAGAGAATCTTCTCTCTACCAGCCATAGGGCTTGTATTGTGGAAAATCAAACCAAAGCCCTCATATAAGGCTGGCTGAATTACAGAGAAAATTGAAGTCTCGGTTTCAGAGGGTATCAGCAGTTACAGTAAGGGTGTTAACTGGTAAAGAATGGAATCCTATAACTTGGTATGTGGCTGTGTGGGAGACCCTATTGAAGCTGAGAACTTTGAAACTTCATATTCTCAAGGGTTTATCTGACCCAAGGAAGCTGTACCCTCAGCCCCACCCCTTGAAATATTGCCTTCTCCGCCCCCCCCCCCCACTTTTTACTGAGAAAATCAATCCTTTGGTGTCAGCTAAAATAGTGGTGACTTTCTCTGAAAAAAAAAAAAAGCCAAGCAAGACAATGCTGATGTTCCTCACGACCCACCAACAGTTGCCTCTAGACCTATAACCTGACCGAAGGCCAAGCAGGCCCCTAGAGGGGGGTAGAAAGTGTAACCCATCAGAAAGTGTGGCACACTAATATTAGGAGCTTAATGAGTTTTTAGTTTATTCAAGCAGTAAAGTCTGGGAAATATGTGTGGATTATTGCAAAAAACAGTCTCAGCCAGTGAATCCATTTCTAGACTTGAGTCAGTTTTCAGACCTAGAACCCCTTGAATAAAGGGGTGTCCAGGTTCTCCTGGACCTTATCAAGGACTTTGATAAGACACCTAAAAGTTTTACTGTTAGCCTTACTTCAGTTCTTCCCCAGAGGGATCTATGTATGGCCTTTTACAGGATAACTGTACACTGGAGGAAAGGAAACAGATTTTCCAGAATCTGTTGGATACTGGTTATAAGTTGATGATAATTTCTGGTGATCCCAAGAAACAATGTGGTCCTCCAGTTAAAATAGGAGCTTATGGAGGTCATGTGATTAATGGAGTTTTGGCTGATGTCTGACTCAGAGTAGGTCCAGTGGAACCCTGAACCCATCCTGTGAACTTATTTCCACAGTCCCAGAAAGTATTACTGGGATAGATATACTTAGAAGTTGGTAGAATTTTTACATTGGTTCCCTGACCAATGGAGTGAGGGCTATTATGGTTGGAAAGGCTAAATGGAAGCCTTTAGAGTTGTCTCTGCCAAAGACAATAGTGAATCAAAAATGGTGTCACATCCCTGGAGGAATTGCAGAAATTAGTGCCACCATCAAGGACTTGAAAGATGCAGGGATGGTGTTTCCTACCAAATCTCCCTTTAACTCTATCTGTCCAGTGCAGAAGACAGATGGATTGTGAAGAATGACATTTGACTATCAACAACTTCAGCAGGTAGTAATTCCAATTGCAACTGCCTTACTAGAAGGGATGTCTTTACTTGAGCAAATTAACACATCTTCTGGTACACAGTATGCAGCTATTGATCTAGCAGATGTCTTTTTTGGTTGTTTTTTTTTTGTTTTTTTTTGTTTTTTTTGTTTTTTTTCCCCCCGAGACAGGGTTTCTCTGTATAGCCCTGGCTGTCCTGGAACTCACTCTGTAGACCAGGCTGGCCTCAAACTCAGAAATCCGCCTGCTTCTGCCTCCGCCTCCTGAGTGCTGGGAGTAAAGGCATGTGCCACCACTGCCTGGCACAGATGTCTTTTTCTCAGTACCTGACAATAAGGACTACCAGAAGGAATTTGCTTTCAGTTGGCAAGGGCAGCAGTATACCTTTACAGTTTTCCCTCAAGGATATATTAACTCTCCTGCCCTGTGTCACAGCTTAGTTAGAAGGGACCTTGATTGTCTCTTTCACAAAATCTCACAGTGGTCCACTATATTGATGACATTATGCTGACTGGACAAAGTGAGTAAGATGGTAGTAACTATTTTGGGCTCATTGGTAACATATATGTTTATCAGAGGATGGGAAATATCTTCAACCAAAATTCAAGGTCCTTCTACCTCAGTGAAATTCTTGGGAGTCCAGTGGTGTGGAGCATGCAGAGATATTCCTTCTAAGGTGAAGGATAAGTTATTACACCTGGCCCCTCTCACCACCCAGAAAGAAGCACAGCACCCAGAAAGAAGCACAGCATTTAGTGGACCTATTTGGATTCTGGAGACAGCACATTCCTCACTTGGGTGTGTTACTCTGGCTCATATATCAAGTGACGCAGAAAGCTGCAAGCTTTGTGTGGGGCCTGGAACAGGAGACGGCTCTTCAACAAGTCCAGGCTGCTGTGCAGGCTGTTCTACTACTTGGACCATATGATCCAGCAGATCCAATGGTATTTGAGGTGTCAGTGGCAGATAGAGATGCTGTTTGGAGCCTTTAGCAGGCTCTTATAGGTGAATCACAGAAGAGACCTTCGAGATTTTGGAGCAAGTCTCTTCCATCATCTGCAGAAAACTATTCTCCCTTTGAAAGATAGCTCTTGGTCTGCTATTGGGCTGGAGTAGAGACTGAATGTTTGACAATGGCCACCAAGTTCCCATGTGTCCTGAGCTGCTTTTTATGAGTTGGGTGTTATATGACTCTCCAAGTCATAAAGAAGGATGTGCACAGCAGCAGTCTATTATCAAATGGAAGATATATATATTGCTCAAGTAGTTCCTAAAAGTACAAGCAAGTTACATGAAGAAATTGTTGCCCATATGCCTAGGTTTCTCCTACTGTTAGGTTGCTGTCTGCTGCCAAGCATGCACCTAAATCTGCATAGGGTTTTCCCAGTGATTGGGAAGAGAATACTACAGCCTGGTTTACTCATGGTTCTGCATGTCATGCAGGCACCACCCAGAAGTGGGCAGCTGCAGCATTACAGCCACTTTCTGCAACAACCCTGAAAGATACTGGTGAAGGGATGTTCTTCATGGTGGTCAGAACCTGGGCAATACACACGGTCATACAATTTGTTTGGTAGGAGAAATGGCCAGATGCATGGGCTGTCTAGCCAGTGGATTGGTTGGATGGTCAGGGACTTGGAGAAATCATGATTGGAAAGTTGGTGAGAAGGACATCTGGGGAAGAAGTATGTGGATAGATCTCTCCAAATGGGCAAAGGATGTGAAGATATTTGTGTCCCATGTAAGTGCTCATTAAAAGGTGACTTCAGCTGAGGAGGAATTTAATAATCAAGTGGCTAAGATGAACCATTCTGTGGACAGTCAACCTTGCTGCTGAGTGCCAGACCTGCCAACAGCACAGACCAATAAAGAGCCTCAGATATGGCACCATTTCCTGGGGTGGTCAGCAAGCAACCTGGTCTCAGGTTGACTACATTGGGCCACTCTGTGGAAAGGACAAAGCATTGTACTCACTGTAGTAGATACTTATTCTGGTTATTGATTTGACTTTTTCACCCCATAATGCTTCTACAAAAACCACCATCTGTGGACTTACAGAATGCCTTATTTACCAATATGGTATTCCACATAGTATTGGTTCTAACTAAGAAACTCACTTCACAAGAAAAGTGTGACCGTGGGACCATGTTCATAGAATCTTACCATGGTCTGTACCATTCTGAAGCAGCTGGCCTAATAGAACCTTTAGAAGACACAGTTACAGTGACAATTAGGTGGCAGCAGGCTGGAGGCCTGGGACATAGTTCTCTAGAAGACAGTATATGCTTTGAATCAGCATTCAATATATGGTACAGTTTCTCCCATAGCCAGGATCCATGGGTCCAGGAATCAAGGGGTGGAAAAGAGAATAGTTCTACTCACTACCTTTCCTGGTGACTCATTAGGAAAATTTCTGCTTCTTGCTCCTGAGACCTGAAGTTCTGCTGGCCTAGAAGTTTTGGTTCCAGAGTGGAGGGCACACTTGCCAGGAACCACACAAACATTCCATTTTACTGGTAGCTCTGACTCTCAAGAACAGACTAAGAACCCAGTCTAGTTCTAACACTATGTAACAGTGTTAGGACTGGTGACTGATCCAAATTACCAAGGGAAATTGGATTGCTTCTCCACGATGGAGGTGAGAAAGATTACGTCTGGAGTGCTGGGTAGAGAGAGGATAGAGATGATTCATTTCTCCCAGGCTTGTAGCTTATCAGACGTGTGTGGGTGTGGCTGGGGTAGGGTAGAGAGAGTAATTTTCTCTCTGAAATCCAAACAGGTTGCACCAGAAAGGACTGCTGGTGTGTGTGCTGAGTCTGTCCTACTTTTCAAGCCAGGGCCCTTACTCCTGTGGCTTGCTGCTTGGCTGCCAGTGTTGACTTTGTAGGACCTTCAATGTGCCAGGGCTTGTAGCTGCTCTCAAACTGTTCGTGCTGGCTAAGCCTGTGGCCTAGCGGCAGAGGTGTGCTACCATTGGGTATGTGGGTGTGGGAAATGACTGAGCAGCAGCTTTAGTCCATCAAGTGTCCCTCAGGCTTTGAGAGTGTAGACTATAGTCAGGACAGAGCAGTGCTTGGGGTAGGGGTGAGGCAAGGCCTGGGTACTGAGTGGTTGTGCTTGCATGTGGCCTTACTGAATGGTCCTGTTTGCCCTCAGCCTAATTTCTCTATCCCAGCTCTATATGTGTGTGTGTATGTATGTGTATATATATATATACATACATACACACCACACTTTCGCCTTTCGCCTTTCTGCTTGGTGGCAAGGACCCTCTTTTCCTCCCTGGCTCCTTATTGTTTCTTTTACCAATTTAAAGCCTAGTGATCCTGGTTTTCATCTGGTCTTTAACTGTCCCTCAGTGACTGTCACATTCTTGGGGCTTTCCTTATCGCACATCATTCTATACAGCTGTGTGCTTTCTCAGTCTGCGGTTTGAAACACACACACAGTCGTTAGAAGGTGCCCAGCATCTCTAATCCTCCATATATATTTTTTTAACCAGGTTTCCTTTTATTTTCTTTTTTTCCCCCTTGGATTCTTTTTGCCACTACCCACCTTCTTTTCTTTTATTCAATATATTCTTTTTTCCTTTCCTTTTCTTTTCTTTTTTCTTTCTTTCTTTCTTTCTTTCTTTCTTTCTTTCTTTCTTTCTTTCTTTCTTTCTTTTTTTTGTTTTTTGGATTTGGTTTTTTTGAGGCAGGGTTTCTCTGTATAGCCCTGGCTGTCCTGGAACTCACTCTGTAGACCAGGCTGGCCTCAAACTCAGAAATCCACCTGCCTCTGCCTTCCAGAGTGCTGGGATCACTGGCATGCGCCGCCAACACCTGGCTTGATATATTCTTTATTTACATTTCAAATGATTTCCCCTTTCTTTGATTCTCCCCCAAAAGTCCCATAGGCCCTCTTCCTTCCCCCTGTTCCCCCATTCACCCCTTCCCACTTCCCTGTTCTGGTATTCCCCTACACTGCTGCACTTTCCACACAAACATTCCATTTTACTGGTAGCTCTAACTCTCAAGAACAGACTAAGAACCCAGTCTAGTTCTAACACTATATAACAGTGTCCTTTCCAGAACCAGGGGCCACTCCTTCCTTCTTCTTGGGCATCATCTGATATGTGGATTGTGCCTTGAGTATTCCAAGCTTCTAGGCTAATATTCGCTTATCAGTAAGTGCATACCATGAGTGTTCTTTTGAGACTGGGTTACCTCACTTAGGATGATGTTCTCCAGCTCCACCCATTTGTCTAAGAATTTCATGAATTCATTGTTTCTAATGGCTTAATAGTACTCTATTGTGTATATATACCACATTTTCTGTATCCATTCCTCTGTTGAGGGACACCTGGGTTCTTTCCAGCTTCTGACTATTATAAATAGGGTTGCTATGTACAAATTGGAGCATTCATCCTTATTGCATGCCAGGGAATCCTCTGGGTATATGCCCAGGAGTGGTATAGCAGGGTTCACAGGAAGTGTCGTGCCCAGTTTTCTGAGGAACCACCAGACTGATTTCCAGCATGGTTGTACCAGCTTGCAATCCCACCAGCAGTGGAGGAGTGTTCCTCTTTCTCCACATCCTCGCCAACACCTGCTGTCTCCTGAGTTTTTAATCTTAGCCATTCTGACTGGTGTAAGGTGAAATCTCAGGGTTGTTTTGATTTGCATTTCCCAAATGACTAATGATGGTGAACAAATCTTAAGGTACTTCTCAGCCATCTGAAGTTCTTCAGGTGAAAATTCTTTGTTTAGCTCTGTATCCCATTTTTTAATAGGGTTATTTGGTTTTCTGGGGTCTAACTTCTTGAGTTCTTTGTATATATTGGATATTAGCCCTCTGTCAGATGTAGAGTTGGTGAAGATCTTTTCCCAATTTTCTAACCCACCATCTTAACCAGGCCTTGGTAACATAACTTTGCTCTGTATTAGTCAAGCTTTGCAACACAGGCCTAGATACTAAGAGCTACCTGCCACTTAATTTCCAAATAGTCCCAGTTCACTGTCTTCAGCTTCTCATTTCTGGTCAGCTTCTGATCATGATTAGAGTGTTAGTTAGCGCTGGTGCTATATTCAAACCCTGCCCCAGATACCAGGAAAGAAGAGTTCTCTTACAACAGAGGGCCTAGGACTAGGCACATCTTTTTTTTATTTTATTTATTTATTTATTTATTTATTTATTTATTTGATTCCCCCCCCCCCCCCCAGACAGGGTTTCTCTGTATAGCCCTGGCTGTCCTGGAACTTACTCTGTAGATCAGGCTGGCCTCGAACTCAGAAATCCACCTGTCTCTACCTCCCAGAGTGCTGGGATTACAGGCATGTGCCACCACTGCCCAGCTTATCTTTTTTATTTTAACTTCTAGCTGCACGTAGGGGTTAAGTTAGGAGCAAATCAAGTCAGTAAGTCACAGGAAAGCACAGAGCAAGCCCAAGCACTGTGGCCAATTCATGCCTTTGGCTGTTTACATCCAGATACTATTGTTATCTGGATGTAAGAGTGGAGAGGTATCTGAGCTAGCTTGCCCACTGCCACCCTAGGCAGTCTTAGGAGTCTCGGAGTCACACTCTGCTTGTCAGGAAGCAGAAGCCCCCTAGGATTTTTATATCCTGAGCTCCAAAGGCCTCTACTCTCTGACAAACCTGGGACAAACTAACTGAGGTGCTATTAACATATCAACCTGGCCTCCAGGTTCTCCCAGCATCCCTCCATTACAGGTTCCTCCTGCCGGCACCTCCTACCCTGAACTCTCCAGCCCTGGCTGGGCCTGCCCTTCTCCCAGATGCTCTTTCTTATATAATCCACTTGTGTTGGATACTGACCTTTTACCCTTTCACCACTTTGGACTCTCCGACTCCTCTCCCCTCTCCCACTACATGGCCTGGCTCAGTCTGGCCATGTTCTTTCTGGACCCTTCCAGATTGCCTCTGACTATGCTCTCCCTTTATATATATATATATAATATATTCTTTATATATATATGCATATATATATATATATATTCTATATTCTTTGTTTACCTTCCAAATGATTTCCCCTTTCCCAGATCCCTCCTCCCCATATGTCCCATAAACCTTCTTCTCTCCACCCATTCTCCAACCACCTCTCTCCTTTTTCTCTGTCCTGATACTCCCCTCCAACGCTAGATCAATCCTTTCCAAGATCAGGACCCTCTCCATACTTCTTCATGGGAGTCATTTGTTATGCTATTTGTGCCTTGGGTATTCAGAGCTTCTGGGCTAATTAATATCCACTTATCAGAGATTGCATTCCATGTGTATTCTTTTGTGATTGGGTTACCTCACTTAGGATGATATTTTCCAGATCAAACCATTTGCCTAAAAATTTTGTGAATTGTTTCTAATTGCTGAGTAGTATTCCATTGTGTAAATATACCACATTTTCTGTATCCATTCCTCCTTTGAGGGACATCTGGGTTCTTTCCTATGCTCTTCCTTTTATCTACAATAAATTTTTTCCTCCACCACGCTTAGGAGCAGTCATGCTCTCCTCTGTCTTGAGACTTGGTGAAATGAAGTAATCATTTCCTAGCTCTACCTGTGACTAAGCAATGAGTGATACAGTTTTGATCAAGAGTCAAAGCAAAAATGATATTCATGTGAAAGACTAGGTATAGAGACTCAGTCTACTTTGATAAAGAGCATCTACAAAATTCCTTTAGCCAGCATCACAACGTTGGAAAGATACTTGGGTGCTAGCTGCTTGGGGTGGCCAAAGACCACAATCCTTGGGAAAGGCTGAGGAGGGCAGATCATTCAACGACAGCATGGCGTACCCAGGGAGTTCAAGTCTAGCTTGAGCTATGTGGGGAGACCTTGTCTAAAAAACAAAAACTTCCAGGCATGGTGACACCTGCCTTTAATCACAGCACTCTCAAGGCAGAGGCAGACAAACTGTGTGAGTTTGAGGTCTACACAGTGAGTTCTAGAACATCCAAGGGCTATATACTATCTCAAACAAACAAATGAACAAACATCCCAAACCACAAGAGTAAAAATAAATAAATAAATAATCAACCAACTGAACAGGCAACAAAAACAAACAAACAGAAAACCAAACCAAAAGGCCACTTTTTTTTCCTCTTAAGGTTGGGGATGAAGCTAGGATGTTTACTTTGATCATCAGGTTCACCATACTTCCTATAAAGATCCCCCTGAGATGACTTCTGCAGCTTATCTTTAATTTTGAACATTACACTAAAAAGTAGAGGTTATCGCTGGATGACGGCGGCATACACCCTTGATCCCAGCGCTTGGGTGGCAGAAGCAGAAAGATCTGAGTTTGAGGCCAGCATGATCTATATAGCTAGTACCAGGACAGCCAAGGGTGCCCAGAGAAACCCTGTCTCAAACCCAAACCCAAACCCAAACCCAAACCCAACCACACAAGACATAGAGGTTATGGAAAACTAAAATCTTGCCAGGTCCAGGCCCAGCATGTGTTACAGTACTAAGAGCAGTGTGGAAAATACACATCCACAGAAATGTTCTCAACTGAATTGTGACAAATGTGCAAAACAGTTCAAAGGAGAGCATACCACGTTTCAACAAATAGTTTCTGCAAATATCACCTTCCTGCAAAATGGAATTGAACATTCATAGACAAATACCAATGCCCCTGAGATTCCTTAACCCAAAGCTAATAGCTTATACATTTGTGACCTAAACATGTGTGAGACTTTAAATAAGGAAACAACTCTTCTGTATACACAATTAATCAATCAGGCATAGGGGTTTTATATTGAATGCTAGGAGCAGGATCCATAAACAGTGCATTTGATACATTGTAGATAATCAAAATGAAAAATGTTTGCTCTGCAAAAGACCTTTTGGAGCAGATAGAAAGACAAACTATGTCCTGGGACAGTCTTACAACTCACAAATGCCGAAACAGGCTGCCTAATAGATAAAGTTTAAAAATCAACAGTGGAAAGATAAACAGTTAGGATGGAAGCGGAGGAGGAGGGATGGGTGACGAGGACCTGAGATGTTTAGCATGATTAGCCACGAAAAGATGCAAATGAAAACCACTGCAAGTTATTTCAACACAGCAGTCAATCAAGTGATGATATTGAGCATAGATACATAAATAAGAGAAGTGGGTAGGTGTCTAGCCCTTCAGATCATTGCTGGCAAGGCAACCATGTTAATATTTATTATAAACAAATGCCAGGCAGTGGTGGTACATGCCTTTAATCCCAGCATTTGGGAGGCAGAGGCAGGTGGATTTCTGAGTTCAAGGCCAGCCTGGTCTACAAAATGAGTTCCAGGACAGTCAGGGCTACACAGAAAAACCATGTCTCGGAAAAACAAAAACAAAAACAAAAACAAAGAAAACCCCCAAACAAACAAACAAACAAACAAAACAACCCCCCCCCCCAATTTCTCTGTCTTTGGGATGTCCGTGACTGAATGATAGTCTCAGAGCATTCCCCACTGACCCTTTGGAGCACGCTGGTGAACTGTGCGATTGAGTTGAATGCAGGTGAGTGTCCTGTGCGAAATTTGAAAATTGCTTTGTTTCACAAAACAAAGTATCTAAAAACTTTGCCATATATTTACACATATCTTGAAATCTCTTGGAATGACCACTTCCCTGTTTCTTTTGCTTCTTCATGGTTGCGAGTATGATGAAATCAAACGGACAGGGTGGGAGCAGATCTTGCTGCCTTGTGTCTAGGTCTTTTGACTGCATGCCAAATCTGGGGTTGTTCATTCCACCTGTTTAACCTGCCTGGGACATCACTAATGTTCCCACCCCTGTGTTCATCAGTGATATCAATTTGCCAACAAACAAGGTTCATTGTCATAGTTAGAAACCGATGGTGACTTTGGAGCACAGCCAGGAGGGGGCCTTGCACTTTCTTGTTTTCAGCACTGTTGATTGAGTGTCCCTGTGCTCGGTGGTTCTGGTGGCACACAAGGATGACACGTGGAAGAGTGTTAACTCCCTTGTACAGTTAGAGCCTGTCTCTGGAATGCAAAGATCACCTGATCTAATTGTCCCGAGGTTTACCGCCTCTGTCTGCGCACCTAGGCCTGATCCTGGAAGCTTCTGGCCTCCATACAATCTAATCTAGGCTTAGAATATTTTCGGTCTCAGACTTACTGCTGGATGTTCTCACCCTTTCTTGTTCTTTCTGATCTCTGACTGGCTGATTCAACTCAGCTGTTCTGGCTCAAACTCCTCTCCAAACTAACAGATTCAATGTAGCTTCTTTATCTCTCCCGAATTGTTCTGCTTGGCCTCTTACTAACCTTGGCAATCTGTTCTAGTCTTCTGGCTCCTTCCCATTCTCTGGCTTTGCCTCATGTTCTGTCTTTACCTGTATCTAGCTTGTTCTCTCTTCAACCTATCTCTGTAAAACTTGCCTGGTAAAACTGCCTTCTTCTTTCTCTCTCTTAAGTAGCTTCCTCTCTCTCTTCTCCTAAGAGTTGGATATAGCCTATTCTGTCAAATCTTTCTCTGATTATCACTTTGTCTGCCACTCAGTTAGCCATCACTTTCAAACATGGTCGTTTCCTTTACAAACTAACTTTATCTTCATTGTTTGGGTGTGTCTGTATTCTAGCCAGAGGGATTAAGGGTGTGTGCTAAGGTTGAGCCATACCACCACTAGAAACAGGTTTTTTTCCCAGCAAATAACACAATTTCAGGGGTCACAGTGTGATCAAATATTCTGCAGCAGTGCTGTGACTTTATTATTTGGTGCATAGACTAAACATTTTGTGACATAGGACCTCCTATTAAGAAACTGGGCCTGGTGGTGATAGCATACACCTTTAATCCCAGTGCTCTTGAGACAGGCAGTCAGATCTCTGTGAGTTCAAAGTCAGGCTGTTCTGTAGAGTAAGTTCCAGGTCGGCTAGGCCTACACAGTAAAACCGTGTCTCAGAAAACAAACAAACAAACAAATAAAAAACACAAAAACCAAACAAAAACCAAACAATCAAGTTGGTACAACAGGGAACAGTGTTGCAAGTCTATAATTTCAGACATTGGGAGATAGAAGCAGGAGGATCAGAGGTTCGAGGTTGTCCCGAGTTATGTTGCAAATTTGGGCCAGCCTGGGCTATATGACACTCTGTCTCAATTTAAAACAAAAACAAAGATGAAAGCAGCACAGTTTAATGTGCCATGACTTGGAGATTTCATCAGGAGTTCTTCCTTGTGGAAATAAACTATAATTCACCATGAGTGTAACAGTTGCAAAGTCAGAAGCTGGGTTAAGATTAAAGCGGCAAGTCAGACAAAGCAGGTGAGGCCTTTGGCCAGAGAAGACATGACCAACAAAATCAGAGTTTAACAGTGGAACTGCGTAACCTTGCCTCCTAACAGTGCCTTAAAGCAGCGGTTCTCAACCTGTGGTCTGACACCCTTTAGGGGTCCAATGACCCTTTCACAGGAGTTGCCTAAGACCATCAGAAAACAGGGATGTTTGTGTTACGGTTCATAACAGTAGCAATGTTACAGTTATAAAGTAGCAACAAGAATAATTTTATGGTTGGGGGTCACCAGAACACGAGGAACTGTATTAAAGGGTCGTGGCATTAAGAAGGTTGCGGACCATTGCATTATAGGGATGAGATCATAAGACTAATGTCCAACACATTTTGCTTATATAAGCGGCATCTTATGAGACGACAGTAAAGCTATTTACATATCTTGCTTGGATGTACAAGGAGTCTCATCTCTTATTAATTGGCTATGAGAGTCTAAGCAAGCACTGGAGTCTGGTGTTTATTTATTTATATTACTTTTTTTTATGAGAGAGGAAGGAAACACAGAGAGTGATACACTGAACAGTGTACTAATTTATAAACCACTATTTATACACTTAATTGGTGTAGCAACTAATTTATAAACCACTACTTATACATTTAATTGGTGTAGGGAAAAGAAGATACAGGACAAACAAATTGTCCCATCACCTTTGCTAATGGATTTTTCAATCAATGTGGATCCTAGCTCTTCCTGCACAGGTCCCCCCACTTCTGCATGTATTACTTACTGGTTTGCAGAGACCCAATGTTTTCTAGCTAAAGTGGAAGAATATCAAATTCAAAACACAAAGCATTTGTTAAGTAAACAATAAGAAGCTCTGAAGAGGGGGACCTGCAGGTCCCAAAGGCCCCAGTCCCTGATGGACTGGTTATATTTTGATTTATGGCAGCCTGTAATTGCCCAGTTTTGACCCCAGAGAGGACTGTGTGGGAAGTTTGTCTGTGAGATAGAACTGAGGCACTGCTCTGCAGAGTGTCTGGAGCCTGCTAAGAGGATGCAACGTCCACTGTCCAGCCTCTGATAAGCCCGGGAAGTGCCTGCTGTACTCAGCTGGGAAGTCAACGGAGCTGTGCATTTCTGTTCTCATTCTGTAAGGAGGAGGGCAGACTGCAGGAACACTATCAAATTGTGAGTACTTCATTTTCTCTAAAATAAGACAATTTAAAAATCTTCCGCTGTCTGAATTAAATGAGTGTTAATTTTTTTGTTGGTTTGGGTGTATACTAAACTGTACAGTGTTGTCAAAAAGATATTTTGGGGGGCTTTAACCTCTACTATCACAAGTTCTTATTTTGCAAAAGTGAATGAGCCAATTGTTATTTAGAGGTAAACCCTGAAAACCACTTTCCTTAAAAATAAGAAATTGTGTGGATTACAGTAGATTATAAAGTAATTTCATTCTTGCCCATAGAAGCTCAGAGGGATTTTGGACGGTAGTTGAAGTTAGCTGACGATTGGTCTAATGATGTGATTCTCCAGGAGGGATGCTCACTGCCTCTCTTGCTGTTGGAACCTGTTTTTAAATCAAGAGCTTGCTGATATGTGCTTTGTCTTGAGAGGGAAGGTTATAAGTAGATCCCACGCACCATGAAATATACGCCGTGTCCGACATGTCTGTTGAAACTGTTATGATATAAAGACTAGACTAGGGAAATAGACACAAATTATGTTTCTGAAATATAATTTCAGTATTTTTAAAATATTAGCATGTTTTATCTTTTGCTATCATTACTAATCCATAAAATTTATTTGAGATAATTTTAAAAAATAAATACCTTTATTTTTTAAAACTATATGCCCAAACTTATGGCTCTTTTGCATGAAATATCTAGACTAGATGAATCTGTCAAAAAGGGAGGAGACATGATGACAGGTGTTTGGGAAAGGGTATGAGATGTGACCCATGCTGGATTTGAGGTCTGAAGGCATAAGGGGCTCTGGAGTTGTGTGGTGATGTGAATATTCTGAATTCTATAGTTAAAGTTGAGTTTCATGAGTTAATTATATGTCAATAAATTACTATCAAAAACTATAGGTTAATAGTCCATGTTGGAAAGTGCCTTCTATATTCTAAAGTATAAACTCTCATAGAAGAGTTAATAAACCTTATTTTCTGTTGTTCAAAGACATTTTTCTGATTTTCTCTGACTAGAGTAAATTTTGACTGTAGAACCTTGGCTAAAGATTCATCAGCATGAAAAGTCTTTTTTTTTTGTACAATATTTGCATTAAAGAATAGCTTTGCCATACAAAACATTTTTTTGTAATGATACATTATTCTTTTGGAAGTACTATGAAAATGAAAACATTTTCCTTCTAGAGCAATCTACTTCATTTATTCAGAATTCAGGTGATATACACTGTAAGAGTAGATCTCAATGGTGTGAAGCCCCCACCATGCCATCTAGTTCTCAAGAGTCAGTGTTTCTCTTTCCTGTTAAAAGTTGAGACAGAGAAAAATCTTTGAGACCAATGTTTTGATTAAGGAGAAGGAAATGCAAAAGCTTTTATAGAATTAAGCATCTTTTTAGCAGAACACCTACCAGTGGCAATTTGTGAAAAGTACACTTTTTAGTAAGTTATAGATATTAAAGGAAAAACAGATTTTGTCTATATCGAGTTGTTCATCTTGATAAAAGGTCCCGTGTTAGCTAAACTGTTTTGTTTTAAATAAATATTTACTAGGAAAGATAACAAGACAAAGTCCTTCCAGATCCACAGAGCTTTTGCTCTCTAGTAGGGCAGAAATTTTCTCATGCCTCTAGTTTACTAGTAACCTACTTGAGTGTTTTAAAAATTATGTTATATTTATTTATTTGTGTTGTTTGTGAGTGTGTGCACGAGCATGCAGACACATGTGGTATAAAGCCCGTGAGGAGGGCAGGAAACAACCTGTGGGAAGTGCTTTTCTCTTTCCATCATGAGGTGTCAATCACCAGGTCATCACATTACAGGGCAAGTGTCTCTACACAAAGGTGTGTCTTGTTGACCCTATAGCATGTTTTAAAATTAATTTTATTAATATTTTATTTTTGAAAGTTTATCTTGCTGTATATCTATATACGATACTCCTATTAAATATTTTAAGGACTTTGTTATACAACCTTGTAAATCAGAAAACATTTCAGCAAAATTAAATATGAAAAGTCTGGAATTTTGCGAAAAATTTGAGATAGAAAATGATGCAAATGCCAGGTGTTTAGTTGTTTTATACTGTGCTATATGAAGCTTAAATGATAAAGAGTCAATTTTAAAGATAAAGAACAACTTCAATATTCCATGTTCTTCTGCATCATTCTAGTGTCTAAGTGAAACTCAGAAAAGACATTTAGAAAGAACTATATGATATTGCTAAAATTAGTACCTAAATCAGACTAATAGTGCTTTTGTTTTTGAGACAAGTAGCCTAGGCTGGCCTTGAACTCACTCTGTGACTGCGTTGGCTTTGAACTCACAGTGTAGCTGAGGCTAGCCTTGAACTTACAGTGTAGCCGAGGTTGGCTTTGAATTTACTGTGTATCAATCAGAGGGGCCTTGAACTCCTGATCCTTCTTCCTCCACTTCCCAAGTGCTAAGGTTGTGGGACTGTGCTATCACATTCAACTCAGAATTCTCTTTATATGGCGAGTCAGCTGACCTGTGGTAATGGAGAGACAAACATGCAGCATGGTTGTTGGTGGTGTTATTACATGGGAAACTTCATATGGAAGCATTGCTCCTGCTTCATTCAATTCACGCCGTACAAGACTGTGATTGGACCAGTGGAAACTGGGAGGCTCATGTGTTTTTTAAAGGAGCAGGATATGACTTCTAGACATATCAGGGTGGGAATCATCTTTAGAGAGGAAGAAATCTTGCTTACAGAGCTCATTGGAGTAACACACCAGAGGAAAAAAATTAAAATAATTTCATGGCTGGAGAGATGGCTTGGTGGTTTAGAGCACTGACTGCTCTTCCAGAGGTCCTGAGTTCAATTCCCAGAAATAACATGGTGGCTCACAACTATTTGCTATGGGATCTGATGCCCTCTTCTGGTGAATCTGAAGACGGGCTGCAGTGTACTCATATAAATAAATAAGTGTTAAAAAATTTTCAGATACTCAGACCTGTGTCATTTGTATGTTTGGTTTTTTTTTTTGGGGGGGGGGGTGGGTGATTTAAAAATCCTGTCTTCTCTGGGTATGGTGGCACAACAAAGTCAGCCTGGGTTACATAAAACTTTATCTCAAAAAACAAAACAATCAAATAAACCAAAGAAAATAACTGTCTACATTCCTGTAAAGCAACAAACCCATCTTCTTTTCTGTTTTCTTTTGGGATAATATTTTTCATTCTTTTTGGTTCATTCTCTCTGTGTATTCCAGGCCTCAAACTCACGAGCCTCCTGCCTCAGTTTTCTGAGGACTGCAGCACTGAGTCAGCCCCTTCTCTTCTACTGGAGAGGAGAAAGCTCCAAACTGGGAGAGCCTCTATGACGATCTCCCTCCTTCCAAATGACTCCCAGCTTGGGAACTGTGCTATTTAAAGACACATCCTGTTTTGGAATTCCTTCCCGGGGAATAACAAAAACATGCAAATTCCCCCTAAGGAATAGTCTTAGATTGTGCTAATTTTTCCTAATAACTTTCACTTTTTTGTATCTTTCTATTCAAAGTATAGCTGATGGAACTTTGCCAACATTGATGCTTTAATATTTACCAAAAGTGTTTACAAAGGATGATTAGAAAATACCGTGAAAGCTATGGTTTCACAGTCCCCAACTTCCTCTGTATTTGCAAAAAAGTCATATTTTCTTTAAATCTCACCCTAATTTAGAACATGGAGATCTGAAAAACCATTAGAATAATTTAAAAAAGATTTGTTTATTTTGAGACAAGCTCTCATTGTGTCTCCCTGGCTTGCCTGGAACTCTCTGCTAGACCATCTCTTCAAAGTCAGAGAGATTCAATTGTCCTTTGCCTCCTCAATGCTGAGTTTAAAGGCATCTGCCACTATGCCTCCCTGAGTTAGAACAAAAAATTACAGTTCTCGCTCTCTCTTCCTCCTTTCCCTTCCCCCTTTCTCTCCCTTCCCCTTTCTGTGTGCAAGCTTGTGTGTGTGTGTGTGTGTGTGTGTGTGTGTGTGTGTGTGTGTGTGTGTGTGCATGCCAGAAGAGGGTGTTGGATTGCCTGGAGCTGGTGTTGCAGGCAGTTGTAAGCTTGAAACCAAACTTTGTCCTATGGGAGAGCAGCAGGTCTCTGAAATGCAGAGTCATCTCTCCAGTCCCTAGAGCAACAGTTTTGGGGACTCAGTTACTGTTAGGAGCTGTGCTGAGTTTCTCAGACACCAACAGCTTTGCTAGGAGAGTGTCTGTGCTACAGCTAAGGTTCAGAGAGGTGTAATAAGTTACCCAAAAGTAAGCAGTGAACCTATGTTTAAGTTCTAACTTCAAATTTGGTATGCCTCTAATGGTTATTGTCAAAACTATTAAAGGCTAAGCAATAAGAAACTGGCAAAATTAAATAACTTTGTGTTTGAAAACAAAAAAAATCATTATAATGGAAATATATGTCTCATGTATAAATTCTGCAAATTTCACTTCTTTTCTAAAAAATGTTAATATGTGTGTGTGCATGCACACATGTGTGCACATGTGATGTATGTGTGTGTGCACACATGCTATAGAACACAGGTGGAGGGCTGATGACAGCCTTCTGGGATTGGCTCTCTCCTCCCACAGTTCTGCAGATTCTGGGATTTGAACTCAGGTTGCCAGGCTTCTGCTGCAAGCTTCTTTATCCCATGAGCCATCTAACCAGCTTAAAATTTTTATATAAAAAAAATAAGCCATTGTAACTTGTTGTTGTTGGCACGGAATCGTGCTACATAGCTTGGGCTGGTTTTGAACTTACTGTGTAGTCCTGGATGTTTATAGTGACACTCTTCTTGTCTCAGTCTCTACAGTGCTGAAGTCACATGCATGTGCCACCATGCCTGGCTTTCCACTGTTATGTAATAAAATCATAAATAGTCTGTTACAATTCCACCCCCTCAGGTTTTATTCTGAAAGAGTTTAGCATTGCTTAAGGAAACAAACGGAAGCTGGACCAGAGAATGGCAAATACCTATGTCACAACGTCTGATGGGTACTACCTCGCTGAACCCACACAGTATTATGGTATGTAATAAAAATAAAATATTTTTGTGTGTGGCTGGATAGATGGCTCTGCAGTTAAGAGCACTGACTGCTTTTCCAGAAGATCAGAGTTAGATTCCTAGAACCCACATGTTTGCTCATAACCATCTGCAATTCTAGTTCTACAGGCTCTAATACCTTTCTCTGGCTTCTTCTGGTACCAGACACACAAGAGGCACACAACACAGACATACTTTAATGAAAAATTCTCACATACACAAAATAAGTAAGTCTAAAAAAAACTGTATTCAGTTAAAACAGGAATTAACTCACAAAAATTTACGGACAAATAGAGGCAAACTTTTATGTCAGATTGTACATGAATCTTACAGTAGTTATAGTTGATAGAATTTTTTGAAGATTAATTGTGTGTGTGTGTGTGTGTTTGCAGCACAGGTTCCCATGGAAGTCAGAGGCATTGGATTTGCTTGTGAATCTCAATGTGGGTGTTGGGAATTGAATCCCAGTCCCCCGCAAGAGCAGAATACATTTTTTCTTCTTTCATGCATTACATCATGACCAGAATTTTCCCTCCCTCCCCTTCTTCCTATGTCTCCTCTCTTCCAGATCTACCCCTTCTGCCTCCTGTCAGAAAAGAGCAGGCCTCACAGGGACATCAACTAAACATGGCATAACAAGCTACAAAAAGACCAGGCACATACCATCACATCAAGGCTGGACTAAGCAACCCAGTAGGAAGAAAGGGGTCCCACAAGCAGGCATAAGAGCCAGAGACACCCCTTCCCTGTCACCATGTACACTGTTAGGAATCCCACAAGAACATGCAGAACTCATTTGTAAAAGCTGAGCCTCCTCTCCAGCACTTGAAAAAATTGTTAAGATTCGTTTGCTTATTTTTCTATTTTCTGTGTATATCTGTGTGTGACTGTGTGCTCTCTGTGTACCACGTGAGAGTGGGTGCCGGGAAGGCAAGAAGCTGGGCTTACAGGCAGCCGTGAGCCACGCTGTGGGTCTGGGTATTGAAGCCTGGGCTCTCTGCGCCGGCTGCGAGGGCTCTTAGTTACGGCTATCTCCTCAGGCCCCAGCTGTGCTTGACATGCTAATATTAGTATAAATCTCATAAAACATAAAGACATGACAAGAAGAATGCAGGTAACACTAGAAACTTTCTACACACAGACTACAGCAATGCTATAGATGTAATATTACACACAGTTTTCAAAGGAACTTAAACTCTCATTCCATGGGGTGAGAAAGATTTGCTTTGGACAGTCAGCCAGTAGGCTCCCTTTAAAAAAAAATCTGTTTTACTGATTTCTTTTTTCTGGTTTGTTTGTGGTGCTGAGGACTGAACCCAGGATCTTGGCATGTTCTGCAAGCACTTTACTAGAGAACTGTATCCCCAGAGACATTTCCTTGTATCAAGCTATTTGATAGTATTCAGCCCTGCACTGGTGTTAGATGCTATAGGATTATAAATGATTTGTGTGAATAATTTTTATTGATCCTGATGGCAGACTTTTGAAGATAATTTTAAATCTAATTATCTGATGGCTCGGCTCCAGGAAAAAAATACAATCCTTACCAACTGCAGACATAGCATAACCAAGGACTGCTCAGCTCTTTCAGCAGATAGAGCTGCTGAAAATTTTTAATTAAGCCCAGAAATTTTCTTGAAAGCAGGGAATAAATTAGCTTTCGGAACTTCTGGTGATCATGGCCATCATGTGCTATCTTATAGTTTATATGTGCTTTAAATTTTTATTTATTTATTTATTTATTGCCAGGGTTGACACTACTTGACACTTGAGATGCTTGGAATTCTCTTCTTTCTGCCTCCCATCTCACTGTAGGAATGCTAAGATTAGAAATGTATACCACTGCATCAGGCTCTGGGTGGCCTCTGTTTATAGAACCAACAGGTCATCCAGCTTGGGTGGTTAATGTTTTTATGGGTCGGGCCATTTTGAGGACCCTAGGCTATGTTTTTTAAAAAAAAATTATATGTATGTGTCCCAAGAACACACACACACACACACACACACACACACACACCCAGGGTCAAGCATGCAACATACATTGAGGCATACTCATGCTGCAGTGTAAGCATAGAGGTCAGGGGCTAACCTTGGCCATCATCCTCACTTTCCATCTGGTTTGAGATAGTCTCTGCTTGGTTATTGCTGTTCTAGGTGCACTCTGATCTTGCTGAAGTCATTCTGGGATTACAGTGTACATTCCGGACCAGCTGGATGTGGGTTCTCCGAGACCCAACTCAGGTCTTTGTGCTTGAGCGAATTAGCCCACTGAGTCACCTTACCAGCCCCATTAATACAAGTCTTTAACTATCACATTTCATTTAAATCTTATAGTAATTCTTCAAGGTTGGGAAGTTGATCTATATATACATAATAAATTGAAAAAGAAGCTAGTAACACCGGCATACAAATATTAAAAGAGAGCACTGAGATGCTATAAAGGAGAATTCCAAACAAAAGGCCCTTTGCTGTTGTTTTGTTTTATTTGAAATGCGTGGGTTTTTTTTCCTTTTGGGGTGAGCTAATTTGCTAATTTATATTGTTTATGGCCCGGCTGTACTTTGAAGGTTAGAGACAGGTGTGGCTCAGTAGGCGCTTGGAGTTGGATCGTTCTTCAGATAAAAGGTTTATCAGAGCTCACTTCATGGTGGGGTCTGAAACAAATTCAGCAGGCTTAAGGAGCATAAAGGACATTCTATTATATTTTTTAATTAAAGAACATTTTTTGGAGACAAGGTCTTATTGTGTAAGGGTGTGAAATTGGGAGAGGCAGCTGACATGCCCCCAGGAAGTGGGTCTAAAGTTGACATTACCCAATTAGGCCAAGAGGCACTATTCTACGAGGTTTGGGCTGGACAGCTGTTTGGGAAGTCTCAAGAAATTTCCAGATAAGAATGGGCCTAGTTAAAACCCAACTAATGGGTTGGCTGTGGTCAATGGGTTGCCTCTGGGCCTGTGTGGGATGCTGAAAGCGTTCTTACCATGCCTGAAGCCTTCTCTGCTGTGCTGTGGCAACAACCACATGCATAAGGTAGGGAAAAACTCAATTAAAAATCTGGGAGATATTCAGTTTCCCTTAAGGAGAGAGACGAGATTGGTGCATGCACCACTAGCAACTAATGCCCTTTCTTCTGGCTCCTGACCTACCTCTGCACACCTCTGCGGTCACAGCATTTATTAGGTATTGTAGTTCCATTTACTGTGTTCCTATTGTTCTGGACAGCAAGCCCTGAGATGTAGTAGATATGTTGAACTAACTTTTTGTTAGTATAAAACATTTTGAAGTTTAAAGCAATTATGAATATGAATGTTTTTTAACCTTTTATGATTTGTTTTTTTATGTTAATAAAACCAGATATTTTGCCAGAACAATTCCATTATCAGCTGTGTAACACGGATTTCCAAGAACCACCCTATTGCCAATATTCCACTGCTCAGTTCCCTCCAGCATTACAGTCCCCATCTTTACAAAGCCATCTCAACACACATGGCTTGGATCCACAGTACAGTGGTGGCGGTTGGTGCGGACTCGACGCTCGAGAATCTAGTCAGTCCACTTATGTGGTTGTTCACGATGATGAGGATGGCTTCCCTGGGACACAGACATGCAGACCGACTTGTTCTTTACGCTGGAAGGGACAAGATGAGCTCTGCATGGTCTGTGGTGATAAGGCGTCAGGATATCACTACAATGCACTTACCTGTGAGGGCTGCAAAGGTAAGGGTAAGGTGGAACCAAACAGACGGTGCTGCACACAGCTGGTACACACACGTGTGTGTGTGTGTGTGTGTGTGTGTGTGTATGAAAAACAAAACCAGGAATCAATCTGTGATAAAAGACAGGAGAATAAAATGTTAAGTTTACGGTTAGTTTCTTCTTCCTTCTTTTTTCCTTCTTTTTTCTTTTGAAATAGGGTCTCATTGTGTAGCCCAGGCTGGCCTATAACTTACTATGGACATCAGATTGGCCTCAAACTCACAGAAAACTGCCTGTCTCTGTCTTAGGTGCTAGGATTAAGGTTGTGGGCCACCGTCCTGGCCCTAGGGTTCATTTCATTTCTTTCTTTTCTTTTTCTCTTCCCTCCTCATTCTTGTCTTCACCTTCCTCCCCTTCCTCTTCCTCCTCTTCTTCCCCCTCCTCCTCATTGTCTTTCTTCTTTTTTTGAGAAAAGGTCTCTCTATGCATCCCTGGCTGTCCTTGAACTCTCAGAAATCCACCTGCCTCTGTATCCTTACTGCTGGTATTAAGAGTGTTCACTCCCAGGTCTGTCTCTTCATTTTTGATGAAGACTTTCACATTTTACTTTAAACTCAATACATATAAGCAAATGTTTCCCCTGTTTTTAGAAGAATTTGATGCTGGAACAAAACATGACATTATAAAGATCTATCAACCTTTTTATGTGGTTGGAAAAAATTTGAAATAAATGATGTCTAGGATTCTAAGTCAAAAGATTTTTTTAAAGTCTTTCGAAAAGAAAAAGAACAAGCTGGGTATGTGGAGCTGAGGGCCAGGGTTGGCGGCGATGTTTGTAAAGAGCAAAGAGTGGCAGGGTCTTTGCTAATCACAGTTCTGAAGCAGCCCAGCACTTCAGTAATCAGTCAACATCGGGATGGGAATGCAGGTCGGTGGCAGAGCACTCAGCACCTACTTTTGGATTTGATCCTTGCACCCTCAGAAACAAAGCAAACCACGCCAAACAACAGAGAACAGTTCGCCAATATAACACAAATAAATGTGTTTGTTTAGGGTAAAATTTTATCTGTAAATCTTACACCTTGTCTTAGTCAAGGTTTCTATTCCTGCACACACTTCATGACCAAGAAGCAAGTTGGGGAGGAAAGGGTTTATTCAGCTTACACTTCCACATTGCTGTTTATCACCAAAGGAGGTCAGGACTGGAACTCAAGCAGGTCAGGAAGCAGGAGCTGATGGAGAGGCCATGGAGGGAGGTTTCTTACTTCCTGGCTTGCTCAGCTTGCTTTCTTACAGAACCTAAGACCACCAGCCCAGAGATGGCACCACCCACAATGGACCCTCCCCACTTGATCACTAATTGAGAAAATGCCCCACAGCTGGATCTCATGGAGGCACTTCCCCAACTGAAGCTCCTTTCTCTGTGCTAACTACAGCCTGTGTCAAGTTGACACACAAAACCAGCCAGCACACACCTCAACACTAGCAAAGGAAATAGGGTACAAGAGTTCTGAGGAGAGTAGTTAGGCTAGGCAGGGGTGGCCTGCTCTCGACGGGCTACTGTTAAAACTGAGCTGAAGAACCCTGCATAGTTTTGAAAACCTGAGCTGAGCCTTTTCTTCCTTAGTTGAATTGAAATGGTGAAACTCCATCTCTCAAGTGTCAACAGGAGAAGAATGAGTGGCGGGGCTTAAATGGGGCTTTGAGTAAGTGAGGCAGTTCATGGGAGGGAGAGCAGGGAATGGCAGGATTGCTGTGGATGAGGTTCGAAGGAGGAAAAGGGAAGGGAAAGGCTTTCTCATCTGACAAGTGCTGCGAAAGGGAGGGAAGGGAGTGTGCAGGGGGCAGACTGCCTTGTGGACTGGACTCAAACTGTGAGGGCTCAGAAAGCGAGACTTTTCTGATATTTTTGTTTATTTTAGGTGACTACGTATATTCTCAAAAGAAACTTGAGAGATGCTTTGTGGGCTCTTGATATTCTGTAAAGTGCAGTTTAAAATTCTTATAGGTAATTTACCTATAGTAGGGCAGAAAGTCGTATTAATGTGATAAAGATCCTCGGGCTGTAAAGACCCAGCCTCAGGATGTTAACTGGAAAGAATTAGATAACTTTCCAGATAAATGTATATTTAAACAAATATCCGGGGCTGGAGAGACGGCTCTTCCAAAGGTCATGAGTTCAAATCCCAGCAACTACATGAGGGTTCATAACCATCCATAATGAGATCTGATGCCCTCTTCTGGGGTGTCTGAAGACAGCTACAGCAAGCAAGCAGGACCAGGATGAGAAGGAAAAGTGTCTGAGGACAGCCACAGTGTACTTACATATAATAAATAAGTAAATCTTAAAAAAAAAACCAAACAAATATCAGGAGAGAAAAACCCCTCATTTAATTGAGATACAGTTAACTTGATTACTTTTTTTTTGTTTTTTTGGGTTTTTTTGTTTGTTTGTTTGTTTTTTGAGACAAGGTTTCTCTGTATCGCCCTGGCTGACCTGGCACTCACTCTGTAGACCAGGCTGACCTTGAACTCAGAAATCCACCTGCCTCTGCCTCCCAAATGCTGGGATTAAAAGTGTGTGCCACCATAGCCCGGCTTTGATTACTTTACTATAAAGGTAAAATGTTAATAAAAATGAGAAGTAACTAATATCAATGTTAAACTTTGACAATTTTTGTTGTTAGGTTTTTTCCGGCGCAGCATTACCAAAAATGCAGTGTATTCTTGCAAGAATGGTGGCCACTGTGAGATGGACTTGTACATGCGCAGAAAATGCCAAGAGTGCAGACTGAAAAAGTGCAAGGCGGTGGGGATGTTGGCAGAATGTAAGTGCCATTGTGCTCGCTGCTCGTGCTTCTGAGGGGATTTAACTTTTCCCAACCTTACTTTCCTGACAGGGAAGACATGATAACAGTGGTGGTTTTCTCAGGACAAGGTTCACCCATTGCACTAGGAGTGTGCTGACTGAGCCCTGTGGTTTCCACAAATGTGGGAAACTCGGTTGCATAATTTGTGTTAGAGGAGGACTGTATCCACACTCTCCTCTATTTATTAAAAATGAATTTAAAAATAATAAAAATGTAAAAATTTTCCAACCTTACTGAGAACATAAAGAGTTATTTTGAACATTGTCATATTCGTTTGTATATACACACCACACATGTACAGTGATTGTTCCATGTGGGTGGCTTGTTATCAATATAAGTAGTGCTTCCTATAAATGTTGCCCTGTACTATAGTGCTCTAATTTTGAAATCAGTGACAGTTCCATCTTAATTAGATGTTCTCTGGGAGCGGGAGAGTGGCTCAGCAGTTAAGAGCTTTTGCCCAGGCCCTGGGCCGCTTCCCAGCTTCCACACTGCAGCTCAGATCATTCCTTTTTTTATTTTTTTTTATTCGATATATTTTTTTTATTTACATTTCAAATGATTTCCCTTTTTCTGGCCTCCCACTCCCCGAAAGTCCCATAAGCCCCCTTCCCTCCCCCTGTTCTCCCACCCACCCCTTCCCACTTCCCTGTTCTGGTTTTCCCCTATACTGCTTCACTGAGTCTTTCCAGAACCAGGGGCCACTCCTCCGTTCTTCTTGTACCTCATTTGAAGTGTGGATTATGTTTTGGGTATTCCAGTTTTCTAGGTTAATATCCACTTATTAGTGAGTGCATACCATGATTGATCTTTTGAGACTGGGTTACCTCACTTAGTATGATGCTCTCCAGCTCCATCCATTTGCCTAAGAATTTTAAGAATTCATTGTTTCTAATGGCTGAATAGTACTCCATTGTGTATATATACCACATTTTTTGCATCCATTCTTCTGTTGAGGGATACCTGGGTTCTTTCCAGCTTCTGGCTATTATAAATAGGGCTGCTATGAACATAGTGGAGCATGTATCCTTATTACATGCTGGGGAATCCTCTGGGTATATGCCCAGGAGTGGTATAGCAGAATCTTCCGGAAGTGACGTGCCCAGTTTTCTGAGGAACCGCCAGACTGATTTCCAGAGTGGTTGTACTAATTTGCAACCCTCAACACTCTTCTGTTGAGGGATACCTGGGTTCTTTCCAACTTCTGGCAATTATAAATAGGGCTGCTATGAACATAGTGGAACATGTAGCCTTATTACATGCTGGGGAATCTTTTGGGTATATGCCTAGGAGTGGTATAGCAGGATCTTCTGGAAGTGAGGTGCCCAGTTTTCTGAGGAACCGCCAGACTGATTTCCAGAGTAGTTGTACCAATTTGCAACCCCACCAGCAGTGGAGGAGTGTTCCTCTTTCTCCACATCCTCGCCAACACCTGCTGTCTCCTGAATTTTTAATCTTAGCCATTCTGACTGGTGTAAGGTGAAATCTCAGGGTTGTTTTGATTTGCATTTCCCTAATGACTAATCAAGTTGAGCATTTTTTTAAGATGTTTCTCAGCCACCCGAAATTCTTCAGGTGAGAATTCTTTGTTTAACTCTGTACCCCATTTTTTAATAGGGTTGTTTGGTTTTCTGGAGTCTAACTTCTTGAGTTCTTTATATATATTGGATATTAGCCCTCTATCTGATGTAGGGTTGGTGAAGATCTTTTCCCAATTTGTTGGTTGCCGATTTGTCCTTTTGATGGTGTCCTTTGCCTTACAGAAACTTTGTAATTTTATGAGGTCCCATTTGTCAGTTCTTGATCTTAGAGCATATGCTATTGGTGTTCTGTTCAGAAACTTTCTCCCTGTACCGATGTCCTCAAGGGTCTTCCCCAGTTTCTTTTCTATTAGCTTCAGAGTATCTGGCTTTATGTGGAGGTCCTTGATCCATTTGGATTTGAGCTTAGTACAAGGAGACAAGGATGGATCAATTCACATTCTTCTGCATGCTGACCTCCAGTTGAACCAGCACCATTTGTTGGAAAGGCTATCTTTTTTCCATTGGGTGTTTTCAGCCCCTTTGTCGAGGATCAAGTGGCCATAGGTGTGTGGGTTCATTTCTGGATCTTCAATCCTGTTCCATTGATCTGCCTGCCTGTCACTGTACCAATACCATGCAGTTTTTAACACTATTGCTCTGTAGTATTGCTTGAGGTCAGGGATACTGATTCCCCCAGAATTTCTTTTGTTGATGAGAATAGTTTTAGCTATCCTGGGTTTTTTGTTATTCCAGATGAATTTGATAATTGCTCTTTCTAACTCTGTGAAGAATTAAGTTGGGATTTTGATGGGTATTGCATTGAATCTGTATATTGCTTTTGGCAAAATGGCCATTTTAACTATATTGATCCTGCTGATCCATGAGCATGGGAGGTTTTCCCATTTTTTGAGGTCTTCGTCCATTTCCTTCTTCAGTGTCTTGAAGTTCTTGTCATACAGATCTTTCACATGTTTGGTAAGAGTCACCCCAAGATACTTTATAGTGTTTGTGGCTATTGTGAAGGGGGTCATTTCCCTAATTTCTTTCTCAGCTCAGATCATTCCTAAGGCAGTCCCTGAGGATCCAAAGACCTCTACTGACCTCTGCAGGCAGGAATGGGTTGTGCATACACACACAAGCAAAACACTGACACACATAAAATAATCTACACAATGATTTAAAAAAAGATCTTGTATTTTTATGTTACTAAACCGAAAAATATATGCTGCCTTGAAAAGTGCAAAGTTAAAGTTAGTAGTTTCCAAAAAGAGAGAGGGGAGGAGGAGAAGGCGTTCTCAGAGTCCTAACACATGGCACTTAGGACAATTGTAAAGTAAATTGAAAAGTAAAGGATCCCTGATAACCTCACATGCAAAGTCCACTAATAGTCGTGCGCCAGGACCTATCTCCGAATATCAACTCATTAGACAGTAGCGCTTCAGTGAGCTTTGGGAGATACAATTCAGTCCAAAGCAACCCTTGAAGAAGTTGCCTTTTATTTTATTCATTAATTTAATTTGTATTCAGGATCTCACTTTGTAGCAGGCCTGCAACTTCCTATGTATGCCAGGCTGGCATCAAACTCAGAGATTCCCCCTGCCTTTCTGCCCTCCAATTTCTGGCCCAAAAGTGTTCTTTTAATCCTTGTCAGGAACCGTGTGTGGAAGGGATGTCGGAGTCTTCTGAGGGACTCTATACATAAAACGAGTCATTCTTCACTTTAACTTAATTAAATTCTGGCAACGTGAAGCTCCAGAGAATAGGTGAGCACAGTCACCGTGACTGGGGAGCACAAGCCTGGTCCACATGAGTCCCCGCCCACACCCTGCCTCTGCTGCTTGCATCTGCACACTACAGTTACCTTTCTTACTTTTTTTTTTCAATTTTTTTATTCGATATATTCCTTATTTACATTTCTTTTTTTCTTTATTTACATGTAAAATGATTTCCCCTTTCCTGGATCCTACAGTTACCTTTCAGTTGTCCTAATCCCGCTGTGTTAGTGCTCTGAAGGCCCCTCCTCTTCTCCTCTTCTCCTCTTCTCCTCTTCTCCTCTTCCTTTCCTCATTGTCTTCTCCTTTTCCTCTTTCTCCTCTTCTTTCTCTTCATCCTCCTCTTCTTCCCCCTCTTCTTCCTTCTCTTCTTCCTCCTCTCCCTCCTTTTCCTCTTCTTCTTCCTCCTCCTCTTCCTCCTCCTCTATTTTCTCCACTTCCTTCTCCTCCACCTCCTCCTCCTCCTTCTCCTCCTCCTCTTGTGGTTTTACTTCTTGTGGTACTGGGGGTTGAGTTCAGGTTTCCCATATCCTAGACAATCTACCACTAAGCTACACCCACAGACTCCTTTTCTATTAAAAAAATATTGAAGATGGGGTTTGTCTGAGTTGCCGTGGCTGGTATTCAATGTGTGATCATCTTGTAATAGTTCTCTTGAGTAGTTTGGGTTACAGGTGTTTACTACCATGTTCAATACTTAATATGCTTAACATGGCTTCTTTTTTGTGTATTCTGTTCTCTGACAAATAATAAAATAATATAGAAGGGTTTTTGTTTTGTTCCATACTTCAGCTCATTAGTTTTTAATTTTATAGGTATATTTTTAAATATTTATGAAAATGACAGATATATTAATACTTAAATACTTTTAGTAGCTGCTAAAAGGCTTAGGGAAGCTGCTGCTGGTCCAGTAATGACACAAATGGAAGATTCAACACTCTATAAAAACAACAATCCCCAGGCTGGAGGAACAGCTCAGTGATTAAGGGCATACACTAGTCCTACAGAAGACCTGAGTTCAGGTCTCAGCACTCATACTGGATAGCTTATGACCAACTCTAGTCCCAGCTCAAGGGGATGTGACCCCTCTGGGCTCTGTGGGCACCTGCTCTCACCTGTACCTTTCCCCATACAGACTCACACAAGTAATTATAATATATTTAAAAATAAACAAACAACCCTCAAATAAATATTATTTGCCTTTGAAAAAGAATTGAATGCTTTGTCTGGCTTATAGGAAAATTTGACTTATTTTTAAAAATCCTGAGATAGTCTTTCTTAACCTTATTAATAAAACCAGTGATAATAGTTATCATGTAATTCTACTAGTCTATCAAATGACTGCTTCACTTCCAAGATGCAACTAATGTGTAAATTTCTTATATAAAAACCTAAAAATAATTTGGAAATGAAAACGAATCCTTAATCTTAGTTATAACTATTTTCAAGCAGACAAGGCAGCCATGAAGGGAAAAGCAGTATAGGAAATTTAATAGATGCACACATGCTCAAGCAATGTCTTTGACTGTTTACTCACTTAAGACCATTTTAACCAAATCCCACAGTGTTGGCTTCCAAGCCAAAAGTACTTACTGTGAATTTTGTGATGTTGCAGGTTTGCTCACAGAGGTCCAGTGTAAGTCAAAGAGACTTCGAAAGAACTTCAAGCATGGGCCTGCCCTGTACCCTGCCACCCAAGTGGAAGATGAAGGAGCAGACACCAAACACGTGTCATCCACCTCTAGATCTGGGAAAGAGGCAAGACTTTTCTTCCATACAGTCTCTTGTTTCTTTACGAACAATGTGTAACAGGCACACATTACAGGTGCCCCTCTGTTTCCTTATAGGTTCAGGACAACGTGACTCTAACTCAAGAGGAACATCGTCTTCTGAATGCCATAGTGACTGCTCATCAAAAATCCCTGATTCCCTTAGGGGAAACAAGCACACTTGTATGTATCCATTACTGGCAAGAAGTAACTTGTAATGAATGTTGTTAGGAAATGATAGTATGCCTCAGTAATTATCAGGAAGACAATACTATGCATCATTTTAATTTCTTTTTATGGACCAGCTACAGGAGTCTTCCAACCCAGAACTAAGTTTTCTGAGACTCTCAGAGGTATTAATCCTGCACATCCACAGGCTGATGACGTTTACCAAGGGACTCCCAGGTAAAATTGTTTCATTATTTTTTTAAGATTTATTTATTTTTATGTTTATATGCATGTTTTTTGAAATTATATATCAATATCATGTATACAACATACTGTGGAGGCCAGAAGAGAGTATACCGGCTACCCTAGAACTGGAGTTTCTTACGGATGGCCGGTTGTGAGTTGTCATTGGGTGCTGGAACCAGAGTCTCTGCAAGAGCAAGAAATGCTCTGAACTGCTGACCTGTCTCTCAGCCCCAAAGTTTCTTTTCTTTTCTTTCTTTTTTTTTTTTTTTAAGGTAAAGCAATAGTATATCAAACAAAAACTTCTAATTGTGGTACTGGATAAACCGTTCAGAGGCAGAGCACCTGTCCAATGTATGTGAGGTCCTGGGTTTTCTAGCAATGTTGCTTCTAACTAAAAAAAAAAAAAAAAGTTTATTTTATCTTTGTCAATTAATCAGGTGAGTGACAATCTAAATATGTACAAAAATCATTACACTGATGTGGGTTTTTCTTAGATGAAACAAGAAACAAAGAAAGTTTCCTGTACAATACTAGAACAAGCCACAGTTTAACCAAAACTTACATATAACTCATCTTTATTATATATTTACAGGTACAGAAACTCTTTATAAAATTACATTCTTAAAGGCTAATGCAGCTATGTTTGATTTGTCTTTGCTATAAGAAAGTGTTACCTAGTTCTGATAAAAGTGTCCTAAAATATTACTATGTAGAATCAAGAATTTTATTCAGATTTGAATTTGTTCAAAATTCCCCAGAAACACTTAGGGTTAATAAGTAAATAAATATTTTTAAACATTTAATTTATGAACATTCTCTTTTGATATCTGTTTCTTCATGCTTTATTTTTTCTTTAAGGATTTGAAAATTTAACCACTGAGGATCAGACTGCGTTACAGAAGGAGTCAAAAACTGAAGTGATGTTCCTTCATGTAGCCCAGCTTTATGGTGGGAAAGGCTCAACCTCTGGAAGTAAAAAGAAAAAAAGAATTTTATTCAACTTTAAGTATACATAGACACACACAGACACACAGGCACACAGACACACACACACACACACACACACACAGACACACACACATTTTTAAACACTGTTTTTTTTGTTTGTTTGTTTTTTTGTTTTTTTTTTTTTGTTTTTTTTTTTTTTGTTTTTTGGGAAATAGAATTTCATGTGGCCCAGGCTACCTAGAACTCATTATGTAGCTAAGGAGGATCTTGAACTCCTGCTGTGTCTGCTCCTACCTGCCAAACAGAAGCCTAGAGACCTGTGCCTGTTTGGTGCTGGGGACAGGAGCCAAGGTCTGTGTTTAGTAAGCCAGAACTCTGCCTCTCATTTATCTTTTAATTTTATTTTACCTGTTAGCATAGGAACAATGTCTCATAATAGCTGTTTATAAATAGTTTCACATTCATCTAGCATTTTCTCTCCATAAAGTAATTCTTTGAACAACTGTATTTCTTGATCTTATGAGAATTTATACATGTATTAAGTATTTTTTCAATCTTACTCACCTCCCTTCCTGCCAACTCCTCCAGAATTCCCCATACTTTTCTCTCCTAACTTCATGTCCTCCTCTGACCCTTCTTTTTCACAATAACCCATTGACTCTAAATAGTGCTGCTCATGTACACGGGGGTTATCCACTGAAGCAAGGCCAACTTCGAGGGCTCAGCTCCCTAAAGAAACTGGACTGTTCCTCCCCTAGCAGCTGTCAACTGACAACAGCTCCTCAGCTGTGGGTGGGGTTTCTGTGCTTCCATTGAGGAGGACTTTACAGGTGATCAAACCCTAAAGTGTTGGTGATTCTAAGACACAAAGGAGCTCTGTGGGAGGGCTGTGAGCTTGTGTAGAAACTCATAATCACGACTACTGTTGGTGGAACACCTCT